>NC_079196.1:166106848-166808098 GCF_029499605.1 Hyla sarda | reverse complement strand
GGAAATGGGCAATATAAGAAAAGATATGCTCATAAAAGATTATTCCAGCTGTAAAATATTGGCTATTTTTTTTTTTTATCAAAAGCTGGAAAAAATTGGCAGTTTTTCACCCACATAAACTTGCCCTTATTAATGGCTGGAATAGCAATTAAAAAAAATGGCTGGTTTCCTGGGCATAATCTCCTAAAAAAGATAGCAATTATATTATGGCCAAAAGAATTACGATCTTAAAAGTAAAGGGATTTTCTTCCTCCTGGAGTCGGCCAGAGCTGTTGACGTGATGTCATAGCGCTACATAGCCCCTCCTTGGCTAGTGGCCAGAGATTGGCAAGCCAAACTGTCAATTTCAACATCTGCAAAAGCTACACTCTGCAGCTCTGTGGAATGCCGTGTCACCAGCTACAGATAGAGCGCCCTAATACCAGATTATAAGGGAGCAGAGGAAGAGGAGATTAAATGTTATTGTGTAAATACGCAGACTGAGAACAATTGATTAAATATAAAAGTCCACTACACAGCCTCTTTAAAGGGGTACTCCTCTGGAAAACATTTTTTTTTTAATCAACTGGTGACAGAAATTTGAACATATTTGTGAATTACTTCTATTTAAAAATCTTAATCCTTCCAGTACTTATCAGCTGCTGTATACTACAGAGGAATTTATATTCCTCTTGAATTAATTTTTTTCACTAACCACAGTGCCCTCTGCTGACACTGTCAGCTGACACCACAGTGCTCTCTGCAAATCCCCATAGCAAACCTATCCTGCTCTAGACAGTTCCTGACATGAACAGAAATGTAAGCAGAGAACACTGTGGTCAGACAGAAAAGATCTATACAACTTCATGTGGAACATACAGCAGCTGACAGCCGCCATGCCCCCTCCCATAGGCTCGCACGGAGTGTGACGTCACACAGCGGCGGAGTCGTGACATCACAATACTCCGGCCCAGTGATCGTGATTCATCAGACCCAGAGAGATGTTTGCTCCGGAGGCTGATGATAGCGGGGTAGTACATGAATGATTGTGGGGGTCCCTAGCGGTGGGACTCCCACGATCAGGCATCTTATCCCCTAACCTTTGGATAGGGCATAAGATGTCTTAGGGCTGGAGTACCCCTTTAACTTAAAAGAATATTGACATTCCAATTTAAAAAAATCCAACAAATTAATTATTTAGTATTCTCTAAATCTGATATTAGGCGCTCAGATGGTTTGGCTGATGTAAAAAAAAAGTGACACCCTGTGACCTTATCATACTGTTCTTTCTCTAAGGCTGGGTTCACATATGTCCGGCATAGGTGAACTCAGTCTAGATCTCAACGCAACCTATGCCACAACTGATAACAATTTGTCTTCAGTTGTATGGCACCCGGCGTCCATTGTTTTTGCATGGTGGACAGGTGAACATAGCAAGCCTCCAGCGTCTCCAACCATCCTGCGTCAAAATTGAGACGCTGAATGATTGTCAACTATCCCATTTAAATGAATGAGATCAGTTCTAGTATCAGTTTCCCTCTTGTGCACGCCAGAGGGAAACTATGCCGTACGCCTGATAAATGTGAACTGAGCCTTAGTGAATGCTTGAGAGGGCATTGAGATTTTTCTTTTGTTAGGTATTTTTGTTTTTACACCTAGGTTTTTTTGCTACTTTTGACAGTTTTAGTTCATCCTATTTCTCTCCTTCACTTTTTCCACTGCATGCTGCTTCATATAACATTCTACTTTGATTATTTTAAATATTTATCATTTCAGTTTTCTCATAGAATATGAGCATGCTTTTGAATTCTAAATTATGCAAAACCTTTTAATTTCCTTTTAATGTCTCTTTATTAAATTTTAATTGATATGCTGTTGCTTTATGAAATGATTTGTATTTTTATAATGATTTAAGTAAATGTAATTAGAAGTAATTTGATTCTTTTTTACACCTCTCTGTGTAGTTTTTCTACAGTTTCATACAATTATTATAATTTAATATTTATTTTTAAATGTACATGCATAAAAAAATGATGTTTGTGCCGACAGAATAAATGTTAACTCACTTTTGTATATACTCAGGTTAATAACGCTACAGCTCGTGTCATGACAAACAAAAAGACTTTGAATCCTTACACAAATGGTAAGTTTTTTTAAAAATAACTTTTACTCTTGAAATTGTATTTATTTGTTAAATAATACAAAATTAAATATATGTACATTGTTTTAAAAAATAAAGGGAACACTAAGATAACACATCCTAGATCTGAATGAATGAACTAATCGTATTAAATATGTTCGTCTTTACATAGTTGAATGTGCTGACAACAAAATCACACAAAATCACATCAAAATTTATCAACACATGGAGGTCTGGATATGGAGTCACACTGAAAATCAAAGTGGAAAACCACACTACAGACTGATCCAACTTTGATGTAATGTCCTTAAAACAAGTCAAAATGAGGTTCAGTAGTGTGTGTGGCCTCCATGTGCCCATATGACCTCCCTACAACACCTGGGCATGCTCCTGATAAGGTGGCTCCTGAGGGATTTCCTCCCAGACCTTGACTAAAGCATCTACCAACTCCTGGACAGTCTGTGGTGCATGGAACAAGACATGATGTCCCAGATGTGCTCAATGGGATTCAAAGAAGCATTTCAAGGAAATGCAACCCCACACCATTACTGACCCACCGCCAAACCGGTCATGCTGGAGGATGTTGCAGGCAGCAGAACATACTCCACGGCGTCTACAGACTCAGTCACGTCTGTCACATGTGCTCAGTGTGAACCTGCTTTCATCTGTGAAAAGCACAGGGCACCAGTGGCGAATTTACCAATCTTGGTGTTCTCTGGCAAATGCCAAATGTCCTGCACAGTGTTGGGCTGTAAGCACAGCCCCCACCTGTGGACATCGGTCCCTCATACAACCCTCATGGAGTCTGTTTCTGACCGTTTGAGTGGACACATGCATATTTTGAAGGGCTCTGGCAGTGCTCCTCCTTGCACAAAGGTGGAGGTAGTGGTCCTGCTGCTGGGTTGTTGCCCTCCTACGGCCTCCTCCACATCTCCTGTTGACCTTTCTCCTGGTAGGGCCTCCATGTGCTGGACACTATGTTGACAGACACAGCAAACCTTCTTGTCACAGCTTGCATTGATGTGCCATCCTGGATGAGCTGCATTATCAGAGCCACTTGTGTGGGTTGTAGACTCCATCTCATGCTACCACTAGAGTGAAAGCACCGCCAACATTGAAAAGTGACCAAAACATCAGCCAGGCAGTACAGGAACTGAGAAGTGGTCTGTGGTCACCACTTGCAAAACCATTCCTTTATTGGGGGTGTCTCGCCAATTGCCTATCATTTACACCTGTTGTCTGTTCCATTTGCACACAGCAGCATGTGAAATTGATTGTCAATCAGTGTTGCTTCCTGAGTGGACAGTGGACAGAAGTGTGATTGACTTGGAGTTATATTGCGTTGTTAAAGTGTTGCCTTTATTTTTTTGATCAGTGTATATCTATATATATATATATATATATATATATATATATATATATATATATATATATATATATATATATATTGTTATTTTATAGCTTTTTCTAGAGTGTTCTTGTAACAACTTTTCTATATGACGTTTTCTATATCATTTTCTCAGATCATATTAGAGAACAGAAATAAGTGGACAAATGGTTAATTGTGACACAATTTTAGAACAATTTTTTATCTATAAGACTAACGTGTGCTACCATGCTTGCCATTATCAGTAATAGTATTCAAAATAACAATACCAAAATAAGTAAAACAAAAGATCACGTTAAATTCAGCACTGTTGTTGGAATAGGACATTATTAATGCAGCATAAGCATATAAGCAGTGGAAAAGAGCAGTGATTTCTCTAATGACCCGCCATTTGCAATGGCAAATGTCAAAGAATAATTGACATTTAATGCATGAAGACAAATACAGCCATTAACACCCACAACAAAGAACTTACCTCCATAAATGACAACATCAGGCTCTATGGCTGTTCTTTTACTAGGACAGTGACATTAGCTCTTCTTACACATGATTAACCCACACATTTATGAGCCAGCACATATCTCTCTGACAAAATAAAGTAAATTTTAATTGGTGTTATTTTCATCATGATAAATTAAGTCTTTTCTGCGTTGGCTCCTAAAAAAAAAAAAAAAAAAAAAGTTGGCTAATACAGCCATCAGAAAATGGAGTGGGAAGGAAATGAAATATGAAGGTACTTCTCAGCTGTGTGCATCGACCTGGAGCTGAGAAGAAAATTTCATGGACAAATTGAAGACCCATTAGTGAAACTTGAAATGTGATATAGATCCTAAGACTTCTTGACAGTATTGTCTGAATGATACGAGAATCATTAAAATCATTCTTCTCTGTATGAAGATTCAATCACATCGCTACAAAGTTCTTAATTATAAAAATTCACAAAAACATACAACCATGTGATTAAAACGTTGGTACAGCAAAAGGTTCCTGTTATGGTGATAGTAGTAGTGTCTTAACAGTTAACCACCTACACTGAGGTACTACATGACTTTCTGTAACATCACATATCAGTAAATCAATGTGTAGATTTTACATGAACTCATGTTGTGGTTTACTGACCTATGTTGTATGCCCTTTAACTAGCTTAAAGGGGTTATCCAGTGTAGGATGGGAATAAGTGTCTTATTGTGGGGAGTCTGAAAGCCAGGACCCCAGTGATCTCCTGAACAGTGCCCCTGTTTATCTCATCTAGGGAGAAGGGTCAACCTGCCTCCTCCAAGTATATCTATGGTAGAAACAGAGATACACAAATGCTGTACTCATGTATTTCCAGCTATCCCATAGAGATGCATGGAGGGGGTGTTCTGACCCTACTCCCTGCACCAGGAGAGCCTGGGCACTGTTCATGAGATGTTCAGAGGTTGGACCCCCCGCAATCAGACACTTTTCTGCCAGAAAGGGGAAAAGTGTCCTATAGATAGGGGAGCAAATTTAAAGTAGTGGAGTAGCTCTTTAAAAATTGTGTGACCTAAAAGGCTTTCCAATTACTAGTCAAAAGACACTTCAAAAATGTTACATAACTTCATAAGTACCCCCTGAATTCTCAATAGAAAAACAAAAAATATTTATATCCTGCATAAAACAAGGCCCTAAACAGCTATGTAGATTATTGATGTGTTAAAGTGTACATCTAGTGATCGCTCAGGCGTCCAGTCTGTGAATTGCGTAAGACTATGGACATTTAAACTACAGATTTGAAGGAAGTCCCATAGACTTGAATAGAAGTTAGATAAAGTCTGTAGATTGAGTGGTTGTAGCCATGTGCATGTCTTGAGCTAGAGCAGCACCAAGAAAATGTAATCATTCATTTTACTGCTTGGCCATCACTGGATGAATGCTTTCAATCATATGGGAGAACCTTTTTGTTTCCAGTCAAAGCCCTGATATATTAAGAGCAATTATAATGAAAATTCCCTATAAACATAAATGGAACAAGTATAAATGTTACAACGATCTTGGGGTTATACTGTTTTACTGTTACTGCTTCCTTACCTTAGTAAAGCAAATGCATTCTAACTATATGACTTATTATGTAATTATTAAATATATTTTTACTCCTGCTTTACAGGGTGGAAGTTAAACCCCGTTGTGGGTGCAGTTTACAGTCCTGAATTCTATGCAGGTAAGATTCAGATCAAAACCATTTTTGAATGTTTAAGAATGTTTCAAATTGTTAATAGCTGTAGAGATTGTGTTCTTCGGGCTAATAGTATAGCTTAGAATAATGCATATACCTTGGAGTTTCCTGTGCCTGGCCTATGAAGTGTAACAGGAACAGGGGCACCTTTCTATGACAGGAATCCCTTCTCCTGTGCCTTGTAGGATTTATCCTAAATGAATTGGGAAAAAAATCATATTTAAACAAATCTTAATTTTTAGGGAAAATTCAAAGTACAATTGATTCTTCAAAACCTGAATTTCCTATGTAATGAATTTACCTGGTCCAGCTCCAGTGATACCTCTGGTTCTCTTTCTGAAAATCAGTGTTTCTTATTGTTGAGACGATGGCCATGCATTTTGTAGGGCCATTCATCACTGTATTACGCAGCAAGGCCTAGCAAATTAGAGGTGAGCTGCTCACACCAGCTGCTGAACAGTTAAACTGCTTGGTCCTATGCATGTGATAGAGGTTCCACCTGTTATCGGTGTTCCGGATACCTGTATTGCCTTGTTACCTGACCTGCTGTTATGTGACCTCTGCTTTTGATCTGATCCTGCCTTTGCCTCCTGACTTTTTACTCTGCTACCCTCTTGGTTTGACCCTTGCTTGTCCTGGCTCTGTTGTTCCTTCTGATTTTATTCTAAGTTCCTCTCTAGGTTTTGACACTTTGGCCTGCTTTGAATTAAGTCCTTTTCTGCCTCACTTGGTACCGATTTATTCCATGTGTTGCTTAGCTGGCCTGTCTGACTTTCCCAACACCCTGTTTATTTAGTGAGTGTAGGGACGGTCGCCCAGTTGGTGTTGCCTTTTAGAGCAGATTATCCAAGTAGGTTTGGACAGTGGTTGGGTCGAGATTCAGATCTGCACTGATCCCTACTTTGTACATGACAGCTCATCCCTTCATCACTTCTGACCCTTCCATACACATGCATGCTTGTAAAATAGACAGATGGATCGGCACTACTCAGTCTGTAATCGTAGGACTCGTGGAAAAAGGGTAACTGGTTGGGCTGCTTCTGTGAAACCTTGGTGGTGCTCTGACTGAACGTGAAACTGTAGTCTTATAACAATAGAATAAGAAAGAAGTCGGCGACTCACCGGAGCTGATTTTCAAGCAGTTTCTTCTTTATTGGTACTCACATGCATGGGGAGAGAAAAGACGTACAGGGGGTACAGCTGTCTGGCTACGGGACCGTTTCACATGTTCTACATGCTTCGTCAGGCCAGACGAAGCATGTAGAACATGTGAAACGGTCCCGTAGCCAGACAGCTGTACCCCCTGTACGTCTTTTCTCTCCCCATGCATGTGAGTACCAATAAAGAAGAAACTGCTTGAAAATCAGCTCCGGTGAGTCGCCGACTTCTTTCTTATTCTATTGTTATAAGACATGCATGCTTGTCTTGGATGTTTATGCATTTGGTCTTATTCAAAAGAGAAGAATAAACCACTCCCAGACAACAATGAAAACAAAGGATCAAGAATATCGATTGACTTCTAGATCATTTTAATCCCTATCATCTTCCATCTATGGATAGTCAGGATCTCCATATCCATTAGATGGTTGTATAGTTCTGCTTAAAGTAAAGTTTACTCTAATATGTATGGGTCCTTTAAAGGGGTACTCCGGTGAAAACCTTTTTTCTTTTAAATCAACTGGTGCCAGAAAGTTAAACAGATTTGTAAATTACTTCTATTAAAAAATCTTAATCCTTCCTGTACTTATTAGCTGCTGAATACTACAGAGGAAATTATTTTCTTTTTGGAATTCTCTCTGATGACATCATGAGCACAGTGCTCTTTGCTGACGTCATTATAATAATAATAACTCTTTATTTATTGTTGCCCTTAGTGGGATTTAACCCAAGGCCCCAGCTCTGCAAGGCAGTAGTGCTAACCACTGAGCCACCATGCTGCCCTTAGCATATCTCTGCTATGCACGGTTGCTAAAATGGACAGAGATGTCAGCAGAGAGCACTGTGCTCGTGATGTCATCAGTGTTCCAAAAAGAAAGGAATTTCCTCTGTAGCATTCAGCAGCTAATAAGTACTGGAAGGATTAAGATTTTTTAATAGAAGTAATTTACAAATATGTTTAACTTTCTTGCACCAGTTGATTTAAAAGAAAAAAGGTTTTCACCGAAGTACCCCTTTAAGGATATGTTCACTTGAGAACAGATTAATTGCAGCAGTTTCTGTAACTAAATAATAAATGCCATACTTCAGAATCTGTATTGTTTCTGCAGCATGTGCATAGATTTCCGCAAGCCCCTTTAAGATGAATGAGACAGCCAAAAAAATGTCTGCAACAAATCTGCCACATGTGACTATACCCTAAGGTATGAATAAAAATGGTGGCTAATGTTCAGGCAAGTGTCAGGAGAGGAAAAAAGGTATATCCGCACTCACCGCCAGGTTCGACTTCAATCATTCCTATGTGGAAGCGTCCACGGGATCAGAGCAGAGGTAACGCTGTGTGCGCTCAGAGGCGATAATCGGCTATTTCGCGCACATGCGCATCATCCGGCCTCGAGGCGGGATGATGCGCATGTGCGCTAAATAGCCGGTTATCGCCTCTGAGCGCACACAGCGTTACTTCTGCTCTGATCCCGTTGACGCTTCCACATAGGAACAATTGAAGTTGAACCCGGCGGTGAGTGCGGATATATCTTTTTTCCTCTCATGACACATGATATTGCTAGCTATCTTTCTTGCTTATCCTAGCACCACCACCTGGCTAGTTCCCAGCCAATTGGCTCAGCTGAGTCTGTTACCTCGCTGGACAGCTGTATCGTCTGACTCCTGTTCACATGTTTGGTGCAGTCCTTACTTTGTCTACCCATACGAATGTTCAGGCAAGGTGTGGTCCCAATATGGTTAAGCACTTATTCAGATTGTTCAAAGTGAGTTAACAGGACTGTTAATATTCATACATTTTTGTAGGGAAAATGTGTCTACTATCTGTGCACATACCTTTATTTGTATCAAAGATGTTAATCACTTTTTAGCATAAAATGTATATGTTTTCCTGCCACAATGTGCTATAAAAAAAAGAACGGCTTCTAACATGCCTAGTTAGTTGCAATATCATGCCATATGCATCATATTGATACATTTAGTACATTTTTTGTCATTTTCCCTGACACGGTAATGCATGCACCTGACAACACTGTTGATAGAATCTTCCCCCGTGTATCAGTTCACAAAAGTGTTCTGCTGCCACTGATAACATGACACGTAATGTTAAAAATACATTGTACTTAGCCAAATACATAAAGCACTATATGCTTAGTAAAACCTAAGTCATTTTTACTGCACTGGAAAGGTATGGACATTATTCAAGAATAGGCACTTCATTCCTTTCCTTTTCTTAATATTGCTTGAAAGTCTTGAGAGCGCCGATCACTCTGCCAAATTCTATATAATTTTTACATCTAAGCTGCCAGACTGATTGATGGACCCACAGACACAATACAAAGCAGCTTTGTTCTTCAAGCCTACATATAAAATGAATATTTGATGCCTATAAAGTGGTACTTTTTATTTTGTTCTCCATGTCTTAGGGCATATTCCAGGATTTGTCAAATGCTCCTAGGAGTTTATATGATGTTGGTGTGATGTCGTGGGACACTTCTTGATGGCTCTCCATGTAACTTGATAAAGGCATTAAACCTGAACTGACCCCTTTTGGCAAAATTGAATATATTTGTAAAATAGAGCTGTGGAGATCCTATCATTTCAGATGCAGGGTCTATAATGCTGCATAACATTCAAATAAGCTTAGATGGGGATTATGCATTTTCAGACCTTTAAAAATGTGCAAGCATGAAGGATATCAATTTATGAATAGCGACATTATACGGCGCTTTCATTTTCTGTGATGCAATATTATTAAATGCTTAACAATATAATACACTTGCTAGTGTCTTGTTCCCTTTAACTCTTTCATGAGTGAAGCATCTTCAACTCTTCAGACTAAAACAACAGCTCCAACTATTGACCATCTCTAAAATTACACCTATTTTTTTTTTTTTGGTGTACTCAAATATTTTTTTTGTCCTGATAATAAATAAAAAATTGATTCTTTTGTAAGCCTTAGGGCTTTTCATACATCTTCTCTAGACACTTTGGGGAAAAGTTACTATTCTTTTTGTGTCAAAATGTTGTCCTCTTTTGTTCCAAAATCTGACATGTTTGTTGGCAACATTTAAATGGGCACTGTCATCAACTTATGTCTAATATATTTTCATTATTTTTTTTTATTAATATGTTGCAATTTCTGTTTGAAAACCGGCCACTAGGGGTCTCCCTCCTAGTGGCTGGCTGCAGGCTGGCGTGACGTCACGCCTCAATTCGGACCGATGCCGGCCGGGCAATCGGTCCAAATCCATTCAGCCTGCACTCGCTCCCTGCCTGTCAATCAGACAGGCGGGAGCAAGCGCTGAGAGCCCATTGGCTCCCTGTCCTCACACGCCGGCCCTGCCTCCCGGCATTTACATGCCCCTTCTGCTGCCTCAGGAATCTGCAGGACTCTATGGTATGTCTCTGGGAGAGCGGAGTTCGGGTTTTTAACACAGGGGTTGGTGGACAGCGAAGTTCGGGGTTTTTAACACAGGGGTTGGAGGAGAGCAGGGTTCGGGGTATTCAACAGGGGGGGGGGAACTGGGTAGCCCCTAACTTATTGTTTTCAACACAGGGTGCCTCCAGCTGTTTCACCACTACAACTCCCAGCATGCCCTGACAGCCAATAGATGTCAGGGCAAGCTGGGAGTTGTAGTGGTGAAACAGCTGGAGGCTACCTGTATAAGTAAACTAAGGGCGGAAGTGTCGGCCCCAGCAGGCATCAGTGACGTCGCGCGCCTGCTGGGGAAGTCTGCCTGGTAGTGAGAATACAAAAATGCATTTAAAAAAAAGAAAAAGCCCTGCACATTGAGGAAGCAGGGGAGCTCGGCTAGGCTCCTTGCCTCCTATAGCATTGAGGATACCGGGAGGGGTAACTTCTTATCTGCTGGATAGAATTACGTAAGTAGCCCCTCTTTTTAATGCTGTTCACCTGCCCTTTAACCCAGTGTATTGGGTTTAGTAAGGGTGAACTGGATGTCAGTGTACCTTAAAAGGTTTTGTTTCAGAAGGCCAATGTCATTTTAATTCATATTTAATTTAAAAAAAAAAAAGGGAATTTCCTGCTTCAGACTGATATAATTTACAAGAAGCAAGAAGCATTCTATTTATGTGTAATAAAAGCTTGGATTTTTACTTCATTAATCCCTTAAGAACCAAGCCTATTTTGGCCTTAAAGGGGTACTCCAAAAACTCCACAATTTTTTTTTTTAAATCAACTGGTTCCAGTAAGTTAAACATATTTGTAAATTACGTCTATAAAAATAAATCTTAATCCTTCCAGTAATTATCAGCTGTTGTTATGATCTACAGGAAGTTCTTTACTTTTTGCATTTCCTTTCTGCCTGACCACAGTGCTCTCTACTGACACCTCTGTTTATTTTAGGAACTGTCCAGAGCATGATAGGTTTTCTATGGGGATTTGCTCCTACTCTTGAGAGTTCCTAAAATGGACAGAGGTGTCAGCAGAGAGCACTGTGGTCAGGCAGAAAGGAAATTCAAATAGTAAAGAACTTCCTGTGGATCATAACAGCAGCTCATAAGTACTGGAAGGATTAAGATGTTTTAATAGAAGAAATTTACAAATCTGATTAACTTCCTGGCACCAGTTTACTTTAAAAAAAAAGTTTTCCAGTGGAATACCCCTTTAACCCCTTCATGACACAGCTAATTTTGACCTTCATGACCCAGTCCGTTTTTTAAAATCTGACATGTGTCTCTTTCAGTGGTAATAACTCTGAACTGCTTTTACCTGGCGAAGTGATTCAGAGATTCTTTTTTCAAAACATATTATACTTTATATTAGCGTTACATTTTTGTTGATACATGAAGCGATTTTTGTGAAAACATTGGAAACATTTTTGTTTCTCTATGTTTGAAACTCTCTACTTGTAAGAGAAATAGTCATGCCAAATAAATGTAGTTATTAATTCACATCCACAACATGTTTACTTTATGCTGGCTTCATTTGTTAAACATTCTTTTTTTACGATATTAAAAGGCTTATATTATTATGAGCATTTTTTCAAATTTTCTACAAAAGTTCCAAATCAATTTTTTTGGGGAGCAATAACATTTTGAATATATGTGTGAGTGTGTGTTTTTTTTTACTTATGTAAAACAGCTCTCCCCTAGAGTCTAGTGCACAAAACATGCAGTAACAGGTTTAGGACACTAGGCTGTTGTACAACAAAACACTAAGCTGTTGTACAACAAAACAGAAGGCACAGCGTCGGCAGCTCGCGACGGGTAATGGACACCGGGGGAAGGGGGACAGGTAGGGGGACACTGGGGTCTCCTAGCAGAGCAGTGTGTGTGTCCCGATCCCCATTATCGGGACACACACACTGCGCTGCTCAGGATTTTTCTGTGCGAAACGCTGCCATCAGCTTGTCAAATTTGACTAGCTGATAGGAGCGATCGCTGTGAGGGAGGGGGGACAAAACCCCCCTAGGTCCTGAGGCAAGATGGCTGGCTATCAATGATAACCACCATCTTGCCAGGCTAGGCGGGATGCCGCGAGTAGCGGCCAGTATCTGCATGACGTACATGTACGTCACAGGTCGGGAAAACCTTCCCGGTCATGACGTACATGTATGCCATGGGTCGGGAAGGGGTTAAGGGCCAGGCCAATTTTATATTTGCATTTCTGTTTTTTCTTCCTCGCCTTCTAAAAATCATAGCTCTTTTATATTTTCATCCACAGAGCCATATGAGGGCTTGTTTTATTTTGTAATGATATTACTAATTTTACCATAAAATGTACGGCACATCCCCAAAAAATATTATTTATGTGGGGAAATTGAAAAGAAAACCACAAATTTTGGAAGGTTTTGTTCTCATGCTGTACACTTTATGATAAAAATTACATGTTTTCTTTATTCTGTGGGTCAATACGATTAAAATGATACCCATTTATATATATTTTTTTTTTATAATTGTACCGCTTAAAAAGATCTCTAACTATTTTAACAAAATTAGTATGTTTGAAATTGTCCAATTTTTACCACATACAACTTTCTCATTTTTCCGTATATGGGGCGGTATGAGGGCTCATTTTTTGTGCAGTGATCTGTAGTTTTTATTGGTACCATTCTTGCTTAAATTATACTTTTTATAAATTTTTTAAATAATTTTTTTAATCATTTTTTTATCGTTTCTTGAATAAAATGTGACTCGCTGTTCACCGTACAGGATAATTAACAATATATTTTGATAGTTTGGACTTTTACGCATGGGGTGATACCTAATATGTTTATTAATAAATTTTTTACGCTTTTTGGGGTTAAAATGGGGGAAAAGGGACAATTTACATTTTTATTGTGGGAGGGGATTTTTCACATTTTTTTACTTCTTTTTTATACTTTTTATGTCCCCATAGGGGACTATTTATAGCCATCATTTGATTGTTATTACTGTTCAGTGCTATGCGATCTTCTGCTCTGGTCTGCTCAATCTCAGACCAGAGCAGAAGACCCCTGGAGACGGCCGGAGGCAGGTGAGGGGACCTTCGGCCGCCATGCTGGATGATTGGATTCCAGCAGCAGTGCTGCGGGCGATCCGATCATCCATTTTAAATACCGCACTCCAGCAGATGCCGTGATCTATATTGATCACGGCATCTGAGGGTTTAATGGTGGACATCAGCGTGATTGCTTATTATCGGCGGATCCCTGGCTGCTGATAGCAGCCTGGACCTGCCGCGCACTACACGAGCATCAGCCCGATGCTTGCGGTCATGTCCATGACGTAAATGTCTGTTATGATGCGCTAAGTACCACCGCACCATGACGTACATTTACGTCCATTGTCATTAAGGGGTTAAGAGTTACAAGCTTTATACATGTTCATCCTATTAAGATATATTGCAATTTTTATTTAGAGCTACACTGGAAGAAGCATACATGTAGATTAGAATGCATTTTCAAGCATCTTAAAGGGAACCTATACTGTCTTTTAGACAAATAACTATCACACATCACTGAGAAGCACAATTATCATTTGCCTAAATTAAATATTTTTTTTAAAATTTAGCACCTAGGTGTCCACATGGGCAACCACTATCCTTGCTCCTGCCACATATCACTCGGCATTATGAGATTCTCGCTCTGTCTCCATAGCCATCTCCAGTGTAAGACCCTGTGCAATGTGATTCTATGGGAACTAAATACAGCTATGGAGACAGAATGAGAAACTCAGTCTCGTAATAAATACTTATATAGGAAAGCAGGGATAATGATAGCTCGTGTCAGGATTTAGCATCAATTATAAAATGAATGTTAATTTAAAAAAAAAATAATCGTGCACAGTGTTACATGATTCAATAAAGGGACAAATAAAATTGGAGTAGAAGAGCAGAGTAGATTCTTTGTTTTTGATTCTATAATAAAATAAACTTAATGAGGGGCATTTACTAAGGGGTTTAGTCATTTTTTTCTGACTACCCTATTTTCCGTGCGACTTTCTCTAGCAAGAGCTAGAAAGTAAAAAAAAAAATTCCCGCTTGATTTACCCTAGTTTGCATTTTAGACTTGCAGTGGTCAGGTATTTATAAACTGCGACAGTCGCAGCTGCGCAATAATCAGTCGCAACGGCCGGAAAAATTGACTAAATTTACTCCAGCTCCAACATGGAGCAGGAAAAGCTACTGCCGCCCGGGCTCCGACATACTTTCTCCCCGCTACCCTCACTTCGCTACAGGGACACTGCAGTGATTTACATCCCCCCCCTCTCACCTGCCAGCGCCACACAACTCCCACCTGTCTGCTAACTGTTGCAAGACTACAAGTCCCAGCATGCCCTTACAGTGAGGACATTGGAGTTGTAGTCTTGTAGCAGGGGGAGCTGAGCGTCGCGGGTGGGAGACAAGGGGGGATGTATATCAGTGTCCCCATAAGTGAGGGTAGCGGGGAGGCAGTATGAGGAGCCCGGGCGGCTGCACTGTAATGTCAGCCCAGGCTCCTGCCCTGACAGCCAAAGGCTCTGGCTGTCAGGGCATGCTGGGTGTTGTAGTTTTGCAACAGCTGGATGGCCACAGTTTGCAGACCACTGGTTTGTGGTCTGTAAACTGTAGTCCTACAGCTGTTGCAAAACTGAACAGCTGAAGGGGACCGACGAAGACGTTCACTTACCCATCCGAGGGTCCAGCGACGATCGGTGACAGAGATCGTCGCGCGGCACTGTCGCGCGGCAGTGTCTTGCGGCAATGTTGTGCGGCGCTGGATCCTACGGAAGCCGGTAAGTTGCCCAAGCCCTAAAACAGTGTTTCCCAACCAGCGTGCCTCCAGATGTTGCAATACAACAACTCCCAGCATGCCTGGCCTAAAACAGTGTTTCCCAACCAGGGTGCCTCCAGATGTTGCAAGACTACAACTCCCAGCATGCCTGGACAACCTTTGGCTGTCCAGGCATGCTGGGAGTTGTAGTTTTGCAACATCTGGAGGCACCCTGGTTGGGAAACACTGGCCTAAAACAGTGTTTCCCAACCAGGGTGCCTCCAGATGTTGCAAAATTACAACTCCCAGGTTGTGAAACACTGTGCCTGGCCTCCGCCCCACCTTAATGTGAGGGCATGCTGGGAGTTGTAGTCCTGCAGCTGGGGGCAGGGGACAAGCTTGTCACTTGACCACACATCTCCTGCACCACACAACTACAACTCCCAGCATGTCCTTACTGTAAGGACATGCTGGCAGTTGTACGCATGCGGGGCGGGAGATGTGTGAGCAGGTGATAATAAATGTACTAACCCATTTTTTTTTCTTCTCATTTCAGATCCGTTTATCCTGTGGACTCCTTTGGATTCGGTGGACTACTTCGATGACCAGTGTTTTTCTTTGTTTGATTTTAATAAAATGGTTAAGGGCTTGTGGGGGAGTGTTTTTTGTAATAAAAAAAAAAGTAAAACCTGTTTTTTCCTTACTTTACTTGACAGGCTTAGTAGTGGAAGCTGTCTTATAGACGGAGTCCATTACCAAGCTGGGCTTAGCGTTAGCCACAAAAACAGCTAGTGCTAACCCCCAATTATTACCCCCGTACCCAATGCCACAGGGGTGCCGGGAAGAGCCGGTACCAACAGGCCTGGAGCGTCAAAAATGGCGCTCCTGGGCCTAGGCGGTAACAGGCTGGCATTATTTAGGCTGGGGAGGGCCAGTAACAATGGTCCTTGCCCACCCTGGAAACGTCAGGCTGTTACTGTTTGGTTGGTATTTGGCTGAGAATAAAAAAATAGGGGGGACCCTATGCATTTTTTTTTTAAATAAATATTGAAATATTGAAAAAAAAACACATAGGGTCCCCCCTATTTTTATTCTCAGCCAAATACCAACCAAACAGTAACAGCCTGACATTACCAGGGTGGGCGAGGACCATTGTTACTGGCCCTCCCAGCCTAAATAAGGCCAGCCTGTTACCACCTAGGCCCAGGAGCGCCATTTTTGATGCTCCGGGCCTGTTGGTACCGGCCCTTCCCGGAACCCTGTGGCGTTGGGTATCGGGGTAATAATTGAGGGTTAGCTTTTTTTGTGGCTAACGCTAAGCCCGGCTTAGTGATGGACTCCGTTTGTAAGACAGCTTCCACTACTAAGCCTGTCAAGTAAAGTAAAAAAAAAAAAAAAAAACACAACAGGTTTAAAAAAAAAATAATTATTACAAAAAAGCACTCCCCCACAAGCCCTCATTAACCATTTTATTAACATCAAGCAAAGAAAAACGCTGGTCATCGAAGTAGTCCACCGAATCCGAAGGAGTCCATAGGATACACGGATCTGTAGAAGAAGTAACCAAAAAAAAAAAAAGAGTAAGTACATTTAGGGAGAAAAAACAGTGTTAAAAAAATGTAATAAACACACACTAAACGCCGTTTACCACTATTCTGAGCCATGACTACAATTTAGTTATTGAATTATTTAGATGTGGTGAAAAAGCTAAAAAAAAAACTCAAAAACAAAAGATCCAGAAGGAAACCTAGCAGCCAAACCTATTCAGACAGCAGGAAAAAGGAACAGATTATTTTTTCTACTACATGAAGTAAATTTCCCACTTTTGCCTATGTGTGCCAAATTTATTAACGCCGTGCAACAATTTAGTAAATTTGTCGCATATAGTCAAAAATGAAGTAGAAAAAAACAGGGTAAAAACCAGACTACATAGTAAAAGATTAGTAAATGCCCCTCAATGTTTGTATAGTGAGGGTTCTCAACCTTTCTGATATCCTTTGCATTTTTTCCCCTAAACACCTGCAAAATCTTTGCTTGCCTAATCATTTCAAACTATGAGGTTCACAAATGTATCCAGAAATATTTGCTGTCAAAGTTTCTCTGTTATTGCAGTTACATCTGGAGAGGTTCTTAAGACTGATTACACACCAATTTATGTAAATGAAAAGTAAAGTTTTAGTTTGACAAGAAAGAATTGTTCCAAAATTACTTTGTCTTAATGAAAAATAACGCTGTGCTCCAATCTCATAATTATTGATTTTATTTTCAAGTTTATGCAGAATTAACAACCTAACTTTTAATTGTCTTCCCATGGAGGGCCCGGGGAGTTCACATATTTAGTAAATTAAAATCAATATTTTCAATCTTTCCTTAAGTAATTTTCCTAATTTAGCACATTTTTTCCTTAACATTTATTTTGTCTTTTAATTATAAAATGGCAGGTTATTGATTTTTTTGTATAACCACTTGAATTCCCAAGTGCAGTTTTACTGCAAGCACAAGGGAGACATTTGTACCTTCTAATGAGAATCTTTAATTACCATTACAACTGTATTAATTTAGAATTATGAATCACGTTTTATCACTACACTCAACACAACTTGAAGAATGCACTACGTTTATGGAAAAAGGAATTCTACTACATAAAATGTGACACTTTATTTGATTAGTACTGTTATTATAAATACTACTTTCATGGCTTCATTAAAAATTGGATATGCAGGGCAAAACAAATCGGTCACTTCAGTATTTGATGCATCTCTCCATTTATATGGACATTTACAATAATCCTTAAAGCTCAGCTCCAGGCCCCTTTACTAAAATGATCACTTGTCCTAAATTTATCATGCAGAAGACCATGTATTGGCCCACATTTACTAAATCCTTTTGTGTTAAACCTAACTCTAGACAGTTTAAGACTGCATCAAATGTATCAATTCACATTGCCGTCAGGCTCTGCTATATGGAGCTCTGTCGGTAATTCCGTCAAAACCATGGGAGTTTAGCAGAGAAAAAAATAGCGTATGCACTATGTATTTCTCCCCTAAACTGTGGTAAACTTCCAGATTCCTGATGGACCCCGTTCAAGTCAATGGGATCCATCGGGACCCAGTGGTGACTTGGAAGAGTCACTTGTGCTCTGACCCATTTTGGGGTCATTTGGTGGCAAAAAAAATAGCCAGACCCAGAATGGGATGGAACACAATGGCAATGTGAACATTGTCTTCCTGCATAATCACAAGATTTCAATGCTTGATCAAGCTGTGTCATTGTAGGGGAAAATTATAAAAATGTATAAGGAGGCATTATTACTAGAATTACCAGGTGGGCATAGCAAGACAATGTCCCCCAGTGCACAAAACAACCAAATGTGCATAATTCTCTTTCTTGAAATGCCACAACAGGTTAATATAAGAAAAGTACTATTGTGATCAGTGTGAAGACCGCTATTATATGATACCAGCAGGTAGGTATAGGCTAACCTGCTGAAAAAAAAGTCCCTTCGGAAGGAATTATTCTAGTGGAGAATGCACCATACAAAGAAGCACCATGCAAATCTTTTATTAAAGGTCTCATACAATGTCTGAAGAGGCAGACATGATATTTGTTTAGTGTCTTTTGAGTGTCTAAAGTTTTTTTCTTTTAGAAATAGCTCATTGTATGAGATTTTCTTGGAATGCTCTTTTATTAGTATTCAGTTATTTCAGTCTATTTAATTTACTCAGAAATAATATCAATATTCATAGTGTGTCTATTTAAACATACATGTCAATTATACCTCTTCTATGATTGCTCTGTGATGAAGAAATCAATATGCAGGGTGTGTTCATAAAGGCAGAATGAATGTGAGTAATGAATATGCTCAGATCTTCGGTATCGATTATTAACATTTAGCTGGCTACACAACATAATTTTTTTTTCATATTGTTACCTGAATACTATTTTTAAAAGGAATACAATCCCTAAAAGCTAAAATTCAAACATCAAAACACTGCCTACCACAACTGTTCAATTAACCGTTTAATGAATTTATATATATGACCGTATACATGTTGCAGCCAAGCAGAAGGTCTATGAAGCAGCAGCCGGGACTCCGATCATGCTGATGTCTATTCTTAAACCATTAGATGCTGTGATCAATGTGTATCACTGCATTTAAAAAGCTAAAATACACTACCAGTTGTTTTGGGGCTTTCATCAGACCCCAGGAGTGCAATTTCCGGGGTCTGATGAGTTAAGATGGTGCAGGAGGTCTTCTGGTCACCCCAGTGCCATTGATTGTTGCTTTTCTGATACAGTCTGCCTCAGGCAGACAGGTGTTTCTTTCTGAAGCTATTGTTTATGCTTTAAACTGTGGATGAATGATAATTTTAATTTAATAGTATTCCTTTCTCTGGAAAACTTCAGCCATTGACCTAGAACCAAAGTAACTTCCCAAGTTCTTTAATGACTCTTAATTCTTCATTTAAACTCCTACTGGGCGGATAAATATGAAATAGTAGCAGGAGACTAAAAATGTTACCAAGAGACAACTGTCAAATTTAATAATAAGTAAAGCCTATTTTTTCATGTTAGAAGATGATGAATATAGTTCACGTCATAGTCTAAACAACATTGTGTGCACAGATAGATGATTGTGTATTACATATATGTGTGATTTAATCTCTAGAATATTTATAGGTAAAGTGTTAGAAATAACCAAACAAATCAATAAAAAATAGTAACATAGTTCATAAGGTTGAAAAAAGACCAGAGTCCATCAAGTTCAACCTATAACGCTAATGAGTCCCTACTGAGTTGTTCCAGAGGAAGGCAAAAATATAACTCATACTAGAGATAAAAAATCCTTCCCGACTCCAAATATGGCATGATAATAATTCCCTGGATCAACGTTCTTTCCCTATAAATCTAGTATCCTTAACCTGTAATGTTATTACTCTCCAAAAATGCATCCAGGCCCCTTTTGAACTCTTTTACAGAGTTCACCATGACCCCCACCTCTGGCAGAGAGTTCCATAGTCTCACTGCTCTTACAGTAAAGAACACCCATCTGTGCTGTTGTATAAATGCCGCGTGCATAAATGCCTGAATCACAAACATATATTGTTAATTAAACCGCACGGTCAATGGACATTTTTTATACCATAAAAAAATGAATAAAAAGCGATCAAAAAGTCAAATGAAAACAAAAATAGTACCGATAAAAACTTCATAAAAAAATGAGTCCTCATACCGCCCCGTTCATGGAAAAATAATAACAGTTAGAGGTGTGAGAAGATGACAATTTAGACATATTAATTTTCGTGCATGTAGTTATGATTTTTTCCAGAAGTACGACATAATCCAACCTATATAAGTAGGGTATCATTTTAATCATATGGACCTACAGAATAGGTGATATTTTTTTTACTGGAAAATGCACTGGGTAGAAACGGAAGCCCCCAAAAGTTACAAAACTGTGTTTTGACTTCAAATTTGTCGCACAGCGATTTTTTTTCCATTTCGCCATATATTTTGGGTAAAATGACTGCTGTCATTACAAAGTAGAATTGGTGGCGCAAAAAAAGCCATCATATGGATTTTTAGGTGCAAAATTGAAGGGGTTATTATTTTTTTTAAATAAGGAGGAAAAAACGAAAGTGCAAAAACTGAAATACGCTTTGTCCTTAAAGAGTTAAGCAAATATATGAGTAAATGCTCAGTTAAATCCCTGTGGCAGCCTTGCATCCGTTCCTGGTCATCAACGATGGCGGTGCAATAGTGGAGTGTGTGGAGTGAGAAAGAGACTACTTACTGTATTCCATTTGCAAATTGGCACTTGCGGGGGAGCTGTTGTACCAATGAAGGCACAGCTATCAGCAAGGTAAAACCATTAGGTTTATTTCCAAAACACAAATAAAACAGGTTCGCAGACAACATCTTATGTGAGGGAACCCTCGCTTCATCAGGTCTCTGACAAAAGGAGGGTTACCTTGTGAAACGCATTGTATTTGTGTTTTGAAAATAAACCTAATGGTTTTACCTTGCAGTTATCTGAGCCTTCATTGGTACAACTACACGGTAGAGAAATTAGTATTTGAATCTCAGACTTTTTTTTTATTCAAGCAAAGCAGGGCAACTCAAAAGTAAACTAATCATATGATATCTTGTTGCTAATGAAGGTCTTTAAGGGGGGGGGGCGACGACACAGCAACAGGTGTTCATGTTTCTCCACATGGGAAATTACAAATAACAGAGTTATAATTAATATGTAACAGGTGTGGGCAATATAAGAAAAAATCACACCTAAAAGTAGATAAAAAGGAGAGA
Source organism: Hyla sarda (assembly GCF_029499605.1). NCBI lineage: Eukaryota > Metazoa > Chordata > Amphibia > Anura > Hylidae > Hyla > Hyla sarda. The sequence continues at coordinate 166,786,730 of NC_079196.1, read as the reverse complement.
AGTTCACTTAGCCATTGGATTGTGTGTCTGTGTGTGCCACACTAAGCATGGACAACAGAAAGAGGAGATGAGAGCTGTCTGATGACTTGAGAACCAAAATTGTCACACAATATCAACAATTTCAAGGTTACAAGTCCATCTCTAGAGATCTAGATTTGCCTTTGTTCACAGTGTGCAACCTTATCAAGAAGTTTGCAATCCATGGCACTGTAGCTAATCTCCCTGGGCATGGACAGAAGAGAAAAATTGATAAAAAGTGTCAACGAAGGATAGTCCGGATGGCGGATAAGCAGTCCCAAACAAGTTCCAAAGATATTCAAGCTGTCCTGCAGGCTCAGGGAGCATCAGTGTCAGCGCAAACTATCTGTCGACATTTAACCCCTTAAGGACCCCACCATTTTACACCTTAGGACCCGGCCATTTTTTTAACATCTGACCACTGTCACTTTCAACATTACTAACTCTGGAATGCTTTTAGTTATCATTCTGATTCCGAGATTGTTTTTTCGTGACATATTCTACTTTAACATAGCGGTAAAATTTTGTAGTAACTTGCATCCTTTCTTGGTGAAAAATCCCAAAATTTGATGAAAAATTTGAAAATTTTGCATTTTTCTAACTTTGAAGATCTCTGCTTGTAAGGAAAATGGATGTTCCAAATATTTTTTTTTATTCACATATACAATATGTCTACTTTATGTTTGCATCATTAAGTTGACATGTTTTTACTTTTGGAAGACAACAGAGGGCTTAAAACTTCAGCAGCAATTTTCCAATTTTTCACAAAATTTCCAAACTCACTATAAAAACTGCACCCCCCCCCCAAAGTATTCAAAATGACATTCAGTCAGCGTTTTAACCCTTTAGGTTTTTCACAGGAATAGCAGCAAAGTGAAGGAGAAAATTCACAATCTTCATTTTTTACACTCGCATGTTCTTGTAGACCCAATTTTTGAATTTTTACAAGGGGTAAAAAGAGAAAATGTATACAGTGGTCCCTCAACATACGATGGTAATTTGTTCCAAACGACCCATCGTTTGTCGAATCCATCGTATCTTGAGGGATCCGTGCAATGTAAAGTATAGGAAGCTGTACTCACCTGTCCCTGCCGCTCCGGACCAGGTCCTCACCTCTCCCGATGCTGTCCCAGGGGCTCCCGATGCTGTCCCGCTGCTCCGGTGTCTTCTTCGCGATCCTCCGGCTTTTTCCACATCTTCTGCAGGGTCCGGGCCTCGCTTTCTGGTGACGATATTACGCTGCTGCGCCGGCGCGGCGTGCGTAGTGACGTAATAATGACGCCGGAAAGCGAGGCCCGGACCCTGGATAAGATGCGGAAGACACCGGAGGATCGCAAAGTGGACCCGGAACAGCGGGAATAGGTAAGTGAACCTGCCAGGGATGCTTAAACTGCTATCCGACAGCAGCTTAAGTATTTTGCGCTGTCGGATAGCAGTTAATGCGATGGCCCCGACATATAAAAGCATCGTATGTTGATGCTGACATCGACATGCGATGGCCTCTGAGAGGCCATCGTATGTCGATTTTATCATATGTCGGGGCCATCGTAGGTTGGGGGGTTACTGTACTTATATTTGTAGCCCAATTTCTCTTGAGTAAGCACATACCTCATATGTCTATGTAAAGAGTTCAGCGGGCGCAGTAGAGGGCTCAGAAGCGAAGGAGCAACAAGGGGACTTTGGAGAGTACGTTTTTCTGAAATGGTTTTTGGGGGGGCATGTTGCATTTAGGAAGCCCCTATGGTGCCAGAACAGCAAAAAAAAAAAAACACATGGCTTACCCTTTTGGAAACTAGACAACTTGAGGAACGTAACAAGGAATAAAGTGAGCCTTAATACCCCACAGGAGTTTCACGACTTTTGCATACATAAAAAATGAGAAAAATGTTCACTAAAATGTGTGTTTCCCCCCAAATTTCACATTTTTGCAAGGGTTAATAGCAGAAAATACCCCCAAAATTTGTAACCCCATCTCTTCTGAGTATGGAGGTACCCCATAAGTTGACCTGAAGTGCACTACGGGCGAACTACAATGCTCAGAAGAGAAAGAGTCATATTTGGCTTTTTGAGAGCAAATTTTGCTCGGGGGGCATGTCGCATTTAGGAAGCCCCTATGGTGCCAGGACAGCAAAATAACCCCCACATGACATACAATTTTGGAAACTAGACCCCTTGAGGAACGTAACAAGGGGTACAGTGAGCATTTTCCCCCCACTGGTGTCTGTCAGATCTTTGGAACAGTGGGCTGTACAACATTTTTAATTTGCACAGCCCACTGTTCCAAAGATCTGTCAGATACCAGTGGGGTGTAAATTCTCACTGCACCCCTCATTACATTCCATGAGGGGTGTAGTTTCGAAATGGGGTCACATGTCGGGTTTTGTTTTTTTTGTCAAAACCGCTGTGACAATCAGCCACCCCTGTGCAAATCACCTCAAATGTACCTGTGCACTCTCCCTTCTGGGCCTTGTTGTGCGCCCCCAGAGCACTTTGCGCCCACATATGGGGTATTTTTGGGGTAAATTTGCATTACAAATTTTGGGGGGGCTTTTTTCCCTTTTACCTCTTGTCAAAATGAAAAGTATAGGACAACACCAGCATGTTAGTGTAAAAATATATATTTTTTTTTACACTAACATGCTGGTGTAGACCCCAACTTCACCTTTTCATAAGGGGTGAAAGGAGAAAAAGCCCCCCAAAATTTGTTAGGCAATTTCTCCCGTGTACGGCGATACCCCATATGTGGCCCTAAACTGTTGCCTTGAAATACGACAGGGCTCCAAAGTGAGAGAGCACCAATGCGCATTTGAGGCCAGAATTAGGGATTTGCTTAGGGGTGGACATAGGGGTATTCTACGCCAGTGATTCCCAAACAGGGTGCCTCCAGCTGTTGCAAAACTCCCAGCATGCTTGGGCAGTCAACGGCTATCCGACAATACTGGGAGTTGCTGTTTTGCAACAGCTGGAGGCTCCATTTTGGAAACAGTGGCGTACAAGACGTTTTTAATTTTTATTGGGGAGGGGGGCAGGGTAGGGGTATGTGTATATGTAGTGTTTTTTACTTTTTATTTTATTTTGTGTTATTGTAGTATAGTGTAGTGTAGTGTTTATAGGGTACAGTCACACAGGCGGGGGATTCCAGTGAGTTTTCCACTGCGAGTTTGAGCTGCCACGCAAAATTTGCTGCATCGCAAACTTGCAGCCTGATACTCACTGTAAGCCCCCTGCCCATGTGAATATACCCTGTACATTCACAGGGGGGGGGGGACCTCCAGCTGTTGCAAAACTACAACTCCCAACATGCACAGTCTATCAGTGCATGCTGGTAGTTATAGTTTTGCAACAGCTGGAGGCACACGGGTTGGGAAACACTGAGTTAGGAAACAATGTTTCCCACCAGTGTGCCTCCAGTTGTTGCAAAACCACTTCTCCCAAACATTCTCAGGCATGCTGGAAGTAGCAGTTTTGGCAACATCTTTAGAACCAGATGTTGCCAAACTACAACTCACAGCATGCTTGGAGTTGTAGTTTTGCAACATCTGGAGGACTACAGTTTGCAGACCACTAATACAGTGGTTCCCAATCTGTACCCTTCCATATGTTGCAAAACTACAACTCCCAGTATGCCAAAATTGTCCAGGCATGCTGGGAGTTGTAGCTCTGCCACATCTGAAGGGCCAGATGTTACAGAACTACAACTCCCAGCATGCCTGGACAGTAAGGGCATGCTGATGATGTGTAGTTTTGCAACATCGGGAAGGACACAGTGGTCCCAAAACTGCGGACCTCCAGATGTTGCAAAACTGCAACTCCCAGCATGCCCGGACACCAACGGCTGTCTGGGCATGCTGAGATTTGTAGTGTAAGGGGACCAGATGAAGCACTCCAGATAGCTTTACGGCGGTCTGGACTGCTGCAAAGGTCCCGCGACGCATCCGAAGATCCACTCACCTGTCGCCTCCGCCGCCGTCTCCACCGCCGGGATCCGGGTCTTCAGGGATGAGGTAAGTACCGGGTCCTTGCCTCAGCACTCCCCCGTCCCCCACCGTGTCCTCCGGTCTTCCTCCCGTTCTCTCCGGACTTCCAGGGGCCGGGCAGGGCAGGAGGAAGTAACCTCCCCCCCCCCTGCAATTGGTCAGTTAACTAACCGAGGGATCGCAGGGGATAGGAGGAGGGGGCAGGCTTGCCACCTCGCTCCTATACTTCAGCATGGACCTGGCTGTCTGTGACAACTGGGATCATGCAAAATTACCGGACGGTCGGGTCCCAGAGACCCGATCAGCCCGGTATCGCCGCAGATCGCAGGAGCGATTTCCCTCGCGATTTGTGACGATCGCCAACATGGGGGGCAGACAGGGCCCCCCTCGACGTTTGCCCTGGATGCCTGCTGAAGCATTTCAGCAGGCATCCGCTTCCGATCTCTGCCCGGCGCGCGGCAGAGACCGGAGAAACATCAGGACGTACTAGTACGTCCTGGGTCCTTAAAGCCCAGGGTGCCAGGATGTTCTAGTACGTCCTGGGTCCTTAAGGGGTTAAATGAAATGAAATGCTATAGCAGAAGACTTAGGAGGACCCCACTGCTGACACAGAGACATAAAAAAAGCAAGACTACATTTTGCCAAAATGAACTTGAGTAAGCCAAAATCCCTCTGGAAAAATGTCTTGTGGACAGATGGGACCAAGATCGAGCTTTTTGGTAAAGCACATCATTCTACTGTTTACCGAAAACGGAATGAGGCCTAAAAAGAAAAGAACAAAGTAACTACAGTGAAATATAGTGGAGGTTCAATGATGTTTTGGGGTTGTTTTGCCGCCTCTGGCACTGGGTGCTTTGAATGTGTGCAAGGCATCATAAAATCTGAGGATTACCAATAGATTTTGTGTAAGAAAGCTGGGTTTGCGTCCAAGATCTTGGGTCTTCCAGCAGGACAATGACCCCAGACATATGTCAAAAAACACCCAGAAATGGATGGCAACAAAGCGCTGGAGAGTTCTAAAGTGGCAAGCAATGAGTCCAGATCTAAATCTCATTGAACAACTGTGGAGAGATCTTAAAATTGCTGTTGGGAAAAGGTGCCCTTCCAATAAGGAAGAGTGGTCCAACATTGCGGCTGAGAGGTGTAAGAAGCTTATTGATGGTTATAGGAAGCCACTGATTTCAGTTATTTTTTCCAAAGGGTGTGCAACCAAATATTAAGTTAAGGGTGCCAATAATTTTGTCCAGCCCATATTTGGAGTTTTGTATGACATTATGTCCAAATTGCTATTTTTCCTCCCATTTTTGGTTTAGTTCCAATACACACAAAGGAAATAAACATGTGTATTGCCAATCTTGTATTACTGCAATCCTTTTCTGTGAGAAATACTTCATTTTCTTGCCAAATTTCAGGGGTGCCAACATTTACGGCCATGACTGGAGTTTAATGACTCAAACAATTACATAAGACATCTCAATTTTTCAATCCATGCCTGATGTCAGAATGTCTATACATACGTAGGGGGGGTCTGACTGCTGGGGCCCCCCGCGATCTCCTGTACGGGGCCCCAGCTTGCTGGCCAGATACAGAGTCTCGACCACCGCATGAAGCGGCGGCTCACACGCCCCCTCAATACATCGCTATTGCAGAGCCGGAGATTGCCAAAGGCAGCGCTCTGGCTCTTCCATAGAGTTGTTTTGAGGAAGCTTGTCAGCCGCAGTGGTCAACACGCCCCTTCCCGGGCCCTGTACAGGAGATCGCGGGGGGCCCCAGAGATCAGACGCCCCGCGATCTGAAACTTATCCCCTGTTCTAAGGATAGGGGATACGTTTTTCAGCACGGCATATCTCCTTTAAGGACTCTACAGACTAGTATGAGGGCTTGTTTTTTGCGCGACCAATTGTGCTTTGTACTGAAATCACTCATTTTACCATAAAATCTATGGCGCAACCAAAAAAATACTAATTGTGTGGTGAAATTGATAAGAAAACCACAATTTTGCTAATTTTGGAAGGTTTTGTTTTCACGCTGTACACTTTATGGTAAAATAGACATGTTTTTGTTATTCTGTGGGTCAATACAATTAAAATTATACCCAAGATTACATACTTTTCTATTATTTTACCGCTTAAAAAAAAATCCCAAACTTTTTAACCAAATTAGTGCATTTTAAATCCCTCTATTTGCTGACCTATAACTTTTTTATTTTTTTGTAGAAGCGGTGGTATGAGGGCTCATTTTTTGTGATGTTTTGTGATTATTACTTTTTATTGATACCGCATTTGCAAATGTAAACCTTTTAATACATTATTTATTTTCAAAAATTTATAAAATATTATAAAAAAAACAGCAATTTTGAACTTTTTTTTTTTTTTTTTTACATTCACGCCGTTTACCATACGGAATCAATAAGATTATATTTTAATAGTTCAGATATTTATGCACGAGGCAATACCAAATAAGTTTAAAAAAAAAAAGTTTTTACACGTTTTGGGGGTAAAATGAGGAAAAAGGAACAATTTACGTATTTATTGGGGAGGGATTTTTAAATTTTTTTAAAATTTTTTTTTTTACTCTTATTTTTACACTTTAATAGTCCCCATAGGCTACATTTTTAGTTCCCTGCCCGCCCACATAAATTGATCCCTGTTTAAAAATGTATAAAAAATTGTTATAAAAAAGATACATTTTGTTAGATACTATTTTTTCTTCACTACTGAATCTTTTTTATTTTAGTTTTTTAATGGTACCCTATGAAATGTTATTAAAATAGGAATATCCATCTCCAATAACCATAAAAATGAATAACAAAATCAGACGAATACTAAAATAAAACTACTGACATGTATAATGATTAGATCCGAAATAACAAATTCATCTGAAAGTTGAACTGTTTCCGAATAGAGCCGAAAAAAATATATGCAAATGCATCCGAAAACAGAATAAAACAAATTACTGTGTCCCGGAGGTTTAACAGAACCGAAAAATGTCTAATCCGAAAGAAAACGATACAAAACTAAATTAAATTTTTGGTTGTGCACATGTCTAGTAGCCAGCCAGTTAGGGTGAGCAGAGCACTAAAAGTTTATTGTCCTCTATTAAGTGTAACCTGTGTGTTCATCTAAGTGGTGTACCATTTTGTTCCTGTTAAAGTCTTAAGGGCCTAGATACTTAAGGCCAGCCAAAAGTACACACCTGCTGGTGTTGTAGACAAATACTGTTTTAAGCGTAGTGGAGCATATTGTACTCCCCTTATATACGCACTAAGTATGTCAGGCAGTGAAGTGTCAGGATGTAAACAGAGGAGTGGCAGAAGCCTAAATTCATCAGGCAGAGGTCACAGCAGACTAGGGGCGAGTGGCATCAGGAGTAGCAGCGAGAGGCCTGAGCTCCCGGTATCAGCAACCCATATGCGTCATCAATTGGTTAAAATGGTCATCCACTTCATCACAAATGACATCTGACACCCCCAGTCAACAGTCGGTGGGTTCCTCAGACACAACCCTCAGTTGGCATGGCCCAGGAGCAGTCCCTGTCCTCCCATTGTCTCTGTCCTATGATGTTTCCTCCCCCACAGAAGTATCGTATGCTCTGGGTTCAGCAGCTACTGTCCAGCCAAGAAGTGGAGGAGACATTCTCCACTTCCTCCACTAGGCGGGCAAGTAGTGATGAAGAGAGTGGCGTGGGTGGTGGTGTTGCGAATGTTGAGGCTCCTGAAGCAGACACTGTTGAGGAACCTGAGGAGGAAAACAGTGACGTGTAGACACAACTCGATGATGATGAAGCCAATTACATTTGGGAGCAATGTGCAGAAGGGGCTTCATCATCAACAGGAGAAGAGGGTTGCAGGTTGCCCGTGAAGCAGCAGCTGAGCCAGCAAGGTGGTAGTATGGTTGGCAGTCAGCATGGTGGCAGAAATGGAAAGTCTGGAGCCAAACATGTCCAAGCTAAACCACCTGCTTCGCGGCAGCCTACCTTCCCGAGAGGTAGGGGAACAGGGGTTCCTGGAGTCAGCGGCAGTAGCAGTCAATCAGTGCGGACTGTTGGTGGGAAAATCAGCTACTCGGTGGTGTGGCAGTTTTTCATCAAGTATCCGGAGGAGGTTAACATGGCCACATGCAAGATGTGTTCATAGAAGGCAAAGCGTGGCCAGGGTCCCAATATTGGCACCACGGCGCTGCGTTAACATATGCAGCGTCACCATGAAGTGGCCTGGGAGAACCGTGGCTCCGATGTGATGGTCCAGCCTGAAGCATCACCCAGTGGCACGCCGCTCCCTGTTTTAGCCAGCCAAGGCTCCACCACCTCAGCTGAAGGGAGCTGTCTATTATACCCATATTCTGTCATTCCAGATGCTCCTGCTCCTCCTACTTCAAATCAGTCATACCGCCAGCAATCCATCGGGCGAGAGACAGCCATGTCCAAGAGACAACAGTATGCGTCCAACAGCACTGAAGCATAATGTGCTCCTGTCCAAGTTGCTGGTGCTGCAGTCCCTCCCTTTTCAAGTGGTGGACTCTGCTCCTTTCAGAGAGCTGATGGCTTGTGCTGAGCTGAGGTGGAGAGTCCCAAGCCATCATTTCTTTGTGAAGAAGGCAGTACCAGCCCTACACAATTTTGTAGAACAGGTGGGCCAGTCCTTGTGCCTGTCGGTGTGTACCAAAGCGCATGGCAGCGCCGACGTGTCGAGCTGTAATTATGGTCAGGGACAATATGTGTCCTTTACAGCCCACTGGGTCAATGTGGTTCCTGCACAGCCACAACAGCAACTTGGACAGGTCACGCTGCTTCCGCCTCCATGCTCTCAGGCCGTTCATCCTGTGAAAGTATGCGACTCCGCCTCCTTATCCTCCACTGTGTCCTCAGCCTCCACTCTCTCAGTGCCCCTTTAACATACCATGTGTGTAGGGCACAACGTTGTCACACTGTTCTTCAAATGGTCTTCATGGTTTGCCTTGGCGAACAGAGTCACACAGGGGAGGAACTGCTAAAAATCATTCATCAAAAAATCGAATCATGGCTTACTCCACGTAAACTGGACATGGGAACCATGGTGACCGACAATTTTAAGAGTATCTTGTCTGTGCTGCGACAAGGAAGCCTGAGACATGGCACACGTGTTCAATCTGGTTGTCAAGCGGTTCCCGAAGTGTTCCACCCATCTGTAAGACATCCTAACAATAGGAAGGAAACTTTGCATGCACTTCAGCCACTCGTACACCGCAAAGCACACCCTCCTGGAGCTGCAGCATCAGAACGGTATCCCCCAACATTGTCTGATTTGCTACGTTTCCACACTCCACCCTCCATAAGTTGAACCGAACAGAGAAAAGCCATCACTGATTTCTTGATGATCCAAGTGGATAGGGGGACTCCTCTGTGTAACTTCAATGTCAACCAGTGGCAGCTCATACATGACACCTGACATTTGCTCAGGCCCTTTGAGAAAGCCACGTTATTAGTCAGTTGTCAGGATTACAGGATGAACAACATCATTCCACTGCTTCATTTACTACAACACGTGTTGGAAACAATGGTTGGTCAGGGCTCTGGAGACGTGGTGCCGACATCTCATGGCAACATGAGCCCTCTGGGGGCTGAACTGGAGGAAGAGCAGGAGGGGGAGGGGCACAGTGGAGCACAGTTTAGGTTTTGCAAGATGGGCGGTTTTTCTAGTCATCTGACAGAAGAGGAGGATCAGGAGCAGCTGGAGGAGCTAGAGGGTTATGAGGAAGATGAGACAGAGGACCCAGCCACACCGTGGCAGTATACAGTGGAGATGGAGGCAGGGAGTACCTCCGAGTCACTTGCACAAATGGCACAATGCATGCTCACTTTCTTGGGTAGTGAATTGTCCCCATTTGGCAGCCAGATGACTTCTGGCTCTCGACCTTATTGGACCCTTGGTACTGGCACAAAATAGGGGCATTTTGTACACCCACTGAGAGGGAGAACAAACTGACCTACTACAGAGAGATCATAAGTAGTCATTTGGCGAATGTCTATGTGCGCCATCATCCTTACTCTTGCAGGTCTTACTCGGGGGACGTTCTGCGCTGACCTTTCATTGCCATGGGTGCTGGGGAGGGGTGGGGTGGCAGAAGCAGTACCAGCTCCATCTGCAGCAGCCTGAGTCTACAGTCACTGATGAGTAGCAACGCATCAGCAGCAGGTAGACCTGGCGCAGGACCTGAACCAGCAGGGGGGGGGGGCATACCTTGACATCACCATGCCAACACATATTGAAGATCCACTGGACTTCTGGGCAGCCAAACTTGATTTGTGGCCGCAACTAGCAGAGTTTGCCCTGGAAAAGCTGTCCTGCCCGGCCAGTAGTGTGCATCAGAGTGGGTGTTTAGTGCTGCGGGGGCCATAGTAACCCCAAGGAGAACTCGTCTGTCCACGAAAAATGTGGAGAGACTGACCTTTGTGAAGATGAATCAGCCAGGCATGGATCAGCCAGGATTTCCACCCACCAATGGCTGATGCATCAGAGTAGATTGACCATGGTGCCACACCAACACTTCACAAATATGGATAGTGCAAAATATATTTAAGGTGCTGCTCCCCAGTTATGGCCATTCCTCCACTTCAGACCACAAGTAAGTATTGAAGATATGCAGTAGCTAAAACTTAACTTTTCTCAGGATAAAATATATGCACCCAAATTTTTGGGGAAATCAAACAAAAGCAAAGGTGTGCAAAAAAACACCATGTGACACCTACACCACCAAGTATTGATGTGATGCAAAGAACTCTAAAAGGTGGAAGGGAACTACGTATGGTCAATTGTAACAGGTGGGGGAAAAAACTTCCCCTGTAAGGCCCTACACTCGCATTATTAATTCCCTGCTTGCCAAGTGTTACTCGCCCTGAAAAGGGTGGCCCCACCTACACGTGCCAAAACACATTTTTTAGGTGGAAAAAGGGAGAGTTTCCTGTGTGGAGCCGCCCTTTTTAGGGCAAGTAAGACTTGCCAAGAAGGGAATTATTAGGGAAGAGTAGGGCCTTACAGGGGAAGTTTTTACCCCCACCGGTTACAATGGAAAATACATTGTTCCCTTTCACCTTTGCGAGGAAAGTGTTTCTCGTCTTAAACAGGGCGGCCCCACACAGGAAACTCTATGTATTTCCACTTAAAAACCCTGGGAAATGGAAGTGTTTGCAGGTGAAAATAGGGAGAGGTTTCTGTGTGGGGGGCCGCCCTTTTTAGGGCAAGTAACACTTGCCAAGAAGGGAATTAATAATGCGAGAGTAGGGCCTTAGAGGGGAAGTTTTTACCCCGACTGGTTACAATGAGCCATACATTCTTCCCTTCCACCTTTAAAAGTTAAGTTTTACGTAATGAATATCCTCAATTCTTACTTGTGCACACTAACACTTTTACAAAAGAGACTGTTTTCTTCTGCCTACCTGCCACATCTACTATTCTGATCCTGCCAACAGCCTGATGTAACACATCTTATGCCAAGTTCTCCTATTTTCACCCATCGTCGTCACTGGGTACTGGTATTGCCACCCACTGCCCCACTGTGTCACCAGGTCACTTTCAGTACTTCTGATGCTGCTGATGCCACCTCCAGGTTGTCTCATTCTGCCAACAAATGTTCTCCTCCTGCTGCTACCAGCTCCAGGCTGTCTCATACTGCCACCATATGTTCTCCTCGTGCTGATGCCACCTCCAGGCTGTCTCATTCTGCTACCTTATGTTCTCTTCATGCTGATGCCACCTCCATGCTGTCTCATATTGCCACCATATGTTCTCCTCCTGCTGATGCCACCTCCAGGCTGTCTCATTCTGTCACCATATGTTCTCCTCATGCTGATGCCAGCTCCAGGCTGTCTCATACTGCCACCATATGTTCTTCTCATGCTGCTGCCACGTCCAGGCTGTCTCATTCCGCAACTATATGGTCTCCTCATGCTTCCCCCACAACAAAACGGTATCATTCAGCCACTATATGGCCTCCTCATGCTGCCGCCAACTCTAGGCTGTGTCATTCAGACAATACAGGATCTCCTCATGCTGCCACCAACTTTAGGCTGTGTCATTCAGCCACTATATGGTCTCCTAATGACTCAGCCAACTCTAGGCTGTGTCATTCAGACACTACAGGATCTCCTCATGCTGCCACCAACTTTAGGCTGTGTCATTCAGCCACTATATGGTCTCCTAATGACTCAGCCAACTCTAGGCTGTGTCATTCAGCCACTATATGGTCTGTTCTTTCTGCAGCCACCTTCATGCTGTGTCATTCAGGCACTATATGGTCTCCTCATGCTACCACCACCTACACACTGTGTCATTCAGCCACTATATGGTCTCCTCATACTGATGGCACCTCCAGGTTCTGTCTTTGTCCTGCTCTGCAACAGTGATTCTAATAGTGATGCCTCTAATCTGCATGTCATACTGAATAACAGTATTATTTCACTAACCCAGCACACACCCTATGCATGTTACAGCAAGGCAATTTGTTCTATACCCCTATTGAGGCTCTCTGTAGGACAGAAATAGCCATTTTTAATACAGATTCACCGCAAATAAATTCAGACTGAATCAAATTATTTTCACCGCAAGTAAATTCAGACCAAATCAATTTTTTTCAGAAAATTCGGCAAATCGTCTGAAACAAATTTTTCAAAAATTGGCTCATCTCTACCATTTAAGATCAGCATTTTCCGATAAAATTGTTTGGTCCAGAGTAGGAACCAAAAAACCCTAAAAAAATCAGCTCACTAGATTTTGTATTCTGCAGAAGTTAAGCCGTGGTGGTAAGTAAATGCACATTACTGACTTAAAAAGAGCAATGCTAAAGCATATTTCTTGATTAAACATTGCAATATTCTTGGCTTATATTGAGATCCAAGAATTGTTATGTGTAAACATGCAAGCCCTTTTTATTCCAGAACTCATTCTTCCAAAGTTGGCTTTTGTTTTAATGAGAAGATCTCTTTTACTGGCTATGTAAATGATGAAAAAATGGCCACTTTAGAAATAAAAATGATATATCTACAGGGAAAGTGTTGATTTAAAGCACCTTTAATCTTCATAAATAAGTAAGAAAACAGAAGGTTACACAAAGCTGTCAAGATAGGACTGATAAATGGCAAATTCACCTGTTCCTCAATTGCCAGTGAAGACATGCTGCAAGGCTTAACCACATTGTATATCATATCTGCCAACTCATTTCTGTGATTAAATATTCCGTCAGTGAGAGCTGTAAGGCGGTAAAGCTTAACAAGATTCATAAGATGTGCCACTTGAATACACATAACTCACTTCCGTGGATGGAGAGCACCCCGCATGCAAAAGAAAATTAGAATTGTGTTAAATTACTTCAGAAGACAAGATCAGAAGAGATAGGAAGGAAAGATCCCCTAATGTAATGCAAATCTAAGATATGGTTATGTCCTGACAACTTGAAGCAGATAATTAAAGTCAAAACTAAAGAAACACATTGTAAATCAAATCCAAAACCTTTTAGGTTAATAGTTGAGCTGAGGTATCGGCTGTATTATTGTTGCATTATATTATTTCACCTTTTTCATCTTATTTTTCAAGAGCATTTTCTAGAATGAAGCATTCTTGATACTTGGCAAACGGGAGTTTTAAATAAATTATAGTTACGTCACGACCTCTAGTGCTTACATAAACTTGCGATGAAATGTTGTATAAGTTAAGGCTTTCTTCAACTCTAATAGGATTTATATATGGTTCTAGTAAAGTCTTTATGCGTGTTTTCCCTATATGTGTAATACATATACATTGGGATCCAAATTAGTATTTTGCCTAGATATATATGTAAATGAATTACTCCAACCCTGAGATCAAGTCTTGGGTACTGAATAGAGATGAGCGAACCAAACCAGTAGAGTTCAGTTAGGACGGTTTGGTTTGGTGGAACCTGCTAAAATAACATCAGCCACATGACAGGAGAAGCAGGAAGGATCATATAGCCTTAAGAAATCCCATAATGCCTTTTAAACCGCTCTCCTAGCCAATCAGGAGTAGTATAGGGGTGATGTCAAGGCCAATGTAAAAGCTTATACACATAGCTTCTGCAGGCATCTAAGAGATAGAAGGTGTTAGGTTAAGATCTCTGTAAGGCTAAATGTAAAATTTGGTGTATATGATTCTGGGAGTTGTAGTGTTGCAAAAAGCTGGAGGCACTGTGGTTAGGAATAGTGTTGAGCGGCATAGGCCATATTCAAATTCGCGAATATTCGCAAATATATGGACGAATATTCGTCATATATTCCCGAATATTCGCATATTCGTAATATTCTCGATTTATTATGCGAAAATTAGCATATACAGTAATTAACATATGTGAAAATTTGCATATGCGAAAATTCGCACACCGGTCTCACACAGTAGTATTAGAGCCTTCTTTACACCACACAAGCTGGAAGCAGAAAGGGATGATCACTGTGATGTGTACAGTGAAAAAAAAAATAAAGTAAAAAAAAACAAAACGAATATTTGTAATTACGAATATATTGTGCTATATTCGCGAATATTCGCGAATTCGCGAATATGCGATATTCGCAAATAAAATTCGAATTGCGAATATTCGCGAGCAACACTAGTTACGAAACACTGACCGGAAAAATAAAACCTCTGATGTTTTATTTTTTATTTTATTTTTTGAAGAAAAAGAGGGAGGCCCTGTTAAGTCACCTAAAATGTGATTTCTATGTGCATGCTCTAGCAGAAGCATATGCAGGTTTTTATATTTGGAAATGAAGTAGTATTATTTCACTAACACAGCACACTGCCTACGCGTGTTACGACAAGGCAAAGTGTGCTACACCCCTATTGAGGCATTCTGTAGCCCAGAAATAGCCATTTTTAATAGCGATTCGCCGCAAATAAATTCAGACCAAACCAAATTTTTCCAGAAAATTTGGCGAATCGGCCGAATCAAATTTAAAAAAATTTGCTCATCTCCAGATAAGAGTTTCTGAGTAAACCAGAATGCCCATCTACCCCAAAAGTAAAAATGTAATTACTGTTAGGGTGTATTCACACACACTGGATCTGTTTTGAAGTTGTAAAATCTGTAGTTGTGGATCTGTATTTTACAAGGCAATTCTTACGTATTTTTAGCCTGTCAACAAAGTGATTGCAGATTTTACAACTGAAGAGCTACAATTGTGGAAACACAACTTGCACCCTAAATGGGTATTAGTTGTACGTCACATTACAAGCACAAATATTACAAACACAATGTCATAATAATCCTATAAATATGTTGCGCCCTCTGAATAAGGTTTTTTCCATACGGGTGAAGAAATCTAGGAAAAAAGACTTGAGAGCTGCTGGTGATAAATAATCCACTGTTACAAAACAATTAATATAATTACTACATATAAAAAAAAATTACCTTGTATAACTAACAAAAACAATTTAAATGGGCACTGTCAGATCCAAAAACATTTTATATGATGTTTCTGATTAAAATGAAAGGGGTACTCCAATGGAAAAAAATGTTTATAAATCAACTGGAGCCAAACAGATTTGTAAATTACTTCTATTTAAAAAATCTTAATCCTTCCAGTACTTATCAGCTGCTGTATGCTCCAGAGGAAGTTCTTTTATTTTAGTTATTTCCTTTCTGTCTGACCACAGTGCTCTCTGCTGACACCTCTGTCCATTTTAGGAACTGTCCAGAGTACAAGCAAATGCAAATAGCAAACATATCCTGCTCTGGACAGTTCCTAAAATGGACAGAGGTGTCAGCAGAGAGCCCTGTGGTCAGAGAGAAAGAAAAGTCAAAAAGAAAAGATCTGATTGTGGCACATATAGCAGCTGATAAGTACTAGTCATTTACAAATCTGTTTAACTTTCTTGCACCAGTTGATTTAAAAACAAAATATTTTACAGTGGAGTACCCTTTTAACCTGTCCAGGACCAAGGGCATACAGGTACATGTACGCACTGGTCCCATCTACGGGTTTAAACCATTCTCACCAGCGAACGGGTTAATCCCGGTGGGTCCCAGTTGCTACGGGTGGCCAGAACCCATGACTAATGCCGTTCACCGCCAATCGGACCAATGCCCGGCAGTAACCCTTTAGATGCCACAGTCTTAGTTGATTGCGGCATCTAAAATGAAAGTGAAACTATCCCGCCAGCTCAGCAAGCTGATCAGGACTATCGCAACAAAATCATGATGTCCCGATCAGCTTACTGGACGACAGGAGGGTCCCTACCTGCCTCTTCGTCGTCTGTTCGGCGACCCGCTGCTCCAAGCCTGCTCAGCAGGCTGCAGCAGCAGAGCGCCAAGAACACTGATCAATTATATGCTATGGCATAATATTGATCAGTATATGCAATCAAAAGATTGCAAAAGTGTGAAAAATTGTTAATAAAAGTAAATTAACCCCTTCCCTGCTAAAAGTTTAAATCATCCCCCCTTCCCATTTATTAAATAAAATAATGTTATAAAAAATAAAAATAATCATATGTGGCACCACCGCTTGCGTAAGGGTCCAAATCCTTAAAGTTTAAGGTTAGCTAAACCTCACGGTCGATGGTGTACACGTAAAAAAAAATACCAAAATCCAAAACTGCGCATTTTTGGTCACTACCATTTTTGGCCATCTACCATAAAAAACTAATAAAAAGCAATCAAAAAGTCCCATAAAAAAAATGGCACAGATAAAAACTACAGACCACGGCAAAAAAAAAAAAAAAACAGCATCGTATGAGGAAAAATAAAAAAGTTATAGGGGTCAGAATATCACAATTTTAAACATACTAATTATTGTGCATGTAGTTAGGATTTTTTTAAAGTAGTAAAATAAAATAAAACTTACATAAATTGGGTATCTTTGTAACCGTATGGACCTACAGAATAAAGATAAGGTGTAATTTTTTATCAGAAATTGCACTGTGCAGAAATGGAAACCCCCAAAATTTACTAAATTGCATTTTATTTTTCAATTTCACCCACAAATAAATATTTTTTGGGTTTTGCGGTAGATTTTGTTATTAAATGATTGATGTCATTACAAAGTACAATTGATGGTGCAAAAAACAAGCCCTTTTATGGGTCTGTAGGTGCTAAATTGAAAGATTTATGAATTTTAGAAGGAGAGGAGGAAAAAACTAAAGTGTGAAAATGAAAATTGGCCTGGTCCCTTAAAATTTTTAAATCAACTGGTGCCAGAAAGTAAAACAGATTTGTAAATTTTTTCTATTAAAAATTCTTAATATTTCCAGTACTTATTAGCGGCTGTATACTAGAGAGGAAATTCTTTTCTTTTTGGATTTTTTTTCTGTCACGACCACAGTGCTCTCTGCTGATACCTCTGTCCATTTTAGGAAATGTCCGGAGCAGCATATGTTTGCTATGGGGATTTTTTCCTGCTCTAGACAGTTCCTGACATGGACAGAGGTGTCTGCAGAGAGCACTGTGGTTGTGACAGAAAAGAGATCCAACAAGAAAAAAATTTCCTCTGTAGTATACAGCAGCTGATAAGTACAGGAAGGATTAAGATTTTTTAATAGAAGTTGATAAAAAAAAATCAGTTGATTAAAAAAAAAAAAAAAAAAAGTTTTCCACCAGAGTACCCCTTTAAGGTCAAAATGGGCTTGGTCCTTAGTTAAAAAAATGTGAATATTTAATAAAGAAAATGGCTCCTTCACATCTCACCACTTCTGCAGCAGCATCAGCATCTCCAACCATCACAAGGGAGGGACGCGTCCCCTTCCCCTGAGAGGATTTCTAACACTGTGAGCTAATGAAAATATGTATTTTTATAATAAATATAGAGGATAGAGGCATATTTTTCACCCTATAGGACGCACCGGCATATAAGAAGCACCCAATTTTAAATATGCAAAATCTAGAAAAAATTGATTCTGAACCCAACTGTGATCTTCAACCTGCGGACCTCCAGATGTTGCAAAACTACAACTCCCAGCATGCCCGGACAGCCGTTGGCTGTCCGGGCATGCTGGGAGTTGTAGTTTTGCAACATCTGGAGGTCCGCAGGTTGAAGACCACTGGTATAGGAGGTAATACTCACGTGTCCCCGCCGCTCCGGACCCGTCACCGCTGCCCTGGATGTCGCTCCATTGCTGTCGCCGCGTCCCCGTGGTGTCCCCAAAGCTCGGGATGTTTTCTTCCCCGGGTTCCACGCTCTCCGTCGCCGTCATCACGTCGCTACGCACGCTGCTCCTATTGGATGAAGGGCCGGCGTGCGCGGCGACATGATGACGACGAAGGATACCGCCGGCCATGCACGGGATCCCGGCATGGAGCAGACACCGAGGAGGCAGGTAAGGTCCCTCCCGGTGTCCTGTAAGCTGTTCAGGACGCCGCGATTTCATTGCGGCGGTCCCAAACAGCCCGACTGAGCAGCCGGGCTAGTGTCACTTTCGCTTCAGACGCGGCGGTCAGCTTTGATCGCCGCATCTGAAGGGTTAATACAGGGCATCACCGCGATCGGTGATGTCCTGTATTAGCCGCGGGTCCCGGCCGTTGATGGCTGCAGGGACCATCGCGATAGGTGTGTATTCGCCGTATAAGACGCACCAATTTTTCCCCCCCAGTTTTGGGGAAGAAAAAGTGCGTCTTATACAGCAAAAAATACGGTACATGGTAACATATAATTTTTTTCTATTTTGTAAGATCTGACAAGTACGCTTTATTTCCTGTTTAAAGACAATTTAAACATACTAATAATACGTCATAGAATTTTGTTATACTCTACAATGTTAAGTCATTGCACTTGGAGGTTGAAGGAGCCCTGTTGTAAATTTTGCATCCTCTCGCTGATATTTACAAGAAGTCTGTGCTTAGCCCATTGTTTTGCAGTTATCAGTATACGTGTAGTATATTTGTGTCATGAATTAAGCTGTCCTAAATGCATACTGCAGTAAGTAGATTTCTGAAAAGGACAGGTCTAATAAACCAGTAACAAGTTCAAGAAGCACTCTTAAATCGCATGTATGCCTATTTGCATTTTAATGGAACACTTAAGCAATTCTGGTTCAATATGTTGTCCCTCTCTACGTGGTGGTATTCAGGCGAGAATTGAGCTGATTGTTTTAGGAGTTAGAAGCACTGATCTCTGCTCTTCTCTCAGGATGTAAGTGTGATTTCTAATTCTTTAGGGCTGAAAAAGAAATATTACACTAAGTCAAACTTTCTTCATGAAAGACTGATGCAGATGCTCAAAATTTGTGACAAACCAAACGTTTTAAGGCCTGGGATTAAAGTGTTGCCTGTGTCTTCTAGTCGTAATGCCAAGTAGAAGGGAAGCCATATGTCACAGCTGATCAACATGAATGTACATTAAAAAATACAGTCTGGAACTGCTCTGCACCTTTCCAATTTCCTTTTTGCCTGCAGCCACGCAAGACAAGTGAAAGTGCACAATACCCTTTGTTTGAAAGGAGTTTACTTGTTCTTACGTGTCACAATGCATAATAGCTGCTGGAAAACAAATGGTCTGGGTCTTTCACACTTCTTGTAATATCCAGTAGCTGTACATCTTCCCACCCCTTCTCTTCCTCTCTCTTTTCTCTCCAACTTCCTCTCTAAGGTTGGGTTTACAAATGTCCAACATCCGGCATAGGTGAACTAAGCCTAGATCTCAATGCAACTGATGCCATAATTGATGATAATGTGCATCAGTTGTCATCAGTTGTATGGCATCCGGTATCTATTGTTTCTGGATGCCAGACAGGGAAACACAGCAAGGTGCCGCCCGGCATGTCCAGCTATCCGGCGATAAAATTGAGATGCTGGATGATCGTGAATTGCCCCATGGGTTCAGTTCTAGTATCAGTTTTCCTCCGCTGCTCACCAGAGGGAAACTAAGCCGGACAACTGATATACAATATGTGAAACTAGCCTTACTCTCTTTTTTCTTCTCTCTCTCTCTCGGACCCCTCTTTTTCTCTTTATATATGGAAGTGACAGTCACAGTAAGGAAATTTTAAATGAACATTGATGTAACTCTGAATAATTAATTATAACCCAACAATTATAATCTTGCAGATGGGTTTATCATCTGTTATACAACTAATTATATCGCACAATCCTTGGTAACAGTTAGTACAGTAATAGATTGTAGTCTAGAAGTGTAATAAAAATAATATACTGCTTTTCATAAGATTCATTGCCACAAAAGCAATACAGATCCATTTTTATAATTGCTTTTGTTTGCTGCATATATTAAACAGTGAAACCTTATCATTTGTACTTTGTGTCATTTAGGAGAAATATTTTGTTTTACTGTTAATAGATTTGTTATGAAAGGGGGAAATGTGATTGAGTAATAATTCAGATGACTTACTATAGCTAATGTCTGATGGTAGGATTCTGTATTGTGTTTTACATGGGGTTTAATGTATTATGATGGAATTTAGTATCTCATATTTTATCTTAACATCAACACTGAAAAAATATGTGAAATGTCCTACTTAAAGGGATACTCCACTTGAATTTTTTTTAAATCAACTGGTGCCAGAAAGTTAAACAGATATGTAAATAACTTCTATTTAAAAAATTGTCATCCTTCCAGTACTTATCAGATGCTGTATGATCCACAGGAATTCATTTTCTTCTTGCATTTCCTTTCTGCCTGACCACAGTGCTCTCTGGTGACACCTCTGTCCATTTAAGGAACTGTCCAGAGTAGGAGCAAATTCCCATAGCAAACCTCTCCTGCTCTGGACAGTTCCAAAAATGGACAGATGTGTCAGCAGAGAGCATTGTGGTCAGACAGAAAGGAAATTCAAAAAGAAAAGAACTTCCTGTGGATCATAAAAGCAGCTGATAAGTACTGGAAAAATTAAGAATTTTTAATAGAAGTAATATACAAATCTGTTCAACTTTCTTGCACCAGTTGATAAAAAAATGTTTTCCAATTGAATACCCTTTAATATCTAAGTTTTATGGTACACTATGGATATTATTATAAGTGCAGGTATAGTATGCACAAAACAGGGTTAGACTGGCTCAAGCCAGACTCAAAGACCGCTTGAAGGATAACATGTTTTTAAAGGGTTTATCTGGGAATAGGAATAGCAATACCTTTCCTCACCCAGGTCTCCACTTTGGCCTCCCTGTCAAGTAAGTATAACTACCAAGACAACGGGGCAGGTACCGAGTCATGATCATAGCATGCACACCTGCATGTGATGACTAATGGCCATGCACTGTTGCCACAATATTGGCAAATTCGTGTCACCATTGGTTACCAAATCCATTTGGGTTTAAGTATGTATGTAATGATTGCTTCTACATATATATATATATATATATATATATATATATATATATATATAGCCGTAAATGTTGACACAGAAAAGGATTGCCGTAACACATGTTTTGCTATACACATGTTTATTCCCTTTTGGCTGGACAAAATTATTGGCACCCTTAACTCAAAATTTGGTTGCACACCCTTTAGAAAAAAATAGCTGAAATCAGTCGCTTCCTATTAGCATCAATAATCTTCTTACACCTCTCAGCCGGAATGTTGGACCACTCTTCCTTTGCATACTGCTCCAGGGCTCTTCCTTATTGGAAGGGCACCTTTTCCCAACAGCAATTTTAAGATCTCTCCACAGGTGTTCAATGAGATTTAGATCTGGACTCATTGCTTGCCACTTCAAAACTCTCCAGCACTTTGTTGCCATCCATTTCTGGGTGTTTTTTGACGTATGTCTGGGGTCATTGTCCTGCTGGAAGACCCAAGATCTCGGACGCAAACCCAGCTTTCTGGGCTGTACAGTGTGACCCAAAATCCGTTGGTAATCCTCATATTTCATGATGCCTTGCACACATTCAAGGCACCATGTGCCAAAGGCTGCAAAACAACCCCAAAACATAATTGAACCTCCACCATATTTCACTGTAGGTACTGTGTTCTTTTCTTTGTAGGACTCATTCCTTTTTCGGTAAACAGTAGAAGGATGTGCTTTACCAAAAAGCTCTATCTTGGTTTGATCTGTCCACAAGATGTTTTCTCAGAAGGATTTTGGCTTACTCAAGTTCATTTTGGCAAAATGTAGTCTTGCTTTTTTATGTCTCTGGGTCAGCAGTGGGATCCTCCTGGGTCTCCTGCCATAGCGATTCATTTCATTTAAATGTTGACGGATAGTTTGTGCTGACACTGATGCTCCCTGAGCCTGCAGGACAGCTTGAATATCTTTGGAACTTGTTTGGGGCTGCTTATCCACCATCCGGACTATCCTGCGTTGACACCTTTCATCTTGCAAACTTCTTGATAATGTTGCACTGTGGACAAAGGCAAATCTATATTTCTGGAGATGGACTTGTAACCTTCAGATGATATTTTTCCACAATTTTGGTTCTCAGACAGTTCTCTTCTCCTCTTTCTGTTGTTCATGCTTAGTGTAGCACAGACAGATGCACAATGCAAAGACTAAGTGAACTTTTCTCCTTTTTATCTGCTTTCAGGTGTGATTTTTATATTGCCCACACTTTTTACTTGCCCCAGGTGAGTTTAAAGGAGCATCACATTCTTGAAACAATCTTATTTTTCCACAATTATGAAAGGGTGCCAATAATTTTGTCCAGTCCATTTTTGGAGTTTAGTGTGACATTATGTCAAATTTCCTTTTTTTCCTCACTTTTCTGGTTTAGTTCCAATACACACAAAGGGAATAAACATGTGTATAGTAAAACATGTGTTACTGCAATCCTTTTCCGTGAGAAATACTTCACTTTCTTGAAAAATTTCAGGGGTGCCAACATTTACGGCCATGACTGTATGTGTGTATATATATATATATATATATATATATATATATACATACATATATCCCTTTAATAAAATAAAAATGTAATACTGTATGTTGTTTTTAATGCTTACTTGCTGAATCCCAAAGTTTTTGTTTTTGGTGTTGACAAAACCTAAAAGGTTTGCTCCTCCAGAGAGCTCATACTGGTCCTGCAACATTTTTATTCTTTTGGTGGAATACAGAGCGGAATGAATTGTCATCTAAGGGGATCGGATATGTCCGTACGGTCCTAGTGTGGACTTCAGTCTACGTCGGCCATCCTTGGGAGATTCCATAGTGTGCATGGCCCCTAATCTACCCAACACAAATTTGACAGGGTTCATTATTACTAACTATAAAAAATTGGATAGAAGGTTGATTTTGAGCTCCTTGGAAACTATTCAAAAACCTTTCACATACTTTTCTATTGTTTATTCCTTGCAGTTCCTTGCATTAGTCCTTTGCACAAATGGTCATCAGTCAGTGTAGATCATTCTAAGAATGTATAGTCTTTTCATATGTACGATATCCTGCACATATTTAAAGCTATGTTCTGTCTTTTTGTTTACATTAAAATCGGCAGCATAAATTCTATAGCTTCAAATCCTGTGGATCAAATATGCACAGGATACTGTGAATATGAATAGCTTTAATACTTATTCCAATCTCAGATTTGCAAAAAAAAAAAAAAAACTAAATAAATAAAGTCAATGGGACAGATTACTGAAATGTATCCAAAAGAAAACCTTTCTTTGTAGCCCAATGCCCTGTCATTGGTTACAATGGGCACCAATGAGTTATTCTGGTAAATTGTATCATGTTCTTTTAGCACTCTACTTTTTTTCCCTGAATGCTACATCCTATTACAAATGCACTATAGTTACTTTTTAATAAAGATTATATACTCTAAAATATTTAATAATTATGCACTAATCAGATCATAATAATACCAAAATAAAGAAAATGGCCCTGATTTATCAATCAGCCTGAAATCCTTATTGTCTGTTTTTTCCCATAACAACCAATCACAGCTCAATTTCCATATCGTAACAAGCTCTTTTAAAGTGAAAGTTGAGCTGTGATTGGTTGCTGTGGGAAAAAACAGACAATTAGAGTTTCAAGCTGATTGATAAATATGGGCCAATGTATTTTACAAACAAGAAATGTATGTGCTAGTTTAGAATAACCAAATCCAAATAACCAAAATGTGCCGGTTGTACACTTCTGCTTGTAATGGATGACTGCTGCATTTCAGGCACTGAGGCTGTTTATTAGTGAGCATCTGACCACCTGTAGGATAAAATCCAGAATGTCTGACAATGTCATTTGGACTGCAGCAGTGCACAGTCATGCTGGATACAAGGGTATGAAAACATAAATAATTATTTATGAGGCTTACATTAATTTCTCACTGTGAACAATTGTTCCCAGCAAGAGATTAATGTAGGTCTCATAAACTGTGCCCACATTGGTTCCAGTATGAAATAAATGACAGAATATTAAAGGAGATTTCACAAAAGCCCTGGTTTACCACCCACTGTTAATGAGGATAGGGGTCTAAATGTACACAGCGAATTTGCCTTCATTTGCCATTACTATGAAGAGACAAACATGCTCATTTCTAATGAAAACAAGGTTTAAAAAAAAAGCTCTCCAATGGTTTTTGCCTAAGGCTGTTTCTAATATTTATTCCTGCTGGCAATGATATGAAGACAATGCTTTTTAAAATACTGAGCTATTTACTGCCATGTACAAGTTTCCAATAGTTTTAAGATTTTTCAGACATTTGATTGGAAATTAGTTGGTAAATCATTATCTTCTATTTGACAGCTACACTGATGTAACCGTAGTAAAATTAAGTTATGGCACCATTTATTTGATGTGTTCTGTATATTATTGGCTTTCTACTGGAATACAGGGGATGAGTGGACTTTTATTGAGTGGTGGACATTGAGCTGTCCAAATGTATCATCATTATGTCAATACACAAGTGATAGCATAGCTAAATAATTGGGGCATGAATCCATACAAGACACCATTTACTTGTAAAACTGGCCGTGCACATTACATAGCTTAGGCTAAATGTTCATTCAGCTGACAGCTGTCTGTCCTGAACCCATTATAAACATACACACTTCCAGGGGTTTTCAATAGGCAGAGAGAAGTGAGCCACTGCCAGGTTTCTCTTATCTCCCCTGAAAACAAAAGGATTGGTCATAGTTTCTCAAAACATTATAATGCCCTGGTATAACTAGTTGTCAATGTTCAAAGTTACTTTAAAATATATCTTTCATTGTAGGTTAACAACAACTAGGCAGTCATATATAGAAAACCTCTGCTCCATAGAAGTAAATACGTTTCCCAATTTAAAAAATGTTTAATGTAAAAATTTTTATTATAATAGAATCCCAAAATGGAGCAACTTTGCAAACCACCTACCTTTCGAAATGCTCCCCTTGCACCACTCTCATGGCAGGTCACATGACACTGGTCTTCATTCTTGCTCGATATTTATCATGTGTTGTGGCACAGTCTACGGGTAAATGAGCTCAGATGTAGATAGCATTGGGCCTATCCTGGACTGTCACACAATAAACGTGCTTTCCGAAGATCAAAGAACAGATCATTTCTGTGTAGAGGAAAAGTTGACTAGTTGCCCATAGCAACCAATCAGATTGTTTCCTATTTTTTTTTTTAAAGGCCTGTGAATAACTAAAGAAGCAATCTGATTGGTTGCTATGGGCTACTGGTCAACTATTCCTCTGCACAGGTTTTGAGGAATTCCCCCTTATATATCAAAGCTGATATATCTGCCAGGAGAACGGTGCAATGAGACCATTTTGGAAAGGTAAGTTATATACATAGTTGCTTTTTTTTCAGACTTCTAGCAGAAGGAATAGGAATTGGAGAACCCATTTAAAGGGGTACTCCACCCCTAGACATCTTATCCCCTATTCAAAGGATAGGGGATAAGATGTCTGATCACAGGGGTCCCGCCGCTGGGGACCCCCGCAATATAGCATGCGGCACCCACCTGTTTCTTGCCCGGAAGCGCTGGAGGGTCTGGGTCCCGACCACAGGAAGGGAAATTTGTGACGTCACAACTCTTCCCCCGTGTGGTGTCACACCCCGTCCCTTCAATGCAAGTCTATGGGACGGTCGTCATGCCCCCTCCCATACTCTTGCATACTCGTCACGCCCCCTCCCATACTCCCATACTCACGATCAGACATCCTATCCCCTATCCTTTGGATAGAGGATAAGATGTCTAGGGGTGGAGTACCTCTTTAAGGAGGTTATCTCATCTTCGCATAGCATTGATAACTGTAACATTTAAAGTTATATTAATTTATCTTTCCTATTTGCCACTAAGATGTACAGACTAAGTCCTAGCTTCATAAAGATGCTGTTTCTTTCAATGTGTCTATGTAGGAGTCCAAGAATAAAGACTGGAGAATCCCTTTGAAGTTGAATCACTCCCTGGGACCACAGCTGTAAGAGTGTATTGACCACAATTTACCATGACAAATGTCAAAGTAGCATAGCTGAGTTTGCCATTTGGTATAATAATTGAGGGATTTTCCAACCAAAGTTCAGCTTTCACTTTACCAGAGCTTGTCAGCTGAGCTGTGATTGGTTGCTGTGGAAGAATCACTCCACTTTTCCTCTCACATAGTTTGATAAATCTGGACCATTGTACTTACTGAAATTCCTTTTGCTATGCGAAAGCTAAACAGTATTTGGTACTGTAAACTGAATTAACACTAAATCTCTTTTATGTTATCTAGGCCATAGGATTGCAGTGGTAGCTAGGTTTTCCTTCACCCAAGGTAAAGAGTTAGTTCCCTGCGTAAACCAGATGTCTACATATTCTGACAAAGCAAAATGGAAAATTAGTGTTCCCCTGGGACCTAGCAAATAAAACATATGTCCATTTTCCCCCTTAGCTATGATATTTTAATAGAATACCCACAGAATAAGGGACTATATACTGGTAGAGGTCTGACTGCTGGGAGCTCAGTCCTCAACAGTGCTTGTGTGCCCTATAGAGCACTAACTTCATAGGCACAATGCACTCCATGTTTTTTTGGGGGGACAACAATTTTCATCCATTCTTATGATGAAAGGGGGTACGATCAGTTGGATCCCAATCAACTGACTGCATATAGGATAACTTTTGGAGACACTTTCTACATACGTTCTATTAGTCATATACACTATTCACGCTGTTAATTTGTCTTAAAAGTTAATTTATAAACTAGAAAGCAAAGCTTTACCTGGGTTAAAAATAAAGTGGTAAAGGCCATTCAGAAGTAATGTGAAACCACAGTTACATTAACAACCCTAATGAAAGTAAATGTATCTCTGAAACTTTCACACAGCTCTTACAAACCATTATAGTGGAAATATTGGTTTATGAAAAATTTATAAAGTCAGTAGAAAATGGAACTTAGCATCTGCACAAGCTATTTACTCAGAATCACCCAGAATTAATTATTCCTTTTGCTCGGAAGTAATGAGTTTTGCATTAAAATGTATATACTATTATATTAACTATGCAAAATAAGCCAAAGAATGACGCTGAAGGCTGTGTTTGTAGAGAATAAATTAGTTAATGCGTTATATATTTAAATGCGATCTAAGGTTAATGATAACATTAGTCATAGTGCAGAATGGAGGTTGTGTTTTCTGTAAAAAGTATGGGATACATAGTATAAACTATGAATACGTAGAAGGAATATCCAGTGATAGAGTTCTATATTTATAGCGATGTAGGCTGGGGACAAAAAAACGGCACTTGTCCATCAAGTTCAACCTTTCTGAGACCTAGCTGTTTGATTTAGTGGAAAGCAGTGCATTGAAAGTCTAATGGATGATAAGTCATTGTGGAGTCCTCAAGCTAAGGGTCAGAGTAATGAGATCTTAACTATTTCCCAATTGTATCACTGCTGTCAGCAATTTTTAAACAAAAAAGGATGAAGCTTATAGCAGTCAAACTGCTGTGTGTGTCCAGAGGAAATGAAGGAAAAACTCTGAATCTACCTATTATTTGTCAGTCTTAAAGTGGTTGTGGATAATAAGAACACCATGGCATCTTCTTTCAGAAACAGTTCTTGTCCATGAACTATATTGCAACTGAGGCCTGTTCAAGCCAAAGGGACTCAGCTGTAGTTCTAAAAGCAGCCTATGGACAAGACTGGCACTAATTCTGGCAGAAAGAAATGTATCTGATTTAGTTAATCTAATATCTCATATGATTACACTCAAATGGGACCCTGTCATCAGAAAATAAAAACTTTTTTAAACTAACAAGAAGACATAGTACCTTTTATATATAACTAGCTGAGTACCTGGCGCTGCCCGGTTTTTCCTACCTTATCCTTGTGGGGGAAAAGCAACAAAGGAGAAGCTTTTGCACTCATTTGCTGTCCCAAAATCCTGACTCTATAGCCGCTCCTCATATCCCGACCAGAAATCCCGTCCTCATATTCCAACCTCATATCCTGTCCTCATATTTTGTTCTCATATCCTGTCCTCATATCCCGTCCTCATATCCCGATCTCATATCCCGTCCCCATATCCTGTCCCCATATCCCGTTCCCATATCCCATCCCCATATCCCGTCCCCATATCCCATCCCCATATCCCATCCCCATATCCTGGCCTTATATCCTGACCTCATATTCAGTCCTCATATCCCAACCTCATATCCCGACCTCATATCCCATCCTCATATCCCGTCCTCATATCCTATCCTCATATCCCGTCCTCATATCCTATCCTCATATCCCGTCCTCATATCCTGACCTCATATCCCATCCTCATATCCTGTCCTCATATCCCGTCCCCTTAGCTAATCCTCATTTCTAATCCTCATATCCCATCCTCAGGTGGGGCTGCATTGTGGTAAAGATATTGTAAGCTGAAAATAAAAGGGGTGTGGCTTAAAGGGCGGGCATGTCTTTATGAGACGTGGTGTGGCTTACCAGCCGTACTGACACGTTCACCAGGAGATGCAGAGCTTGTGGAGTAAGGCACCAGAAGTCCTATAAACTTGCATGGGACTTGAAACAAAAACCCCATCCTTCACATATGGGGGCAGGTTAGGGGTTAATTTAACTATTATATATTTTTATTTGACATATAATTAATGTGAGCAAATATTGTCGAAATATCTCCAGCTGTAACATACATTTCCCATAGACTTGTATGGTACTTTAAATAAAAACCCCAACCCTGGCAAATGGGAGTGGGTAAGGGTTAAATTACCTATCCTGTTTGTTGTTGACATATTAGTAACATGTGTGCCATGTTTCATGTTAATATCTTTAGTGGTTTGGACGTGATGCTGGAACATACACACATACTGTACATACATACATACACACAAATACATACACAGAGTTTTATATATATATGGGTTTTATATATATCCTTGTGCTGGCAGTGAGCTGCTGCATTCTTTTGTTGCTGTATATTTAGCCTAGTAGCGTGCACCTGCAGGCCAGGTCCATATAATAGTTTGGTATCAACTAAAGTGCTGGCTGACTTATTCTTTGTCTATATATATATATATATATATATATATATATATATATATATATAGATATATATATATATATATAGATAGATAGATAGATAGATAGATAGATAGATAGATAAATAGATAGATGGATACTGTGTCTGAACATGTCCCCAAAAGATTATCCCAATGTTTATAAAATGTACTTTTAAGCTGTCCCTTGCTGTATGCTAATGCCCCATAACTAGTCATCAGGGAAGGCAACTGGCTGAGACATTGACTAACAAGCCAATGAGCATCCAACATCATCCACTGCCTTTTCCCAGACCTTTGAGCATGTGCAGTGGATTACGTGGCCTCTCTTGTTTCTCAGTCATGTCTCAATAGGTGTGATTACAGCCGTGAGACAGTGACTAGTTCTGGGAAGCTGCCCAACCTGATGACTAGTTACAAGGCATTAGCATACTGTGCAGGACAGTGTAAAGTTAATTTTCTGAACATTACAGGATCGGCATGAGCTCTATGGGACACAGTCACAGTATTATAAAATGTATTATGTCTTGTTAGTTTAATAATGTTTTCTGATGATAGATTCCATTAAAGTGTGCATGTGTCATTTGTAAAAAGGAAAACTTTTTGTTTCTGAAAGGAAGGCATGTTGATGTCTCAACTGATCCTTGAATGTGCACCAACAAGCATATATTTCAGTGCAACTAAAATGTATACGTATAGATCATATGCTTACAGTCTATGTATGTGTTGTGCAAATAATATCCACTGAAAATGACTGAAAAAGTCCTTTAGCCCCACTCTAGGACCTCTACCCACTGGTTTAAAGTAATTGTGTTAGTGGTATATGAAAAACTATTCAGCAGTCAAAAGTTCTACTCTAGAAACATGAAGTCCCATAATGAAAAATCTTGGCTCAGAAGGCAGGGTGAAAGGTTGTTTGATATAACTAGAAATGCAAGTCCAAGCTTCAGTAGATATGTATTGTAAGATTCAGATTTTGCCCCATTTTACCCTTTTTTACATGACATGTCTAATTAATATGAAAGCATTTCAACACACAAATAATATATTCTGATGCCTTGGAGGCTAGAGCTTCATGGTTGTTTGATATGAGACAAACACCCTTGGCTAATTTGTCAACTGTATTTATCTGACATATCAGGCTGACATGTACTACTATATAGCTTTAAATGATAAAAACTGACTATTTGAAAAGATTGCAGGTTGTTCTAGCACAGTTTGAGCTAGATTTACTATATTGTCAAAATTATTAAAACACCTACACATTACACCTACAGAAGATTTTAGGACATCCCATTCTAAACCCATGGGCATTAATGTGGAGTTGGCCCTTCCTTTACAGTTGTAACAGCTTACACTCTGGAAGTTTTTGTCCATCTATTCAGAAGAGCATTTGTGAGATCAGACACTGATGTTGGACGAGAGGCTCACATTTTCCTTTCTAGAAAGGCACAGCTCTTCAGCTCACCACACCTGCATATGTGATTGTCACGATGCCGGCTGGCAGGAGGTGGATCCTCTGTGCCAGAGAGGGATTGGCGTGGACCGTGCTAGTGGACCGGTTCTAAGTCACTACTGGTTTTCACCAGAGCCCGCCGCAAAGCGGGATGGTCTTGCTGCGGCGGTAGTGACCAGGTCGTATCCACTAGCAACGGCTCAACCTCTCTGACTGCTGAAGATAGGCGCGGTACAAGGGAGTAGACAGAAGCAAGGTCGGATGTAGCAGAAGGTCGGGGCAGGCAGCAAGGATCGTAGTCAGGGGCAACGGCAGGAGGTCTGGAACACAGGCTAGGAACACACAAGGAAACGCTTTCACTGGCACAATGGCAACAAGATCCGGCGAGGGAGTGCAGGGGAAGTGAGGTATACATAGGGAGTGCACAGGTGAACACACTAATTAGAACCACTTGCGCCAATCAGCGGCGCAGTGGCCCTTTAAATCGCAGAGACCCGGCGCGCGCGCGCCCTAGGGAGCGGGGCCGCGCGCGCCGGGACAGGACCGACGGAGAGCGAGTCAGGTACGGGAGCCGGGGTGCGCATCGCGAGCGGGCGCCACCCGCATCGCGAATCGCATCCCGGCTGGAGGCGGTATCGCAGCGCACCGGGTCAGTGGATCTGACCGGAGCGCTGCAGTAGCGAGAGTGTAGCGAGCGCTCCGGGGAGGAGCGGGGACCCGGAGCGCTCGGCGTAACAGTACCCCCCCCCCCCTTGGGTCTCCCCCTCTTCTTAGAGCCTGAGAACCTGAGGAGCAGACTTTTGTCTAGGATATTGTCCTTAGGTTCCCAGGATCTCTCTTCAGGACCACAACCCTCCCAATCGACCAAAAAAAAAGTTTTCCCTCTGACCTTCTTGGAGGCCAGTATCTCCTTTACGGAGAAGATGTCCGAGGAGCCGGAAACAGGAGTGGGAGAAACAAGTTTGGGAGAGAAACGGTTGATGATGAGTGGTTTAAGAAGAGAAACGTGAAAGGCATTAGGAATACGAAGAGAAGGAGGAAGAAGAAGTTTGTAAGAGACAGGATTAATCTGGCACAAAATTTTGAAAGGACCAAGATAGCGTGGTCCCAATTTGTAGCTAGGGACACGGAAGCGGACATATTTAGCGGAGAGCCATACCTTGTCTCCAGGAGAAAAAATGGGGGGAGCTCTTCTTTTCTTATCAGCAAACTTCTTCATGCGTGATGAAGCCTGTAAGAGAGAATTTTGGGTCTCTTTCCATATGGTGGAAAGATCACGAGATATTTCATCCACAGCGGGCAAACCAGAGGGCAAGGGAGTAGGGAGGGGGGGAAGAGGGTGACGGCCGTACACCACGAAAAATGGGGATTTGGAGGAAGATTCAGAGACTCTGAAGTTATACGAGAATTCGGCCCATGGTAGAAGATCTGCCCAGTCATCCTGGCGGGAGGAAACAAAATGCCGTAAATAATCACCCAGGACCTGGTTAATTCTTTCTACTTGCCCATTGGATTGAGGATGATAGGCAGAAGAAAAGTTTAATTTAATCTTGAGTTGTTTACAGAGAGCCCTCCAGAATTTTGACACGAATTGGACGCCTCTGTCCGAGACGATCTGCGTGGGCAACCCGTGAAGACGAAAAATGTGTACAAAAAATTGTTTTGCCAACTGAGGCGCTGAAGGAAGACCAGGAAGAGGGATGAAATGTGCCATCTTGGAGAATCGATCAACGACCACCCAAACAACAGTGTTGCCACGGGATGGGGGTAAGTCTGTAATAAAGTCCATACCAATCAGAGACCAAGGCTGTTCGGGGACAGGCAGAGGATGAAGAAGACCAGCGGGCTTCTGGCGAGGAGTCTTATCCCGGGCACAGACAGTGCAGGCTCGCACAAAATCCATAACATCCGTCTCCAGAGTCGGCCACCAATAGAAACGAGAGATGAGTTGCACGGATTTCTTGATGCCCGCATGACCTGCGAGATGGGAGGAGTGACCCCATTTGAGGATTCCGAGGCGTTGGCGTGGAGAGACGAAGGTCTTCCCTGGAGGAGTTTGCCTGATGGAGGCTGGAGAAGTGGAGATCAGGCAGTCAGGAGGAATGATGTGTTGCGGAGAGAGCTCTACTTCCGAGGCATCCGAGGAACGAGAGAGAGCATCGGCCCTAATGTTCTTATCGGCAGGCCGAAAGTGAATTTCAAAATTAAATCGGGCAAAGAACAGAGACCACCTGGCCTGGCGAGGATTCAGCAGTTGGGCAGACTGGAGATAGGAGAGGTTCTTGTGATCGGTGTAAATAATAACTGGAAATCTTGATCCCTCCAGCAGATGCCTCCATTCCTCAAGTGCTAATTTAATGGCTAGTAGCTCTCGATCCCCGATGGAGTAGTTCCTCTCCGCCGGAGATAAGGTCCTAGAAAAAAAACCACAAGTAACAGCATGCCCGGAAGAATTTTTTTGTAGAAGGACCGCTCCAGCTCCTACTGAGGAGGCATCAACCTCCAATAGGAAGGGTTTAGATGGGTCAGGTCTGGAGAGCACGGGAGCCGAAGAAAAGGCAGACTTGAGCTGTTAAAAGGCGTCTTCCGCTTGAGGAGGCCATGACTTAGGATTGGCATTCTTTTTGGTTAAAGCCACGATAGGAGCCACAATGGTAGAAAAATGTGGAATAAATTGTCTGTAATAATTGGCGAACCCCAAAAAACGTTGGATAGCACGGAGTCCGGAGGGGCGTGGCCAATCTAAGACGGCAGAGAGTTTGTCTGGATCCATTTGTAGTCCCTGGCCAGAGACCAAGTATCCTAGGAAAGGAAGAGATTGACATTCAAACAGACATTTCTCCATTTTGGCATAAAGTTGATTGTCACAAAGTCTCTGAAGAACCATGCGGACATGCTGGCGGTGTTCTTCTAGGTTGGCAGAAAAAATCAGGATATCGTCCAGATACACAACAACACAGGAATATAAGAGATCACGAAAAATTTCATTAACAAAGTCTTGGAAGACGGCAGGGGCGTTGCACAGGCCAAAGGGCATGACCAGATACTCAAAGTGTCCATCTCTAGTGTTAAATGCCGTTTTCCATTCATCCCCCTCTCTGATGCGGATGAGATTATAAGCACCTCTTAAGTCCAGTTTGGTAAAGATGTGGGCACCTTGGAGGCGATCAAAGAGTTCAGAGATGAGAGGTAGGGGGTAGCGGTTCTTTACCGTGATTTTATTAAGACCGCGGTAGTCAATGCAAGGACGTAGGGAGCCATCTTTTTTGGACACAAAGAAAAATCCGGCTCCGGCAGGAGAGGAGGATTTGCGGATAAAGCCCTTTTTTAAATTTTCCTGGATGTACTCAGACATAGCAAGAGTCTCTGGGGCAGAGAGAGGATAAATTCTGCCCCGGGGTGGAGTAGTGCCCGGGAGGAAGTCAATAGGACAGTCATAAGGCCTGTGAGGAGGTAGAGTCTCAGCTTGTTTTTTGCAAAAAACATCCGCAAAGTCCATATAGGCCTTAGGGAGACCGGTTACAGGGGGAACCACAGGGTCACGGCAAGGAGAACTGGGAACCGGTTTAAGGCAGTCCTTGAAACAAGAGGAACCCCAACTCTTGATCTCCCCAGTGGACCAATCCAGGGTTGGGGAATGGTGTTGAAGCCAGGGTAGTCCGAGGAGAATTTCGGAAGTGCAATTGGGGAGGACCAAAAACTCAATTTTCTCGTGATGAGGTCCGATGCACATTAGGAGGGGCTCCGTGCGGAAACGTATGGTACAGTCCAATCTTTCATTGTTAACACAATTGATGTAGAGGGGTCTGGCGAGACTGGTCACCGGGATGTTGAACCTGTTGATGAGAGAGGCCAAAATAAAATTTCCTGCAGATCCGGAATCCAAGAATGCCATAGTAGAGAAGGAGAAGGTAGAGGCAGATATCCGCACAGGCACAGTAAGACGTGGAGAAGCAGAGTTGACATCAAGGACTGTCTCACCTTTGTGCGGAGTCAGCGTACGTCTTTCCAGGCGGGGAGGACGGATAGGACAATCCTTCAGGAAGTGTTCGGTACCGGCACAGTACAGGCAGAGATTCTCCATGCGGCGTCGTGTCCTCTCTTGAGGTGTCAGGCGAGACCGGTCGACCTGCATAGCCTCCACGGCGGGAGGCACAGGAACGGATTGCAGGGGACCAGAGGAGAGAGGAGCCGGGGAGAAAAAACGCCTCGTGCGAACAAAGTCCATATCCTGGCGGAGCTCCTGACGCCTTTCGGAAAAACGCATGTCAATGCGAGTGGCTAGATGAATGAGTTCATGTAGGTTAGCAGGGATTTCTCGTGCGGCCAGAACATCTTTAATGTTGCTGGATAGGCCTTTTTTAAAGGTCGCGCAGAGGGCCTCATTATTCCAGGATAGTTCAGAAGCAAGAGTACGGAATTGTACGGCGTACTCGCCAACGGAAGAATTACCCTGGACCAGGTTCAACAGGCCAGTCTCAGCAGAAGAGGCTCGGGCAGGTTCCTCAAAGACACTTCGAATTTCCGAGAAGAAGGAGTGTACAGAGGCAGTGACGGGGTCATTGCGGTCCCAGAGCGGTGTGGCCCATGACAGAGCTTTTCCAGACAGAAGGCTGACTACGAAAGCCACCTTAGACCTTTCAGTAGGAAACTGGTCCGACATCATCTCCAAGTGCAGGGAACATTGAGAAAGAAAGCCACGGCAAAATTTAGAGTCCCCATCAAATTTATCCGGCAAGGATAGTCGTAGACCTGAAGCGGCCACTCGCTGCGGAGGAGGTGCAGGAGCTGGCGGAGGAGATGATTGCTGAAGCTGTGGTAGTAGCTGCTGTAGCATCACGGTCAGTTGAGACAGCTGGTGGCCTTGTTGCGCTATCTGTTGTGACTGCTGGGCGACCACCGTGGTGAGGTCGGCGACAACTGGCAGAGGGACTTCAGCGGGATCCATGGCCGGATCTACTGTCACGATGCCGGCTGGCAGGAGGTGGATCCTCTGTGCCAGAGAGGGATTGGCGTGGACCGTGCTAGTGGACCGGTTCTAAGTCACTACTGGTTTTCACCAGAGCCCGCCGCAAAGCGGGATGGTCTTGCTGCGGCGGTAGTGACCAGGTCGTATCCACTAGCAACGGCTCAACCTCTCTGACTGCTGAAGATAGGCGCGGTACAAGGGAGTAGACAGAAGCAAGGTCGGACGTAGCAGAAGGTCGGGGCAGGCAGCAAGGATCATAGTCAGGGGCAACGGCAGGAGGTCTGGAACACAGGCTAGGAACACACAAGGAAACGCTTTCACTGGCACAATGGCAACAAGATCCGGCGAGGGAGTGCAGGGGAAGTGAGGTATACATAGGGAGTGCACAGGTGAACACACTAATTAGAACCACTTGCTCCAATCAGCGGCGCAGTGGCCCTTTAAATCGCAGAGACCCGGCGCGCGCGCGCCCTAGGGAGCGGGGCCGCGCGCGCCGGGACAGGACCGACGGAGAGCGAGTCAGGTACGGGAGCCGGGGTGCGCATCGCGAGCGGGCGCCACCCGCATCGCGAATCGCATCCCGGCTGGAGGCGGTATCGCAGCGCACTGGGTCAGTGGATCTGACCGGAGCGCTGCAGTAGCGAGAGTGTAGCGAGCGCTCCGGGGAGGAGCGGGGACCCGGAGCGCTCGGCGTAACAGTGATACTGATCCCCGCCTCAGAGCTCAGGAAGCCGGAGCACAGCACAAGAGCAAGAGACTGACACATTTTGGACAGTGTGTCTTTAGTCATAGTCATGACTAAGGACACACTGTCTGAAACCCATCAGTCACTTTTTATGGATCTTTTGTACTGATTTTACATCGGTATGCTTTAATGAACATTTTTTGATATTTTTGGACTGCAACTTCCTGAGCTGGATTGTCTTTGCCTTTCTACATTCTCCTTTCTAGCACATTCCAAAGGTATTTAATGGGGGTTGAGACATGTTCTTTCACACCAAACTTATTCAACCATTTGACTAAGGACATTGCTTTGAGTGCTGGAGTAAAGTCGTGCTGTAGCAGAAAGGGCTGAACCCAGACTGTTTCCTCAATGCTAGAAGCATACAATTTTCTAAAATATCTTGTTAAACTTAAATGTTAAGAGTTGCTTTTACTGGAACTAAGGGACCTAGGACAACCCACGCAGAGAAACCCTACAGCATTATCCCTCAAACTTTACAGTTCACACAATGTTGTTATGCAGGTAAAGTTCCCAATGGGATTGGCCAAACTCAGAATCAGTTTACCATTGGTGACTATGCACTTCAGAAACTTAGCAAACCAGTTCTGTAACTTTATGTGATCTGTCACTTTGTAACTGTGCTGCTCTGGTTCCTAAACACTTCTACTTTTTAATAATGCCACCCGCAGTTACCTCCCAGTGTTAAACATGGAAGCTTTAGGAGGAAAGAAATTTCACAAACTGACTTGTTACAGTTGTTGTTTCCTGTTACAGTACTACACTGAAATTACGGCCCATTCACATTATATTTCACTCATACATCAGAGGTATATGTTGGAGTACTTTTAAAAAATCATTCCAATATATACCGGGACATTCTCACAGCAGACACATTGGGGAACATGTATCAAAGTCTGTGTAGTCAAACTGATGTTATACACAGGTTTTGATGGTGTAGTTGGAGTGTAAAAGCACCATATTTATTAAATGGTGCAGTGCCTATGATAAATATGGGGCTAGTACACATTTTTGTGAAATTTCACTTCAGAACACCACTTTCATAACTTCCTTCTCTGCGACTTTTGTACACTTTTTTTGAGCCAGATCGGGGATGGTGTATGTTTGTGGTATAATTCAGGGCTTTGTGACGTCATAAACCTCTGACCTCTGCAAAGTAAAAATGCAGAAGTGCATACCTAACTCATTTAAGTAAAAAAATATGTGAGCAAAAAGTTGCTCAGCTTATGAGCTAGTGTGAAATTTGTGCGACAAATGTACAGAGAAAAGTCATGTAGAAGCCTTGATAAATGTCCCCCACTGAGTTTGATGGAGCAATGTAGTCTACTTTTATAGTGTAACTGAGTTTTTGTTTGATTTTTGGAAAGCATAACTTTTTTGTGTGGAACTTCAACGCATTGTCTACCACATTTGTATATAAATGTACAAAAAATATGTATATTAATTTGTATATAAAAAAACTGCTTTTGAGTCCAGGTGCTACTTCAAAACTGCACCTCCTTTAGGTAAACTACTGCAAATATTAACATTACAGAAGTGTTGAAGGGTTATCTAGAATAAATGTTAAAATAAATGCCCTATACAGATATTTGTTGAGAATGTATACAGTGTTAATTAAATTAAATTCTCCCTCTCAATGTGTATGAAGCTATTAATGTAAATCATGGGTTATATAAGGAAGGGTTCATTAATTTTTCCCTTGTATTTAGCAATTACAAAATAAAAAAGAAGCCTTGACTTTTTATTATATTCAATTTGTTACATTCCATTTGGGAATTTGTAAATTGCTTTCTGTACATTTATTATATCCCCTAAGGAACTTATTGTAAAATAATTAAATCGACAGGATATATTTTCTGCGGTTTGCATATTTTTAATTCCTGGATCTAGGCATCCCAGAAATTCCTGTTCTCATTAGATCTGAACCTTTTAAAAGAGTAACCCCTCAAATGGCAGCCTAAATTGTGTTGTCCCAGTACGTAAAAATGTGCACATATGAATAAAAATGCATAGCAAATTCTACTTAAAAGCAAATCTTCTATGAAAAATATAGCCAGATTTAAGTGTGTACTTGTGTATTACTACTATTAAATAGCATTTGATGCAGGAAACTATTTTTTTTTTCACAATCATGTTGTTCCAATTATTTAGTACTCTCTCTTTTAAACAAAGGAGTAAAAAAAAAAAATACATAAAATCAGGGGCACCCCCCTGTGTATAGGCATGGATGATAACGTCTCCACCACTACACCAAGGTATCTACTAAGGCTGGTTCACATATGACCGGCATCTGGCATAGGTGAACTCGACACAATTGATGCCACAACTGATGACAAGTTGTCATCTAAAAAATCTAAATCCTTCCAGAACTTATCAGCTGCTGTATGCTCCACAGGAAGTTCTTTTCTTTTTTATTTCCTTTCTGCCTGACCACAGTGCTATCTGCTGACACCTCTGTCCATTTTAGGAACTGTCCAGAATAGGAGCAAATCCCCATAGAAAACCTGTCCTGCTCTGGACAGTTCCTAAAATGGACAGAGGTGTCAGCAGAGAGAACTGCAGTCAGACAGAAAGGAAATTCAAAAAGAAAAGAACTTCCTCTGGAACATACAGTAACTGATAAGTACTGGAAGGATTAATATTTTTTTTTATAGAAGTAATTTACAAATCTGTTTAATTTTCTGGCACCAGTTGATTAAAAAAAATGTTTTCCATTTAAGGAAGATAGAGAAAAAAAGAGAAAAAAAGGAACACAATAGCGCCCCTGGTGAAGTAAGTTAGGCACAGGTAGAAAGATGCTGGTATAAACACTCACCTTGATGTGTTGTGCTCAGAGCACAACATCTAACATCACATATATCATAAAATGGGATCCTGCAGCCTGATTCCCCCGATCCCAGGCATCGTCTGGTCCGGTATTAGTGTAGGCAGAAGAAGAAACAAAAAAGGAACTTATTCCAAGCGCCATATCCCTCGAGATAGTCAGTCTAACAAAGTCGACCAATTTCCATAGAAGATAACATTTATTCCAAGCATAGATCAACGCGTTTCAGACCCGAAACGGGCCCTTCATCAGGACAGAATGCTTATACTACATTAACTGAAGTCACAGTTCTGTGACTTCAGTTAATGTAGTATAAGCATTCTGTCCTGATGAAGGGCCCGTTTCGGGTCTGAAACGCATTGATCTATGCTTGGAATAAATGATATCTTCTATGGAAATTGGTCTACTTTGTTAGACTGACTATCTCAAGGGATCTGGCGCTTGGAATAAGTTCCTTTTTTGTTTCTTCTGCTGGCTATTTAATTAAGATAGGAAAAAAGAAAGGAAAATAATAGGAAACAATTCATCTCTAACCAGACAGCTTGGATTTGAATTCTGCCAACAAGTATCTAAATGTTATAGCCAACACTAACCCAGAACTTGTCCAATGAAAATATAAAAAGATATTGTTTTTTGTCTTACAAACTTCAATAGGTCATCTCAAACATTTATTTTCATTTGTGGATTTTTAGAAGTCTACCCTTTAGAGGTACCCCAAATTTAAATACAAATGTGTTCTACATTAACTTTCTCATGACTCAACATATTGTGTCACAATTTAATTTAGCTTTAAAAAAAAAAGTTTGATTCCACAACATTCTGCTGGAAAATACATACATATAAAAAATAAATAAATTTGTACGTAAGCCAATTTCTAATTTATAGGACACGTGCATTGAGCTTTCAAGGTGTTTTACAAAGGTCATTTAGGATCCTTATTCTAGCCTGTCATGCTAATATGGTGGCGCAGGAGCAACATGACAGACATACTTCTGCTGAAATAACCAGGAGTGGAAAAAACTCTGTTCCTGGTTTATTAACCGCTTACATACTGCAGTCAAATTGTGACTTCAGCATGCAAGGAATAGATCCCCACTGCTAATTGGTTCCTGTGGCAGCTGGGGGGCCTTGTGAAAGCCCCTGGCCTGCCATAGGTGTCTGAGTATCCAGCCTGTAGCATGGCCAAGTACATTGCCTGGCAGCTCTATGTTTACAAGCACAGTACACCATATTACAGCTAAGTGTTGTCAAAGTCTCCTTGTGAGGTAGTTAAAAGTAAAAATAAAAAAAATGCTATAATTTTTTATTTTATTTATTGTGCCAAATTGTAAAATGTAAAAAAAAAATATATATTTTCCTTAACTCAAAAGAAAAATAGGACTCTATTGCTGAAAAATATATTTTTTTTAACATGGGACACAAAGATTTTGTGCAATTTGGCATTGACCAGCATGATATTTTATAGTCTGAATCATTTACTCATTAGCTTTGCAGCCGCATAATGGAGTAGTTTGATACTTTCATGCCTTTGCCTCCAGCTCCTGTATTCTTACTCTGTAATTAATGGGTATTAATTCCTGCTCCTTTCCAAGGTCACCAGCTCGTGCCCTAGCTCCCAGGTAAAGGAGAAAGGATTAGTCTGTCTGGTAGTAAAGAGCAGTGGATGAACGTAGCATTTTGTAAGGTGAAGAAGAGTCTGATATGTTTTCTCAAAGATGTTCTCATGATAAATAACAAGGGAAAAATCCTTAGCAGCTTGAATTCTTCTTTTGATAATTGTTGAGCTACAATGAACATTGCTCTCGGTGACACAAAACACTGGCAGCAGATTTCAGAACAGATGTATTGATTGTAGATTGTAATCAGTTCCATTGTGGATGGTAGAAATATGATTTAGGAAGCACAAACGTGTATAAATCACTCTGTGTTTTTGCTCTTCATGTAATTGTCTGATAAAACTTCAATCAGTTTCTGTAATTAAACTAATGGTCTAAATTAATTTCCAGATCACTTGTTATTCACTCCAATTTAGAAAACGACATTACATTAAGTCCAATTAATAGGAGGCAAGTTAACGGTTGAATAGAAAAAAATGGACTGTAATGGGCTTTTTTTCTACTGTCTTAAACACCTGTCACATCAAAATAATTTTGCAGGAGTTCATTAGATATATGAATGTGTTCTAGAAGCCGTTATGTGTGCATGTGTGGACAGATGGAGGATGGTTCCTTACAACGAATGGTGCATTTGATATTGCAGAATTTCCTATTAACTTAGCTTCACGGTCAAGATGGCTTTTGTACCCAGTCAATAATAACTGCAGACTAGTCGCTGTAATATGCCTCAGTTTTATTTCTGAATCATAGACAGACATACTAGAGTTGAGTCTGTCAGTGTGTTAAATTTAAAGAGGTTTTCCGATAACTTTTTTAGTGATGATCGATCCTAAGGATAAGATATCACTACTGATCAATGGAGTGCCGATACCCAGCCTCTTCAACCATTAGCCATGGTGTCTGCAATACACAGTGAAGGGAAGCAGACAGCTCAGTGCATTATGTAGTACCTGGGTTGGGTTACTGATCATCAAAAATAGTCCGAGCAACCCATTTAACTTAGCATTTTGGTACAACTCGGAAGTATATCTTTTATTTACTTTAAAGGGTCTGTCTAGTTCAAACCCCTGTTCCCCTGATTGGTCTGCCATATCCTCAAAATCAGCAGGGGGAAGGGAACAGCTATTGCTTATCTTTCCTATAGTGACACTGCAAAATAAATGAAGGACCATGTGGCCTCATTTGGACAATCTGTATAATACATGAATGTGCTTGGCCTTCTACTGTATATACTATGTAAATGAAAATCAGTTTTTTTCATCAGCTATTAGCTCTGGCTTATAAAGGTGTTTCTAAGCATTTTTAAACAATTACAGGGTAAATGAGTAGAGGTTGTCCAAAGTAGACAGCCATCATCCAAGTAAGGTTTCACTGGTCAGTTCAGGGGGAAACAAAATGAAAATGATCAAAGCTTTGTTTTACTACTTAACTTAGGCTAGGTCCAGACCACATTTGAAGGGTCCTTCAAAGGTTTTACTCCAAAAGGCCTATTTAGAAAAATGAACCAAATATAGTAAAATATTGCATTTCCCAAATGATCACTATTATTTTGCAGACCTAAAAAGCACAGTAGCATGCTTATTGACAGGCTGATGATTGATAGGTAAGATGCACCCTTGATATGTGGTGTGAACCTACCCTTAATGTGCAAATGGGAAAACAAAATGTTCTGGGTCATATTGTTACATTTAACAAATATTGGCTTTTCTAGAGGTATAGCCAAAGCGGCCTTTTCAGTAAAAGATGATTTAAAGTGAATCATTTACGGTATAGCTACAGTTTTTTGAGGTTCCTTGAATAAAATATTCCTCAAATGCATAAATAGTAATTCAATAACATATTATTAATAGGGGACTTGCTCCAGCTTACAGCGGGAGATATCTGGAAATGGAAAAGGGGAGCCTGGGGGATTTCAAATTCCCCGCGGTTACCATGAAATTCCCTCTGCTTTACGTGAACTGCATTTTGAAAATATGTAATTCCTATTAAATGAGTAGCTATCTCTATCATATGTGACAGAGACAGGAGAGACATTTTATTTTGTCACATAGATATAATAGATAACCCCTGTTATCCTGTGAGGCTGTTAAGAACAACCCAGTAGAGGTTGATGAGGCATTTGTACATGTCAGTCCTCAAGACACAATTGATTCTCTATAGTCCCTGCAAGATGCATTTTTATAGACAACATTTCACTCAGTGCTCATATTTTCATATTATTTGGCTCATATTTGATTTCTGTTATATATTTTTTAACAATCCATTTCTTCGTCTTGCTTCTTTAGTTCTCAGCTTTCTAATAAGATTTTCTCAGTGTGCAGCCAGCCTGCCTTGGAGGTAATTTCAGCATTACAAATACAAATAATAGAGGAAGGTTACATAAGGTCTCCAGTCAAGAGACTGAAAAGTCACTCCCCTCAATGAGGAAACATATTCTCCATTCAGACAGAGGTGAATAGAAATTCACCATGCAGCAATCGGGAAAAAAATTAACACCTTCAGTACAATAAGTTCCACATTCCTACAATGGTAAATCATAGACTGGTAGTAGAAAAATCATCAGATCTATCATACAAATTGAATATAATAACAGTTGTGTGTGTTAAACAAATATTTATGCCAAACGAACTGTGAATGCTTGGTGCATAGAATAAAATGTACCAAAAAAAATTAACACCCAAAGAAGTGATTATTATATTTACATATATTTGACTTTAGACTTCCATGTTATACATTGTAAGCACGCCCATGAGTATATTTAGTTGGCTATTTATTCATTGAACTAGACACTGTACATAAAGCAAAAATGTGAGCTATTATTCCTGGAAGCTGGCTTTTGTTCTCTTGATCATAATACTCACTGTTGGGTAGGCAACCACTTATGTTAAAAGTTGAAAACATTTTGTAAAACTGGAGCCCAAGCAGCTGCTACCCAATATGTTTCGATAGTAGAAGTGCCAACCAGAGACCTAGCAGTACGTAATAGAAACATCTAATAATATTAGCAATAGAAGAATGATCTTCTAGGAAAAGGGAATTCAGCAGAAACCCTTGGTTTTCTTTTCTTGCAATCTAGGCTATAGAGTAAGCATATAGTATCAGGTGACAAAAATGTTATAGTAGTAAGACAACAAAGTAAATGCTAATGTATTTTTCAGTATAATATAATGTAAATATGTATTAGTAGCGTTCATTTAGCATTTAATTGCTAATGCAAAAAGTAAGACATTACACACACCCACACCCACACACACACACACACACACACACACACACATATATATATATATATATATATATATATATATATATATATATATGAAATTGTAATTTATTTAGAATGACAGAATGTAAAGGTGTTCACCCTTTCTTTTCAGGGTGTTCACCCTTTCTTTTCATCAGTTTAGTTAAAGACTTCCATTTCTTAAATTCAGAGCATTGGGTATTTTGAGTTCCAGACATACAAAATCTAAACTGCTGCCCAAAGATTCTGACAATTTAAAGAATAGCAAACTCAAACTGATTTAAAAAGGTATTCTAGTGCTGTACTTGAGTACTTCTGGTGCTCAAATAGGCAATGCATAGAGAGCATGCCGACCCACCGCTCCATACATCGGGGAGAGTTGGGGACCCATTATGGAGATCACACATGTACACTTATAAACATTATTGACATATCATATCTCTCATCCATCTAGTGAATGTTTGTAAGTGATCCAAGTGTATTCAAGGCTATGTTCACAGAGGGATTTTTTTAGGTGTATTTCATTTGCACACATTTTTAACATTAATGTGCTCTATGTAAGTCTATGGGAACATTGTTGTCGGTTCACACAATATG
The DNA here is from genome assembly GCF_029499605.1 of Hyla sarda. Classification (NCBI taxonomy): domain Eukaryota; kingdom Metazoa; phylum Chordata; class Amphibia; order Anura; family Hylidae; genus Hyla; species Hyla sarda. The sequence goes on along the minus strand of NC_079196.1, from coordinate 166,741,959 downwards.
TACAATGTGACACATGTTTTTACAGCTGCGTAATTAAGCAACATTTCACATATTTATACGGCTGCAAAAATGGATCCATAATTTTTTCATGTTGTGTGCACAGACAACCACTTTTCTATAGACTTACACACTTCCATGTCAATATAGCATTGCTCATACTTTGTGAACTATGGCAGGTTAATAAACACATTTAGGTGAATTTATCTTGCACCTCAGTAATGGAATCTGACTGTGAGAGTGTTTGTTAGCACTGTCATAGCAATCAAAGTAAATGAATCACATTGCTGCCTTTTGGCAACAACTGTGATTTGGGTAATTAACGTTTGACAAGTAGTAACAATGAAAAGAAATTAGCCAACATTAACAGTTGGAGTTACAAATGAATCTAAAAAAAAGGATAGACCAGTTTACACCCTCATGTGAATGACATAGACGCTTTCGTAATATAATGATGTGAAGAACATTATAAAATTAACAGACATCTGCCCCCGGCAGTAAAAAATTATTTGATTTACTTACAGAGGGAAAGAGCAAAAAGTAAATTATACTGTGATCAAGAGTCAAAATCAAGATTTTAATTAAACTGTTCCTGCCAGTAGCAGTTAAAAACCTCATTTCATTTCTGCCACACAGGCAAAATCTAGATATGAGTATGGAAAGGTTCCTTATAAATATTCAATATGAATTGGATTTTTCAGTATGTTATAAATTCCGAGAGGCAATACTATAGTAACAAGCAGAACCTGGGATACCTCTTTCAAACCTTTCATGTACAATGCATTGCCTTGCATATAGAGCTCAACAAGTTATGCAATGTTAAAGGGGTTTTCTGAGACTGTAAAAATACTAAAAAGTGTCTTTGGGTGTCTGAATGAGCGGAGCATCAAATGATGCCACCTTAGGCCAGAATTTATTATTGTTATTACCTTTTTTAGCTCTAAACAGCACACTTGTTTTATGGTGCCAGAGCGTGCTGTGGGACAGATTACCAAAGTGAAGTACTAGAAATCCTATATATCGAATCAATAAGGTAATTCAGAAAGTTTTTTTTTTCCAGGGTACTCACCTTACCAGGTTTATTACACTGTCCACTGTAGTTTATTTGCATGTTGCAAGGTGTGAAATAAAGGGTACCATTTTAACCAGATGTGCTGATCTTCTATCTGTATTACTGCCATGATTACTTTCTCTTCTCTCAGATATTGCTTCTGCCCTCTATTGAAATTTGTAAGGCAGTGTTGTAATTGCCCCATCTGCTTAACTATTCTGCTGATCATTGGCTTTGCATTACTTGCTGCCCAGCATGTAAAACATGATTCCTAAAGAGAATGGGTGGTAAAATGGAGATCTAAGGAGCAGTGGACATAAGAGGCATTTGATATGTGATGTATTGTACTATTTGGAAGGAGAGATAGGAGAAAATGGGTGTTTAGGGTATAGAAAACACCAGGTCACAGTTTCATATGACAAAAAATTGCACCAAGTAAAATATTATTACCCTTTTCTACTCTTCTCATTTTTTTAGACACAGTGATTCCCTTATTGAGATGTACAATATCTAATATTGCAACCTTAGTTCCTAATAATTTGTATATTTTCAAGTCTACAGGTTTCCCTGTTTTTTGCTATCTCTGATGGGAAACGACACATCATGTAATCACTACTTTCCCTTCCCCCATGTGGTAGCAATTGTTAAATATCAAATAAACATTCATACCATAATATTTGAAAGAACTTAAAGGGGTATTCCAGGCAAAACCTTTATATATATATATATATATATATATATATATATATATATATATCAACTGGCTCCGGAAAGTTAAACAGATTTGTAAATTACTTCTATTAAAAAATCTTAATCCTTCCAATAGCTATTAGCTTCTGAAGTTTTCTGTCTAACTGCTCAATGATGATGTCATGTCCCGGGAGCTGTGCATGATGGGAGAATATCCCCACAGGAACTGCACAGCTCCCGAGACGTGAGTCATCAGAGAGCAGTTAGACCGAAAACGACAACTCAACTTCAGAAGCTAATAACTATTGGAAGGATTAAGATTTTTTAATAGAAGTAATTTACAAATCTGTTTAACTTTCCGGAGCCAGTTGATATATAAAAAAAAGTTTTGCCCTGGAATACCCCTTTAACCGGTTGCCGACTAAGGTCAAGCCGGCCAGAGACATGGAGGAGGCCATACGAGGGCAACAACCCAGCAGCAGGACCGCTACCTCCGCCACATATTACTGATCCTCATTTTGACTTGTTTTAAGGACATTACATCAAAGTTGGATCAGCCTGTAATGTGGTTTTCCACTTTGATTTTGAGTGTGACTGCATATCCAGACCTCCATGGGTTGCTAAATTTGATTTCCATTGAACATTTTTGTGTGATTTTGTTGTCAGCACGAAGTATTTCATACGATTAGTTCATTCATTCAGATCTAGGATGTGTTATCTTAGTGTTCCCTTTTTTGAGCAATGTATTTTTAGTAATCTGTATTTTCTGTTTTATCCCATTAAGTTCTACATGTATAAACAGAAGTAACCCATTTCGAAAGTGGTTATTAAACATTCCATTATAACCAAAGTAAAGTGGAAATGAAGTGACTGCTTTTGGGTTTCAAGAAAGATCTAATAGGTTAGGTAGCTGTTTTATCTTGAAAGAATAAAGGCTCTCAAGCATTCAACAGCTGCAGTACTTGGCAATGTTTCCATATCTCTAGTGCTCAACAGTACAAGTGCCTCTTGTATCTCTTCAGTCCCTTAGAACTGACAAGGCAATGAATACTGATCTTTTTCCTCAGATATGTTGCTCTGTTTTCCACCATCCCCCAAGCTTTGAGTTCCTCAGGAGTTCCATATTATAAATATTTCAGACAAGTTTAGTAAAAGTTCATAGTGTCTAAATATAGAATTACAGTAAAGCTAAATTTAAAGTATAGTCAATTTTATGTGAATGATAGAAATTACATTTGTACTTCCATTCTATTAACATTATCTACATAAGCATAATAATGACTATTTTCATTACAATTAGAGATGAGCGAATCGAATCTGACGAATCCAAATTTGTTAGGAATTTCCTGAAAAGTTTGATTTGTAAGGAATCTGAATATTGCCTCAATTGAATAAAACAAATAGCTTCTTTAAACTCCATATAGTGCGGTCCAGGAGATCTAAAGTGGTGGCTACATGTGTGTGGACATGGGTTAAGGAATTCTGGGAAGGTGTGTAGGAGGGATGACCATGAATCAAGTGGTGGCATATTCCTATCAGCAGCCAGCCAGCCAGCCCCTGTGATGTTACAGCCCTATATAATCGGCAGCCATCACAGGCATTTGTGGGACAGGCATTTGCAGACAGGCATTTGTGGGATTCTTAACACAGAGAGCAGACAGTGTGTGTGTGTGTGTGTGTGTGTGTTTGTGTGTCCCAGAGAAAAAAAAGCTTTACAGCAGTGAATTGATTCACCTGAGGAGAAAATGAGAGAAAGTGCACTTTTTTCTTCTGTTGCTGTACTAGGGTGTACTACAGTCTGTACTGTTGTACTAGGTTGTACTACTCTAAAGCTAATAGGGGCTAGTGAGCACTAAAAGACCTAGTCACCTGCTTTAAACGACTAATTGAGGTTTAGTCGTACTAGGGCGTATTGTCCACACATAGGTGTAATCTATATGTACACTCAGCAGCTGTACATTTTTTTCCTATTAAACTCATAAGGGCCAGTTACTGTTAAAGGCCAGCAATACCTACAAACCTGCTTTTAATGCTTATCTAAGGTGTAACCATACTAGGGCATATTGTCCTCACATAGAATGGGTCCTCAAAAGCGGATTGAAAAAAATGTAAATTACATTAAATAAAATTAAAAAAATGTAATTGTATGTCCAATACAATATATGCTTAGAGCTCACTGCATACACTGTGAGTGACAGCTAAACAGAAAACACCCAGACAGATTTAAAGGGGTATTCCAGGCAAAAACATTTTTATATATATCAACTGGCTTTGTAAAGTTAAACAGATTTGTAAATTACTTCTATTAAAAAATCTTAATCCTTCTAATAGTTATTAGCTTCTGAAGTTTTCTGTCTAACTGCTCAATGATGATGTCACGTCCCGGGAGCTGTGCATGATGGGAGAATATCCCCATAGGAGCTGGACAGCTCCCGGGATGTGAGTCATCAGAAAGCAGTTAGACAGAAAACAGCAACTCAACTTCAGAAGCTAATAACTATTGAAAGGATTAAGATTTTTTTAATAGAAGTAATTTACAAATCTGTTTAACTTTCCGGAGCCAGTTGATATACAAAAAGAAAGTTTTGGCCTGGAATACCCCTTTAATGAACTATCTGAAGCAACTGGAAAGGGTCTGACATGGGAGAGCAAATGCTCCAGGTCATGTGACCCTTTCTTACTAGTATTTGTGAGCTTTCCTCCAGGGTTTTTCTCCAGCTTGTCTACCACCTAAACTGGTCTGTAACATTTCACTTGTTTACAGTATCTCTAACACTGAGAAAACAGAAAATCTGTCTGACAAACTTATTTTATCTTACTCTGAGTAACAGCCAAATGGTGGAAAATTTCTAATGAAGACTATTTAGAAAGTTGCTTTATATTGCTTTTAGGAAACTTAAGTAGCTTACGTAATGCAACAGCTGCCATAGCATGTACTACATATCACAGTTCTTTATATATCGTGGTTGACTACAGTGGTTGAAAAAGAAAATGTAGTTAAGGATGACATCAAAGTACAAAGGTGTCTACCTGAGTCGCTTAAAAGAACTAGTACAACACATCTGTGTAATTCTTCTATGCAGGTCCAATAAAACGTACTTCAGCCTGAGAAGAATCCTTTTGCTGGCTAGTAATTATAACTATTGATATTTCGCTAGCTGGGTCACATCTCTGACCTACCACCGAGCCTAAATTTTGCTCTAACATCACGTTTTCTTGCTTATTTAGAGAGCACACTGCTTTAGCAGAATAAAAATGTTGATATTTCTTCTTAGCTTCACACCAAAAGGAACAATTGCCAGCCAGATTAACATTGAAATTTGGACTAATCTGTGTTTGACTAAAACCTTTCTACCGTGACTTTGTACAAAAGGATTCAATTACAGTGCGCAATGTTTTGTAAATAACTATCTCACATAAAAAGTTAATTAATCAGGGCTGTGTCAATTTCCTTGTGCCATGTCAATTTGCAGCAAGGTAATTAATCACTAATCGCCCAGCGTGAAGCCAGCGGAGGGACAATTCACAAGTCATTTATTGTCTTTTTGTAAAACAAATTGTAACACCGAGTCTTGTAGGAACACATCTCGCCTTTCATAATATTTTTTTATCATGTTTTTGCATGTTGTAATAGACCGCAGAAACAAGCAGTTGTATTTCTTTTCAATAAGAATAATAAAGAAACTAATGGGAGCGGATTGATTGCCCATTGCTTTCCTGTTATGTCAGTTTTGAGATTACATTGAAAAAAAATGAACAGTGAAAAATGACTTTTCCATGTGGGGAAAGATGATTAGGCCTGTTCATTAATTAGAATTTTTTTCCCCTTCAATGCATTTTAAATGAGAGACTCCTTTATGGAAAGCAAAAAAAAAAAAAAAGTGAGTAACATAAAATATAGGCTAATGCTATGGCTTTGCAAAGTGATGGAAATAAGGCTGTAATTTTAGTGCAACGGTAAAAATTATTGTTTTAATTATATCAATACTCCCGTTCAGTGCCAATAAACTTGGAATGAAGTCTGGCTGTGGAAAATAATCACATTAGACCCTATGGTATAAGTGGATTTTCTCTACATTCTAGACACATCAATAATTATTATTAGAATTTTACAGTGGTTGTATTTATTTCAACACATAGCTATAGGTAATATAGTAATTTCATTTCAGTAATAGAATTTAGCATAGTTTGATGTGCCCAATCATAACGGCACATTCATTGACTTTTCTAAGTGTATGTACCCAACTGGGATCTACAGGCAGCATATGTAACTACCCCATAAAAAATCATTTACCAAATGTATGCCAATAGTGTTCACTTTCAGCAAGTGTTTGGCCACTATATGTTGGCATACCTCAACTGGATTGAAGGACATAGTTAAAAGGGTTTTCCAGGCTTAATGGGGTACTCCGCTGCTCAGCGTTTGGAACAAACTGCTCCGAACATTGGAGCCAGCCCAAGGAGATTGTGACATCATAGCCCAGTCCCCTCATGGTGTGACGCCCCACCCCCTCAATGCAAGTCTATGGGAGGGGGCGTGACAGCCATCACGCCCCCTCCCATACACTTGCATTGAGGAGGTGGGCGTGACGTCATGAGGGGTGTGGTTATGACATCACGAGCTCCCAGCACCGGCTGCAGCATTCGAAACTGTTTGTTCCACACACTGAGCAGTGGAGTACCCCTTTAAATGATTGATGGTCATGCCACCACTACACAATGAAGGGCACACAACCTCATCCCCATTCATCCCCATGGTGGGAGGTGCTGGGGCTCTCTTGAGCCTGGAAAACACCTTTAACTAGACTTGTCATTATTCCCAAATGTAGTGAGTCTATTTTTATTATTGAAACACAACTTTAGATGGTCTTAAAGATAGTAAATAGGCTATGTACAAGTTGCTTTGCTATTAAGACACAGGCTTTTATCCTTCACTTCATTGTGTACTAAAACTATGTTGCCCAAATGTGATTTAGCTTATAGACTGATAACCAGACATTTACCCTAAGATTTATCTAACACAGCACACAAACTCATAGTTCCTAAAACTAGTGACCCACACATGTTCAGAGACAGCAAAGCACCCCCACTTTATTCCACTTTATTAACTATACTATCACCATACTAAACTGTTGGTGTGATGTTATGTCTGAGGTATTGGGTATATACTCCTGCACAGCAGTGATTTCTGCCTTTCTACTTTCCTAAGAATTGAATTATTGCCCATTGACTGTCTCATTTGAAATTCCTGGACCTCAGCTGAAGGTAGAGAGGCCTGTGGTTCTTGGGTTAAACTGTGGAACACTCTGGACAACTTGGCTCATTATTACATTAATACCTAATATCCATGAACACTGAACATGTATTCAAAGTCATGGTCGTTATAAAATCATACAATATTATGCTCATAAAGTTCTAAATTTAGACACACACTAACAAATCTGTCAAAAGCAGCTTGCCGATGGTTTCCAGTTACAAAAGCACAACAATTGTTCACCAAACATCGTACAGGATAAAAACAAACAAACAAACAAACACAATAAAGTCTGTATTGAAGTTAAAACAAAGATGTTACATTTTACATTTGTCAACAAATAACTGACTTAGACAAAGCCTTAACATCAGATGTCATCATTATTCAGCAGGATAAAAAGGCAATTATACACATAGGTATTATAAAATTCAGTATAACACACATTAATGCACTTTTTGACATATTTTCTATCTAACAACATTATTCAGAGATCTTTTCAGAAACTGAACATATTGTATTATGTAAAGTCTTGAACTTCATAACGGTCTTCCAACAGCTGCAAAATCTGATCTTTAGCTCTTGATATTGTCAGTCAGTATGATACAAATGATCCTATTTGTCCCACCTCAGCATGTGTCCTATTTTACCATTCTGTTTCTAATTTATTGTCCAGTATCTCTGATAGATTGTCCCCATAGGTGTTCTCTTCTGTGCAAACCATGACTGTGATATGAATTTCGTTTTGTGTGTTGCTCTAATTTCATATTTGATATTTGTTTGTTTCAAGTGAAATTCCCAATCACAAATTAACTCCATACTGATGTGACCTAGATTCTTTGTGAACACTTTAGTGTATAATCTGTTTCCATATAAGAACAGATCAGTGGCATAGGCATAATATGTATTTATAACTCTGGTTGACAGTACACCTTTTCTAGGCATATGGTATTCCCATGCAAATTTCTATCATTGCACAAATTGAAAAACTAATTGCCTAATACTTGTTACGCCGAGCGCTCCGGGTCCCCGCTCCTCCCCGGAGCGCTCGCTTCACTCCCTCCGCTGCAGCGCTCCGGTCACGTCCTCTGACCCGGGGCGCTGCGATCCCGCTGCCAGCCGGGATGCGATTCGCGATGCGGGTAGCGCCCGCTCGCGATGCGCACCCCGGCTCCCCTACCTGACTCGCTCCCCGTCTGTTCTGTCCCGGCGCGCGCGGCCCCGCTCCCTAGGGCGCGCGCGCGCCGGGTCTCTGCGATTTAAAGGGCCACTGCGCCGCTGATTGGCGCAGTGGTTCCAATTAGGGTTTTCACCTGTGCACTTCCCTATATTACCTCACTTCCCTTGCACTCCCTTGCCGGATCTTGTTGCCTTAGTGCCAGTGAAAGCGTTCCTTGTGTGTTCCTTGCCTGTGTTTCCAGACCTTCTGCCGTTGCCCCTGACTACGATCCTTGCTGCCTGCCCCGACCTTCTGCTACGTCCGACCTTGCTTCTGCCTACTCCCTTGTACCGCGCCTATCTTCAGCAGCCAGAGAGGTGAGCCGTTGCTAGTGGATACGACCTGGTCACTACCGCCGCAGCAAGACCATCCCGCTTTGCGGCGGGCTCTGGTGAAAACCAGTAGTGGCTTAGAACCGGTCCACTAGCACGGTCCACGCCAATCCCTCTCTGGCACAGAGGGTCCACTACCTGCCAGCCGGCATCGTGACAGTAGATCCGGCCATGGATCCCGCTGAAGTTCCTCTGCCAGTTGTCGCTGACCTCACCACGGTGGTCGCCCAGCAGTCACAACAGATAGCGCAACAAGGCCAACAGCTGTCTCAACTGACCGTTATGCTACAACAGTTGCTACCACAGCTTCAGCAGTCATCTCCTCCGCCAGCTCCTGCACCTCCTCCGCAGCGAGTGGCCGCTCCTGGGATACGCTTATCCTTGCCGGATAAATTTGATGGGGACTCTAAGTTTTGCCGTGGCTTTCTTTCCCAATGTTCCCTGCATCTGGAGATGATGTCGGACCTGTTTCCCACTGAAAGGTCTAAGGTGGCTTTCGTAGTCAGTCTTCTGTCCGGAAAAGCCCTGTCATGGGCCACACCGCTCTGGGACCGCAATGACCCCGTCACTGCCTCTGTACACTCCTTCTTCTCGGAAATCCGAAGTGTCTTTGAGGAACCTGCCCGAGCCTCTTCTGCTGAGACTGCCCTGTTGAACCTGGTCCAGGGTAATTCTTCCGTTGGCGAGTATGCCGTACAATTCCGTACACTTGCTTCAGAATTGTCCTGGAATAATGAGGCCCTCTGCGCGACCTTCAAAAAAGGCCTATCCAGCAACATTAAAGATGTTCTGGCCGCACGAGAAATTCCTGCTAATCTACATGAACTTATTCACCTAGCCACTCGCATTGACATGCGTTTTTCTGAAAGGCGTCAGGAACTCCGCCAAGATATGGACTCTGTTCGCACGAGGCGTTTCGTCTCCTCGGCTCCTCTCTCCTCTGGTCCCCTGCAATCTGTTCCTGTGCCTCCCGCCGTGGAGGCTATGCAGGTCGACCGGTCTCGCCTGACACCTCAAGAGAGGACACGACGCCGTATGGAGAACCTCTGCCTGTACTGTGCTAGTACCGAACACTTCCTGAGGGATTGTCCTATCCGTCCTCCCCGCCTGGAAAGACGTACGCTGACTCCGCACAAAGAGGAGACAGTCCTTGATGTCTACTCTGCTTCTCCACGTCTTACTGTGCCTGTGCGGATGTCTGCCTCTGCCTTCTCCTTCTCTACAGTGGCCTTCTTGGACTCTGGATCTGCAGGAAATTTTATTCTGGCCTCTCTCGTCAACAGGTTCAACATCCCGGTGACCAGTCTCGCCAGACCCCTCTACATCAATTGTGTAAATAATGAAAGATTGGACTGTACCATACGTTTCCGCACGGAGCCCCTTCTTATGAGCATCGGATCTCATCATGAGAGGATTGAACTTTTGGTCCTCCCCAATTGCACCTCGGAGATTCTCCTTGGACTTCCCTGGCTTCAACTTCATTCCCCAACCCTGGATTGGTCCACTGGGGAGATCAAGAGTTGGGGGTCCTCTTGTTCCAAGAACTGTCTAAAACCGGTTCCCAGTAACCCTTGCCGTAACTCTGTGGTTCCTCCAGTAACCGGTCTCCCTAAGGCCTATATGGACTTCGCGGATGTTTTCTGCAAAAAACAAGCTGAGACTCTACCTCCTCACAGGCCTTATGATTGCCCTATCGACCTCCTCCCGGGTACTACTCCACCCCGGGGCAGAATTTATCCTCTCTCTGCCCCAGAGACTCTTGCCATGTCCGAATACGTCCAGGAGAATCTAAAAAAGGGCTTTATCCGTAAATCCTCCTCTCCTGCCGGAGCCGGATTTTTCTTTGTGTCCAAAAAAGATGGCTCCCTACGTCCTTGCATTGACTACCGCGGTCTTAATAAAATCACGGTTAAGAACCGCTACCCCTTACCCCTCATCTCTGAACTCTTTGATCGCCTCCAAGGTGCCCACATCTTCACTAAATTGGACTTAAGAGGCGCCTATAACCTCATCCGCATCAGAGAGGGGGACGAGTGGAAAACGGCATTTAACACCAGAGATGGACACTTTGAGTATCTGGTCATGCCCTTTGGACTGTGCAATTCCCCTGCCGTCTTCCAAGACTTTGTCAATGAAATTTTTCGTGATCTGTTATACTCCTGTGTTGTTGTATATCTGGACGATATCCTAATTTTTTCTGCCAATCTAGAAGAACACCGCCAGCATGTCCGTATGGTTCTTCAGAGACTTCGTGACAACCAACTCTATGCCAAAATTGAGAAATGTCTGTTTGAATGCCAATCTCTTCCTTTTCTAGGATATTTGGTCTCTGGCCAGGGACTACAGATGGATCCAGACAAACTCTCTGCCGTCTTAGATTGGCCACGCCCCTCCGGACTCCGTGCTATCCAACGCTTTTTGGGGTTCGCCAATTATTACAGGCAATTTATTCCACATTTTTCTACCATTGTGGCTCCTATCGTGGCTTTAACCAAAAAAAATGCTGATCCCAAGTCCTGGCCTCCTCAAGCAGAAGACTCCTTTAAACGACTCAAGTCTGCCTTTTCTTCGGCTCCCGTGCTCTCCAGACCTGACCCTTCCAAACCCTTCCTATTGGAGGTTGATGCCTCCTCAGTGGGAGCTGGAGCTGTTCTTCTACAAAAAAATTCTTCCGGGCATGCTGTCACTTGTGGTTTTTTCTCTAGGACCTTCTCTCCAGCGGAGAGGAACTACTCCATCGGGGATCGAGAGCTTCTAGCCATTAAATTAGCACTTGAGGAATGGAGGCATCTGCTGGAGGGATCAAGATTTCCTGTTATTATCTACACCGACCACAAGAACCTCTCCTACCTCCAGTCTGCCCAACGGCTGAATCCTCGCCAGGCCCGGTGGTCTCTGTTCTTTGCCCGATTTAATTTTGAGATTCACTTTCGTCCTGCCGATAAGAACATTAGGGCCGATGCTCTCTCTCGTTCCTCGGATGCCTCAGAAGTTGATCTCCCTCCGCAACACATCATTCCACCTGACTGCCTGATCTCCACTTCTCCTGCCTCCATCAGGCAGACTCCTCCAGGAAAGACCTTTGTTTCTCCACGCCAACGCCTCGGAATCCTCAAATGGGGTCACTCCTCCCATCTCGCAGGTCATGCGGGCATCAAGAAATCTGTGCAACTCATCTCCCGCTTCTATTGGTGGCCGACTCTGGAGACGGATGTTGGGGACTTTGTGCGAGCCTGCACTATCTGTGCCCGGGATAAGACTCCTCGCCAGAAGCCCGCTGGTTTTCTTCATCCTCTGCCTGTCCCCGAACAGCCTTGGTCTCTGATTGGTATGGATTTTATTACTGATTTACCCCCTTCCCGTGGCAACACCGTTATTTGGGTGGTCGTTGATCGATTCTCCAAAATGGCACATTTCATCCCTCTTCCTGGTCTTCCTTCTGCGCCTCAGTTGGCTAAACAATTTTTTGTACACATTTTTCGTCTTCACGGGTTGCCTACGCAGATTGTCTCGGATAGAGGGGTCCAATTCGTGTCTAAATTCTGGAGGGCTCTCTGTAAACAACTCAAGATTAAATTAAATTTTTCCTCTGCATATCATCCCCAGTCCAATGGACAAGTAGAAAGAATTAACCAGATCCTGGGTGATTATTTGCGACATTTTGTTTCCTCCCGCCAGGATGACTGGGCAGATCTCCTTCCATGGGCCGAATTCTCGTATAACTTCAGGGTCTCTGAATCTTCCTCCAAATCCCCATTTTTCGTGGTGTACGGCCGTCACCCTCTTCCCCCCCTCCCTACCCCCTTGCCCTCTGGTCTGCCCGCTGTGGATGAAATTTCTCGTGACCTTTCCATTATATGGAGAGAGACCCAAAATTCTCTCTTACAGGCTTCTTCACGCATGAAGAGGTTCGCGGATAAGAAAAGAAGAGCTCCCCCCGTTTTTTCCCCTGGAGACAAGGTATGGCTCTCCGCTAAATATGTCCGCTTCCGTGTCCCTAGCTACAAGTTGGGACCACGCTATCTTGGTCCTTTCAAAATTTTGTGTCAAATTAATCCTGTCTCTTATAAACTTCTTCTTCCTCCTTCTCTTCGTATCCCTAATGCCTTTCACGTCTCTCTTCTCAAACCACTCATCCTCAACCGTTTTTCTCCCAAATCTGTTCCTCCCACTCCTGTTTCCGGCTCCTCGGACGTCTTCTCGGTCAAGGAAATTTTGGCTGCCAAAAAGGTCAGAGGGAAAAATTTTTTTTTAGTAGACTGGGAGGGTTGTGGTCCTGAAGAGAGATCCTGGGAACCTGAGGACAACATCCTTGACAAAAGTCTGCTCCTCAGGTTCTCAGGCTCCAAGAAGAGGGGGAGACCCAAGGGGGGGGGTACTGTTACGCCGAGCGCTCCGGGTCCCCGCTCCTCCCCGGAGCGCTCGCTTCACTCCCTCCGCTGCAGCGCTCCGGTCACGTCCTCTGACCCGGGGCGCTGCGATCCCGCTGCCAGCCGGGATGCGATTCGCGATGCGGGTAGCGCCCGCTCGCGATGCGCACCCCGGCTCCCCTACCTGACTCGCTCCCCGTCTGTTCTGTCCCGGCGCGCGCGGCCCCGCTCCCTAGGGCGCGCGCGCGCCGGGTCTCTGCGATTTAAAGGGCCACTGCGCCGCTGATTGGCGCAGTGGTTCCAATTAGGGTTTTCACCTGTGCACTTCCCTATATTACCTCACTTCCCTTGCACTCCCTTGCCGGATCTTGTTGCCTAAGTGCCAGTGAAAGCGTTCCTTGTGTGTTCCTTGCCTGTGTTTCCAGACCTTCTGCCGTTGCCCCTGACTACGATCCTTGCTGCCTGCCCCGACCTTCTGCTACGTCCGACCTTGCTTCTGCCTACTCCCTTGTACCGCGCCTATCTTCAGCAGCCAGAGAGGTGAGCCGTTGCTAGTGGATACGACCTGGTCACTACCGCCGCAGCAAGACCATCCCGCTTTGCGGCGGGCTCTGGTGAAAACCAGTAGTGGCTTAGAACCGGTCCACTAGCACGGTCCACGCCAATCCCTCTCTGGCACAGAGGGTCCACTACCTGCCAGCCGGCATCGTGACAATACTACAGTATGCTTGCTTACTTTTATGAGTCGGTTGTAAGATTTGCCCCCTGTTATTTATTTATTTATTTTTGTATTTGTAGGTTGTAGATTTTTATGTCTAGTTCATAATCTTTAAATCTATTATTCCATCATTAAATGTCATATTAACCCCTTAACGACGCAGGACGTATATTTACGTCCTGCGCCGGCTCCCGCGATATGAAGCGGGATCGCGCTGCAATCCTCCATCATATCGCGTCGGTCCCGGCACTCATCAACGGCCGGGACCCGCGGCTAATACCACACATCGCCGATCGCGGCGATGTGCGGTATTAACCCTTTAGAAGCGGCGGTCAAAGCTGACCGCCGCTTCTAAAGTGAAACTGAAAGTGACCCGGCTGCTCAGTCGGGCTGTTCGGGACCGCCGCGGTGAAATTGCGGCGTCCCGAACAGCTGATCGGACACCGGGAGGGCCCTTACCTGCCTCCTCGGTGTCCGATCGACGAATGACTGCTCCGTGCCTGAGATCAAGGCTGGAGCAGTCAAGTGCCGATAATGCTGATCACAGGCGTGATCAGCATAGGAGATCAGTGTGTGCAGTGTTATAGGTCCCTATAAGACCTATAACACTGCAAAAAAAAAGTTAAAAAAATGTGTTAATAAAGGTCATTTAACCCCTTCCCTAATAAAAGTTTGAATCACCCCCCTTTTCCCATAAAAAAAATAAAACAGTGTAAAAAAATAAATAAAGTAACATATGTGGTATCGCCGCGTGCGTAAATGTCCGAACTATAAAAATATATAATTAATTAAACCGCACGGTCAATGGCGTATGCGCAAAAAAATTCCAAAGTCCAAAAAAGCGTATTTTGGTCACTTTTTATACCATTAAAAAAATGAATAAAAAGTGATCAAAAATTCCGATCAAAACAAAAATCATACCGATAAAAACTTCAGATCACGGCGCAAAAAATGAGTCCTCATACCACCCTGTACGTGGAAAAATAAAAAAAGTTATAGGGGTCAGAAGATGACATTTTTAAACGTATAAATTTTCCTGCATGTAGTTATGATTTTTTCCAGAAGTGCCACAAAATCAAACCTATATAAGTAGGGTATCATTTTAACCGTATGGACCTACAGAATAATGATAAGGTGTAATTTTTACCGAAATATGCACTGCGTAGAAACGGAAGCCCCCAAAGTTACAAAATGGCGTTTTTTATTTTTTATTTTGTCGCACAATGATTTTTTTTCCGTTTCGCCGTGCATTTTTGGGTAAAATGACTAATGTCACTGCAAAGTAGAATTGGCGACGCAAAAAATAAGCCATAATATGGATTTTTAGGTGGAAAATTTAAAGGGTTATGATTTTTAAAAGGTAAGGAGGAAAAAACGAAAGTGCAAAAACGGAAAAACCCTGAGTCCTTAAGGGGTTAATTGTACAGATCACAAGCATTTAATAATGAAATGTAAATACTGTTAAAAATTATCCAGAGAAGAAATATGGCATTTGATTACATTAGGCACCATCACCTGGTGTTAAAAGTGTATAGCAATGTGCATGTCCACCTAAAGTGCTGGGTAACAAACATGCAAAGTCTCTAAAGGAGGCCACCTCCACATAGTGGATGGGGGACACATTTTAATCAGAAAGTGCTCTAACAGTCTCTGTTTTTTAACCAAGAGTGCTGCTGCAACCATCTTTTTGTTCATTCTCTAAAGGAGTACATACTGTGGTTGTCACATAGTATATACATTTATTACTTTGAATCCTTAACCCCTTAACGACAATGGAAATAAATGTACGTCATGGTGCCGTGGTACTTAACGCACCATGACGTACATTTACGCTCCGCCATAACAGCGAGCACTGGACCAGTGCTCGCGTCATGCGTGGCAGGTCCCGGCTGCTATCAGCAGCCAGGGAACCGCTGGTAATGGTGGACATCCGCGATCACGCGGATGTTAGCCATTAACTCCTCAGATGCCGTTATCAATACAGATCATGGCATCTGCGGAATTGCGGTACTTAAAATGGATGATGGGATCGCCCGCAGCGCTGCCACCGTGATCCGATCATCTAGCATGGAGGCCGGAGGTCCCCTCACCTGCCTCCGGCCGTCTCCTGCGATCTTCTTCTCTGGTCTGAGATTGAGCAGACCAGAGCAGAAGATAACCGATAACACTGATCAGTGCTATGCCCTATGCATTGCACTAAACAGTATTAGCAATCAATAGGGACTATTGATATAGGGACTATAGGGACTATTAAAGTGTAAAAAAAAAAGTTTAAAACATTTGAAAAATCCCCTCCCCCAATAAAAATGTAAATAATCAATTTTTCCTATTTTACCCCCAAAAAAGCATTAAAAAAAGTTGTATAAATATATTTGGTATTGCCGCGTGCATAAGATAATTATTCCCAAAAAATGTTATAAAAAATTTATAAAACGTAAAACCAAAGCAAACATGGTACAAATAAAAACTACGTATCACAGCCCAAAAAATGAGCCCTCATACCGTCCCGTATACGGAAGAGTTATAGTTGGTCAAAATAGGGCAATTTCAAACATTTTTTTAAAGCCGTACCATTATAGAAAAGTATATATCATGGGTATCATTTCAATCATATTGACCCACAGAATAAAGAAAACATGTCATGTTTACCGTAAAGTGTACAGCGTGAAAACAAAACCTTCCAAAATTTGCTAAATTGCGGTTTTCTTTTTAATTTTTAATATTTTTCTGGTTGTGCTGTATATTTTATGGTAAAATAAGTAATGTCATTACAAAGTAAAATTGGTGATGCAAAAACAAGCCATCATATGGGTCTGTGGATGGAAATATAAAAGAGTATTGATTTTTAGAAGGTGAGGAGGAAAAAACGAAAATGCAAAAATAAAAAGGGTACTCCGGTGGAAAAGTTATTTTATTTTTAATCATCTGGTGCCAGAAAGTTAAACAGATTTGTAAATTATATAGTGCAAAGAAAGAAATATTGTCCGCACTCACCGAGCCGATTAGACGTGTTTGCTTTATTGAGAACTTGCAGGTTCCATAAAAAGCCAATATCAAAAAACACCCGAGTGTAGGGAGGGGGAGCTGCTCTGGGCAAGGAGTCTAGGAGCGGCTGTCAGGAACAACAGCACCGTTTTGCGTTATCCACGCATCTTCCGGTTCCTTGCTCTCTGGCTCACCTTACAGGTATATATTGGAGATGGGAAGGGGAGGGGAGGGAGGGGAAGGAAAGGATAGGGGAAAGGGGGAGGGGAGGACAGGTGCACCCATCACCAATACAAAGAAATCCTATAAAGGTTAAAAACAATAATTTGTATATAAAAACAGAGATGACAGCACAAAATTAATTATACATGGATATCTGTATAAATATACAGATATCCATGTATAATTAATTTTGTGCTGTCATCTCTGTTTTGACATATTCTACTTTATTTTGGTGGTAAATTTTCTGCGTTACTTACATCCTTTTTTGGTGAAAAATCCCCAAATTTCATGAAAATTTTGAAAATTTTGAATTTTTCTAACTTTGAAGCTCTCTACTTGTAAGGAAAATTAATATACCCAATAAATTTTATTTTTATTCACAAATACAATATGTAGGCATCATAAAATGGACATATTTTTGCTTTTTGAAAAAATTAGAGGGCTTCAAAGTAGAGCAGCAATTTTCAAAAATGTCATGAAAATTGCTAAATCTGAAGAAACAGATGTTACAGAACTACAACTCCCAGCATGCTGGGCAGTCCAGGCATGCTGAGAGTTGTAGTTTGGCAACATCTGGAGGGCTACCATTTGGGCACCACTGTAACAGTGGTCTCCAAACTGTGACAGCCTTTGGCTGTCTGGGCATGCTGGGAGTTGCAGTTTGGCCTTCCTAGTGGTTGCCACAGTAAAGATCACTTTACTTTCATTTTCAATTCCCCCCCCCCCCCACCGTAGTTTCCCTACCTGACCCAGGATCCAGCAGTCTCCAGCGAAGATCGGGGGCTCCCCAGGCATCTTCTCCTCCAGGTACCGGCCTCCATCTTCTGTCCATGTTCCCCATGACAACCCACTGTCCTGCTCTGCCATTGGTCAGAATCAGTTCTGACCAATGGCAGGGGATAGGAGGAGATCGCAGCACTGCGACCTCCCTCCTAGCCCTCAGGATGATCGGGGCTGTCCCTGACAGCTCCGATCATCGCTATTTTCTGGGTGATCAGGTCACCAGAGACACTATCAGCCCGGAATAGCAGAAAATCGCATGTCTGAATTGACATGCAATTTTCTGCGATCGCCGACATGGGGGGGGGGGGGGTATTAGGGGTATTAGGACCCCCCTGGGCAATGTACCAGGATGCCTGCTGAATGATTTCAGCAGGCATTCCGGTCCGGTCCCCAACCAGCTAGCGGTGGGGACCAGAATTCCCACGGGCGTCCTTAAGGACTCAGGATGCAGGGCGTATGCATACGCCCGGCATCCTGAACAGGTTAATATAGAATTCACCCTAGTGTATCAATATACAGTACATGGAGAGAGCGCTCAATAGAGGTAGTAACAGGATGAAAAACTGAACCATACCCTAAAAAATATATATTTAATATATATAATACAAGTCTTTTTTCAACAACTAAAAAAATAAATAATGGTGTTCAGGTTACATCTGTATGTGTCTTGTCAGCCATTTATCCATTTGTCCTACTTTTGCCTCCTTATTCAGGTTTGTGATTTGTGGCTGTTTGCTTGAAAATGCTTACTGATCTGTTCAAGGGAAGCGGAAGGCTTTCAAAATGTGAATTCTCATGAGTCCAGTAGATGATGTTATCACTTTACATCTCTCTTGTGAAGATTCACAAACTAAAAGGCTTCTATATCTGTCAGGCCATGTATACACTGTATAGTTCTATAAATATGACCCTGTACATAAAATGCATGTAGCTGCCTACGGTTCATTCCCCGCTTGTTTTGTTTGACTTTCATTGTTTATCACACAATGCAGGGGAATTTCAAACTTGAAACATATCTATCCGTATTTTATGAAAAATTGCATCGCTCTCCAGCTTGGATGGAGTTAACAAACAAAGTCCTACATATATCTCATATACAATGTGGTTGGATTGTTGATGTATCTATTCCATTGAGATGACACATATCCATACATCCATAAGGATTTCTATACAAATCCTGTACATAATGAATACTGTTATTAGGTGCTATTTTTATAAATCCATACAACCTCCTTTATATAACGTTATTTCTGAAGGCCTGTCCGGGTGTTGTGCGCTATACATCCTAAAACTTGTTATTACAATAGGTATGGAATAACTTCCAAGGCTCTTGGGCTCTCATCAGTACTTGCCGGTGCACATTAGTATTTCATGATCTAGGGAAGAATGTAATAATACTCAGTACGATAAAATGCGAAAAGTCTGAAAAGTCAAAGTGAATTTATTATCACTTCTACAAAACACAACACCCTAGTGAAATTCTATGTTTCTACTACCTTCTCTTCCTATATATACCAATGGCATGTGTTAACATTTGCCGCTCTAGTGATTAAGACTGGATGCAATAAACTTGCACTGTTCCATGGTCTGCTCCCTTAAACAGAATGTTCTGTTGCTCTTCATTGTTGACATTCTTTTTCATATTATATCTCAACATCTAAATCCTGACAGAATTAGTGTAAACCCTGCTCTTTGCTGAAAGGAGTCTCGTGAAGCCTGGAAGGTACTGTAGCCAGGTGATAATGGATGAGTTAGCATGATTTCAGTAATGCCTCTCACAGGCATTACAAGCAGTGATTTCTGCAGCTCATAAATGTTCTTTTTTGTTTTCTCATTTCCCTGACTTCAAAACCTGCTACTCCGCTATCAAGAAATATTACAGACAGTGAAAGACTCTGGTTTTCTGTGCCTTACTGGAAATATAGAGGAGAATAAATAAATAATGCAAAATAAATATAGAACATCCTGAACACAGTCATTTATAAGCAACAGCAAAACTTTTCCTTTTCAATTTGCGGATAGTATATAGATTTCATTTTGGAAAGTTGCTGTGTCTTAAAAATCTTTTTTTTTTATCCGCTTTTGTTCTCCGAGTGCCATTTTGTGCATTATATGCTGCACTTACCGCTATAGAAGATTCTATGGTGAATTATGTAAAGCTTACGTTTGGTAAAGGTTAGAGATGAGCACATTTTTTGAAAATTCGATTCGGCTGATTCGCTGAATTTTCCGAAAAAAATTGGTTCGGTCTCAATTTATTTGCAGCGAATTGCTATTAAAAATGGCTATTTCTGGCCTACAGAGAGCCTCAATACTTTAGAAGACTTGGCATTGCCGTAAGACGCATAGGGAGTGTGCTGTATTAGTTAAATAATACTGTTATTCAGTATGACATGCAGATTAGAGGCATCGCTATTACAATCACTGTCCCAGAGTGGCACAATGACAGAGCCTGGAGGTGGCATCAGAATGAGGAGACCATATAGTGGCTGAATGACACAGTTTGTAGGTGGCAGCAGCATGAGGAGACCATATAGTGCCTGAATGACACAGCTTTCAAATAGATGAACCTAAAAAGTTTTAATTAATGTGCCAGCAGCATGAGGAGACCACATGGTGGCACAGTGACACAGCCTAGAGGTGGCAGCAGCATAAGAAGACAATAATCTGGCATAATCACACAGCCTGGAGTTGACGGCAGCAAGAGGAGACCATATAGTGGCTGAATAACACAGCCTGGAGTTGGCAGCAGCAAGAGGAGACCATATAGTGGCTGAATGACCCAGCCTGGAGGTAGCAACAGCCTGACAAGGCCATAGGGCCTTACAATTGAAAAGATTAAAGGAATGTTTTAATATTTGAATTAAAGATTTTATTTAGATGAACCTAAAACATTTTATTCAATGTGCCAGCATGAGGAGACCATAATCTGGCAGAATGACACACCCTGGAGTTGGCGGCAGCAAGAGGAGACCATATAGTGACTGAATGACACAGCCTGGAGTTGGCGGCAGTATGAGACAGCTTGGAGCTTACATCAGCATGAGAACATATGGTGGCAGAATGACACAGCCTGGAGGTGGCATCAGTATGAAGAGAACATATGGTGGCAGTATGACATATCCTGGAGGTGGCATAAGCATGAGGAGAACATATGGTGGCAGTATGAGACATCCTGGAGCTGGCATCAGCACAAGGAGAACATGTGGTGGCAATATGAGACAGCCTGGAGCTGGCATTAGCATGAGGAGAACAAATGGTGACAGAATGAGACAGCCTGGAGGTGGCATCAGCATCATCAGGAGTCCTGAAAGTGACCCGATGACAGAGTGGGGCGGTGGGTGGCAATACCAGTACCCGGTGATGAGGGTGGGTTAAAAAAAGAACTTGGCATCAGATGTGTGGCATCAGGCGAGTGGCAGGATCATAATAGTAGCTGAGGCAGGTAGGCAGAAGAAAACAGTCTTTTTTGTAAAAGTGATAGTGTGTACAAGTAAGTATTGAGGATATGCAATACGTAAAACGTAACTTTCAATAATATTCTTAGGATAAAATAGATGTACCCAAAATGTTAATTTAACAAAAGGAAAAGTGTGTAAAAAACACCTTGTGCCAACTACACCACCAAGTATTGATGTAATGCAAAGACCTTTTAAAGGAAGAAGGGAACAACGTATGGCTCATTGTAACCAGTGGGGGTAAAAACTTCCCCTGTAAGGCCCTACTCTCGCCCTATGAATTCCCTTGTTTGCAAGTGTTACTTGCCCCAAAAAGGGTGTCCCCACACAGGAAACTCTCCCTAATTCCACCTAAAAACCCTGGAAAAAGGCAGTGATTGTAGGGGGAAATAGGGAGAGGTTCCTTTGTGGGGCGAGTAACACTTGCCAAGAAGGGATTTATTAATGTTAGAGAAAGGCCTTGCAGGGGAAGTTTTCAACCCCACCAGTTACAATGGACTATATGTTGTTCCCTTCCACTAGTGTTGGGCACGAATATCCGCACTTCAAATTTTTATTGCGAATATTGCAAATTCGCGAATAGGCTAATATTGTGAATATATTCGCTATGTATTCGAAATTACGAATATTCACTTTTTTCCGCATATGCGCATATTCCTTCTTTTCATTTGTGGGCCAATTAGAACGATGCAAATACAATTGTCAGAGGTTATCAACAACATCCCTGGCAACCAATAGTATAGTTGCCCACCCCCTCACTGTTTTCTTTCTCAAGTATGCGAATATTCATAAACGCGAATATGACAAATACGTAATATTTGCGAATATAGGAAGAATATTTTTCTATATATTCGCGAAATATCGCAAATTTGAATATGGCTAATGCTGCTCATCACTATCTTCCACCTTTTAGAGGTCTTTGCATCACATCAATACTTGGTGTGTAGGTGGCACACATTGTTTTTGGCACACCTTTCCTTTTGTTTGATTTCAAAAGGAATTTTGGGTACATATATTATATCCTAAGAATTTTATTAAAAGTTAAGTTTTACATAACCTCAATATTTACTTAAGGTCTGATGCCGAGGAAAGTCTGCTAGTGGGGAACACCTTAAATATGTTTAGCACTATCCATATTTGTGAAGTGTTGGTGTGGCACCATGGTCAATCTACATCAGGCATTGGTGGGTGGAAATCCTGGCTGATCCATTCCTGATTCATCTTCACAAAGGTCAGTCTCTTCACATTTTTTGTGGACAGACGAGTTCTCCTTGGGGTTACTATGGCCCCCCGCCGCACTTAACACCCTTTCTGATGGCACACTACTGGCCGGTAGTGTTGCTCGCGAATATTCGCATTGCTAATTTTATTCGCGAATATCGCATATTCGCGAATTCGCGAATAGAGCACTATATATTTGCAATTACGAATATTCTTTTTTTTTTGTTCACAGTACACATCACAGTGATCATCCTCTCTGCTTCCAGCTTGTGTGGTGTAAAGAAGGCTCTAATACTACTGTGTGAGACTGGCATACAAATTTTCGCTTATGCTAATTTTCGCAGATGCTAATTATCTCATATGCTAATTTTCTCATATGCGAATTTTCGCTTATGCGAATTTTCGCATATGCAAATTTTCGCATATGCGAACATAAACGAGAATATTAAGAATTTGCGAATATATGACGAATATTAATTCATATATTCGCGAAATATCGCGAATTCGAATATAGCCTATGCCGCTCAACACTACTGGGCGAGCAGGACAGCTTTTGCAGGGCAAACTCTGCTAGTTGCGGACACAAATCAAGTTTTGGTGCCCAGAAGTACAGCGGATCTTCAAAGTGTGTTGGTAGGGTCATGTCAAGGTATGCCACCACCTGCTGGTCCAGCTCCTGCTCCATGTCTACCTGCTACTGATGAGTTGCTTTACTATGCGGGTGAAGAAAGCTACTCATCAGCGACTGTAGACTCAGGCTGAGGCTGGTACTGCTCCTGCCACCTTACCCCTCCCCAGCAGCCATGGCAGTGGAAGGTGAGCGCAGAGGACCCCCTGAGTCAGACCTGCGAGAGGATGGACGATGGCGCAGATAGGAATCGACCAACTGACTAAGTAGTATGTCTCTGTAGTAGGTCTGTTTGTCCTCCCTTTCGGTACGTGTAAAAAAAGCGCTCATTTTGTGCCGGTAGTGAGGGTCCAATAAGGTGGAGAGCGTGAAGTCATCCCGCTGCCGAATGTTGACAATTCGGCAGTCATTATACAAGCGAGTATGCATTGTGCCATTTGTGCAAGTGACTCAGAGGGACACCCTGCCTCCATCTCCACTGCATACTACCATGGTGTGTCTGGGTCCTCTGTCTCGCCTTCCTCATAACCCTCTAGCTCCTCTGGCTGCTCCTGCTCCTCCTCTTCTGTCAGATGACTATAAAAGTCACCAATTTTGCGAAAACCTAAACTGTGCTCCACTGCCCCCCTCTCCTTCCTCTTCCAGTTCAGCCCCCACAGGGCTCATGTGGCCGTGAGATATAGTCACTGCGTCTCCAGTGCCCAGACCAGCCATCGATTCCAACACGTGTTGTAGTAAATGAAGCAGTGGAATGATGTCGTTCATCTCGTAATCCTGGTGACTGACTAATAATGTGGCTTCCTCAAAGGGCCTGAGCAAACAGCGTTACGTATGAGCTGCCACTGGTTGACATTGAATTTACACAGGGGAGTCCCCTTATCCGCTTGGATCATCAAGAAATCGGTGATGGCTTTCCCCTGTTCGTATAGTCGGTCCAACATATGGAGGGTGGAATTCCAACGAGTGGAAACATTGCAAATCAAACTATGCTGGGGGATACGGTTCTGACGCTGCAGTTCAAGGAGGGTGTGCTTTGCGGTGTATGAGTGGCTGAAGTGCATGCAAAGTTTCCTTCCCATTGTTAGGATGTCTTGCAGATGGTGGGAACACTTCAGGAACCGCTTGACAACCAGATTGAACATTTGTGCCATGCAGGGCACATGGCTCAGGCTTTCTTGTCGCAGCGAGACAAGATGTTCTTCCCGTTGTCGGTCACCATGGTTCCCATTTCCAGTTTTCGTGGAGTAAGCTATTATTCGATTTCTTGATGAATGACTTTTAGCAGTTCCTCCCCTGTGTGACTCTGTTAGCCAAGGCAAACCATGTAAAGAACAGTGTGACACCGGCATGACCTGCACATATGGTATGCTGGAGGGGAACTGAGACTTGTACGCGTAGTGAAGGCTGAATACACAGCGGAGGATGAGGAGGCAGAGTCGCACACTTTAACAGGACCAACGACCTGAGAATGTGGAGGCGGAAGCGGCGTGACCTGTCCAAGTTGCTGTTGTGGCTGTGCAGGAACCACATTTACCCAGTGGGTTGTAAAGGACATGTATTTTTCCTGACCGTAGTTACAGATCCATACGTCGGTACTTCCGTGCACTTTGGTACACACCAACAGGCTCACGGACTGGCCCACCTTCTGTTCCACAAAATTGTGCAGGGCAGGTACTGCCTTTTTCGCAAAGAAATGACGATTTGGGAATCTCCACCTCGGCTTGGCACAAACCATCTGTTCTCTGAAAGGTGCAGAGTCCACCACTTGAAAAGGGAGGGACTGCAGCACCAGCAACTTGGACAGGAGCACATTCAGCTTCTGCGCCGTTGCATGAGTGGGCGCATATTGTTGTCTCTTGGACATGGCTTCGCGGATGGATTGCTGGTGAATGACTGACTCGAAGTAGGAGGAGCAGGAGCATCTGGAGCAACATAAAATGGATATGATACACAGCTCCCTTTGGCTGAGGTGGTGGAGCCTTGGCTGGCTGAAACAGGAAGCGGTGTGCCACGGTTCTCCCAGGCCACTTTATGGTGACACTGCATATGTTGACTCAGGGCCATGGTGCTAACATTGGGACCCTGGCCACGCTTCACCTTCTGCCGACACATCTTGCATGTGGCCAGGTTAACCTCCTTCGGATGCTTGATGAAAAACTGCCACACCGCCGAGAAGCTGATTTGATTGAGTCGATGCATACTGTTGTCTCTTAGACATGGCTTTGCCGATGGATTGCTGGCGAAATGACTGACTCGAAGTAGGAGGAGCAGGAGCATCTGGCGCAACAGAAGAGGGGTATGACAGGCAGCTCCCTTCGGCTGAGGTGGTGGAGCCTTGGCTGAAACAGGGAGCGGCGTGGCACTGGGTGATGCAGCAGGCTGGACCACCGCATCAGAGCCAAGGTTCTCCCAGGTCGCTACATGGTGACGCTGCATATGTTGACCGCTTCACTTTCTGCCGACACATCTTGCATGTGGCCAGGTTAACATCCTCCGGATGCTTAATGAAAAACTGCCACATGGCCGAGTAGCTGATTTTCCCCCAACAGTTTGCACTGATTGACTTCTACTGCCGCCGACTCAAGGAACTGCTGTTCCACTACCTCCCGGGAAGGTAGGCTGCCGCAAAGCGGGTGGTCTACCTCGGGCATGTTTGGCTCCAGACTTCCCACTTCTGCTACCATGCTGACTGCCAACCATGCTACCACCTTGCTGGCTCAGCTGCTGCCTCACTGGCAACCTATAACCCTCTTCTCCTGATGGTGATGAAGTCCCTTCTGCACCAATTGCGACCGGCTTCATCATCATCGAGTTGTGTCTGCACGTCACTGATGTCCTCCTCAGGTTCCTCAACAGTGTCTGCTTCAGGAGCCTGAACGCTCGCAACACACCTCCCACGCCACTCTCCTCATCACTACTTGCCCGCCTAGTGGATGAAGCGGCAGATGTCTCCTCCACTTCTTGGCTGGGCAGTAGCTGCTGACTGTCCTCTAGTAGATTGTCAGATGTCACTTGTGATGAAGTAGATGACTGAGTTAACCAATCAATGACGACAGATGTGTTGCTGGTCGAGACATGACCACTAGCTGATTCCCGGAGCTCAGGGCTCTCGCTGCGACTCCTGCTGCCACTCACCCCTAGTCTGCTTCGACCTCTGCCTGCTCCTGATGAATTTAGGCCTCTGCCACTCCTCTGTGCACTTCCTGGCACTTCTCTGCCTGAAATAATTACTGCATATATGAGGGGAGGACAATACGCTCCACTGCGCTTAAAACAGTATTTGTCTAGAACAGCAGCAGGTG
Source organism: Hyla sarda (assembly GCF_029499605.1). Classification (NCBI taxonomy): domain Eukaryota; kingdom Metazoa; phylum Chordata; class Amphibia; order Anura; family Hylidae; genus Hyla; species Hyla sarda. The sequence continues at coordinate 166,715,732 of NC_079196.1, read as the reverse complement.
TATACTTTTGGCTGGTCTTTCACAGTAACTAGGCACTTAAGACTTTAACAGGAACAAAATGGTACACCACGTAGATGTATGTACGTGGTATGCACTTATGAGGGGAGTACAATACGCTGGTGTGTACTTTTGGCTGGCCTTTCAAAGTAAGTAGGCCCTTAGCACTATAACAGGATCGAAATCGTACACCACCTATGTATGCACAGGTTACACTTAATAGAGGACAATACACTTCACTACACAACCTGTATTAGTCACTAATAGCAGGTGATTATGGCTTAAAGTGCTCTGCTCACCCTAACTGGCTGGCTGCTATTACCTTTTCAGTTGTTGCACACACCTGTGCTGCAGCACGCACTCGCTGTATAGTACACCAAAAATTGCACTTTCTATCTCAATCTCTCTCCCTTCCCTATCAGTGCTTCTAGGCTGGATTTGTTATTGAGGTAAATTGCTTCTGTAAAAATACTTCTCTGCAAACACTGCTCTCTGTCCCTCTCTCTCTCTCTCTGTTAAATAAAATGCTGATGTCACTGAAATTTCCTGAAATTCGTAACGAATGTGGATTCCTCAGATTCGATTCGCTCATCCCTAGCGAAGGTAGACCCACAAGAACATGGTGTATTAAAGAACTGCCTAAATAGTAATGTTTATGTATTGTACAGTCATCAGCCTTACCTAAGCTCTAAAGGTAGGGAAAGGCGTTGGGGGGATTTATATTCTCTATAGTTTTCCTGTCATATGTAGTTTGCCTATGGATTTGTAATTCACAAAGCACTGCATGTATTTCCATTCCCACTGTTAAATAGAGAGTTTCCAATTATAGCTCTAAATCAAGAAATTACTGTATTTAGTTTTGGCTTCCTGTGAAAGTGATATAAACTGGAACAGAACTTGATACTATAAGTGAACTGAAAAACTACGAACCCAGCTCATTAGCTTTTTGGCAAGCTGGTAAGAAAGCTCCTTAATACCAAGGTCCATTATACAGGCAGATATTTGTATTAGCAATCTTCAATATGATTACTCAATTCATATCACGAGGCATGGATAAATCAGAAAAATGTTTGAAATCATTTTTGAATTATATCCAAGGTTTCTCTAATTGAAAAGGGCTTCAAGTCACGACTTTCAGTCTTAGCCAAAACTTGTATATGCTCAGAAAATGACCCGTATGTGGTCACTAGCTGACTATGTTTGGGCCAGTAAAATTAATGGACCCCATGCATGTCCAATCATGTATATGTTGGCATGTCATTGTGACATATCCATGCCTTCGAGGCACAAACCATATTGTGAACCTAGCCTAAGAGATCAAATAATGATTCCAAACACATATTTACATAAAGCATTATCATCCTCATAATCATTAAAAAAAATTGTGGTCACTCTTTACATGTCAGTTGTCAATGAGATGGTTTTTTCTACATATCTCTGATGTCAGAAAAACTAAGGTCTATTTTTATGATCTTTGCACAACAAAAGAAAATTTTATCGATGATAAGCGCATGTGATTATCAGCAGAACAGGTCAATGAGTGTTCGGTGTAATAAATCGAGTGATCAGCCGACAAATTAGCGAATCCTCATTCATCATCTGATCATATGGTTTTACCCCGTGCAAAAATACTTATTTGTCTGCCTCACATAACCCTGTGTTGGAGTTGTGTGGCCGATGAATGATAGATATAAAGGGCAGCACAAACGATTCAACGATTGTTTGCATAGCCTGCCCGCTCAATAACTGAGCTACACAATAGGCTCATTTAATGAGCATAGATCTAGGAAACTGATCTTATTGGGCAAGTGTCAAGCTTTGTAACACAGCCCTTACTCTGCTATTGTTTTATTGGTCTTAAATTATCCTCTCCTGGATTAAGGAGTCTGGAACTACAGAAATCTGGAAATATTTGTGTTACTCCCCAAGTATTCACAATTAGGGGCCCTAGTTGGTAATGGTGTCATCTCAATAGGATGGAACAGAGAGGGAGGACTTTTCTAGCATGTGATTTGATTGCATGAACCGACATTGTACCTGAAGAATGCATAAACTAAAAATGGATTCATAGAAATAAAAAAATGACTTGTTTCTTCATTGTGTTAGTTTGAGATTATGTCCATTAATATTGTAGAAAGAGTAGCTCCAGCTCACCCCAAGCAAGACTTAGTCGCGTCGCGGATCAGCATGGGCAACGCTGTATAGTTATGTAGAGATGAAAGGAATATCCAGCGCAGTAGCTCATATGCAACAGATTTATTTGGCACAGCAAACGCACAAGTACGGGACAATAGTGACGCGTTTTGATCGCCAGGCGATCGAAACGTGTCACTATTGTCCTGTACTTGGGTGTTTGCTGTGCCGAATAAATCTGTTGCATACGAGCTACCGCGCTGGATGTTCCTTTCATTTATGTCCATTAATGTAATAGACTTTTTTAACCAGGAATTGTTTGTTTACATGTTATGGGAGAACAGTTAAAATTTTTATCTTCCGTCTGGAAATTGATTTTACTACCCATGGGCAGCAAATGATCTGCTGGATCAGCTTTGTTGTTCTGCTGACCACAGCTATATAAAGGTCACAGAGCAGTAGCTCAATGCGATATGTTGCTTGATCATCCATAAGGATGGCCGGTATAACTGTATGCTATGGCATAACTTGATTTTTATCTCTTAAGGATCTGTTGGTACTGTTCTAATTTTCAGTAACATGGTTGTTTTCTATTATAGTACCTGGCTTCCCTTATCCTGCTGCAACAGCTGCTGCTGCGTACAGAGGAGCCCACCTCAGAGGCAGAGGACGCACGGTCTACAACACATTTCGTGCTGCGGCACCTCCTCCTCCAATCCCTGCTTATGGCGGGTAAGAACTACATTTTTTTAATACTATTATAATACTTTCCCAGCAGCAAAAACAAACTACAGAAGAGAGAAATATATGCTATTCTTGTCTTCCCACCGACACTAACACAGCATGTTGCTAGGCCAAGTGCCTGAAGTTGTGCACCTTGCACAGGATATTGAAAAATGACTGTAATTTGTACTGTCATGGTTGGTGGCTTTAAGCATTTGATATGTCACACGTTGTTATGTAAATTCTACTAGAGCTTAAATGCTGCAGAAACAAAGAAATTGTTACAATTGAAGATGTATCTTTGATGATTGCAAACATCTGGTCATTAAGGAGGTTGGATGGAGCTGAGACTGCGCAACTCCCCTCTGATTCAGATTAATATGGTTTCAATGCACCAATAAAAAGAAAAATAAATAAAATGTGTGAGCACAGAATGCAGGTGCCTCTGTTAGAAAATATGTTGTCCGCCACAGCCTAGGATACACCCGATAGGCACAAAAAAAAAAAACAAGTTCACCCGTTGATCTGCTTTATTTAACTAATGTGGATGAAACTAATTTATTCAAGACATCTACATTTTAGGCATCAACCAGAGCAGCTTACTATGTGTCATAACTTGAGCATTGCAGGAGAAGTTGAGGATATAAAGTTTATAGACCAAAGTAAATAAATATGGCATGAACATAAAGCTGTGTGGTAAAAAATGTGCAGTAAAGCTATTATTCATTAAAATGGGAGTTTAGAACACTTGGCGTTGCACCCTTCATTGCCCGTGCAATATCTCAGTTTTCAGCTATCACATCTGGGAGACAGAAATATTCCTAGGTGAAGCCCATACTTTCATACAGCACATATCAAATACATACGAAGCAAAAGCTGAGTTTGTCATTTGGACCAATTTGTCATGATATTGCAAAGTGTTCTCAGTAGGTCTTTGCAGGAAGCAAGTAAACTCTCTTCTCCACAGAGTATAATAAAACAGTTTAATAAATTCAGTTCTGCTACAATTTAGTGGTGTGAAAATGGTAATTCTGGAAGATGTGGAATTATAAGTACCGTACTTTAATAACAGGAGTTTGACAGCTTCATGAGCTAAAGCTAAGCACAGGGCATATCTTTGGCAACTGTATACTATTTGTGTATCCATTGGCTCTGTTTTAGAAGAAATACAGTGATAAAATTACTATATAAAGAATCAGAGACTGCAAGTGTGTTGAATTTCATTCGGAATACTTTTTTTTCAATTATTATTACTAAAACTACTATAAAGTAGTACTAAAGTACAATAAACTTTAAAAAAGATTCAAATGAATACAAGACATAGAAACCTCATGAGATAAAAAAAATGCTTTAGGATTATGCCACACTTTTTTGGTGTCATTGACAGTTTTTTGAGCCATAGCCAGAAGTGGATCTTGTAGGAAGAAAAAGTATTTTTTATATTTTTTACGTAAAAAGCGCTAGTTAACTCCTTGAGGGAGGTGTATATATTATACAGCCATCTATATGACTCTGTAATGTATACACTGAAGAAAGGGATACTTACCATCACATTGCTGGTCTGGGTCTCTTTTTGTGTACCCCCACCTGAAGCAATGATGTCATGAGCCATATAGATGACTGTATAACATATACACCCCCAAAGAGTTACCTAGAACTGCTCAGCAGCACTCATTAACTCCTTCCTTGCTGGGCAGAGCTGTACTCGTAGCTGTAAGCTGCAAGCAGAGCTCAGCCCCGACATTGCCAAGTTTGCACGACACAAACCTGACAATGTTCAAAAGCTCGGTGAGCTCACTCAACTCTATTTCAGCTACACAGAACTTTTTCCAAGGCCCTGCATGATCAAGACATTGCACACTTTTGAAGAAAAGATACATAAACAGATTTTTGGATTTCCCTTGTTCATTGTATCTGTGATAGAGTGGACAATTCCACCAAGTTAAAGTAGTTTTTTTGGGAGTTAAAAAAGTTAGTATAGGCTGGAGGGTAAAAAAGAAATAAACATTTACTCACCCAAGAGTGCTGCGGTTAGGTAAGCATAAAGAATTTCCAAAGCACTATGGTTGCATAGGACATAAAGATTTATTCAAGGCAAAAAATGGACAATGCATTTGGGCGTCTGCTTGCACCTTCCAACAGTGAGCAAGTGTTGGCATTGTGTCAGAAGTCTGAGGGCTGCTTCCTGCACCACCCGGACTTTTAACAGGATGCCAACATTTGGTGGTGTAGAGCCATGAAGAGCAATGCATGGTGTGCTATGTCGCAGTGCTGTAGAATAGCATCAGAGACAGAAATTTTCTTTAAAAAAAAAATAAATACATTCATCTTCTAATATATAAAAATCAGATCTATGCATGATCAAATGGTTATGAATATAAAGAGATGATAATTTATATTTCCAAAGGGATATTATTTATGTGTATACTTGTACTTCTTCCAATAAAGCAGAACACATATTCTGTATCCCTTTTCCAGCAGACTGCAATATTTAGAGCCAATATGGTTCAGATAAAGGTATACATTTATAATGACACTGTGACCTGATGTTGTGCTCCATTAAGCCTTAAAAAGGTCTGTAACACACGACTATTCTGCAGTCTGCTCAGAATCTGCCCTCAACATATCAGAATTATCTATGCCAAATTCAACATTAACTAGAGCATGCAATGCTGGAATGAACACGTGAATATGCACACTGTTTTATCATGTGTAAACACACAAAGAGGGGAGAGGTATTACAACGAAATCTCATTTTCAGGCTTAGTTGGCTGTGTGTTATCTTGCATTGATTTGTACATTCTTTTCTGTATTTATTTTTCTAGTGTTGTTTACCAGGATGGATTTTATGGTGCAGATATTTATGTAAGTATCTATGTGCATTTTCTTTAATAGGCATGCTGATTGTTTTCGGTCATATGGGAAAGAAGATGGTCTTGCCTAATAATAAATTCCAGAAATGTATTTTACGCTTGATGTGGTCATGGAAATATGCATATTTTAAGTCACTCATTAATGTATTTATTGCACTTTGAATACATTCCTGACCAGATCAATATTTGCTTGTAGATTGGAGCATATACTGTAAATAAGAATATTGATGATATCTGACATTTTATACTAGTCCATTATGCTGTAGAATTCTTATTCTAAAGTTTAAAGTACTGTAGTAGCAATTTTTAAGAATGACAGGAATTAACCATGTAAAATATTCAACACTTAGCAGTTTAAACTTACTATTTAAAATATTTGTAGATGTGAATAGACAGCAATAGACAGTTTAGGCCTTCAAGGTGTTGTTTAGCCTAAGGAAAAAAAAAAAAAATGTGACATAAAAACAAAAATAATTCATACTCATCTGTTTCGAACCTTATTAGCTGCTGTTCCAACTCGCCCAGTCCCCACTACTCACTGCTTCTTCTTGGTTCCTGTGACGTCTGAACTACCCCAGCCTATCTCTGGACACAGTAGTGACTTGGCAGGAAAAAACCCTTAGGATATGTTCACTCATACATAATTTCTGTAAACATACCCTGAAAAGTATTTTACAGGGTAATATTTTTTTTTAAATAACATGTTAATACAAAACAAAAAAAAATAAAGACAGTTCCTGCTCTCGATTACCTGGCTGCCACTGGCGACAACAATAATTTGATGAATTGTGTGATCATCAAGTCACAGTTTTAAGGCACCTAAATCCATTGGAAGAGCATTCTCTCTGTTTGTTCCCACTGCCCCCACCCCTTAGGGCAGCAATTGAAAAACTGCTCTATACATGCTCATTTAGAATATAATAGAGCAAATCCAGCTCATCCCTCATCTTGGGTTTCCAACTTCCCACTGATCGGGTCTGATTTAAATTCAGCAGGCTGAAGAACAAAGAAAGGAAATGATCCAGCCAAGTGAAAAACGTACTCGATAAACTTAATTGCACATACCCATGGTTAGGGCACATATTAATGCTAGAACAGTGTTAGGAGAGGGCTGCAGTTTGAGCGTAACTGGGCTCTTATAAAGTGTGCAATAAAGTTTATTGAAATCATTTTTCCACCTGGCCGAATCATTTGCTTTCTTTGTTCTTCATATATACTCATTCATCAGATGGTTTCACAAATCAGATTGATCACATATAGAATTTTGTGATTTCATTGGGGTCACCATCTCAGATACTAGAACCTTCTGTATGATGAAATTGCAATGGCTCTTCCACACAAGTTTTCTACAAAGTGAATGAACACTTCAATCACAGTCACTAATAATGATTAAACAACTCCTGTTACATAATAATGGAGGCGATGACAGTTTAGCCTCCACGACTGTATACTGATGGTCTCTTGGCTTATTTAGCTGGCTATGGGTTTGTGCGCTGATGCAAAAATGGATTGACAGCAAAGCAGAAAGGGATAGAAAACTGAAAGTCAGATAATAGCTGATCAGAAGCAAAAGGAAGTATAACATACCTACATGGCTGTGCTCCACCTGCCACTCTGTACCTATGGTGACCAGCTTCCCTGAAAGCAGAAAAGGAGAAAGAAAAAAATGGAACCTTGTCTGGCACTGTTCGCAAATCCAGGACAGTCAGACACAATTGTCTAAGAAGAAAGTGCCAGGAGGCACTGTATTTATTAGTATAATTCCAATGACGCGTTTCAGAGGGTATTTCCTCCTTCCTCAGATTGGCAATTTGAGGAATCTTGCCAATCTGAGGAATCTTGCCAATCTGAGGAATCTTGCCAATCTTAGGAAGGAGGAAATACCCTCCAAAATGTGTCACTGGAATTATCCTAATAAATACAATGCCTCCTGGCACTTTCTTCTTATCCAATTGTGATTGACTGTCCTGTATTTGCGGACAGCGCCTAGACAAGGTTCCATTTTTTTCTTGCTCCTTTCTTTACTACATGGGAGAAGATTTGATCCTCTCCTGTTGGATCGTGGGCCTTGCAGTTTGCTCCTTTCTCCACGTCTAGTACCCCTGAGGGGGGATATGCCTGTTTTACTATCTATCTGGTGAGCGGCCATTTTAAAGAGACTTCACTTTCCCAGCCCCTTCTGGGACCCTGGTGTCTTGGATAATACACAAGGTGCTGTCCTCTCCCCTCTTTTTTCTCTTCTCACAGTCCCTGACAGCAGGGCTGGTTAGTAAATCAGAAAGTTAGGATTCATGGCCAATCACTCTCGGTGCTGGCAACCTATGTTTCCTGGGCTGTGGCAGATTTAAACAGATGTCCTGCTGGTCACAGACACATATGAGTTACCTGTGTTCTGGCTCTGTGACTGTTCTCCTTTAACTTTGCCTTGCTCCTCCTGGTATTTTATCTCTGGCTTGCTCTTGGCTTCATCCTTGTATCTGACTGTGCTTGTAATTTTCCCCCTGTTGTGCCTGGCTAGTTCTGACTATTCTCCCAGTTCCTTGGTTAGGTTCTGTGCACTAAGTTGTTAGGGGCTACTACCAAGGATAGATAACCCAAGTAGGGAAAAGGCAGGGGTGTAGGTGGAGTATAGAGCTGCACTCTATTGTGCCCTATCATGATAGGAGGCTGAACTACATGTAAGTGTAACAATACACATAGAAGAAGCCCAGAATTTAAGGGGTGCAGTGTGGAATAATATTTTCCCAGTGTTTTCTTTTATATTTAAACCGCTTAAGGACGCAGGGTTTTTCTGTTTTTTGCACTTTTGTTTTTCTTCATCACCTTCTAAACATCAGAACATTTTTAAATTTGCACCTAAAGACCTTATTTTTGTGCCACCAATTTTATTTTGTAATGACATCAATCATTTCCCCACAAAATTTACGGCAAAACCAGAAAAAATATTTGTGGGGCGAAATTGAGAAAAAAAAATGCCATTTTGTAATTTTGGTGACTCCCGTTTCTATGCAGTACACTTTTCAGTCAAAATTACACCATATCTTTATTTTGTAGGTCCATACGGTTACGAGAATACCTAATTTATATAGGTTTTATTCTATTTTACTACTAAAAATTATAACTACACGCACCAAAATTAGTATGTTTAAAATTGTCATCTTCTGACTCCAATAACTTTTTTATTTTTACATATACAGGGATGCATGAGGGCTCATTTTTTGTGCCATGATCTGAAGTTTTTATCAGTACCATTTTTGTTTCGATGGAACTTTTTGATGATATTTCATACAATTTTAAGGGTATACAAAGTGACCAAAATTACGCAATTTTGGAATGTGGATTTTTTTTACGTGCGGTTTAATTAACATTATCGGTTTATATTTCGGACATTTATGCACACGGTGAAACCACATGTTTATTTTATTTTTTGTTTCAAATTTTTTTTTAAATGGGAAAAGGGGGGTGATTCAAACTTTTATTACTGAAGGGGTTAAATCACATTTATTCACTTTTTTTTGTCCCTATAGGGGAATAATACATGCAACCCTTGGATTGCATACACTGTTCAATGCTATGCCACAGCTCTGCTGCTCCAGCCTGGATCTCAGACATGGAGCAGCAGAGTAACGATTGGGCAGTGGGAAGCAAGGTAAGAAACCTCCTGCTGTCCTTCCAGCAGTCTGGGACACCACAATAGCCCCGTGGCGGTCCCGAACAGCCCACTGAGCTAATCGGCAACTGTTTTCTCCCATTTTAGATGCTGCAATCAACTATAACTGCGGAATCTAAAGGGTTAATACCGGACATCAGCCCGATCGGCGATGTCTGGTATTAGCCGCGGGTCCTGGTTGCTGATAACAACCGGGACCCACCAGCTATGAAGCGCACTCAGCCCCTGATCACGCTTCACAAAACAGGTGCAGGCGCAGGATGTAAATATATGTCCTGTGTTCTTAAGGGGTTAATTGGCTTTCTAGTAGCTTCCTGGAGTTATATACCTCCAGCCAGATAACTGTCTTGTTCTATATACTAAACAATTGTCTAGATAGGGTCACTGTACTAGGACATTGTCAATAATTTAGTTTTGACAGAACTAGCTTTGTCAGAGCCAAATTTTACTTTATGTTAATTTTAATAGATTCCCCAAGCTGGTCCGAACTCTGGTCCCTGCACTACACAGCAAGCCAACACTGTTGTGTCCAGCATTAGCTTGCTGCCAACTGCTGACTGCCACTAGGTTTCCTAGGCAGAATAAGAAAGTATTTTTTTGCTGTGTGCAGAGAGAGAAAATAAAAACCATACTTACCACTGAGAACACTTACCTGTTTGTGCTTACTGTCATGGGATTACCCAGGCAGAAGCAAAATGTTTCTTGTACACAGCCCAAAACATCCTGCTTTTACCTAGAAAACCCCATGGTAGTCAGAAGTTGGCAGCAATCCAACACTGTAAACCTTAGGGAAAAGATTCCCAGGGTAAGGTGTGTTACAGTTGTGCTCCGATCATACTCACCTGCCGTGAGCACTTTCTGTCCCCGCTGTCAGCAGGGCTGTGATTCGCAGTGCTGGACGCGCCCGCATGCGAATCTCAGCCCGTCACTTACCGTCCTGTGGCATTGCTCCCTGATGTGCCCATAGCTGCGGCATGTGTGCCTCTTGCTCCTTGGGCACACGCGTGCCAGAACTCTGTTTCTTAAAGGACCAGTACCCAATTAGTCTAAGGGTCTGCACCGTTACTCTGGTCCATAAATATCTGCTCCTCCCTGTTCCCTGGGCCAGATCTTGGTTGTCTGTCTTAGTCTTTGTTTGTCCTTTGCCTGAGTAAAGTCATGTTCCTTAGTCAAGTCCTGTTCCCGAGTCTGTGTACCTGTTCCTAGTTCCGGCCTGTACTGTACCTGTGTTCTTGCTTTGTCTTTCTGTCCTGCCAGCCACGTCCTGCCCGCCACATCCTGCCAGCCACGTCCACCTGTCTCTGTCTGTGCCATGTCACCCCCCAGCTTCCTGTGTGGACGAGTCGTGCCAGGAGTAGCAACCTGGGTGCCACCTGCCGCAGCGGGCTCTAGCAGGAACCAATGACATCTTAGACCCTGCTCCCTAGCACGGCTCAAGTCTCTATCCACACAGGCCCAGAGAATCCACCTCCTGTTGTTCATCTGCCGTAATTTCTAACAAGGTGCAGTGTGATTCCGTGTTTGGCAAGTTTAGTTTTCCTGTATAGGAAGCTCAAAAAATTACCTGTTGCATGGCTCTTCAATCAGATTGAAGTGCAAGTGTAAAGTAGATTTATTTGATAACAACAAGGTTTTTCGATCCTGGACCAGGATCTTTATCATCATAATCTGATGAGGATATTGGTCCAGGATCTAAATGCGTTGTTCAAATAAATCTACTTTGCACTTGCACTTCGGTCTGGTTGAAGCGCCATGCAACCGGTCATTTTTGAGCTTCCTATACATTCAATTTACCAGAAATGGGGGTTCCCATACCGGATAGATCCTGTGGCTGCTCATCGGACGTTTATTTCTACATGCTGTTGTAGGTGTTGTGCTCTCAGTGCAACACCATTCAGTAAGGGCAACAATTTATATTTTATCCTCCTCTGAATATTCTTGGAAGTCTTCACTAGGGGCGCACCCAGGTTTTTTTTATTTTATATTTTAAAGTTTCACCTCCTTAACACTATATATACTATTAATTATGCACATCGATTCAGTACACAAAATCATGTTAGAACAAGGTTACAGGTTACTGAGCTTGGTAGATATACAACAAATACAAATGTATTTTAATATACTGCATAAGAGATTAAATTTTTAGTGTATACGATTGGCTGTCTGCATATCTACAGTATGCATTGTTATAAAAACATAAAAATATGAAAGCACATGTTGGACTACAGTGAAATAGTCTTCAATAAGATTAAGTTCTCTAGCCATTTTATTTTTGAAATTACAATTACATTTCAGCAGTGAGAAACTGATTTAAAATACATTGAAGAAGTGATCAAAATTTCATTATAGCAGAGCAGAACGCGCTTTATACACATTGTCAATAATCTTTGAAAAATATTGTACAGCAATCACAAAATTGTGCATAATGGGTAAAAAAAAGTTTTCAGTTACAGAAGTAAAATTTGATCCAGCTGCTCAATTGATTTTCTCTGTACTCTTTATTCACTGGCACATTTTATTTAATTTTACAGCCACAAACTAAAATGTATTTTTTTTTTTAAGACTTTTTTTCTCATTTGAGGATTGAAAGAAAATAGTCAGGTTCGCTTACAGCAAACACTTATTTTTTATATCATAGACAAGTGCTTATTTGAACTATTTGCAAACGTAATGGTCCTCCACAAAATATATTCGCTCTGTGTAATTATTATTATTAATTTTAAAGCTCCATTAATTTCTGGACTCTGCACATTTGAAAAGATGTGACAGAATGGCACAGGGGGAAAAATAACTTTGTCTGTGAGGGTTTCTAAGGATGACACAATTTACTCCTATACCTTAACATAAAAATAAAGTTTAGTTACTGCATAGTCTCGATCGTTTGTATTAAAAGGGTTGTACAAGGGGCAGAAAAGGTATTACTTCTCCTGCTCCCCAGAGATCCACTTCTGCCCTCAGCCATCTAAAAAGTATACTTTGTGAGTATCAAATCGGAATCATCATATAAAAGCAACACTATGCTGTACGATCCCACTGCAATAGCCAATAGCTGCATGATGTTGCTGCAACATCTGGATCAGCATCAACATCAACATTGTGGTTCCACCCCCAAGTGATGATCAGAAATAGAACATGTCACAAAAGAGAGACAAAATGAAAACCCTGAATATATGGTAACTAAAGGGGTTTTTCACTCAAAAATATCAATATTTGCTTAGCTGGGTGCTGACACTTGCCACTCCCAACAATCAGCTGATCAGCACAGCCATGTTGCATGAAACAACCAATGAACAGGAGCCAGAAGCCTCAGCTTAGTACATAGTTTGCAGTGGTGGTGCTGAGTTACTGTAGATCAGCTCCCATTGGAGTAAATGCAAGCTGCTCAGCATTAACCCATCATCCCTACAAACTGTATACAGAAAAAAAAGCTTTAGGCCCCCCTTCCCCCACATTGTTTATTTCCAGTGCCACAGATGTGCCAAATCAGCTGGGGGGGGGGGGGGGGGTGCTGAGTACCTGGATGTTGGCAGGAAAGCCACTGTAGTTACCATCCTGAAGCTAAATAAGTATTTTTCTGCTGCCTTTTCATGCTTTTTTTTATTTTTTTTATAGAAAAGCTTGTTAGATATTTAATGTCATTCAATTACACAGCAAAAAGGACTTTTCCGTTTTTGCACTTTCATTTTTTCCTCCTTACCATAAAAGCATTATTCTTTACATTTTGCACCTAAAAATCCATATGATGGCTTATTTATTGCACCACCAATTCTACTTTGTAATGACAAAAAAAATCTTTAGCAAAATGGAAAAAAAAATTGAAGAAAAAACACAATTCTGGAAATTTTGGGGGCTTCCGTTTCTAGGCAGTACATTTTTTGGTAAAAAGAACACCTTATCTTTATTCTGTAGGTTCATACGATTAAAATGATACCCTACTTATATAGGTTTGATTTTGTTGTACTTCTGGAAAAAAATCATAACTTTATGCATGAAAATGTAGACGTTTAAAATTGTCATGTTCTGACCAATATAACTTTGAATTTTTTCCGTGTACGGGGCAGTATGAGAGCTATTTTTTTGTGCCGTCATCTGAAATTTTTTGCGGTACCATTTTTGTATTGATCGGACTTTTTGATCGCTTTTTATTCATTTTTTCATGATATAAAAGTCTCAAAAAATACACAAATTTTTTTTGCGCGTACACCATTGATCGTGCGGTTAAATTATTGATATATTTTTATAATTCGGACATTTCTGCACACGGTGATACCACATATGTTTATACGCTGTTTTTTTTTTTTTTATGAGAAAAGGGGGGTGATTCAAACTTTTTCGATGATTCTGCCGCTTGACTGCTCATGCCTGGATCTCAGGCACTGAGCAGTCATTCAGCGATTGGCGATGCAGGAGGCAGGTGAGGACCCTCCTTGTGTCTGGCAGCAGTTTGGGACACCGTAATTTCGCCGTGGCCCCGCGTTGTAGAACGGGAGCGGACTCAGGGCATACAGGTACGCCCTGCGTCCTCAAGGGGTTAAGTCATGGAGCTGGCACAATGCACTATATTAGGCAAAGATATGTTTTAGTGATCATTGTAAATGTACTTATTTTGAAGTTAGGAATACATTTTTGTGCATTGTAATACATTTTAAAAACCACAACTATCTAATTGAACAAAAATGGCTGGCCACAAGGATGGCCACAATATTTTTTATTTGAGGAATTTATAACATACATTGAAGAAGTTATCTGAGGTACATAGAGAAAGAAAAGTCCTATTAGTCTGGGCGTCCTGCATAGTTTCCCTCCGGCGTGCACCGGAGGGAAACTGATGCTAGGATTGATCCCATTCATTTGAAAGGGACAGTTCAGTCATCCAGCATCTCAATTTTTATGCAGGATGGTTGGACACGCCGGAGGGCACCACACGGTTTGCTGTGTTCCCCTGTCCGCTGTACAGAAACAATGGATGCCGGATACCATACAACTTGTCATCAGTTGTGGCATCAGTTGTGTCAAGATCTAGGAGTTCACCTATGCCAGACATATGTAAACCCAGCTTTATGTTCAGATAATTTCCTTACAGTGTACCTGCCAATTTAGGTATAAGCTCCCTGTGTGTGCACATGAGGAGCTTTATTTCTCAACATTCTATAACCTGTGTGATGTATTCTTTCAGCAGATTTCTGCTCTGCAGGCTTTATCTCTAATTTGCAGTTTTCCCAGAGCTGCAGAGCTCCCGTAGACCTGTATTGCTTGTGTTGCAGTGCAAAACTGAGCTGACTTTAAAAGGGTATTCCAGGCCAAAACTTTTTTTTTTTATATATCAACTGGCTCCGGAAAGTTAAACAGATTTGTAAATTGCTTCTATAAAAAATCTTAATTCTTCCAATAGTTATTAGCTTCTGAAGTTGAGTTGCTGTTTTCTGTCTAACTGCTTTCTGATGACTCACGTCCCAGGAGCTGTACAGCTCCTATGGGGATATTTTCGCATCATGCACAGCTCCCGAGACGTGACATCATCATTGAGCAGTTAGACAGAAAACTTCAGAAGCTAATAACTATTGGAAGGATTACGATTTTTTAATTGAAGTAATTTACAAATCTGTTTAACTTTCCGGAGCCAGTTGATATATAAAAAAAAAGTTTTCACCTGGAATACCCCTTTAAGAGAAGATTTTAGCAACAGGAGAGGGAGAGGAAAGTTTGAACACAGGAAAAATAAGCATTTTTGTCTAATAAGATGTAAGATATTTTTTATTTTTTTTCTTCTTTTGAGCAAATTACATCAGAATTTCCAATATATTTGCACGAGTAAATCTGCCTTTCTGCGTATTTAAAGGGGTACTCCGGTGGAAAACTTTTTTTTTTTTGTTTTAATCAACTGGTGCCAGAAAGTTAAACAGATTTGTAAATTATTTCTATTAAATCTTAATCCTTCCAGTACTTATTAGCTGCTGAATACTGCAGAGGAAATTATTTTCTTTTTGGAACACAGTGCTCTCTGCTGACATCACAAGCACAGTGCTCTCTGCTGACATCTCTGTCCATTTTAGGAACTGTCCAGAGCAGCATATGTTTGCTCTGGGAATTATCTCCTACTCTGGACAGTTCCTAAAATGGACACAGAGGTCAGCAGAAAGCACTGTGCTTGTGATGTCAGCAGAGAGCTCTGTGTTCCCCCCCCCCCAAAAAAAAAGAATTTCCTCTGTAGTATTCAGCAGCTAAGTTTTCCACCAGAGTAGCCCTTGAACTGTAGGCCATTTGGCACTACATTACTGCAGAATTCCCCATCTAGAAGCAATGATTCCCCATTAGACATCTGTCATATGATTTTGCATGAATTGAATTGGTACCAAATGTCCCCTGCTATCTCCTGCCTTGTTCATCAAGTTCCATATTTTAGCACTGCTACCTGGAACTGTAACTTACACAGAATACATTTATAAAAGCTAAAAACTAGGAGAACATTGAGTGTCATACACAACATTTCAGGGCAAATGGGGCACTTTTGATTCGAACCAAATATTATTTGCACCATATTAGATCTCAAATCAGGTTCATTTACAATCTGCATTAAGCATACAAAGGAACAATATGGGCCCATAAACTTCTGTAGGTGCTATATTATGGTTCTGTACAATTTGGACCTTATATGGAGCCATAATAGATCTATTTGCATGAATATTAAAGCTATTTTACCTATCAGAAGTATAAAAGTCTCCAGTTTACATATATTGCATTTAAATTATTTTGTTATGTTCCTAAAATGTCTAATCCCTTGAAAAAAGATATTCATGGCAACAGCGGGAATGAGGTCTTATTCTCGAAATAGTAATATAAAGAGTATGAATGAAGCTTTCTTTGTTAAACAAAACAAAAAGACACAATAAAACACACTGTTAATCTGTTGTGTATTCCTTCAAATACATCCGGTTAGTGTAGCCTGTCTATACATAGTCACGCACATGAACCTACAACCAAAGTTCATTGTAAATGCCATATGGTTTTAGAAGGATACTTTTTTGCGCTATATTAATTTATTTTATTATAGGAATGTTGATTACTTTTAAGTTTTTATCTGTATTCAATCCATTACATTTCTTTTCCCTTATAGAGTAGTGTGCCAAGAGCTTCAGTTTGGTTATAAATTATCTCAGGTATGAAGTCTGCTGGTGATGCAAAAACCTTCTCACTGAATGTTGTTTGCTATATAATACTAACAGCAAAACATTTGACGTCTTTCTATATCCTATTAGGTGCACAATAAAACTTAAAAGTTGCAACAATGTGGCCGATTGAGCATTTATTTGTCTCTTTTCTTAAAGAACAATGACACTAAGCTTGCTGGATGGTGCATGTGTTTCACTGTCACAATCTTTATACATGAATGCTATTCACTTATTACTCCTGATTACATGTATAAATAGGATCACTCCTTTGACTGCAAAAAGAGATCACTAGATCACTAACTTTCTATTAAGAGGAGGAACACCATATAATATTCATCATTTAAAATGTTTATTACTTGCATTACATAACTCTTATTACTTAACTCTTATTACTATTTTAATAACATGTTCCTGATATAAAAGAAGATTACTTGAACCACTTCATGCCAGTTTTTTGGTTTAAAAAGTTGCACATTTTGATGCATGCATGTATTGCTCAAAATTTGGGACTTAAAATGTGGGACTTTGAAATCTTGAGAATCTTACGCCACTTCTCGTGGGGCATATTGGGAAGGGGATGGGTTCCCTGTGACCTGACAAATACAACTACTTTAATTTACGGCAACTGACAGCAGTCATAATTTGTTTGTTTGATATATGACCATTGTAGAAGATGCTGGTCTTTGTAAATATCCCCCAAAGAGTTTAAGTACTTACTCAATCGAAACACTCCCAATAAATTACTACAGAGATCCAGACTGGCCACCATTAGAATAAAGAATACAGAACTTCACCATCAGAATAGAGAATACAGTAGGCCACCATCAGCATACAGATTACAGAAGGTTATGATTCTCAATTGTTTATAAGTGCTTACACTAGCTACTAGATACTATAGCTTCATCCACATTAAATGCTAAATAGTGAAAGGTCCAACGGTCAGATCCCCACCAATCTAATACTTATGGCCTATCCTAGTAAATTGTTTCTCAACTTTTTTATTAAAATGTATTTATTAAGACATGTAAAAGTCATAGGTTAAAATAATTGTTCCAGGGATACAATAGCCACTTTATTTATCATCAGTCACCTTTTGTGGCTTCAAAAAATAACTGTAAATTCTCAGATATCCCCAGGATTTATAGGCAGAATAGGGGAACCAAAAAAAAAAAAAAAAAAAAAAAAAAAGATTGTTAATCATCAGGCTGGGTGCACAAAGTGTGAAATGAAAACAAAAAGACAGTAAATGGGTAAAAAAAAAAAAAGTGAAAAAGTGATTTTTGCTGTTTGTTATGGGCAAATATTCCACTGAGCCTTTGTACAAGGTTTAATGAATCTCCCCCAAACAATTACCGGCCAATCACCGGCCACAGAAATGTCCCACAGGCTCTCATTTGCACTCATCCAGGAAGGTAGGGGCTGTAGCTCACAAAGGATAGGTATGTGGATAAGGCCTCCACACAGGAAATAGCAGGGGTCTCATTGGTCGAACCCCCATGGTCAGACACACGGAGTGTTCATTGTGAATAGGAAATAGGTGTCTGACAAGTTTAGTTCCACAGACTACCCCTTTAACATCTTCATCTAAAATGCAACAATAATCTGGAATGATTAATGTTCATAATATAAAAACACAATTCATGATCCCTGCTACTTATTTTGGAAGTCATATTTTTCTCATTTTAATGGACAGAAGTAAAGGTCCAGACAGTACTCATAACTGGGCAAAATACAAGACCTAACTTTTTACAATCTTACATTGAATTTTTAAGGGAATAACCCTAGTATTCCCCCATAACACAAAATTGTGCATGTTTATTAAGTTTTGTTGACTTAGTATGTACTATGTTACTCTTAGTATTGTCCTACATAATTATGATTCCTTAGTCCTTCTGTTGTAAAAACTGGCAGGTTTCTGTTTTAAGCAACACTCCCAGACCCTGCCAGTGTCATTGGCAAGCAGAAAATACAATTTACTGCAGTCAGCCTGCAGAAGAAGTTGTCTAGCATCTGCAGAGGCCTGCGCCAAGCTTGAGGCTTAAATGGTGCTGACCATTGTGGTGGTGAGCGATGCATCAGAACACTGCTTAGGAATGATCACATGAAGGTATAGAAAAGAGTGTAGCATCAGAAGAGGACTATGCATGACTAAGTTACATATGTGAGTTGCCATAGTGGTGCAATAGTGAAGTAGGCATGAACACAGCCATGGTAGTGCTGCTGGCCATAGGCTGAGACAAAACAATGAAGAAACTTAGTGAAGTGAAACTGTGTGTAGCCACTTTGAGATGGTCTGGGATCAAAATGGAGAGTCTAGAGAAGTGGTTCTTAACCTTGTTGGAGGTACTGAACCCCACCAGTTTCATATGCGCATTCACCGAACCCTTCTTAATTGGAAAAATAAAATATGATTTTTTCAAATTCAAAACATAGGAGGTATATATTTAAGTATATATTTATACATAGGTGCACAAAATGAACAAAACCATTAAAGAACAAAACCGTTAAGACACATTAGGCGCAGGCAGTGTTCCCCCACAGGTTAGGTGCAGGCAGTGTTCCCCCACACATTAGGCGCAGGCAGTGTTCCCCACACATTAGGCGCAGGCAGTGTTCCCCCATACATTAGGCGCAGGCAGTGTTCCCCCACATTAGGCAGGCAGTGTTCCCCCACATTAGGCAGGTAGTGTTCCCCCACATTAGGCAGGCAGTGTTCCCCCACATTAGGCAGGCAAAGTTCCCCCACATTATGTAGGCAGTGTTCTCCCACAGACATACAGCCTCCAGCCATATACAGTGTATGGCTGGAGGCTGTATGCCGATGTACTGCCCACTTCAGTGCTCCGACCACAACTCCGGCTATAGCAGTAGGTCCCGGGACCGGTGGCCGGAGCACCGAAAATGAGGTGCCGCTGGTCACTTACCAAGCTGGCCAGCGCTCATCTTCCTCCTTCTCCATCCTCTGGTACTCGGTGCCTTCGTTTCTATGGGCACACGCGTGGGACGTCAGTGACGTCCCAGTGTGCGCTATCTCCCGGTGGACCCTGCTATAGAATGGGCAAACACCGACTCTGCTCGGGGCCCCGGGCCAGCTCGGGGGCCCTAAGCATTTGCTTGGTTTCCCTGTCCTGGTGCGACAGGTCTGGAGTCGGGTGTGTGTCTTGACCTCCACCGAACCCGCAAGACTGACTCACCGAACCCAGATTAAGAACCACTGGTCTAGAGGATCCAAACTCCATGAATGGAACATCACAAGTAGGACTAAGTGCTGCTGTTGTTGTTGGGCAAGAGGCAAATTAATAATGCAAAAGAATCTGTTAGTTTTGGAGCCATTGCTGGGCCACTGTGAGCTGTGGATGTGCCAGCCATGAGTAAGGGAGAGGCATTTTCAGGTTTAAGAGACTAGCTATCTCAAAGATATATTCCACCCAAAAGCTTATTTGTTCTAATTATTCCACTTTGTAAATTCATGCAAGTTCTCAATGTACTCTAGCCACAAAATTTGTATGGTTCCTGAGATAATAGAGCCATCAGCCCTGCTGGAAATACTGCGGTTTGCCAGTGTCACATCCGATCTACGTGGCCACCTTAAACCTTAGGGGACATGACTTTAGGGAGCTGCATGATTGCAACGGACTTGGCTTTCTTTAGCATCCCATTTGAAGCCTGCTTTCAACATACAACATAAATTTAGAATCTTGCATAAATTTAGAAAGTGAATGAATTACAACCAAAAAGCTTTTACACAGTATACTACTTTAGTGATTAGAAAGAGCACTACACATTCAGGTCCAGCACAGAGAGTAGAGTGGTATAGTACAATGTGACAGTGACAAACCCTTGGAGGATAAGCCCAAGTGAGAGCTATCCATTTTTCTGCATGCAACTGAAGGTTCAAGTGTTCTCCTGTTTATTACAGTTGACTTTTGTGAAGTTATTGCTGGTATTGCTTCTGTTACTTTGGCTTAGTGGTTCATAAAAGGATGGTAGCCTTTTCCACTAAAAGTGGGTGGTCCAGAGGTAGTGGGAAATAGACAAATGAAAATAGAAATAGAAAAATGAGACACCTAGTGGGTAAGCAGTAATTTTGGGTAATTAAAGTAATTTACAAATATATTAGAAACCACATAAGTTATAACATGGAGAAAAGCAACAAAAGATAGGGTGGTGGGTTGTAATTGGAACATAAATGGTGTTTGTTTTATCTATGGACAATGGCTTCCAATGTTAATTGTCATGCTGAGATCATTTTGAGATGGCTGATATAACATTGTGGTCCACTGAACAGGAGGCTCTGCTGTTTTCACGGTTTGATAATTTATGCATCACTGAACACAGTTCTTTGAAATACCGTACATGTTTTTGTTTGTCCTCTGCTTAAAACAAATATCTCCAATTGCTCTTACATATAATTGAATACTAATTTGGAAAAAAGGTCAAAATATTGATGCCGATTTGCAATTTAAAAACTGACGCTTATTTACTCTCGCACTTCAGAATAATTCACTTATCTTAAAGTTCAGCAGTTGTGCCGAGTGTGAAGTTTGCTGTGCATTTTAATACAGATATTGCAGAATGATGCCATAAGCATGAAATTCACACAGTACATGATTACAATTGCTAATTTACTAGGAACAAATTGGAGTGTTTTCTATTAAATAAATCAAAAAATGTTAGTATTTTATTTCTTCTAGTAGGGACAGTTACCATTATGGAGGTGGTATGGGCCACTTAAAAAAAAAAGCTTGATCTGAAAGAGAGTCAGCAAGACATTTTCATTCTATCAAAGTCCTCTTTAGGGTCTTTGACTTTAGAGTAGCTTAGAAAAGGGAGTTGTAAATAATAAATGAAAATGGCTACTGCACTCATTCCCGCAATCTACTGTTGATATCACTACCCCTTCAATTTTGCCAAGTTTGGCACTTGCTCTTAGACTATCCAGAATATTTCCTCTATTTACTAGTTTCCAACAATTTGTTAACCTTGTTTGGATATTTGGAACCTTGCCTATGCTTTTAAATTCAGAATGTTAAAGTTGTAAGCCTCTCCTGGCTCAGTTGTGGCTCAGTTTACCCATTCAATCCTCTGACCCGAACATAGTCAGCTTGGGACTACAGTTATGTAATTTTCCAAGCGTATCAGACTTTTGGATTGGACATGGCAGACTACTATTCTGACTACATTCGGGTGATAAGATTGAATGAGGTCTGTACCGGTCCATTTCAGTGGGACAGTTCAGACTTATCCTGTACCTCAATCAGGACACCAGATAATCAGACATGCTTTACGGGGGTACACATCTTGCAGCGTTCCCCAATTTAGACTGCAGAAATTTATTATAATGCCATACAGTTCCCGTATTAGGATTTTGATGAAAAATGGATTCCTCAAAGCCTGACTAAACTGTATTAAAACGTGTGTGTACAAATTTCAACCTGTATACAATTAAAGACCATGTACGGTTTGAAAAAATTATGTCCGGTTGCATCCGTTTTTAAGAAAAAACATATACATTTTTAACTTTTCACTTTATTTTGAATAAAGTTTCACTTGTTTGATTGAAATTGCAAGAAAAAAACTGTGCAAAGTCAAAAACCGTATGGTTAAAATGGGATGGAACCGTAAGCACACACGGTTCTGTATGGTTCCCATTGACTCCCATGTTAAAAAAAAAAAATGTATACAGTTTAATACGGTTTATTACCCGGACCAAAAAAAGTGGTAGACTACAGTTTTGGGTACGGGTAAAAAAAAAAAACGGACAAAACCGTATAAGGCGCAAAATGGACTAAA
The DNA here is from genome assembly GCF_029499605.1 of Hyla sarda. Taxonomy (NCBI): domain Eukaryota; kingdom Metazoa; phylum Chordata; class Amphibia; order Anura; family Hylidae; genus Hyla; species Hyla sarda. Next base: position 166,693,374 of record NC_079196.1, on the reverse strand, counting down.
ACGGATTATGTGTTTGACATACGGTTTACAATGTTAAGTCAATGCATACGGTTTTTATATGGTTCCGTATGGTTTTCAACTTGAAACCGTATATGGGAACTGTAGAGCAAAAATATGGTGTTCATGCACCCTAAGTGATGTACACCTTACACTAAAAATGCTTCAGACATATAGGCATGCCCATAGCCTAATATAGGACTGGCTTAAGTCAAACAACAGGTGTAAGTTTTGGCATACTTTTTTTTCCCCACATCATAAGTTCAGTACAAAGAATCCTAAAAAAAATTACAGTAGAAATCAGTAAACAGTGTATGCAGCTGTATGGCATACAGTCATCTCTCTCTCTCTCTCTCTCTCTCTCTCTCTCTCTCTCTCTCTCTCTCTCTCTCTCTCTCTCTCTCTCTCTCTCTCTCTCTATATATATATATATATATATATATATACTGTATGTCATGGTTCAGTGAACTTATCAAATTTTCCAGGCATTTTCCTGGTATCAAATGAAAATAGACTGGGTTCACTCATCGGGACATACTTTATTATATGAGATGATTTTTTTCAAAAATTTTGTTTGCAGTCATTTTTTCTCCTGTGACGACAAAAAATCTGCACAAAAATAGGATACATTTAGAAATTTTCCAATGTGTAAACGTGGCTTTAGACTATCTGATTATTGTTTTTTTTTTTACACTTTAGATTATTCATCTGCTATTAAACATCCATTTTCTGTATTGTATAATTAAAATACGGATGTATAATAAGGGATGAAATAACGGGTGCTAACGGCTGAATAATGTCTGTCAAAATAGCAGCATATTCATCAGTTAAAACCCGTTATAACATTCATCATGTACCGTTATTTTATGGCCGTTTTAACACCTCTGCCTACAGACTCCCGTAGCTGGGACTACTACTACTCCCATCATGGAACAGACTTGTTTCCATGATGGGAGTAGTAGTTCCCAAGCTGTGGGAGTCTGCTGGTAGCTGGGGAGGCTACATTAGTGTTTGTACTACTACCCCCATAATGGAATAGACTCTGTTCGATGATGTGGCTTGTAGTACAGGGGCTGAGGGACTGATTGCCCCAGGCCTCACTTCTAAGACCCGATGCATGTTCCACTCCCCTGCGATGTACAATGTATTTTTACTTTAATTTTTTAATTACCCTCTGGGAGCTCTGAATGGCCGATAAAGAGGAGCCATTCAAGGCTCCCGGCGGGTTTTTTAAACCTACAGTGTGCCTAATTACTGTATAATCACAATTCCCCTGACTTAAGTATATTCTTTTTAATCCCCCCCATGTTTATATGTATTATTTAGTCCCTGCCTGCTGACTGTTCATCTTCTAGCGCACAGCAGGGACATGCCATTCCATTACTTGCTGCTCATATCTGTACTTGACAGAGATGAGCAGAGAGAATCCCACCAGGAGCCCTGAATGGCTCCTCAGTACCGGCCATTCAGGACTCCTGGTGGGGAATTTAAAAATGAAAGTAAAAATACATTGTACATCGCAGGGGAGTGGGACATGTCACCCACTCCCCTGTTTAATAACTTCTGATCACATCGGGTCTCAGAAGTGAGGCCTGGTGCGATCAATCCCTCAGCCCCTGTACTACAACCCCCATCATGGAACAGAGGCTGGTCCATGATGGGGGTAGTAGTACAAACTCTAATTTAGCCTCCCCAGCCACCGGCAGACTCTCGCAGTTGGGGAACTGCTACTCCCATCATGGAAACAAGTCTGTCCCATGAAGGGAGTAGTAGTAGTCCCTCAGCACTGCAGAAAACTGCTGATGTCACCTCTTCTGAGAATGCTCAGAAGTAATAACGGATATTGTAAACCAGGTGGAATTGGATGACATTACAGGCTCATCCATTTGCCATAAACTTCAATGTCAAAATTTTAATGGGCGTGTTATTCCACCGTTATTTTTGACAGAAGAAAAATTTGTGACTGTGCCATCTTTTTTCTTCCATCACAAATAACATCCGTTACTCATGACGGGCTATAACGGGTCTTAACGGATAATCAAAAAATCCCATAGATTTTAATGGGATTTTGTAACGGCTGTTTAACATCCATTTTTTAAGGCTTTTGTAAAGGGAGTTTATAACAGGTCTTTTAACGGAGCAACTTTATAGTGTGAAAGGGGCCTTGACATTAGGTTGGATAAGGTGCAGGACAACTTATATTCAACTGCTGGGACCCCCCACGATCTCCTGCATGGCGCACCGACTCTCTGCAGGAAAGGAGTTGTGTTGGCCATGGCAGGAAGTTGTGGAAGACACGCCCCCATGTATCTTTCTGGGAGAGGCAGAGATAGTGTCACTGCCTCTCCCGTAGAGCTACATGGAAGGGGCTACATGGAAGGACACTTATCCCCTATCCTTTGGAGGTTAAGGTGTCCTGAACCACATAACTCCTTTAAATGGGTACTCCGGTGGAAAACTATTTATTTCGAATCAACTGGTGCCACAAAATTAAACTCATTTGGAAATTACTTCTATTAAAAATCTTAATCCTTCTAGTACTTACCAGCTGCTGTATAGTACAGTGGAAGTTAAACAGCTCTTTTCTGTCTGACCACAGTGCTTCCTGCTGACACCTCTGTCCATGTCAGAAACTGTACAGAGCAGGAAAGGTTTGCTTTGGGGATTTGTTCCTGCTCTTGACAGTTCCTGATACAGATAGAGGCATCAGCAGAGAGCACTGTGGTCAGACGACTGAAAAGAGCAACTCACCTTCCTCTGTAGTTTACAACAGCTGATAAGTACTGGAAGGATTAAGATTGTTTAATAGAAGAAATATACAAATCTGTTTAACTTTTTGGAGCCAGTTGATATGATAAAAATAGTTTTCCACCGTGTACCCCTTTAATGAAACAAAATGCAAGATTAACCAATTATTTCTACAGTACAGGTTTTCTGCTAACATTGCTAAGCATAAATTATAATTATTAAATGTTTGTAGTAATGGTCTACAGACATGTTTTCCCTGTTATAAATGTTTGATTTAGAATTGATTAATTTAGATATCTGAGATTGTTTTTCAGGACAATGTTATTAACATGTAACATCTTTTTAACAACCAGAAATAAAACAAGTGTTCTCATTGACTTTTCAGGGTGGTTATGCTGCCTATCGATATGCTCAGCCTGCAACAGCCACTGCAGCTGCATATAGTGACAGGTAAGGACTGTTTTATGTGTCTCATTGGTTCGCTTAAAGTTGTAGGTTATACTGTGGTACTTAAATGTACAAAATGTTAGGAATACAGGAGCTGCCTCATGCTCTAAGAGCTTATCATGACCTATTTTAACAATATGAAACCATATGCATATATATACAAATTCAGCTGAAAGGGTCAAATTTTAACATCCAGTTCAAAAACAAAAATAACATATATTCCAGTTAAGAAAAATATATAATTACAAAATGTTTCAGTATAATTTTCCCTTACATTTATAATAGGCATTATTCAAGATTTTCCATTATGAAGGAATATTACAACATGAGTACAGTATTATATTAAATGTAATCCTCCATATAGGACTAATATATAGTTTTATGTCCAGTGCAAAGCCTAAAGGGGGTGTTTTTATTCCCTATCACATGCACCTTCCCCTCCGAGCCCTGCATTAGGTATAATAAAATGTCATGTATAATATATAACATATCATTTTCTACTGCAATATTCCTTTATGGCTATATTACCACCCATATTATTTTTTTTACAGTCATTCTTATATATTTGTGGCTCATGTATTCCAGCTGCAAATGCAGTTCGTAGGCACTATTTCCATTTCCATGTACAATTCACAGTAGATGTGACCTGTTTAGTAAAACTCCCAGGGAGCAACATAAAATAGTATTAATAATAATAATAATACTAATAGCATCAATAATAATTATAATAATAATAGTAACAATAATAATCCATCAAGAATTTTTTAGCAATCAAATAAATGTTTTATTCACACATTGTAAAACATGGCCATAAAATAGATATTTATTCTAACATTGCAATGTTGCCCATTTTTGTTTTTTTAAACAATATGTGCACTGACAGTCTCATTTTTATAGACTTTCAGACTAAGTTTACACAGTGTAAAGTGGAAACAAAAAAAAAAAAGTAAAAATACAGTAAATCAGGTAAAAAAAAAAAAAAAAAGTGGTTGGCAACCCATATGTTACTATTAAATTTGAAAAGTGTTCCTTAAGCCATACTGAATATTAACAGGGAACAACATTTGTAAGTACAAAAGTAGAGGCATGTGACTCTTATCCTAAGGCTGACTGTTAATAAGAAGGTTTTGACACTAGCATCAATTTTCAGTAATACTATGAGTCTATGACTATATCCATGATGCCACTAGAACAAAAGTATTTAGGGCTGTCACCAGCTGAAAAGTCACATGCAAGGTGCCTGAAAGAGTAGCTCCCATGCTACCACTTGTGACATACTGAACTACATGGCATACCACAGAAGCAATAGAACATCTTTACTAATCTTGCATTCAAGTAATAAATACAAAATAAAGTAATAATTCATCCAAATTTTCCTGTAGTACTAATATATCATATAATAAATAATTGTCTAGTTACAAAAATATGAAACTATTAATTATAAAGGAATATATTCCTTTATAATTAATAGCTGTCATGCCTCCTCCCATAGGCTTGCCCCCTCCCATAGGCTTGCATTGAGGGGGCGGAGAGTGATGTCACACGGGGGCGGGCCGTGATGTTTCAATGCTCCGGCCCCTTTCATCGCCAGTAATCAGACCTGGAGCGAACACGGTCCGGGGACTGATTATAACTGGGTGCTGCGTGCAAGATCACGGGGGTCCCCAGCGGTGCGATCCCCATGATCAGGCATCTTATCCCCTATCCTTTGGATAGGGCATAAGATGTCTTAGCGCCGGAGTACCCCTTTAAAGCATCTACCTTCAGTAAGTTTTCACATTCTAAAAAGTTGAAATTCAGCCTCTGTTAACAACCTGTTAGTTTCATCACTTTCTTTAAGAAAATCTGTCAAGTCATGGGCCAGTAAACCACCAGCATGATTTAATGTGGCTATGGTATAATTTCTTAAAATTGTCATTAAGTCTGCACGTTCCTAAGCATTGGGGGCATGCACATTGAGTATATCAACCCGAGGTTAAGTACACAACACTTGCTTACAACACATACGCAGTGAAGTATGTAAATATGTTGTACGACTGTGCCTTTATTAGCACTAAATGCATGCACCCAGAGTCAACAGGAGAAGAGTCCTGGACTTGTCTTAGATAAGGTAACATTAATAAACAGAGGAACATAGTAGGCAGCTTTGAAACCCCAGCTGCATAAAGGAATGCTGGTGGTCTAATGGCCCAAAATGTAATGACAGGAGAACTTGTCTAATAAATCTATCCAATTCATATATTCAAAAATCCATATATGAGCATAAAACACTTTACTTTGGTGGACATCTCCAGATACCCTAAAACTATTATTTACGCTTAGGAGGTTGAGGAATATCAGGGTAACATGATTGTCTGAAATGTTAATTGGGCAGAGAATTAGGCAGTGTAGGTGTTCAATATTAGACAAGCATATTCTAGAACATTTCTGAAACAATACTGAAAAAATCGTACTGGCTGCCATCTGTGGGCCATCCCCATGGATATCCACCTTTAGTGACAATGTGGTATTTGTTGGATATATTAAAGTTGAGTTCTCAGTTTTAAAGATCAGAAATGCACGTTTCAGGAACAGAGTAAAAAAATAATTATAATAGTGTTTAAAAGTAAAGGGCCCAAACATATTATTTCATCTGAGTAAAAAAAACTGTCTGGTTTTGTCCACAGGGAATAACCAATCAGAGCTCAGCTTTCATTTCTTTAACTGCTCTGGTAAAATTAAACCTCAGCTGCAATTGCTTCCTATGGGCACAGTCAGACAGGGGCAAAATCAAACAGTTTTAATCCTCAGATAAAGAGCAATAAATCATGGCCAAAAAGTTTATGTTACAAAATCCTTTTTAACCTATAAATGCAGATATGATCTACAATACTACTTCTGGTTAATATTAATAGTGTAGAGTTGTGCAGTAATATGGAACCTGTCATCATTTTCATATTGTCCAAACCATGAAGCATTGACCCACGAGCCTTCACCGATGGATCTCTCCCTGTTTAAGTATAAGCAGAGATCTTTTAATCAAAGCCAGTGGGGCAGGCAGAAGTTAGGCCTGGTTCACATATGTCCGGCAACCAGCATAGGTGAACTCAGCCTAGATCATGACACAACTGATGCCACAACTGATGGCAAGTTGTAATCAGTTGTATGGCATCCAGCGTCCAATGTTTCTGGATGGCAGACAAACTGTGTTCCCCTGTCCGGTGCTCTCTGGCATGTCCAACCATCTGGCATCAGAATTGAGAGGCTGGATAATTGTGGACTGTCCCATTCAAATGAATGGGCTCAGTTCTAGCATCAGTTTCCCTCCGGTGCATGCCGGAGGGAAACTATGCCAGACACTTGATATAGCATATATATATATATATATATATATATATATATATATATATATGTATATATATATATATATATATATATATATATATATATATATATATGAACCCAGCCTTACTAGGGCATTGCCCTGATAACTCATAGTTCAGGCAGCATGAAATGATGACTGGTTTCCAGTAAATGATCTATAACCAACATGTATACTACATAACCAAATAGGAGAAATTTATTATAATTATTATTATTTTACTCTATATTATAATTTTTATGAACTAATTTGATTACCCCCAATATATCCAAACATTTCCATACATTTGTGCATGAAAAATAAAAAGAACAGTTCTTTAATACCCAACAATATAGGCTTCACTTTTTTATTCTCAATATATATATATATATATATATATATATATATATATATATATATCCAAAGAATAAGTTGGCCAGCACTATTGATTCCAAACTATTGTAAAAACCTGGCTTACAGGTGCAGGCTGCTGGATTAAATATACAGCAACAAGAGAATACAGCAGCACACTGCTAGCACAGAGATTTAGATGAAACATGAGTATATAGATAAAACATGAAAAGCTATACAGCTGTAGTGCAATAAATGAAAATATGAAACTATGAAATTATGAGGTACTTAGCTTGCAAATTTGGCGCCAAATAGCGTGGACCGTCCCACCACGGTAAGGTAACCTCATTTTGGGACAGACCCTACACTATGAATATGCCTCTGTGTGAACAGTACAGCAGGCATTGCAAGGTCTGAAACATCTAAGGCACCTTATATACACCTAATAGAAGTGGGTGGGGTACAGGAGCCAACACGGAGGTAGCCACTCCACCATATGTGTAATACTACCAAAGAATAAGTTGGCCAGCACTATTGATTCCAAACTATTGTAAAAACCTGGCTTACAGGTGCAGGCTGCTGGGCTAAATATACAGCAACAGGAGAATACAGCAGCACACTGCTAGAACAGAGATATAGATGAAACATGAGTATATAGATAAAACATGAGTATATAGATAGAACATGAAAAGCTATACAGCTGTAGTGCAATAAATGAAGATATGAAACTATGAAATTATGAGGTACTTAGCTTGCAAATTTGGCGCCAAATAGCGGGGACCGTCCCACCACGGTAAGTAACCTCATTCTGGGACGGACCCTACACTATGAATATGCCTCTGTGTGAACAGTACAACAGGCATGCAAGGTCTGAAACATCCAAGGCACCTTATATACACTTAATAGAGGTATTCTCCTGTTGTTATATATATATATATATATATATATATATATATATATATATATATATATATATATAGTAGACATTGCTACCCAGAACCATGATGGGTTCGCACACAGTACACATATTGGCAAATATTTACCAAGCTACACAAACAGTGAAAATCCTCAAAAGTTGCACATTTGAGCAGGAATGGTGTTTTGATGTTCTATAAAAAATTGCCATTGCTGCTGGACCAAATATAGGTGGAGCTTTACTTACGTGCAGCGCACCAAAAAATGCCACACATAGTAGATCTCCCCCATTGTGTTGTTTTATATGTTGTAGGAAAGGTGACAACCTGAAAGTGTCACATGGTAAAATATATTGAATTATTTGGTGAATCATGGGTAGATTTTCCCAACAGTTTTCTTTTGTATTTTATTGTTTTCATAGTATTCATAATTATATAAATATGTTGTGTGGAATGATGGATTATGTGCAGTGCATGAATACTTTGCAGTATTCCTTGGTTAGTGGGACAGGTAGATTGAAGGAAAGTAATTGCATGTGTAGCTGACGCATGTTTTGTCAGAAAGGTAAGAATGTTTTTGTTGTCTTTATTGATATGCTGTTTTATCATTATGCATTATCAAAGTGCTCTCTTGAATGCCATAGTGGCTTTTAATCACTGAACACAAAGCTGAGGGAGTGCTGCATATCCGTTGCCATTCCATTGCAAAGACAAAGAGCAATGCAAGCATGTGGTGGTTTTCTTGAACATTTTGTAAAACTATCTTTTCCAATCCATTACTTTACTTTTCAGATGCTCAATTGCAATGTGACTATGCACACATAAACTATTGGATTCAAGCCTTTGCATGTGTTTTGGTATACACTGTATTGGTTGTGCATTAAGACTGTACAGTAAGAGATGCTTTTGATTTGGAAAACACAAAAAAGAAAATGCATGTTTGATTTTTTTATTTGATAGCAATGTTGTCCTGAACAAATGTACTTACAGTCCTATGTAAACATGTTACCGATTACTATTATTGACACTATTTATGGCTGAATACAATCAGTAGTCACAATAAAAAAAAAAGTGACACAAGCATGGAGATCAAATGTCACAGGAACTACAGTATGATCAATAAAACCCATTATATGAGAAATAGGAATTGGCTACTCAATAGCAATAGTCCGCCATCACATTGTGTTTACTTACCTTCCTTACTGTTACATTGTAATGGTTTTGTGCTTCCTGTTGTTTGCCGTTACTGCATATTTTTCTACATTATGGTATCCAGGGGCTGCTTTCTCCATGGCACAGATTGCTTTTGGGCAGTAAATGAGTGTGTTGTATATTAAATACTGCTGCCTACGTAGATGTCATTTAGCAGGTGTACACAACTGAGCACCTACTGAAAAGCATAATAAACTGAACTCATCTAAAAGTGAGGTATTTGTACAACTTTACATTTTACAAGCCTCCATCTCATTTGTGTCCAGGAAGGGTACCATCACATATGTCTTGGGATCTGGCTTAGTTTTCCTCCATCCATCCTGCAGAAATACCTTTAATACCATATACAACTGATGCACTTTGCCATTAGTTTTCAGTACTGAGCCAGATCGCCAGACATATGTGACGCCAGCCTTAGAATTAGTTTAGTCCCCACTGTATGGCAAGCTTCATCTGTGGCCCAGTAAAAGATAACAGGAAGTATGTGTTATGGTATCATATAGGTATAACACACTTTGGTTACATAAAATTATCCTAAGCTGATTTTTTTTTTCTTTTTTCTTTTGAAAAGGGTAATTGTTGTCTTATGCTTACTATAAGCTTAGCTTTGGATTACCACTGTTTTTATGATAACACCTTTTCCAATGCAAATATCTGTTTTTGGTGCTTAACACTGACCAGTTATCCAGTACAATGATGAAGTTCTGGAAAATTTTTTACTGAAATGATAATCCAATTAATTCCAGTTGAATGTAACTACATTTTTCACGGCATGAAACATTTGGAATTTGGTTATGCACTTATAGAGACTTCAATGTATGTTTTTGTAATTAAATTACTATGCATGTTTCTTACATTTCATGTGTGAGGTACGAGATTATTGTAGATTTGACTCAAGCAAGCCCCCCCAATGAAAATCTTGCCCTTGTATAGAAAACAATGAAAGTTCATTATTCACTTCATTATTCTAAACTCAGTGGAAAATTAAAATGGACAATAACTGGATAGGACAGCAACAGGACCATGTCTTTTCTTGGGCAGTTTCGATGTATACGATTGAGAGGGGTCATTTTACAAGTCATGTCAAAAAGTTAAGAAAAACATATTTTAATTCTCAGGAAAACACATAACTCAAAGTCCTGTTTTACTGTGATGATCATGAGGACATCATGGCAAAATCTGTCAACACTCCATTAGAGTCTTGTACTTTGAATCCATAGTTTTGAATTGTAAAGGTTTTCTCCAGGTAACAATAATTGTTGGAATTATAAAAGGAAATTGTGCTCTAAAGTTTTTTTTTTGAATTTTGTTTAATTCCCTAAATTAGTATTGGGGGGCTTCAACCAATTTTTAAGTCAACGTCAGGAGTCATCCTCCATACTTCCTGCTGGATCCCCTTTGGTTTAGAAAACTATTACAAAAACTGTAATGGATTTTCTGGCCAAAAACTGAGCTTAAAGTTTTACACTTTAATTGCACCTTGGTCTTATTTCAAACTTGAATAACTGCAGTGTATGGACTTTAGCAATAAACAATCTTGTTATTAATGTGGCCATACCACAATTTTATCTTTCTTACTCACGGCATGTGACCTTAGGCAGGCACTTAGCTTCCCATAAATTGTACATTGGAAGGAAATTTGCATCTTAAGTATGATTCCTGTCATGAATAATAAAACAGGAAAGTGGGCTGTATGTACAATATTCTGTTTTAGAGATAAACATGAACATAGGATTCCTAATCACTCACAATGCTGGGAAAAAATTGGAGGTTTTATATTTCCTTGACACAAAGATCTTGTCCCCATAGTGTTATTTTGGAACATTTATTTATAATAATAAGAAAATATGTTAATAGCTAAAGTACAAAGATCACTGTGTAAACAGATTGTAGTTTGGTACAATGTATAATTGCCTTACATTATTCTTGAAAAAATTAATTATTCCTATTTTACAAGAATAAAGTAAGAAGTACTGAACAGATCTGGTAGAAAGCACAATGGACGAAATAAGATGAAGTGCAATAATATCCAAATAATGCTATGTCCCTATTAAAAATAATAAAAATGAGGGTCTATGAGCAATAACTTTTTAATTATGAAAGATGTTATGTTTTAAGAAGGGTCTGCTGACAATTTATTATGATATCTTACAATTATAAATTATTTGATATATATATATATATATATATATATATATATATATAATTTTGTGATTGTTACAATTTTTAAACATTGAGGGGCCTTGTCATTTGTGAGAGGAATTATTATTGTTTGTATAGTGGATTTATTACTGGCTATTGTTTAATTAACTGGTAAAGAGTAGTGTAGATGGATGTACGCTGTGTGTAGAGTAACTAGTCCTCTAGGCACAGTGACTGTTAAATTATACAATACTGACTGAACTGCATATAAATAATACACCTGGTTTAGAAAGACTCTTCTTTCTGTGCATATTGACTGACAGAGTCATATTATTTTTAACACCATTGCGGGTGGGTAGGCAGAAGTTGGCAAGGCAAATAAATAGCTGTTTTTATGGTCATACTCCACTGGAGATGTAACAATTGCCTCAGTTGGTTTAAAAAAAACTAGGACTTAAGCATATCTTCTCATATTCTTTATTAACCAACTTGTATGCCTCTAGTATCTCTATGATGTTAGTTTTTACATGTATCCTAGAGCCATATCTTGAACGTTCTGGACCTGGGGCAAGATTTGGAGTCCCTACTATCAATATGCCCTTTATAGTTCTCCTATTAATATTCCCCTTACTTTGCCAATAGCAATCCTGCCATTGCATGTCCATTCTTTCAGTGGAATTACACGTTGACTGCATTGTCATCAGTGATAATGGCACAGGTCCACATGGTCCTACAACCGAAGGATTTTGGTGGTGGTCACCAGATGGAATTTCCAAGAGAAATTCCTGATAGGGATTCCATGCATGGAGATTCCATAGTGTGAGCTACCCTTACATTGTAGCTAAAAACATATTATAACATAGTTAAAAGGTCATGACTTCCAGTCCCTTGGTTAAGGTATAACTTCACTTAACATGATGGTAAAAAATATAACTTATAACTGAGGCACTGGCCATCATGAACTTATAAATAGTGTTGAGCGCGAATATTCGCAATTCGAATATTTATTGCGAATTTCACATATTCGCATGTTCGCGAATGTGGCGAATATAGTGCTATATATTCGTAATTACAAATATTCATATTTTTTTTCACACAGGACACATCACAGTGATCTCATCCCTCCCTGCTTCCAGCTTGTTGTCTAAAGAATGCTGCTATACTTTTTACTGTATTAGACTGGAGAGCGAATATTTGTGAATATCCTCATATTCGCGAATATCGTCACTAAAATTACATAGGTAGATAGATAGTGATGATATTAGCGAATATGACATGACAATATTCAAAATGAAAAATGTCACAGACCCATTATCACTTCTGTAAAGCCCAAGAATAGACAGAGAATTAGGAGATAGATAGATGGATAGATAAATAATATAGATAGATAGGTAAATAGTAATCCGCATGCGTGTGAATATGTGCATGCACATCTGTATTTCCGCGAAGCAAAAATAACCACAAATATGTTGAATATGTGAATTTCACAAATATAGGACGGATATTCGTCCATATATTTGCGAAATATCGTGAATTCAAATATGGAATATGCCACTCATCACTACTCAAACACCTGGCAAACCTTTTATTTTTTTCTCACTTACCAAAATGCTGACTTTTATTTGCTATATATTATGTCCAATAGGTCACTAATGACTTTATTTGAAATCCATCAGTATTCCTACTTGGTTTTCATAAATTATGATGGCAAATATATACTAGTGCTGCTATCCTAAGGCTATGTTTACACAGTGTAAAATGTTATGGTTTATTTTATTTAATACATCCATCCATAATCTGCAAAAAATATTTGCAAAAAAAAAAGTGCCACAAAATTTTATACTGTGTGCCCACCAGTACCGATACAGATGTGAACAGACCAACAAAGTGACTGACATATCATATTTAAGGCAGCCTAAAAAATTATGAGCAGCAAAGTGTAATATTGTACAGTTCTTCTCATGGTACAAACATACAATATGTACTTATCAACTGCAATATTATGTACTTAAAGATTCTATTGCTTATGACAGAAACTACACTGCAAAGCCAATTTTTTTGTGCCCTGTGTTTAACAACCCTATTATATTAAAGTAATAATCATTTGAGTTGTACAATCTACATGAGTCAAACCGCAAAATGAAAACATAAAATACAGATACATTAAAGCTAATGCGTGAATGCAAAACTACAGGTTATGCCAGGTAACAGCAATTTATGTGTTGTCATAATCTTATAGTAATGTTATCATACATAAGCTTACAAAGGCTTATAAAAGTTTAGGAAAAAACATATTAAAACCATACATTTCCAGTGTCATAGCCCCAAAGGACTATGATTGTTTTAGCTGCATATCAAGAACCAGTCAAACTGATACATATCTCTTTTTCTATATTAAGAGAAGAATATGGCTTCTAAATTATAGAAACTGAACACAGAATACACTAAATTCTATTAATTTAGTACCTTTTAAGTATATTAAGATTATTTATTGGGGTTACACAGATTCATTGTGGGGTCAAAACAGTCAGACCATGCAAGTCAATTGTTAGATAAGTCTCTTTAAGGAAGGTTAACCAGCAAGATATTTATTGCATATCAGCTAGTAATACAATTGTTATTTGTGGGTTTTAAAGGATAAAAACCCCAAACATATTTTTAAGTAAGGTTTGTGGCCCCTGATTTTCACTATGAGAGCATGATAATACTACATTGAGAGCAGTGCATATCTATTTTTTTCATACAGAAATTGATTTGAAAACCCTCTGTAAATCGCTGTATGAAATCGGACACATATGGAGGTACTGTCAGGCCTTATAGGTCCTGTGAGTACTTTATCATACATCCCTGAAATTGGAAAGTCATAAATATGTGCATTACGGTGTCCATGCACTTTTGAATAAAGTCAGCCAAACCTGTAAACTTTGGCTAGTGTATGGCGGCTTCCCTAGTCTCTTCTGACATCATGTCAGTGGAAAAAGGGGTCAGGTGTATTATATTTTTTTCCACCCAACAATTGTTTTGGGAAAGAAAGGTTGCTACCAGAGCTCTTTGGGGGAGACCTACCTTTCTTTTCCCCATAGAGTAACAACTGTTCAGCTGTACCAAACAGTCATGTGTATGGAGAGGTTGGGAGAAATAACTGTTGTCCGAAAGGTCTGCTTCTGCTACTGAGCAGAATAATTTTCATTCTATGCAGAAAGCAAAAAATATGTACAAATATTTTTGACTGAGTGGAAACAGTACTTTTTGAAGGCACTTGTCTATGTTTCTTTGCAGTAGGTAAAATGTGTCATCTTAACTAAAAATATTGGTGAAGGGAAGTAAGACTTAACAAGCATATGTTAGAAGAGACTACAAATAAACAGGTTTGCTAAATCTCTTCAGAGTGATTTATTTTGTTATATTGTTCCAGCAAATTACATGCATTGCATCATTAAAAGGGACTAGGCTTTATGGCCTGCACGGCTTGTGTATCTTGTGACAACAATTTGCACGTCCCTCTAATGACTTGCACCGTTTCATGGGTTTCTCAGGCCTGCTGTGCTTATTAAATTGAATGGCACGAGAAAATACATTCAACATATCAATTGCTTATAGCTGTGAAATATACAGTGCAGATATTGAATGGATGTGCTTTATTTAATATGAAAATTGGTCTTGGATATTCTGTAGCATTGCTTTGTTTAGAAATAAACAGATTAACTGCTGCATGCAGAGTATCATTTTCTTCTATTTATTACTAGCCATTCTACCCATTTAGTATTTAGGACAGGTTGCAAGTAAGGGGTTAATTCAATTTGAGAAGTCATTCCATTCAATTGAAAACTAAAAGGTTTCAACTTGGTTCTCTGTGTTTCTAACTCCCAGCTATTAACATCTCGGTTGGACATTAACTGCACGAGATGCACAGTAATGTGCACCCTGGGTGCTGTTTTGCCGATGTGAGCAAAAATACCCATGTAGGATTTATATGACTTACTGCTTCAGGGTTTTTTAACTCATTTGGGAAGGCCTTGTGCACTTTTCTTATAAAGGTAAAACTCATCCATCTGATAATTCCCATTTTAAATCTTGAGATAAAGAATTTTCCCTAGATTCATGGGTCAGAGCAGGAAAGCCCTTTGGGGTAATCCATTCTTCTTATTATTACTGCATTGTTATGCAGTTCTGCAGATTGAATAGCAATGCTGACATCTGGGGGACATGCAGGGTTTGTCACTTACAACTGGGAAAACCATAATCTGTAATGGTTGCTATAGTTAGGCTATTCTGTGAAAAAATTCTACATTCTGCTCAATACAATGTAGCAATGCATAATATAACTACAGCTTATTTAACATGTTCTATAATCTTAAAAATACACAGACATACGCATTCGATCTAGCAGAGATTACTTTACCATTTGACTATTTCATATACACAGTGAAAACTGATCACTAATAAAGCAACACACAAGAGCTGATCCTCATGGTGCTTCATACCAAAAACAAGTTCAACCCTGCTACATATGCTTATTTTCTGTAAATGTTTCTGTGCACACATAGGCATACAGGCTTTTATTCTATTGTTCACTAAGAGTTGTTGACTGCATTGTATTTTATCCATCTAAGGACCACAGGTTTTTTCATTTTTTCACTTTCGTTTTTTTCTCCTCATCTTCTAAATAGTATTTTTTGGGTTGTGCCAAATATTTTACGATAAAATCAGTGATGTCATTACAAAGGACAACTGGTTGCACAAAATACAAGAACTCATAACCGTCTGTAGATGAAAATATAAAAGAGTTATGATTTTTAGAAGGCAAGGAGGAGAAAACAAAAATGCAAAATTAAATTGGCCTGGTCCTTAAGGCCAAAATGGGCTTGGTACTTAAACCCCTTGCCACAAATGGACGTTCAACTGCGGCTCCCGAGGTATGATGCACGCTCTGCAGGCTATAAGCAACCAGGACCCAAGTCTAATGCAGGACATCGCCGATCAGACTGATGTCCGGCATTGACTCTTTAGACACGGCTATCAAAGTCGATCGCCGCGTCTAAAGTGAAAGCTTCCCAGCAGCTCATTTAACTCCTCCCCTAATAAAAGTTAATAAAAAATAGACAGAAAAGAACAACCTTAACTTCAGAGGCTCAAAAGTACTGAAAGGATTAAGATTTTTTAATAGAAGTAATTTACAAATCTGTTTAACTTTCTGGAGCCAGTTGATATATAAAAAAAAGTTTTTTCCTGGAATACCCCTTTAAGCACGCAGCGATACACATATGTTTATTCATGTTTACATATGTTTATTTATGTTCAAATTTTATTTTTTTTTATGGGAAAAGGGGGGTGATTCAAACTTTTATTAGGGAAGGGGTTATAATTCACATTTATTATTATTTTATTTTTTTTACTTTTCATACACCATTTTATGGTCTCCATAGGGAACTATTGCATGCAGTCCTTGAATTGCATACACTGTTTAATGCTATGCCATAGCATAGCATTGATCAGTGTTATTTGTGCTTGATCGCTCCGGGCTGCTTAGGCATCCTGGAGCATCCTATCAACGATCGGATGGCAAAGAGGCAGGTAAAGACCCCAGTGGTCCTGATCAGCTCCGCTAAGCTGTTTTTTATTTTTATTTTAGAAGCTGTTATCAACTTTGATGCGGGTCCTGGCAGCTGATAGCCGTCGGCACCACTATAATGTGTGGTCAGCTCCTGAGGCTGCGTCATAGAAGGGGAGCTATTTGTCCTTAAAGGGGTACTCCGGTACAAAACATTTTTTTTAAATCAACTGGTGCCAGAAAGTTAAACAGATTTGTAAATTACTTATATATAAAAATCTTAATCCTTCCAGTAGCTGCTGTGTACTACAGAAGAAGTATTTCTTTTTTAATTTATTTTCTGTCTGACCCAGTGCTCTCTGCTTACACTTCTGTCTGTTTCAGGAACTGTCTAGAGCAGGATATGTTTGCTATGGGGATTTGCTCCTGCTCCTGACAGTCGACAGAGGTGTTAGCAGAGAGCACTATGGTCAGACAGAAAAGAAATTCAAAAATAAAAGAACCCCCTCTGTAGTATACAGCAGCTGATAAGTACTTTAAATAGAAGTAATTAACAAATCTGTTTAACTTTATTGCACCAGTTGATTTAAGGGTTATAAATACATACATACAAAACATGTAGGGCTACTTTAAATACATTCACACAATACATTACAAACTAGTAATTTCTTCTTTAATAATTAATAATAATATAGTATATTTGATCATTTCAAGTAAATGTGGGATACACTTTGTGATTAGTTTACTTATGTTATATTTAACTAAAATAGATTGTGGATGCCTTAAAGGGGTACTCCGGTGAAAACCTTCTTTTTTTTTTTTTTTTAAATCAACTGGTGCCAGAAAGTTAAACAGATTTGTAAATTACTTCTATTAAAAAATCTTAATCCTTCCTGTACTTATTAGCTGCTGAATACTACAGCGGAAATTCTTTTCTTTTTGAAATACAGAGCTGTCTGCTGACATCATGAGCACAGTGATCTCTGCTGACATCTCTGTCCATTTTAGGAAGAGTGCCCCCCCCCAGAGAAAAAACTATTGTTCCCACCCCAATTGTTTCCAACTTTTCCCACTCCTCCAAAAATGTTAAGTTTGTTAGTACATTATGTCTGCTCTAAAAATATAACTAGTCCCCCAAAATAAGCCCTTATATAGTCACATGAACAGAAAAATAAGTGATAATGCAATAATAAGACATGAGCAAACTTTTGAAAAATTCAATTTGTCCGATTCACCAAATGTAAAAAAAAAATTTTTAGATCTAAATTTATTTGCGGCAAATCTATATTAAAAACGTCTGTTTCTGGTCTAAAGAGAGCCTCAAAAGGGGTATAGAACACTTTGCTTTGTTCTAACATGCATATGGAGTGTGCTGGGGTAGTGAAATAATACTTTTATCTAGAATGACATGCAGATTACAGGCATCACTTGTAGAATCACTGCCTCAGAGAAGCACAATGACATAGCCAGGAGGTTGCAACAGTATGAGGAGATCATATAGTGGCTGAATGACGACACAGCGTGGAGGTGTTGGCAGCAAGAGAACATACAGTGGCTAAATGACACAGCGTGGCGTGGAGGTGTTGGCAGCATGAGGAGACCCTAAAGTGGCTGAATGACAAAGCGTGGAGGTGTTGGCAGCATGAGGAGACCATATAGGGGCTGAATGAAAAAGCTTGTCTGTGGCTGAAGCATGAGGAGACCATATAGTGGCTGAATGACACAGCATGGAGGTGTTGGCAGCATGAGGAGACCATATAGTGTCTGAATGACACAGCGTGGAGGTGTTGGCAGCATGAGGAGACCATATAGTGGCTGAATGAAAAAGCTTTGATGTGGCTAAAGTATGAGGAGACCATATAGTGGCTGAATGACACAGCATGGAGGTGTTGGCAGCATGAGGAGACCATATAGTGGCTGAATAATACAGCCTGGAATTGGCAGCAGGATGAGGAGACACTAGGGCTTCCCAATACCTAAGATTAAAAGACGAATTTTGAAATTTAAATTGAAGATTTAGGGTAGCTAATGCTACCATAAACATTTTTTAGGCCCAGACCTAGCCCCAGCAGCATCAGTAAACCATATATTGTCTGAATGACACAGCCTAGAGTTGGCTGAAGCATCAGGAGACCATATGGTGTCTGAATTGCACAGCCTGGAGTAGGCAGCAGCATGAGGATACACAAGGCTTCACAATACCTAAGATTAAAAGACACATTTTGAAATTGAAATTGAAGATTTAGGGTAGCTAGTGCTGCCATAAATATTTTTTAGGCCCAGACCCAGGCCCAGCAGCATCAGTAAACTAGATATAGTATCTGAATGGCACAGCCTGGAGTTGGCAGAAGCATGAGGAGACCATTGAAATTTAAGATTTTGAAATTGAAATTTAAGATTTTGAAATTAAAATTAAGGATTTTATATTTGAAATTTCACTACTCTGCCTGACATACTTATTGCATATATTAGGGGAGTATTCACTACGCTTAAAACAGTATTTGTCTAGAACAGCAGCAGGTGTGTACTATTGGCTGTTCTTTCACAGTATTGTGTAAAATGTGCTACAGTACGCTTAACAATACTTTATTTGTCCCAGATTCCAAAATTCCTTTATAATCAGAAAATGTCAGAATACCACCTGACATCCAAAATAAGAAAATGATACATATGTTCTCTGAAAGAGAGGAACCTTCATTAGATTACAATATAAGTATTGTGTGTTCCAGTGACATTAGCTCATCGGAGGAACAGGAAAACATGATACAACTTAATTCTGCAACTGAAGAACCACAACAAAGAATGAACAACTTAAAGCCTACTGGAACTGAGGAACTTCAAAATGGTAAATGTACCACCTGGGATAGTCAGTCAATTCCAGTAGCCGGTGGTCAGTATCCACAGTTCCCTGTTTCTGCTAGTCCATGGCAATATTCCTTTTATTACTGTTATCAACATGTCAATAATGCTGGGAGAGTAACTCAAGGATACCCACATGTTTCCTACAATACACAGTCAATATATAGAGACCATATAGTGTCTGAATGGCACAGTCTGGAGTTGTCTGCAGCATGAGGAGACCATAAAGTTGCTGAATGACAGAGCCTGGAGCTGCAAGCAGCATGAGTAGACACTAGGGTTTCCCAATCCCAAAGATTAAAATACCAATTTTGAATTTTAAATTGAAGATTTAGGGTAGCTAGTGCTACCATAAAACATTTTTAGGCCCAGGCCCAGCAGCATCAGTAAACCATATATTGGCTGAATGACACAGGCTGGATTTGGCTGAAGCATGAGAAGAGACCATATAGTGGCTAAATGAGACAGACTGGAGGTGGCATCAGTATTAGGAGACCATACACAGTGGCTGAATGACTGCCTCGAGTTTCTGGCAGCACAGGGAGACCATGTAGTGTCTGATGCACACTACTGGCTGGGCAGGACAACTTTTCAAGGGCAAACTTTGCTAGTTGCTGCCACAAATCAAGTTTGGCTGCCCAGAAGTACAGTGGATCTTCAAGGTGTGTTTGCATGGGTATGTCAAGGTATACAACCACCTGCTGGTTAAGGTCCTGCTCCAGGTGTACTTGCTGCTGATGAGTTGCTTCACTATGCGGGTGAAGAAAGCTACTCATCAGTGATCAGGCTGCTGCTGATGGAGCTGGTACTGCTCCTGCCACCCCATGCCTCCCCAGCAGCCATGGCAGTGGAAGGTGAGCGCAGGGTCTTACCGATTCAGACCTGCGAGCGGATGGGCGACTTCATAGGATGCCTCTGTAGTAGGTCAGTTTGTCCTCCCTCTCAGTGGTTGTAAAAAAGGCCCCTATTTTGTGGCGGTAACGAGGGTCCAATAAGGTGGAGATCCAGAAGTCATCCTACTGCCGAAAGATTGCAATTCGGCTTTCACTACGTAAGCAAGTGAGCAGGCATGACTCAGAGGAACTCCCTGCCTCCATCTCCACTGCATACTGCCACGGTGTGTCTGGGTCCTCTGTCTCGCCTTCCTCATAACCATCTAGCTCCTCTGGCTGCTCCTGCTCCTCCTCTCCTGTCAGATTACTAGCAAAACCACCCATTTGGGGAATCCTAAATTGTGCTCCACTGTGCTCCTCCCCTCCTCCTCCTCCTCCTCCTACAACTGTGAGATATAGGGGCCACGTCTCCAGTGCCCTGACCAGCCATCATTTCCAACACGTGTTGTAAGAAATGAAGCAGTGGAATGACATTCATTCCATAATCCTGGCGACTTACTAATAATGTGGCTTCCTCAAAGGGCCTGAGCAAACAGCAGGTGTCACATATGAGCTGCCACTGGTTCACATTGAAGCTACACAGGGGAATACCCGTATCCGCTTGGGTCATCAAGAAATCGGGATGGCTTTTCTCTGTTCTTACAGTTGGTCCAACATATGGAGGGTGGAATTCCAATGTGTGGCAATGTCACAAATCAGACTATATTGCGGGATACCGTTCTGACGCTGCAGCTCAAGAAGAGTGTGCTTTTCAGTGTACAAGTGGCTGAAGTGCATGCAAAGTTTCCTTCCCATTGTTAGGATGTCTTGCAAATGGGGGGAACTCTTCAGGAACTGCTTCACAACCAGATTGAAAATGTGTGCCATGCAGGGCGCATGGCTCAGCCTTCCCAGTCGCAGTGCAGACAAGAAGTTCTTCCCGTTGTCAATTACCATGGTTCCCATTTCCAGTTTTCGTGGCGTAAGCCATACTCTGATTTCTTTATGAAGGACTTTTAGCAGTTCCTCCCCTATGTGACCCCGTTCCTCAAGGCAAACCATGTGAAGAACAACGTGACACCGCTGTGCCGTGCACACATGGTATGCTGAAGGGCAACTGAGACTTGTCTGGGCAGTGGAGGCTGAGGACACGGTGGAGGATAGAGAGGCGGAGTTGCTCACTGTCACAGGACCAACGTCCTGAGAGCATGGAGGAGGAAGCTGTGTGATCTATCCAAGTTGGTGTTGTGGCTGTGCAGGAACCACATTCATCATGTATACCCCTGACCATAGTTACAGCTCCAGATGTTGGCGCTGCCGTATACTTTAGTGCACACCGACAGGCTCAAGGACTGGACTACCTTCTATTCCACAAAATTGAGCAGGGCTGGTATTGCCTTCTTCACAAAGAAATGACGGCTTGGCACTCTCCACCTCTGCTCGGCACAAGCCATCAGTTCTCTGAAAGGTGCAGAGTCAACCACTTGAAAAGGGAGGGACTGCAGCACCAACAACTTAGAAAGGAGCACATTTAGCTTCTGTGCCATTGGATGAGTGGGCGCATACTGTTTTCTCTTGGACATGGCTTCACCGATGGATTGTTGGCGGAATGGCTGACTAAAGTTAGGAGGAGCAGGAGCATCTGGAGCAAAATAAGGAGGGTAGGACACACAGCTCCCTTCGGCTGAGGTGGTGGAGCAGTGGCTGGCTGAAAGAGGGAGCAGCATGCCATAGGGTGATGCAGCAGGCTGGACCACTACATCGGAGCAACGGTTCTCCCAGGCCGCTTTATGGTGGCAAAGCGTATGTTGACGCATGGCTGTCGTGCCAACATTGGGACACGCTTCACATTCTGCCGACATATCTTGCATGTGGCTATGTGAACCTCCTCCAAATAGCTGATTTTACCACCAACAGTCCACACTAACTGACTGCTACTGCTGCCATCTCCAGTAACCCTGTTCCACTACCTCCTGGGAAGGTAGGCTGCAGCAAAGCAGGTGGTCTCCCCCGGGCACGTTTGGCTCCAGAATTTTCACTTCTGCCACCATGCTGACTGCCAACCATGCTACCACCTTGCTGGCTCAGCTGCTGCCTCACGGGCAACCTGCAACTCTCTTCTCCTGATGATGATGGAGCCCCTTCTGCACCGGGCTCCCAATTGCGATCGGCTTCATCATCATCAACAAGTGTCTGCACATCACTGATGTCCTCCTCAGGTTCCTCAACAGTGTCTGCTTCAGGAACCTGAACCCTGGCAACACCGCCTCCCACGTAACTCTCCTCATCACTAATTGCCCGCCTAGCGGAAGAAGTGGCGGATGTCTCCTCCACTTGTTGGCAGGTCATTAGCTGCTGACTTTCCTCTATTAGTTCTTCCTCAGTGAATAGTGGAGCTGAAGCCACATCATAAGATAGTTCTGTAAGGGAAGGAACAGCATAGGACAGGGACTGCTCCCGGGCCATGCCAACTGAGGGTTGTGTCTGAGGAACCCACTGACTGTTGACTGGGGATGTCAGATGTCACTTGTGATGAAGTGGATGACCATGTTAACCAATCGATGACGACAGATGGGTTGCTGGTCGAGACATGACCGTTAGCTGATACCGGGAGCTCAGGCATCTCACTGCAACTTCTGCTGCCACTCGCCCCTAGTCTGCTGCAACCTCTGCCCAATTTATTTAGGCCTCTGCCACTCCTCGGTGTACATCCTGGCACTTCTTTGCCTGACATACTTAGTGGGTATACGAGGGGAGTGCAATATTCTTCACTACACTTAAAACAGTAATTGTCTAGAAGAGCAGCAGGTCTGTACTTTTGCCTGGACTTTCACAGTATCTAAGCCCTTGACAGATTAACATTTTTAAAATAGTACACTACTTAGAAGAAGATATGTGGTATGCACTGATGAGGGCAGAAAATGCGCTACAATACACTTAAAAAAGTATCTGAGTAAAAACACCAGCCGGTGAGTACTTTTGCCTGGACTTTCACAGTATCTAGGCCCTTGACAGATTAACAGGTTTAAAATAGTACACTACTTAGAGGTAGGTATGTGGTATGTACTTATGAGGGCAGAAAAAAGTGCTACAGTACACATAATAAACGTATTGGAGGAACACACCAGCTGGTGATTACTTTTGCCTGGACTTTCACGGCATCTAAGCCCTTTGAGTGATGAACAGGTGCAAAATAGTACACTACTTAGATGTAGGTATATGGTATGCACTTATGAGGGCAGAAAAATGCGGTACAATATGCTTAAAAAAACGTATTTTAGTAAAACACCAGCTGGTGATTACTTTTGCCTGGACCTTCACAGTATCTAGGCCCTTGACAGATTAACAGGTACAAAATAGTACACTACTTAAATGTAGTATTGTTATGTGCACTTATGAGGGCAGAAAAAATGCGGTATGGTACGCTTAAAAAAAAGGATTTTTGCACAACACCAGAATAACCCAACAGTGCTGCAGCAGAAAAAAAACCTGTGTACTAAACACTAAATTCCACTCTGTCAAAGACTATTAGAAATGGACTGCTGGGTATTATACTGTCTACAGACTAATATAACCAGCAGATGATTTTTTTTGTGGTACAAAGACACAGAATTGCACTGAAAAATTATTTCTGCCTCCTCTGCTAAGGTTGAGGCTGAAGTTGAGGCAGCTTGTTGAAATGTATGAGGCAACACACAGCTATCTGCCCCTCTCTGTAATACAATGCTGAAGAAAGTAACTGGGAGGTTTATGGCTGCAGTAAAAATCCTTTTCAGTGAAAAAAAAAAACACTTCTCTCTGTCCACCAGAACGCTGATATGACTAGGATGTGAAACACTGCTGGAATTAGTTTTTCTGTGTAACACACACACACACACACACACAGTGATGTCCGTCCTTTCTGTATGCAGTGTAATGAATGATATGATGAGCCGCAAAATGGCTGCCGAATATGTAGGGCTGTGACCTCACAGGGGTGACTGGCTCCTGATAGGCTGCATCCTGCATGTGATTCAGGTTCATCCCACTTACTTCCCTTCCCACCTTCCCAGCATTCCTTGCTGACATGTAGATCCTCCATTTTAGATGCCCTGGAGCCTGGATCGCAGTAAATGGAGTTTAAAGAAGTGATTCGTACGATAGAATTGCGGCAATATTTGAATTCGTAGCGAATCGAATATTTCATGAAATTTGTAGCGAATTCGCGTTAGTCAGGTTCAATTCACTCATCTCTTGCTGTAGTACAAAAATGAACTAAAACAGTCAAAGTCTGTTACCTTAAGGCCGAAAATAGCTTAAGCAGCAAGAAGCCAGAAGTATTATCCTTTCCCAGATGTTGAAGATTTAATTCAATTAGAGATGATACATTGTATTGATGTGAGGGTTACCCTTATAGAGCCAGAGCCATGTTTCTGGATTAAGAATTTCAAAATCACTGAGAAACAAAACTGTTTCCATTTTTATCTGTTTAGAAATGTCAGGATGAGCTGGGCATTTGATGTCTCCAAGCATAAGTGCATTGCTGGCAATGCCAGTCAAGAACTGTTACAGTACCCATTGATGTTTATCATTTTTAAGCTGTAGGACAGTGTGACACTATTAATCCCCCTCTTTGATTAAACATTGGTAATTTTCCATTCCTGTTCACCAGATTTGTCTTTTATCATATTATGGGAACAGCTTGTTCATTTAATTTACCTGCTCGAGTTACTGTGCAAGTTCTGTCTTGTATCTCTGAAGAAAGGATGGGCAGTTTCTCAAGAGCACCATACCTTAGAGCAAGATGAACACGCAAGGTGTCCCTTAGGGGAATTGTCCAATGAATACATAATAATTACACAAAACATAACAATTTTCAAAATAAAAACCAATGCGATAGAAATATTTTGGGGTATAGTTTTAGTAAAACATAAAATAATTTCTATAAACTTTGCATCAGGTGATTTAACAATGTTTACAGATATAACTTTCGTAAAACAAAACATACATTCTGTATGGTGAATTGAGGTTTTAAAAAAAACAATGGTAGAATAACTGTGTTTTTTAAACATTTCCTCTTTCTCAAAAAATATAAATACATAAATATATAAATAAATAAGGAAAGAAAGAAAGAAAGAAAGAAGAGAGAGAGAATGAAAGAAAGAAAATGCTGGATTATGTAGAATTTTGATGCCTCCTTGGTTGTCAAAGATTTAATTTGTTAGGTTCTTGTGTTGTTGAAGATCACTTTACAGTTAGTCCTCCCTATACAAAGAGATCGGTCCAACAATGTATAAGGGCATAGATTTTTTTTTTTTTGTTAGGTATTCCTTGTTTACAACCTTAGTAATCATCCTTACAAATTAGCCAGTTTTTAGGCTTCAGACCTTTTTCTACCAGGAGGACACTATAGTCTGTATTTTAACACAATATTACAGATAATATAAAAAATTTTACTAAATACAAAAGAATGACCATTAACCATTAGTTAGCTCATGCCTCAACTTCTTTATTAAAAATATTTATACATTTAGAATTCTTTATTAAGATGTTGTGGTAATTCAAAGTTTAAGTATGAATTATTCCGTAGATGTTTGTCAACACTTGAAGATGCTTGTATTTGTTTTCTAAAAAGTTTTTGTGCTAATGTGTTCAAATGATTTATGTGTTTGTGGGTAGACATTATTTTCTATTGTGCATCGTTGGTCTACATAATATGGTGTATAGTATTTAAACATATCTAAATTTAACAGTATTTTAACTTTTCAATCATTAATTTTCTTAAAAATAACGGTTTATGTTTATTAAAAGGGTATCTGTCTTTTCTTGATGTATCAAAAAGTTTCATTACTGGGAGTTCAGGTGGTGACACTATCCTTAATTAATAAAATTGGGCTGAGTCCCCTAGTTTCTTATTGGTTCTGTGCAAAGCCTTTCAAACATAACGGGTAACATCAGCTGAGTGCTTCTCTTTATTTTAGTGATTAGTTGGGGTCTCAGCTCAGTTTATATAAACCATAGGAACCCTTTAAATAGAATCTACTTTGCAATTTGTACTTTGTAGTTTTGTATTGTAATGTGTACAAATGTATGCATTTTAGGGAATCTTTCTCGTGAAATGTATCCTTGTAAAATAACAAGTTCTGGTACATTGTAACGGACTTAAAACGTCAAGTTTATTGTTATTCATTTAGTGCTTGTCTAGGCTATGCTTCTTTTCCCAGCATATCACCTTTGTGTTTGCATGTTTGTGACTGTTATTGAGCATGCCTTATCAAATTTAGTGGCTGTATAGACATTTATAGATTTGCCTGGATTGCTTTTGCAAGCATTTGATGTCTGTGTGGCTGTCAGCTTTCTGCACATTTTATAGCAACTCTGAGGTTTGATTGGATGTTCAATTTCTAAAAGTCACTTCTACTGATTTCCTTTCCTGCAGGGAAAGACTATCAATCACAAAAAGACACACATTTTAAATACCATAGCATTACATCAACCTACCTTGTATTGTGTAGGCCTTTCACATGATACCAACATATATTTA
The DNA here is from genome assembly GCF_029499605.1 of Hyla sarda. NCBI lineage: Eukaryota > Metazoa > Chordata > Amphibia > Anura > Hylidae > Hyla > Hyla sarda. The sequence continues at coordinate 166,666,418 of NC_079196.1, read as the reverse complement.
ATACATTAAAGGGTCAGAGACTTCACTCTAAAGTTGTTGGTTTATATCTGACTTTAGCAGTAGACCCTTTGAGTCCTGTAAGTTGTGAGGTTGGATCTCTATACCTTCAAAGACTGGAGTTGTTTTTCCAGCACATCCCATAGCACCTTGAAGCCTTGTCCATGTTCCTCAAACCAATGCAATTTCAGCAGTGTGGCCTGCATTATCCTGCCAATAAGACCACTAATATCAGGTGATACTGCTGCCATGAAAAGGTATACTTGGTCTGTAAGGCTGGGTTGACATATGTACAGCATCCGGTTCAGTGAACCCAACCTTAAAGCTCAACACAACTAATGCCACAATTGATGACAAGAAGTGAAATCAGTTGTCATCAGTGGTTCAGCATCCAGTGTCCCTTATTTCTGAATGCCGGACCCCCGTCCGTCATGTCTAACCATCCAGCTTCCACTAGAGATACCAGATAAATGTGAACTGACCCATTCAAATGAATGGGATCAGTTCTATCATCATTTTCCTCTGGTGCGTGCCAGTGGGAAACGCTGCCAGATGGCTGATAAATGGCATATGTCTAAGCAACATCGACAATAATACCAGGACTCACTAGACTTCCACTAGAAAATTGCTAGTGCATTTTGGTCTCTGCTGGCTTGTCTTGTTCTTATAGAGCATCCAGATGGTAACAGATGCAAAAGAACTTGGCCATTCAAACAATTTAAAAAAAAAGAAAAGAATATGATTTGTGAGACTACTTGTGTGTCACTTTATTTGACCTACTAATGTCACAGAGACATGTCAAAAGTTTTTATTGGTCAGGGGGCTCAGACCACCAATGAACAAGAGAAAAGCACTCTATAGTATGCTTTACTTCCTGGTTCTCAGCGAGTTTTGTCTCGCTGCCCCATAAAATTCCCCACTGCCCCATAATGAAGCAACAAGACAAAGAGACAAAAATTTAAGCTACTCTTTTCCCAGGATGTTTTTCTGATTAGTGGGATCGGCCAATAAAAACTTGAAATTTTTCTTTGTGACATGTCAAAAGTTTTTTTTAAAGTGATAGGTACACTTTAAACAAACTACACACATAAGCCATTTGTTTGCTGAACCTGACAAAATCAGCAGAACCAGCCAACTCTGGTGTATGCTGACCTCCTAATTCTTCCTGGACAGATAAAGTTGAGAGAAAGAGGTGTCTGCAATAGAACACATAAATATGTGGCTCATTGTTCATTTGTATAGAGTGATTGGGAGCAATAGCTAAACAGGCTTTCTGTGAAAGCTATCATTTATCTTGGCTACCTGAATCCTACTTTCTTTCATTTTTTTTACCCAAAATACACAAACTTGGTCAGGGATTAAAAGATTGCCAGAAAATTGTTTTTGAGATGGTTTACACATTAAAGGAGTACCCCGGTGGGGATTTTTTTTTTTTTTATCAACTGGTGCCTGAAATGTAAACAGATTTGTAAATTACTTTTATTAAAAAATCTTAATCCTTCCAGTACTTATCTGTTATCATAATTGCTGTATGCTTCAGAGGAAGATCTTTTCTTTTTGAATTTTTTTTCTGTCTTATCACAGTGCTCTCTGCTGACACCTCTGTCAATGTTAGGAACTGTCCAAAGCAGGAGTAAATCCTTATAGCAAACCTCTTTTGCTCTGAACAGTTCCTGACATGGACAGAGGTGTCAGCAGAGACCACTGTGGTCAGACAGAAAATACATTCAAAAAGAAAATAACTTCCTTTGAAGCATACAGCAGCTGATAAGTGCTGAAAGGATTAAGATTGTAATATTACTTTATGTGACAACATTTTTTCTTTTATTATCTCATGTCTATGTTGAGATACAGCATGATTACTTGTCCTTCAAACCCAAAGCTTGCAGGACAAGTCAACTTTCACATATATTTCCTGCAAAAATCATCATTATAAGCACCTTTGATCAATTGTGCAACATAACATTCAGAAATCTGTTAGCTGAGGATTAGAATCTGACTGCAGTCACCCACAGCATGTAATAACAAATGGGAAAATAATAAAAAGTAGTTAGATTCCGTGCTCTAGCTCTTAGACTTCTAACAGTCATGTGGCCTGACACATCGTAGGTGAACTCATAGAAAGTAGGTGTAATGATCTCCCAAAAATTGAGAAATTCTGTCATTCTGTCATTTATTAAAATAAAGTGTTATCATTTTGAAAATAGGTATTTTACCTTAACATGATGTCTTAACATACCTTATTAGAAAGATGCATAAAGAACAGTTGTAATAGAGCCAGAATATCTAGAAGTAGCTCTAGATTTCTTTCCAGATATATAAACTAACATTTATGGAAACATTATTCTGTAAAAAGGAATAAGAATATAGACTGAGACAAACACAGGTGTGCATAGCTTGAATCACATTCAAGCTATGCACATTTAATGTTCAGAGATGTTTTATCATGTCTTATAATCTATTTCCGATTCATTGATCCTGAATCATCTTTTGTTCAGTTTCTTACCCAATGACCACCAATAGACTTTTATCCTGTTACCTGCATAAAAAAAGCAACAAATCAGATAGGAGTTATGAGACCCCACTAATGTCTATCTGACATATCAAAGAATAAAATTAGATTCTTATGAAGAGCCACCGGGAATGTTATTTTATTGTTTTAGTTTATCAACAAATTACACATTAGGTTTCCCAGCATTTACTTTACTTTTATACGTTATCCATAGCATAGGTCATATATGCTTCAAGTTGTATATAATACATTTACAAATTAGCATTTAATCTAACACCTACATCAGATTATAGGTTATTTTAATTAAAGTTTTAACAAACGTTATGGGGGAGATTTATCAAAACCTGTGCCAAGGAAAAGTTGCCCAGTTGCCCATAGCAACCAATCAGATCGCTTCTTTCTTTTTGCACAGGCCTTGTTAACAATGAAAGAAGCGATCTGATTGGTTGCTATGGGCAACTGGGCAACCTTTCCTTTGGACAGGTTTTGATAAATCTCCCCCTATGATGGCTTGAAAGATAAAAGATAGATAAATGCCTTCCCTCACTCCTCTTTGTCCTTTCCTGCCCACAGTAAAGTATTAATTTTGCCTTGAAATGGAATTCTTGAGTGATCTGGAACAGTCGGTTGCAAGGGACAAGATGCAGGAAAATGTGACTTAAAAGACATTTTATGGTATCATGCCTCTAGCAACCAGCCTTCAAGCAGGACACAAGGTTGACTTGACACAGTGCTGACAGCAAAAACCAGATAAAACAAATTGCATTCTGCCCTACCATGTTAGGCTTTAGTTTTACAACTAACGCTGGACCTAGACTTAAAGGGGTATTCCGCCCCTAGACATCTTATCGGCTAAGGATAGGGGGTAATATGTCTGATCACGGGGGTCCCGGTGCTGGGTACCCCCGTGTTCTCAGTAGCAGCACCCCGCCGTCATCACAGCATAGAGGAAAATCTCTGTGCGTGATGACGGGGCGATACAGGGGCCGGAGCACTGTGATGTCATGTCCCACTGCATTAATACAAGTCTATGGGAGTGGGCCCCCTCCCATAGACTTACATTAAGGGGGCGAGGCGTGACATCAGGAGGGGCCAGAGCCGTGAAGTCTCGGTGCTCCAGCTCCTGTATCGCCCCATCATCACGCTCAGAGATTTTCCTCTGTACTGTGATGACAGCGGGGTACCGCTACTAAGAACGTGGGGGTCCTCAGCGACAGGACACCCGTGATCAGACATCTTATCCTCTATCCTTTGGATAGGGGATAAGATGTCTAGGGGCGGTGTACCCCTTTAAGAAAACTCTGAACAGATTTGGTATTATTCATATACTATATAAACAGTAATACATGGCACCAGACATATCACATAAACCTCCTTTAAGATTGATAGACGTTCACTATAGGTGCAAAACTACCATTGTTATCTTAGTTAATAGGGTTTGTTATTGTTCATAAACTATCGCTGTAGTACAATGCTTCTGGAATACATATGATTTTATTGCACATTTGCAGTTTTGTTGATACCTACTGCAGGTCTAAAGTATATCTTTCATGCAGTCACTAGGTCTGAACAACAGTAACTCAGGCTCTATAGGACACAGTGTCCACATCAGTCATGTCATATAACACCTTCTATAAATCACAACCAGAAACACAGGCTTTGGGTCTACACTTACAAAAACATATTTCTTAGATTGAACAATCTGTAGCCTTGAAGCACTTTGTGATAGAATTGTCCATCATTCATATTCAACTTCATAATACCTTGTAACCATTCTTCATGACAAAACTTAATGAATTCTGTAGATCTAAAAATCTGTCAACATGTGTTCCTTCCACATTCATTAAAATTAAATTCCTTCCCAATGTCCCATCTATACATATCAAGTCAACTGGCAGCTACTACATTTTCTAGTCAGCAAGCAGTATTGTGAATTTTATCTTCTTTTACAGAAATCAATTCGTCTTCGTTGCAGCAGATGAAATTTCTTGTAACTCCTCTTCAGGTAACAACCATTGATACTTCTTGATGCATCCGTCCAGGTCTCAATATCCTTTTTACACAAACTGCAGTTAATCACTCTAGAATGCTCTGTTAGAATCAGGCTATCAATCTTGCTTTCACCGATGTATCAGTAGCCTGTGGGCTCTGCTCTATTATGAGCATTACACAATTTTGCTGACTGTAATACTTTATTTGCAGCTTTGGTTTTATTTGTCACTTTGATCTAAAGCTGCGGCATCTTAAATTGGGAATATGCGAGGAGGAGTAATATATATATCGCCATATTCCTAAAAGCACATAGTAAAGGTTTTCTGCTAGTCAGGTTTATGATGAGATAGATAGCATCCATACATCTATGCAGAGAATATATCATGCTGTTTTCACTGTGTGTTTTTCCACTACATCTACATCAGTTTTGATATACAGATTTTGGTTTGAGTTCACATCAAAGTATTGAGGATTGCATGTTCCTCATTCACTTATGCATGAATTGAGGCTTCACTGTTTTGAAAACATACATTCACTGTTGATATATTACTTTAGCTGTAGATACTTTCCTAAAGAGTGCATGACAATACTGTAATCTATAACAGGCTTTTTGAGGAAAAAATAAAATCAATTATTATATAATTATTATATCATATATTATATATATATATATATATATATATATATATATATATATATATATGTCTTATGCTACGTTAAAGCTTAGGAGACTCTGCTAGGCACATTGCTGAGTATCTTTACAATGATACTTATAATTGAGACATTTTTGTATGTGAATGAGTCAGATAAGAGGGAAATCAAAGGGATAAGTTCATGTTTTAATGTCGTTATTTGACTTGTATCGAAGGAAAATTACATCATATCAGCGTCATGTGTATGACAACATCCTGCTACTTTTTTGCTTGTGACAGTCACAGATGGCATGGTCTTTTAAGTTTGGTTGAATTACATAATGTTCTCTACTTCTCTTCTTAGGCTATGTTCACATGCCCGCTGTGCCCTGCTAAAGGGAGCTCTGTTGCTCTCTCTGTTAGAAGGGCCAAAGTTTTCTCTTTTCGACTCCCCTAAAGTACTGGACCCCCAACAGACCCCATTTTAGTTGATGGGATCTATTGGGTCCTGGTGGTGCCAGTTCTGCTCTGACCCATTCAGGGTCCATTCTGTGCAAAAAAACAAAACATAAGAAAAGAGTCAAAACGACACTGAAAGAGTCAGAGGAGAATGGCAGTGTGAACCTAGCCTTAGGAAAGTGGTGGTAGAGAGTGTCAGGTGTCAGTGTCAGGTGTCGGGCTACATTCATCTGCATGTATTGGACGTGATATGGGATTCATGATAATTCCCATTCTAGTAACTTAATAATTCTTTATGAGTCTTAAATTATATTAATTAGCCAACAAAACACCATGAAGTAGTAGACTGAGGGAAAATGTAACTTTAGTTTTCAAAGCTAGGGTATCTATTTGGTTGCCAGAGTTTATTTATATATTATAAGATGTACTGATAGGACAATGTTATATAGATAGAGTATTTTCACTGAACTATTTTACATTTATTTATATGGTATTGTTAAAAGGTACAGATACTGGCCAAGAGTATTTTTGCTACTCAAACTAAGAGGTTGAACTCGATGGACTCTTGTCTTTTTTTCAACCTTACAAACTATGTTGCTATGTTATTATATAAGACTGCCAATGTCAGCACTCATTTCGGGGGCATTGTTTAATGTAAGATTGACACCTCAAAGACACAGACTGTCAGTAGAACTAAAGTAAGCAGCTATACTCACACATTATTGCAAACATTTTTGTGTCTGGCTTTCTGCATAGTGGCAATGTCTCTTCCTCACTGCTCAGGTTGTGAATGTCTTTGGATGGCAAGGGTATACAATACATGGCTTGTCATCATCACTTACTTCCTTATAGCTTAGAAGTCAGTACACCCTTAATTGAATCACCTTTGAATCTCTATTTTACTTTAATATATCATATATGCTCTGTACTGTACATGCCTTCATTCATATTCCATTCACATCATGTACAAGTATCCTGTTCATGCAGGCCATCATTAAGCTAGAGGGTTGTCTGAGAGAACATAATAAATGAAAGTAGCTACAGAAAAGGTTATAAAATAAATCAACCATTACCTTTCAAATTCAGCATGGCTCCGGTACTGATGCACCGGTTGTCCCCACCATTTTTTTGTTTACTTTTTCTGCAGCAATGACATGCTGGACATATACATGACTACCAAAGCCAATTATTGGCTTCAGAGCATATATGGCATATGACTGCTGATGCCAGCGATTGGCAGCACTGGTCATGTGGATGTACTTGATGTCATCACTACAGGTCAAGTAACCATAGATGGGCAGGAACCACCACAGCATCAGCAATGGAGCAGCACTGGATTGGATAAGTGAGTAAGGGGTAGTTTGTTATTTTCATAACATTTCCTGTAGCTTATTTCCATTTATTATACTGTTGGACAATTCCTTTGAAGTTAAAAAGAAAATGAGTTCCAGAAATTCTATGCAATTGAGTGACTTTATTACTGTTGCTATTTGGCTGTTAAAAAAAAATAAAAATAGTCTGATCGCTGAGAATTCACAAGCAATAGTTGCATTCGACTTGCATTGAGGTAATTGGTGGCAAAACACATTCAGCTTGCAATGCAATACCATTTAATAATATTACATGATACATTGCAGTGAGAACTGTAGTATTGTAGTATGTAGTATTGTTTTAGTGTAGAAACAGGACAGACACTTGGCACTGGTGGAGTTAAAGTATATATGTAAGGTAGGGAGGAAGAAACTGTAATCTTCATGCCAGGGAACCAAAGTCACATTGTAGCCCTAGCCTTCAGCCTTTTTTGGTGCCACTGGTGTGCAATAGTATCAGTTGTTGCCAACAACTCAGGAGGTATTTGTAGGGGGCCAGAGACCTAAATGTAGCTCCTGAGACACAAGTTGAAGAACGCTGAAAAAAACTATTGTAAACAACAAACTTTTGTTGGTTGTAAGTGTGTTTTGTAATGAGGCTGTTACCCTGTCACTTTTTTCCCATAATGTTTGACAATTTGTAAATCATAAGGAAAGTTTGCACTTCATGGTGCTTTAATAAAATATCAGGACTTACAGACAGTTTGTTCCTGTGAAAGTTCATCATGTATTATTCAAAAATCAAGAATCATGAATGTTACATTGGTGTGGAGAAAATCTTTTTGAAATGCTGTTTCAAAGTGAAAAGACTGCAACCTTCCGTATTGCGCTATGGTCAGGAAAGTTGCTCACTACAAGGATTTCTAAACTAATGAAAAAAAAAGTGTATACATTTTACTAAAAGTAAACACATACAGATTTATACATATGTATACATATAAGTAATATGGCACCATACAAGGAAGCAACAAGAAGCTTTTTAAGACTTACAGTATAATGGATGCCATATTGAAAACAAATGAATCTATAAATGGATTCCTTTGGAAAAAAAATAAAAATAACAGATTTTTCAACAGGATAGCCACATGTAATGTAAACAGTGACCCTAATAATCCCATACCTAATATATGTTTTCCCAATGTGTCTTCCTTTTTGTATATTGGGCTTTAAGAAAAATAAAATAGACCATAAGTGATCATATTATATGGGGGCTGCAGAGCTCCAGCAAGATCCATGACTCCTTTAGCATTAACCAAGCAGCTTTTCCATAGCAGGGTGTACTGGGCATTGTTTGGTCATTTTTGTTAACCCCTTAACGACGCAGGACGTAAATGTACATGCTGGTGACCTGGTACTTAACGCACCAGGATGTACATTTACGTCCTGAGCATAACCGCGGGGATCGGAGCGATGCCGGCATCATGCGCGGCTGGTCCTGGCTGTTTATCGCATCCAGGGACCCGCCAGTAATGGCGGACACCCGTGATCCAGCGGATGTCCGCAATTAACCCCTCAGATGCCATGATCAGTACCGATCACGGCATCTGCAGCATCACGGAGGTCCCCTCACCTGCCTCCGCTGTCTTCCGGGAGTCTTCTGCTCTGATCTGCCTTCCCGCAGACCAGAGCAGAAGATCACGGATAACCCTGATAAGTGCTATGTTCTATACATAGCACTGAACAGGATTAGCAATCAAGTGATTGCTTTAAATAGGGGGACTATTAAAGTGTAAAAATAAAAGTTAAAAAAAGTTAAAAAAGAAAGTAAAAAAAATGTGAAAAACCCCCTCCCCCAATAAAAACGTAAATTGTCCCATTGTCCCTATTTTACCCCCAAAAAGTGTAAAAAAAATATTTTATATAAAATGTAAATGATCCCGTACGATGAACGGCGTGAACGTAAAAAACAAAAATCCAAAATAGATGCTTTTTTATAACATTTTATTCCAAAAAAAAAAAAATGTAATAAAAGTTTTGTACAAGCAAATATGGTATTAATAAAAAGTACAGATCACGGTGCAAAAAATTAGCCCTCATACCACCGCTTATACGGAAAAATGAAAAAGTTATAGGTCTTCAAAATAGGGGAATTTTAAACATACTAATATGGTTAAAAAGTTTGCGATTTTTTTAAGTGCAAAAGTATTGGAAAAGTGTATAATCATGGGTATCATGTTAATCATATTGACCCAGAGAAAAAAAACACATGTCATTTTTACCATAAATTGTACGGCGTGAAAACAAAACCTTCCAAAATTAGCAAAATTGCGGTTTTCTTTTTAATTTCCCCTCACAAATAGTATTTTTTTGGTTGCTCATACATTTTATGATAAAGTGAGTGATGGCATTACAACGGGCAACTGGTCGCGCAAAAAACAAGCCCTCATACTAGTCTGTGGATGAAAATATAAAAGAGTTATGATTTTTTGAAGGGGAGGAGGAAAAAACGAAAACATAAAAATAAAATTGTATGAGTCCTTAATGTCCAAATGGGCTGAGTCCTTCAGGGGTTAAACCCATTGACTCCCACTTTCACATATTTGATGACATGTAAGGACAGATCATCAACTATGTTTCCTAGAGAGCCCCTTTTAACCCCTTTGTTCTTTTTTACTTTATTCTTGTTTTAATTGGTGTTCTTCTTTACTCTTAACATACAGTATATACCTTATATTTGGGTAGTGATAGCAGGTGATTGCTTTTACTTGTGTGTCATCTTGCTTGCTTAAAGATAGAAAGGGATTGCTCCAATAATTTATACATCGGCATTTAGATTAACAGTAGCCAACTTTATACAGTCTGCTATGACTAACATCAAGTCAATGTAAAAATATTACTTATTATTATGAATTAACTAGAAGGGATTTGGAATTCTAAACTTGCACTGGACTTTGCCCTCCTGGGGGCAGATAAAAGTGCTGAAACTTTGACATACCTTGTGCATTATAGGTATTGGTGTGTGGATTGATTGTGCACAATGTTAAAATTGTATATTATGACAATAATTGTTACTGTCTGATGTATCTATTGAGTTAAACTCAGTTTGAGCACTAAAAAAATCTAGGAGATATGTTCACTATGAAGATCAGCAAGTAAGATGTTAGTCTTTAGTAAATCTGCCCTAATATATGATCCATAGGAAAATATATACCAAGTTTGTGTAAGTGAGTGTGTGCAGTCTGTATATGACAGTTTTTTTTTTTTTTTGGGTAATGGTGTCCTATTATTTTCCCTCCCAATACAAAATAGTCCTTACACTCCCCTAGTCATCTTGCTATCAATAATATGTCATATTGTGTCCTATATATTTATACTATCAACCCTGAAAATAACAAACTAATTCTAAATTCCATCGTATCATCAGTGGAAGAAAATGTGCATTGGAGCACTCACCTCAGACGCCAGGTATGTAGTGCAGAAAAACGCCTTTATTTTCGTTTTCAAAGTTGTATACACTTGCAGGGAAGATGGTACACAAGTGGGTGGACTGTACCGGTGGGCACCGGTACAGTCCATCCGCTTGTGTACCATCTTTCCACCTCCCTGCAAGTGTATACAGCTTTGAAAACGAAAATAAAGGCGTTTTTCTGCACTACATACCTGGCGTCTGAGGTGAGTGCTCCAATGCACGTTTTCTTCTACTGATGATACGATGGAATTTAGATTTACATTGTGAAGCACACTTGACGCCGTAAAAATTGTAGCACGGCTGAAGTGCTTGCCAGCAGGTGAACGACTGTTCACAGGGAGTGAAATCAGACGGAGCCATGTCAATCCTTTTCCCTGTGTGATAGTTCTAAATTCCATTTGAACTTATCTTATTAATATTACAATTAACCTCTTTGCTATGTCCATATTTCACATTAATATTTTTGTGTTGCTAGGCTTTTATCTTGAATCATATAATTTGTATTGTATCTCAGAAGTTCATCTTACTGCTGAAGTGCCAGCCACAATTTGCCAGTAACTTTGCCACAGTGTTGCATTTTAGATTAAACTTCATAAAAAACTGGACTGTTTTGGATTTTTAAAGTAAATTTTTGTTACATATTTGCAAGTTAAATATAGCCCAACAAGATTTACAGTGAACAGCAAGAGTACGAACACTTTCGCAAAAAATTTATTAGAGCAATTACACTTCTTGCGGCTTTGCAGGGAAAGATATGGTTATTTATTACTTTGTAGAAGTACTTTTGATTATGCATTGTATCACTTAAGCATTTGCATACTTGCTGTTAAGTAGCTATTGCTTTATTAAGAAAGAAAAATAAATATTTACATTTGTTTTTAATTCATGGACAGAAACATGAAATTGTATAGGGTCATCCTGCCCATTCATTTAATTTTAATCTCTGTAGATGTTGCAAAACAAATATACCAGTGGTCAGTATGGAGCCTGTTTGTGTGGTCTGTTATATTAAGATCTAGATACTAGATTTATAGGGACACAACGTTGATCCAGGAATTTACTATGATGATATATATGGAGTCGGGAAGGAATTTCCCCCCTAGTATTGGGCAATTAACAACAGCCTCATAAGATTTTTTTTTGCCTTCCTCTGGATCAACACAGTAGGGACAAAATAGAACTATAGGTTAAACTTGATGGCAGCTGGTCTATTTTCAACCTTATGAACTTTGTAACTAAGATGGGTCAAGTACTGAATGTATGAATACGATTAGAAAAAAGAACATTTGAATCACCTTCATGCTGCCGGAACCAAGAGTCTTCGTAGCAGCACCTGGTGGTTTTTCTCTCTAAACCTTGATTGATAGATATCTACCTGTTTGGATATAGGGGCAAATCTATGACTCATGGTTCAGGCAGCATGAAAATCATGTAAGGTTGGATTCAGTTTCCAGGAATAATGGCACTCTTGTTCATGAGCTGTATATGGAGCTTATTCATGTTAGTGAAGGTGAGCTGCAATACCATATATAACCCTTGGACATGTATTACACATGTTTTTGAGGGAAAGGAGCCATGTTTTTTTATTTGCATTTTTTGTCTTTGTTTTTTTTTTTTATCCTGCATTACTCCTTTAAGAAGTAAAATAATATTAATGATTACATTTTTTTCTGCTTTATTTATTGTGTTTGAGAAGATTTGTTTTAAAAACAAATAGGTTTAAACAATGCATTATAATGAAATCTATGGACTGAAAAAAAAAGAACAAACAGAGATTTCTATATTTCTGATCAACAAAGGCGCATATATATTTTGTTCTACCTAGCACCTCATTAGCAGTGTCATTGTTTCACATTTTTCTTTTTTAGCTATATTTCAGTAAGTTGTAAGGGCCCTTTTCTTTGTTCAGTTATTCTTACATCCTAGCACTGCTAATAAAATTTTAATTATTTGTGCTTTTAAAATCACATATAGCCTGTGGTACTGACCTAATTTCAGAAGGGCTTGGAACAGCAATTAAGACAGATGTTACTAAATTATACAGTTGTTGTGCTACTGATAATGCAGTAATGGTAAAAAAAAAGATAGCAACCAAAGAAAAGGATTATCTCTATTTGCCTGCTTCCGCATACATTTGATTTGCTTGTGCTTCCTTATTCAAAAGCATGTCTATCATACTGTCTTCTGTCACTGCAAACCTTTTCAAATTTAGCTGTAAAGAGGATTATCCATAACATGAAAAGTACTCAAAATTGTACTGCCACAGTGACTGGGAGTTTATCTCTCGACAAAAAAAAAAAAAAAAATGAAATTCCTTCTCCCTGTTCCCATTCAAGCTTGCTGTCAATGGAAAACATGAAACATGTATCAAGTGATAAGAATCCAAAAACACTTGGATCCCTTCCTTATTTTTGTAGGAGCATTGATTAATCTGTCTTTTTTTACCCAGAGAAAGCACTCTGGCCTTATTTTGGCATTATTGTCTTTATCATTTTGACAGTCTTAACTGTTTCCTTGGTTCTAGGTCATTTTGCATGGCTAGTCAAATGTGACAACATGACAAGATATTAAGTATAGATGGTCATTTTCAAAAATGCCAAAATAAGAGAACTATAATCAGGAGGCTGCTGTATAATTATGTGCAAAAAAATACAGTGTAACTACACTTATAAAATATTCACTATTCAAAAATATATACTGTTTACAGGACAAAGCAATGCACGAAAAAAACCAACATAGAACTAACTACTATTAAAGTTGTAAAAGTAATTACAGACTTGTAAATATTATTTTGTGCCAGAGGGGCCTTCTCAGTTTCAGATAGAGGATGAGAGATGTAAAACTGTGTAGCAAGAGCTGAGTAGAGCCACCATGAGACAAGCCAATGGGTTCAAGTCAGAGTATGGGAAGCCTGAAAGACGCTACACAGCCTGGCACAAATGTAGCTGCCAGGAGACTAGATGGTGCGCTGATAAAAGGACTGAGAGTCTTTGGGAGACATTGATATGTCAGCGTGCACAGTGGATGCTCCATTCGGAGTCGGATAGACAAAAAGATAGTGAGAGACTGGACTGAGGCCTAATGTAGGGCCTACCTATCCAGTTATGACAGCTAGAGGGGATTGGTAGGTTAAAAGGACAGTGACAAGTCAAGAGTGTAATTAGAGAACTGTACATGTATTAGAGAACTGTCTTTACAGCTATGTAACAAGTTTAATAATAAAAGTAGTGTGCCTCCTCCCATGTAGCACAGTCGAATTATAGAATTAAAGGAAAACTATCAACTTTCTCCCCCTGCACTAACCAGCAGTACTGGCTGGTAGTGTGGGGGACGCTGGTCAGTTTGGTTCTTACCATGCCCGGATCCAGGCCGCAGTTTGGCCATAATCTTCTATTTTCAGAATATGCAAATGAGGTGCTAACTGCCACCGGCCGGGCTAACTCGCAGCACCGCCCAGCTCATCAATATTCCTCCCCTCTCTCTTCATTACAGAGCGGGGAGAAGAGGGAGAGGTGGAGGAATATTGATGAGCTATAGTCAGAGCGCCAGTTAGCCCGTCTGGTGCCAGTTAGCTGACAGTTTTCCTTTAAAGTGTTTTTGGGGCTTAATTTATTAATGACCCATTCTCAGAAAAAGTCATTGATATCAGATCATGGGGTTCCAATACACCTGATTCAGAGAAAACAGTATCAGAAGTAGATAGGACTGCCCTCTGAGTAGTGGCTGTGCTGGGTAACTACAGCTTAGCTCCCATTTACTTCAATGGGCAATGAGATCCAGTAACCCATCAAGGTCACTACATAACATCACGAGTTGTCAGCTGATTGGCTGGGTGTTCTCGCCTCAGCAGTCATGTCCAAGTGGAAAAGATTTTTTACGAACCTGTACACTGCTTACTGACATCAGAAAAAAAGAGGCAATGTGCTAAGATGACCAATTTTTTTTCAATTTAGTGGAGGCCATTATTATGCTAAGGCCACTGCGATTAGGGAACACCTTTGTCATGAAAGTATGTACAGTATACACTAGCATAGTCAGCAATACCTTACTCAGCAATGGGAGCTACAGTAGAAATTCTGTCTTATCATACCATATAGTCTAGCACATGCATCAAAAATGTTGGACACCCATGACGTTATCCTGCCTTGGACTATAAATGTGTCCTTTCCTACATTTCTTTCACATGGTTCAAAATATCCCAAAATGTATACCAGATAATGACAGATGACTACCTTAGAAAAAAAAAAAAAAAAACATGATTTCAATATACGCTACATGTTTCTATGAGTGGTTACCCATTGGCTGTGATGTGACTGGAGTTGTCTGTTAAAGCTTTTGCTAGCAGGTTGTAATATTGTAATATCGTATGACATGTCATAGTAACAGGTCAGGAGTTTTGATCAGTGGGGTTCCAGGTACTGAAACCTTCACCAACTACAAAAATGACGGGGCAGAAGTACTCAGGTGAGTGCCGTGCCCTTTCATTTCTGTTCAAATTTCCTCAGACAGCTAAGCAAGCAGTGTACTGTATAAAAAAAAGTGAGACTTAATGCTGTTGGAACTTATTGTCTCCTTTTACAGCTTATCAATGCTCAGGAAAGAGGAATTGTGCATTCAGGCATGTTTATGGGACTGCTAGCATTGTATTCAACTGCAATCTGCTTGACTGTGCACAATAATTCAACCTCACTAATGTCCATGGGATTCCCTTTCACTGGATGTATTTGCTTACTCACACCATACTCTCCACACCATTGCAGGGGAAATCCCACAAATTTAGCAGTTGCAGTAGCGATAGCTAGATATATAGATAGATAAATAGAGGAGGAGCAGCGCATCAGAAGTGAGGGTCTGTGTAGGGTGCAGCTATGCAAGGCTTCAGTCCACAAGCCTGTATTATATACACAACAAAAGATCATAGTGACACATCCATATAGCGAAGAAGTGAGGCTTTATTTTAACACCACAGTGCCATAGAAGCGACATTTCCACTGTTTATCACTTGACAAAGACTGTGAAAAATTGTTGAAACGTCGCTACTATGGCACTGTGGTGTTGAAATAAAGCCTCACTTCTGTGCTATATGGATGTGCTGCTAGTATCTTTTGTTTTAGATGGATAGTTAGATAGATAGAGAAATTGAAGTCAAGTAGATTTTTTTAGGTAGAAAGCATTTTTGGAATTTGCTGATATCAAAATACCAGTCAGTCTGGAAATCTTTACTTGCTGTGTTGTATTAAAATACTAAAGGATTGCTAGTGAACAATCCTAACCTTTCAAGCCCTTAAATGTCAATGTTAAGCATAGGTGAGTCTTTTTTAAATCAGCTTTAAAAATAAGCTTTGTATTGGGAGAATAAACTGACCCTTTCTATTTTCTCTATAAAATAGCAAATATTAATCATAACAAAGTATCCACTTTAGAAGGTGAAGGTCAGCTCGAACAAATACAATGATTTCTAGAAAATTTGAAGACGTTGCCTTTATGTTGTAATAAAATCTAACTGAATAACAAGATACAATAGAGATATATTAAAGCAAAAGTAGATAAATTGTTAAAGCCAATATTAACCTGTGAATTTGTGTGACATTGTAGAATAGCATATGCTATTTTTATTTTTAACCCCTTAACGACCACGGACGTAAATGTACGTCCTGGTTTGGCGGGACTTCTCGCACCAGGATATACATTTACGTCCTGTGTATGACCGCGAGCATCGGAAGGGTGCTCGCGTCATACACGGCAGGTTTCGGCTGCTAGCAGCAGTCGGGGACCTGCCGGTAATGGCCGACATCCGCGATCGCGCGGATGTCCGCCATTAACCCCTCCGATGCTGTGATCAATACAGATCACGGCATCTGCGGCATTGCGGCACTTTGATTGGATGATCGGATCGCCCGCAGCACTGCCGCAGGGATCCGATCATCCAGCATGACAGCCGGAGGTCCCCTTACCTAGCTCCGGCTGTCTCCCGGGGTCTTCTGGTCTGCGATCGAGCAGACCAGAGCAGAAGATCACCGATAATACTGAGCAGTGCTGTGTGCTATGCATAGCACTGCACAGTATTAGCAATCAAACAATTGCTATAGATAGTACCCTATGGGGACATAAAAAGTGTAAAAAAAAATTGAAAAATTTAAAAATAAAAAGTAAAATAAGTGAAAAATTCCCTCCCCCAATAAAAATGAAAATTGTCCGTTTTTCCCATTTTACCCCAAAAAGCGTAACATTTTTAAAAAAATAAACATATTTGGTATTGCCGCATGTGTACATGTCCGAACTATCAAAATATAATGTTAATGATCCCGTACGGTGAATGGCGTAAACGTAAAAAAATAAAAAAAAAGTCCACAAATGCTGCTTTTTTGTCACATTTTATAAAAAAAAATAATAAAAAATGATCTAAAAGTTTTATATATGCAAATGTGGTATCTAAAAAAAGTACAGATGACGGTGCAAAAAAATGAGCCCTCATACCACCCTATATACGGAAAAATGAAAAAGTTATAGGTGGTCAAAATAGGGCGATTTTAGATTACTGATTTTGTACAAAAAGTGTTAGATTTTTTTTAAGCTGTACAAAAATATAAAAGTATCTAGCCATGGGTATCGTTTTAATTGTATTGACCCACAGAATAAAGAACACCTATCATTTTTACCGTAAAGTGTACAGTGTGAAAACAAAACCCTCCAAAATGTGCAACATTTTGGTTTTCATTTAAATTTCCTCCCTAAAAATTTTTTTTGGGGGTTCGCCGTACATTTTATGGTAAAATGAGAGGTTTCATTACAAAGTACAATTGGTCACGCAAAAAACAAGCCCTTATATGGGTCTGTAAATGGAAATATAAAGGAGTTATGGACTTTAGAAGGCGAGGAGGAAAAAATGAAAACGCAAAAAAAAAATTGGCCTGGTCCTTGAGGTGAAAAGGGGCATGGTCATTAAGGGGTTAAAAAAGGTCAGGATTGCCCTCAAAGAGTCAGATTTGAAAGCTGCTGTTAGTGTCTCTCCTACTCTGGTAAACTCAGTCTTTTGATGTGTGCTGTACAGTGGTCCCTCAACATACGATGGTAATACGTTCCAAATGGACCATCGTTTGTTGAAACCATCATATGTTGAGGGATCCGTGCAATGTAAAGTATAGGACAGTGGTCCACAACCTGTGGACCTCCAGATGTTGCAAAACTACAACACCCAGCATGCTGGGAGTTGTAGTTTTACCACATCTGGAGGTCGGCAGGTTAAAGACCACTGGTATTGGAGGTTATACTCACGTGTCCCCGCCTCTCCGGACCGTCACCGCTCGTTATCGCTGCCCTGGATGTCACCTTCCATCGCTGTCGCCACGTCCCCAGGTTGTCCCCGATGCTCCACAAGGCCTCTGCTTCCCCCAAATCCTCGCTCTCCGTCGCCGCCATCACATCGCTATGCACGCCGCTCCTATTGGATGACAGGACGGCATGTGCAGCGATGTGATGACGGCGATGGAGAGCACCCACGATGCAGAGGATCCCAAAGAGGATGCACCGGAGCCCCGAGGACAGGAAAGTGATCATCAGCGGACCACACGGGGCACCGTAAATGGCTATCCGGTGGCAGCTGAAGCAGTCTGCGCTGCCGGATAGCCATTTATGCGATGGCCCCGACATACAAAAGCATCATATGTTGATGCTGTCTTCAACATGCGATGGCCTCTGAAAGGCCATCGTATGTTGAAATGATGGTATGTCGGGGCCATCGTAGGTCGGGGGGTCACTGTATATAGAAAGACATGGCTTCTACAGCTGATCACCGGGGGTTAGAGAAGAAGGACCAGTGACAATCACTTGATCAACACATCAGTTTCCAATAAAGTCCTCTTTGGCCTGGCTTTAGAGATTAGGCTAACTTTACATCAGGGTTGTGTTCTGTTCCGTTTGTTTGTTTTTTGCACTGAACACACCTTGAACAGGTCAGAGCACTACAGACACAGCCCAGTCCCGACAAGTCCCATTAACTTTGAATGGGGTCCACCTAACTGCTTGCAGTATTAGACTCCAAAAATAATATGAATAATCCATTCTAAATCATACAGAAGAATAGAGTACCTTATATTTTGAATATACTGATACTGGATTAGTTTTACATTGGATTTTGTACTTGACAATGTAGCTATACAAATTGAGTTTGTTCTATTTAACCATTTTGAAAATTGTTTCCTTTAATTAATATATATATATATATATATATATATATATATATATATATATATATATATATGTTATTGTTTCAAAGGTAGAATGTTCTTATACTGTACTATACATTACATACATTTTGGCGAGATGCACTTACAAGCTCTTACAATATTGACTGCTAGATGGCAGGGTGAAAGAACATTTTAGTAATTGGACATCTTCCAAGAACAGTATCTTGGCTAATATTTATCAATGTCCTGAGCTGGATTACCTGTTGTACTCCAGTATACAGAGGAGTGTGATTACTTCTCTATACCCATTTAAAGAGTTGGCTCCAATTCAAAATTTACAGGTCTAGTTTCCAAGGTAAAACATCTGGTCTATATATGGTAAAAGATTTCATTTCAGGCCAATTTTAGTGTTCTAGCAAAATGATTTATGGCATGAAAATAATGTAGTTATATGTGTACAAGAGCAGTAAGCAACCAAAAAAAAAAAAAAAGAAGAATTTGTTCTGTAGAGGAATTAGTTGTTATGAAGATATCTTTATAACTTAGACAAATATTAAAAAAAAGAATATGTTGATCAATATAAAGGTTATTGTAACTTTAGATTGTACTTTCCAGTAAAAATGGGAGCAAATTTCATAAAGAATTATCATGACTACATTTTTGTCTCACTCTTAATAGTCTTTATTCATTCATATATCCATTTTCTTATATTTTTAGTTACGGACGAGTTTATGCTGCCGACCCCTACCACCACACACTTGCTCCAGCAGCCACCTACGGCGTTGGTACCGTGGTAAGCTTTTCTCCTTATTTCTTCATTATTTTTATTATATCCTTATTATTTTTTCATTAAGAATGTTCTATTAATCACATTTTGCTTTATTGTTGGATATATCTGTCTGTTTTTACTTCATTGATTATTGTTATTTTATGATCCAATTGTACTACAAATCAAGAGCTGGTAAATTCTAATCCAGCTAAAATGTGAGCTAAACCAAAAAAAACATCCAGCTATCAAGAGACAGATATACAGCCTTGGAAAACATAAATAATAAGTATACATGCTCTTACATAGTGACTGGCAAGTTTTTCTCATATGGGTTTGTGGGTGCAGAAGGCCATACCCCTTTCAAATTAGTAGTAACCACATGGTGAAAGCAATCTACAATTGTAAAATGTCACAAAAGTTTGATGCCAGAACACTGGCATACATGGTTAACAAATCCACCCTATGTATTTTAGACTCTCTTTGCTCTTCCTTAAAAAAATAATAAATGGCTTTATTGAGGGGAGGCATTTGTTCACAGAGAGGTTGCACTTTAAATGCTACAAATTGCACCAAAATTGTATTAAAATATAAACATAGAATTTTGGTTCAAAAAAGCCAACCAGTTGGTATAAAAACTTGTGTGCCAATGGTATCAACCACATTTACTTTGATACAATTTTGCACATCTTTAGACTCCCTAGTCCAGTTAACACAAAGTAATCATAAAGATGAATAAATCTGCCCCATTATATCAATGATTTAATAAAGGACAACTTATCCCCTAACCAAAGGATAGGGGATAAAATGTGTGATAACGGGGGTACTGCAGCTGGGGACCACCGCAATCTCTCATGCAGCACACACCTGTGTGAGCTGCACACTAGTGCTAGAGGCCCTGAGTCTGAAGCATCACAACTGTGGGGCTGGAGAATTGTGATGTCACGACTCCGCCCCGTGTGGCATCACACCCCACCCCCTTAATGCAAGTCTATGGGAGGGGGTGTGACTTTTTTTTTTGAGTAACTGATAATCTTCATTAAAGGGGTACTCCGCCCCTAGACATCTTATCCCCTATCCAAAGGATAGGGGATAAGACGTCAGATTGCGTGGGTCCCACTGCTGGGGACCTCCAGGATCTCGGCTGCAGCACCCACGTCAATGACTTCTGGCAACACTCGAGGCTTCGGATCCCAACCACGTGAGTGGAAGAGCGTGACATCACGACTCCGCCCCCGTTTGACATCACACCCCGCTCTTCCGCTCGCGTGGTCGGGATCCGAAGCCTTCAGCGTTGTCAGAAGCTGTTGAGGTGGGTGTTGCAGCTGAGATCCCGGGGGTCCCCAGCAGTGGGACCCCCGTGATCTGGCATCTTATCCCCTATCCTTTGGATAGGGGATAAGATGTCTATAGGCGGAGTACCCCTTTAAACTAAGGGAAAAATAAGAATGGACACATCTGTACCCGCACCTCCATAATACTTGGACAAAGGGATTTGCAAAAGATAACACAAATCTTAATCAGTTCTTTTAAAATAATAAATGCTTTTTGTTTAAGCAATCTGTAGTGTTTCAATAGAACAACTGATGGGGGGGAGGATGGGGGTGCAAATATTTTATTTAATTTATATTAAACTTGATTTTTTTTTTTAAAGTAACCTTAAAAAACAAACCCATGAAATTGCTTTGTTTCAGAATGCTTTTGCACCCTTCACTGATGCCAAGACTAGGAGCCATGCTGATGATGTCGGTCTCGTTCTTTCTTCATTACAGGCTAGTATATACCGAGGGGGATACAGCCGTTTTGCTCCATACTAAATGACAAAACCATAAAACTCTTCCAGTGTGGGGGAAAAAGAAGCTTTCCGAGGCCTGGGTATTGCAATACATGCAGTAGTGCATCATTTTAGCAACTCTAAATAACTAAATAAAACTCAAAGAGAGTAAAATTACATTTTTTATCTTATACCTCAGATATTTTGTTCTGTGTATTTTAATATTGTGGGTCTTTAATTTCTCAAGGTTCTGTAGTTGATTGTTGGCTGTAGATTTTTTGTGGTTGACCTAGAAAGCTACTACTGTAGATATGAATAATAAAAATTAAAAAAAAACTATTTTAGGGCCACAATCAAGAGTGCTATAATATGTAAATGAATTATATATGCTAAATATTAAGCTATTGGAATTATCACATTTTGTAAGCGTGTGACTATAGTAGTCATTTCTGCATTTACATATATTTCAGTTTATTTGGGAGAGCTAAAATGCTGATACATTTAAGCAAAAAGGTTGCCACTGCACCAAACTTCATTTAGTGACTGTCCTAAATTATTTATTAATTGTCCAGAGCCAAAGGTTGTGTTTAAATTTGTGAATTTGACTCTTTGTACATAAAATCTGATGAAATGCTATCCTAGCTTACCCTTTTTAAGCATTCCACCAGACAGTATTCAGCTATTAATAATAATCTTGGCATACACAAAGTTTGAAAAAAAATCGAGAAAAGACAAAAATCACAGGAAAAAAATATAAAAAACAAGTGAAAACAAGAAAAAAATACAAAAAATACAAAAGAAAAAAACAAACAAGCTAGTTAGATCATCTACATTCTTTTTTATATTTCCTTCAGTATAAGAAATTATTGATATCATTGCTGTTTTTTATAATGTGGGAAGGGGAGTATTATTAAAAAGATGACAAAAGCACTGTTTCTATTTTTTTCTTTTTTTGAAAGTTGTAAAGGGAAAGTAATAATAAAAAAAACTTAAATTGTTTGTACCAGTTAAAATGTACAAAATTTACATCTGTGCAGTGGAGTTGTTATGTTCTAAAAAAAAATATACGCAGCCTATTATGCTTTAGTTTTAGCCTATTAGAACAACTATTAGAGAAAATTATCATTTTTATGGAGTTACTAAATATATCGAGATTTATATAAACATTTTACAAGTATTGCATTCATTATGTAGAAATAATCACAGTATTTTCAACTGCTTGGTTGCTGCTTTTATTTTTTTTATTTATTTATTTATTTTACATTATACTGTGTAAACAATCTGCAATTTTTCAGTTGTACAAAGCTTTATGTAATTTATGTTTTATTGAAAAAAAGTTTTCAATTACTGTTTGCCAGTTCATTTCTAGGACTGACCCACAGTAACCACTCTTTATACTTAGTTTTAAGCAGACCTGTAAAAAAATCCACATTTTCTAGAAAATTATGGACTATGTGTTGTACAAGTTAGTTTATTATTCATGTTTACTAAACCATAATCCTTAAAAAAACTAATTTTATTACTGAGAGAGTTTCATCTATTTGAATTTTATGGGTCTTGTAGTTTTTTTTTCTTTCATTTATTTATTATTTTTCTTTCATTTCAAGTAAGTGGTAGTTTACAGCTAAAATTGCTTAATTAAAGTTTACATTATATTGAAATAGGTAATTCTATTTTAACAACCTATTAATTTATAAAATTCTATATACTTTAAATTATTTTTAAATGCACCCAGCAAGAAAAAAAAATTTTGATAGCAAGAACTAGAAAAAAATAAAAACAAAGCAAAAAGAAAATTTAAACAATTAATTTGAAGGTGTGCTATTCATCAAAGCTATTAGGTATAAGCTTTGGGATAGACAAAAAAAGTAAGAAAAAAAGCTCTTACATTTAAATTTGAGTTCAAACAGAAATATTTAATTCTTCTTATATATTAATGTTAAAATAAAAAACTATGAGTCAAAATAATATCAATGAAAGCAAAATGGGACAATTGATAAACCAACACATCAGTAATACTTGAAACTTATGCAACATATCCTTTCATTATTGATGTGTTGGTCTATTCTATATGAGACACTAAAAACTGTTGTCACTGAAAATAATGTTTACAGAATCAAGACCTGATGGTCATTTTATAATATATTCAATTGGATATATTTCATTAGATAGAGCATCTTACTTGCTGTCCCATTGAGCTAGCTAAGGAATTCTTAAGCGCAAATTAGTCTAGAAAAGGTTGTCCATCCCTGAATGAGTCTACAATATGGAGCATGTAGACTTGTCTAGTGAGGGATTTGACTATTCATATCTCCTTTCACATGGCAGTGATTGCGAGGTTCAAAGACAGACCAGTCAGCTGTTAGTATATAGACCAAGCTGCTAAATGGTGTATTCTGAGAGGGCTGAGCGGGTTGGGGTAACCACTGATGATCCAGCTACACAGGTTAAGAAATGGAGGACCACTAAGTAAATTATTGGAGAAGAATAACATTTTTACACAATACAACTCGCAACTAAATCAGTCCTAAAGAATTGATCCAAAAAATACAAAAAGAGTATTTTAATAAACCGATGGTCTTCAACTTAATAGAAGTGAAACACTTAGTAGCAGGATGTTCTCTTTCATGCACATAAAAATATGCAAATAGTAATTTTATAATGTTTTCTAAGCTTACTATATTCAGAGGATTCATAGCATACAATATTAACGGTTACTGGTTACAATATCATCAACATTGAGCACAGATAGTTCAAGCCTATTGTTCTGAGTGGTGAGAAATATGCAATGCGATTCATGATAATTCCATTTGTCAAGTTACTGAAAAATTGCAGTTTGTCTGTGCATATTTGTAGATTCTCTTCCATGGTGTCCTGTTTATGAGCTAAAATGAGCTATGGTAATCTCATCCGGAGTTCTGTTTTTGTATTTGTAATAATAAATACAATTAACTGGGAGGGGCGGGAGGGGGTCAAAACATGGGTATATTGCCCATTCTTTCTATTTTTTGTTCATTGCAAATAATATTCTCATATGTACTGTGCCCGTCCACTGAGACGACCACTGTATTCAATGAATCACTGCTGTAAACCTACCAACTTGCTATAAAACTGCTTTAAATACAAGTGTTTGTGACCAGATTTTCTCTTTGTCATCGTATGTGCATGCAAGTATGATCATTTGAACATACATCAATAAAGATCCACAAAAGATGAAATGTTTTCAGTAGTGTTTCTAAGTATAGAGAGTATCATTTATGTTTAGAAATTAGAAAAAAAAGTTGCAAATAGAAAAAAGAAAACTTTCTGTATTGTGTGTTATTTTCAGTATAAAAAAGGGATCTTCCCTCCAGTATATTTAAAGTATATGCAAATCCAATTTAAAATGTACTGTAACACTGGGGAAAAAAGACAATATTTTTTTAGTAGATCGGCATCACCTCAAATCAACAATGGGGGTTTGCATCATTTTTTAAGACACCTCATAGATACTGATTTTACAACCAGATTTACTCAAAACTTTATGATGTGAATGAATAGCATTATAGTTCTCAAAAAAGAGAAAAAAAAAACAAACAAAAAAAGTCAAATCTGTTATAGAACGACGTATGTCAGAAGGTAAGAAGTTTCCATATTTCACAAAAAGTAGAAAAAAAGATTATTCACTGGTTTTAATTAAATTAAAAATGTTTATCTGGGATAGCTATATTTGGATTTTTTTTATTTGTGTTCTTTTTTTTTTAAACAATATATATTTGGAATGTTTTCATGTATGTAAATAATTACTGATGCTATCAAATATAAAATAAATTATAAAATACCATGTGTGGATTATAGTGACTTTAAAACAGATTATCAAAGAAATCTGCAAACCCAGAAAATGTGTATATCTGTCTTTAGAAATGAGTGTTTATATCACTACAGTGGTTTGTGAATAAAGAACAATGGTTTGTAATATTAAAAAAAAAATAAAAATAAAAGCTTAGTCTCAAATGTATAAATAACATCTGAAGTGTGTCTTTTCTGTGTTTCGGAAGTATCGCAGTAGCAGAACAATTCACACTGGGTTCTGGGTCTTGATTTACAACACAATTTCTGTTATTTAAGAACACATGGATGATAATTTGCAATAAAAACATACTGGCAAAATGGTATCTTTAAAACCTGCACCAAAAGTTGTACTGTGTGCATTTGGCATTGAATCAGAGGATTATTTACATTAAAGGGGTATTCCAGGGATAGATAGTGGAGTGCTTTTAATATAAAATATAAAAGAACCCCCCACCACCCCACCTTGATCCTCTATAATTACCATTCTCACAGCCCCAGCTCTTTACTGTTCCCTTCCTGAGCCTTCAGAATAAGCCCGCTCATCCTGTCACTGTATGCTGTATGCTTTCTTTGTCATATATAAAAAACATCAATTCAAATCCACTACAACATTTTTCCTATCCCTGGAATAGTCCTCTTACGACAATGTTCCCACTAGTTATCAGCTATTTGTGAGCATTATTTTGGTCATTATTTTTTTACTAATGCCATGGGTGGTAAAAAAAAAATAAATAAATAAAAATAAAAATAAAAGGTGCATATCATTAAATTTGTCCATGTCTGGTCTAATGCCACTGAACAAAATCAGGTTTACAAAATTGCTAATAAACTCAGTTGGAACATAGCCTAAGGGCTCATAAATACACTGCTTAAAAAAAATTAAGGAAACACATAAGCAACACAATATAACTCCAAGTCAATCACACTTCTGTGAAATCACACCGTCCACTCAGGAAGCAACACTGATTGACAAGCAATTTCACATGCTGTTGTGCAAATGGAACAGACAACAGGTGGAAAATATAGGCAATTAGCAAGACACCCCCAATAAAAGAGTGGTTCTGCCAGTGGTGACCACAGACCACTTCTCAGTTTCTATGCTTCCTGGCTGATGTTTTGGTCACTTTTGAATGCTGGCAGTGCTTTCACTTTAGTGATAGCATGAGACTGAGTCTACAACCCACAAAAGGGGCTCAGGTAGTGCAGGTCATCCAGGATGGCACATCAACGCGAGCTATGGCAAGAAGGTTTGCTGTGTCTGTCAGCATAGTGTCCAGAGCATGGAGGCACTACCAGGAGACAGGCCAGTACATCAGGAGACATGGAGGAGACCGTAGCTGGGCAACAATCCAATAGCAGGATCGCTACCACCACCTTTGCACAAGGAGGAGCACTGCCAGAGCCCTGCAAAATGACCTTCAACAGGCCACAAATGTGCATGTGTCCACTCAAATGGTCAGAAACAGACTCCATGAGGGTGGTATGAGGGTCCAATGTCCACAGGTGGGGGTTGTGCTTACATGCAGGACGTTTGGCATTTACCAGAGAACACCAAGATTGACAAATTCGCCACTGGCGCCATGTGCTCTTCACAGATGAAAGCAGGTTCACACTGAGCACATGTGACAGACGTGACAGAGTCTGGAGACGCTGTGGAGAACATTCTGGTGCCTACAACATCCTCCAGCATGACTGGTTTGGCGGTGGGTCAGAAATGGTGTGAGGGGGCATTTCTTTGGGGGTCTGCAGAGCCCTCCATGTGCTTGCCAGAGGTACCGAGATGAGATCCTCAGACCCCTTGTGAGACCATATGCTGGTGCAGTTGGCCCTGGGTTCCTCCTAATGCAATACAAAGCTAGACCTCATGTGGCTGGAGTGTGTCAGCAGTTCCTGCAAGAGGAAGGCATTGATGCTATGGACTAGCCCGCCCATTCTCCAGACCTGAATCTGATTGAGCGCATCTGGGACATCATGTCTCGCTCCATCCACCAACGCCATATTGTACCATAGGCTGTCCAGGAGTTGGTGGATGCTTTAGTCCAGGTCTGGGAGAACATCCCTCAGGAGACCATCTGCCACCTCATCAGGAGCATGCCCAGGCATTGTAGGGAGGTCATAAAGGGAGCTTGTATTCACTTCCAGGTTGTCAAGAGAGAGGTGCTGTTTGGTAACTATAAAACCAAGTATATCTAGCGATTGTCTGAGCTAGTGATTGTGTGTCTGCATACAAGTGTGTGATGTATACAAGTGAGTGTAAGTATAAAAGTGAGAGGGACTTAAAATTTAAGGGACTTAAAATTTGGGGAGTTTAATTGAATTATTTGATATTTTTTATTTTTATTTTTTACTGTTAATACTTGCAATCCCCAAATGTAGTATGGCCTCCATGTTGGAAAATGCAGTCCAGTGCACATCTTGTGCAATGTATGCAATCCTTGAACAGCAGTTTGAGGGTGCATATTGTTGTGTGAGATGTGTGCAAGTTGCTCAATTGGAGCAACTGGTAACACTGAGACGCATTGACAACCTGGAGAGGAGTCTCCTGATCACTGAGCAAGTACTTTCTGGGGTAGAGGTGGGGGAGGATAGTGCGATGGAGGTGCAGGACAGTCAGGCAGTTAGCTGGGTTACAGTTAGAAAACGGGGTAGGGGGAAAAGTGTCAGGGAGGCTAGTCCTGAACTGGCACACCCCAACAAGTTTTCCCGGTTGGCAGATAAGGGGGTTGCCATTTCAGAGCTAGCAGTACTGCAGCAGGACTCTGCCTCTGACCTCCAGGGGGGTGTTTGCTCCAGTAAGGAGGGAGGGAGGAGTGCAGGGCAGGCCAGACAGGTACTGCTAGTGGGGGACTCTATTATTAGGAGGACAGACAGGGCGATCTGTTACAAAGACCGGGATCGACAAACAGTGTGTTGTCTTCCTGGCGCTCGAGTTCAGCACATCGCGGATCGGGTTGACAGGTTGCTGGATGGGGCTGGAGAGGACCCAGCAGCCATGGTACATATTGGCACCAATGACAAAGTAAGAGGTAGGTGAAGTGTCCTTAAAAATGATTTCAGGGACTTAGGCTGCAAGCTTAAGGCAAGGACCTCCAAGGTAATATTTTCTGAAAAATTACCTGTAACACGAGCCAAACCAAAGAGGCAGCGGGAGATCAGGGAAGTAAACAAGTGGCTCAGAAGCTGGTGTAGGAAGGAGGGGTTTTGGTTCATGGAGAACTGGGCCGACTTCACTGTCGGATACCGGCTTTACCATAGGGACGGGCTGCACCTCAATGGGGAGGGTGCAGCTGTGGTTGGGGAGAAGATGTATTATTGGGGAGATGATGTATTGTTATAAGCCACCAAACATAATGGAAGAAGCAGAAGATCAATTACTAAAGCAAATAAACAAGACAGAAAATCAAAAGGAGGTGATAATAATGAGGGACTTTAACTATCCTGATTTAAACTGGGATACTGAGACCTGTGAATCTCATAAAGGAGACAGGTTTCTGACTATAGCTGAAGCCAATTATCTGTCCCAAATGGTACAGGGCCCGAACAGAGGGGGCACCCTACTAGACTTAATATTAATCAACAGACCTGATAGAGTAACTGATGTGCAAGTAGAAGGAAGCCTAGGAAATAGTGATCATAATATAATACATTATATTTTGTTTTTCAATAAGGGAATCTCTCGAGGGGCCACAAAAACAATGAACTTTAGGAAGGCAAAGTTCGATCAACTCAGAGAAGTCCTTTGCAATATAAAAACTGGATAATGTCCTCAAAAATATGAATACTGACACTAAATGGGAGACCTTTAGGAATTTTAGGAATATCTTAAATTCTCACTGTAAGATGTAAATACCCTATGGGAATAAAAGGGTCACAAATAAAAGAAAACCAATATGGATGAATAAAAATGTTAAGGGGCAATAAATGACAAAAATAAAGCATTTAAACTACTAAAACAGGACAGCAGTGAAGAAGCATTAAAAAGCTATAGAGAAAAAGGTAAAATACAGATAAAAGCCACAAAAGAGGAGACAGAAAGACTCATTGACAAAGAAAGTAAAACTAAGCCCAAAAGGTTCTTTAACTATGTAAATAGCAAAAAGGTCAAAAATGAAAGTGTAGGCTCTTTAAAAAATGATGAGGAAGAAATTATTGATGGGGATCAGGAAAAAGCAAATATACTAAACAAATTCTTCTCCACTGTATTCACCAAAGAAAATGAAATGCCAGGTGAAATACAGTGTGATGAGGTAAACTACCCAGTATAGGTCACCTGTCTAAACGAGGAAGAAGTACAGTGCCGCCTACAAACAATCAAAATAGAGAAATCACCAGGTCCAGATGGCATTCACCCCCGAGTTCTAAAGAAATTAAGTATTGTAATAGAGAGACCTCTATTTTTAATATTCAGGGACTCTATAGTAACAGGGACTGTTCCCCAGGACTGGCACATGGCAAATGTGGTGCCAATATTTAAAAAGGGGACAAAAGGTGACCCCGGGAATTACCGACCAGTTAGTTTAACCTCTGTTGTATGTAAATTGTTTGAGGATTTTCTAAGAGATGCTGTGTTGGAGTATATTGATAAAAAATAAATTTATGACCCCATATCAGCATGGCTTTATGAGGGATCGGTCCTGTCAAACTAACCTGATCAGCTTTTATGAGGAGGTGAGCTCCAGACTGGACCAGGGGCAATCACTGGATGTCATTTATCTGGATTTTTCCAAAACATTTGATACCGTGCCACATAAAAGATCGATGCATAAAATGAGAATACTTGGGCTGGGGGAGAATGTGTGTAAGTGGGTAAGTGGCTCAGTGATATGAAACAGAGGGTGGTTATTAATGGTACTGATTGGGTAACTGTTACTAGTGGGGTACCACAGGGGTCAGTCTTGGGTCCTGCTCTAATTAATATATTTATTAATGACCTTGTAGAGGGGTTAAATAGTAAAGTAGCAATCTTTGCAGATGATACTAAACTCTGTAAAGTGGTAAACACAATAGAGGACAGTGAACTGTTACAAATGGATCTGGATAGGTTGGAGGTTTGGGCTGAGAAGTGGCAGATGAGGTTCAACACTAGTGATGAGCAGCATTGCCCATATTCAAATTTGCGATATTTTGCGAATATATATACAAATATTTGTCTTATATTCGCGAATTTCGTGTATTTGTTATATTCGCATATGCGAATATTTGCCTGTTCACGTATTCGAGGAAGAAAACAGTGAAGGGGTGGGCAACTTTACTATTGGTTGCTAGGGATGTTGTAGATAACCTTTGACAATTACATTTTCATAATTCTAATTGGCCCACAAGAGAAAATAAGTAATATGCGAATATTCACATATGAAAATATGCGCATATGCGAATATGCGCATATGCGAATATGCGGAAAAAAGTGAATATTCGTAATTTCGAATATATAGCGAATATATTCGCAATATTCACGAATTCGCAAATTTGTGATATTCACGATAAAAATTTGAAACGCGAATATTCGCGCCCAACACTATTCAACACTGATAAATGTAAGTTAATGCACATGGGGAGGAAAAATCCAGGATGGGGTTATATATTAAATGGGATTACATTTAGAAATGAGACCAACGGTTGGAGGGTGAATTCATACAATACTTAAAGACCACCTAGATGGTCCAATAATACCCTAAGTTCCCAACCCTCAAACTTATTGTGATTTAAATCTAAATTAAATGAATTTATTGAATAGGTCCATAAACTAAACTAAATTGAAAATAACAATTCAAACTCTTAAAAACACTGCATGCATAACAGCCTCATTAGTTGTAGGTTATTAGGGCTAGAAATAGCTCCTTATATCTATTGGATTCGTAGGGGCCATTCTGCAGTTAATGTCCCTTTCTACTTTCTATGGCTGGAGCATGCAGCAAGTTAAAACCAAAAATTACACTGCCCCCTCAACGTTTCGCCACTTCAGTGGCTTTCTCAAGAGGCATGTGGGCAATGGCCATTGCCCACATGCCTCTTAACAGGCCTTAGGGGAGACCTAATAACTATGTATAAAAATATCAGGGGGCAGTACAGAGATCTCTCCCATGATCTATTTGTAACCAGGACTGTATTTATAACAAGGGGCATCCTCTACATTTAGAGGAAAGAAGGTTTCTACACCACCACAGACGGGGGTTATTTTCTGTAAGAGCAGTGAGACAGTGGAATTCTCTCCCGGAGGAGGTAGTCATGGTGAACTCTGTAAAAGAGTTCAAAAGGGGCCTAGAATAATAACATTGATGGTTGTATGCACTAAATTTTTAGGGACAGCATGTTGATCCAGAGATTTATTCTGACTGCCATATTTGGAGTCAGGAAGGAATTTTTACATCTAGTATGAGTTTTTATATTTTTTTTTGCCTTCCCCTGGATCAACTCAGTAGGGACTCATTAGGGATATAGGTTGAACTAGATGGACTCTGGTCTTTTTTCAACCTTATGAACTATGTTACTATGTTACAGGCATGTGGAGAGTATACACACTACTGAGCCTCATTTTGACTTGTTTTAACCCCTTAACGACGCAGGACGTATATTTACGTCCTGCGCCGACTCCCGCGATATGAAGCGGGATCGCGCTGCGATCCCACATCATATTGCATCGGTCCCGGCGCTCATCAATGGTCGGGACCCGTGGCTAATACCACACATCGCCGATCGCGGCGATGTGCGGTATTAACCCTTTAGAAGCGGCGGTCAAAGCTGACCGACGCTTCTAAAGCGAAAGTGAAAGTGACCCGGCTGCTCAGTCGGGCTGTTCGGGACCGTCGCGGTGAACAGCTGACCGGACACCGGGAGGGCCCTTACCTGCCTCCTCGGTGTCCGATCGGCGAATGACTGCTTCGTGCCTGAGATCCAGGCGGGAGCAGTCAAGCGCCGATAACACTGATCACAGGCGTGTTAATACACGCCTGTGATCTGTGTAAAAGATCAGTGTGTGCAGTGTTATAGGTCCCTATGGGACCTATAACACTGCAAAAAATTTTTTTAAAAAAGTGTTAATAAAGGTCATTTAACCCCTTCCCTAATAAAAGTTTGATTCACCCCCCTTTTCCCATAAAAAATAAAATAAAACAGTGTAAAAAAAATAAAAATAAACATATGTGGTATCGCCACGTGCGTAAATGTCCGAACTATAAAAATATATCATTAATTAAACCGCACGGTCAATGGCGTACACGCAAAAAAAAATCCAAAGTCCAAAAAGCGTATTTTGGTCACTTTTTATATCATTAAAAAATGAATAAAAAGTGATCAAAAAGTCCGATCAAAATAAAAATAATACCAATAAAAACTTCAGATCACGGCGCAAAAAATGAGTCCCCATACCGCCCTGTACATGGAAAAATAAAAAAGTTATAGGGGTCAGAAGATGACATTTTTAAACGTATAAATTTTCCTGCATGTAGTTATGATTTTTTCCAGAAGTGCGACAAAATCAAACCTATATAAGTAGGGTATCATTTTAACCGTATGGACCTACAGAATAATGATAAGGTGTAATTTTTACCGAAATATGCACTGCGTAGAAACGTAAGCCCCCAAAATTTACAAAATGGTGTTTTTTCTTCGATTTTGTCGCACAATGATTTTTTTTTCGCCGTGCATTTTTGGGTAAAATGACTAATGTCACTGCAAAGTTGAATTGGCGACGCAAAAAATAAGCCATAATGTGGATTTTTAGGTGGAAAATTGAAAGGGTTATGATTTTTAAAAGGTAAGGAGGAAAAAATGAAAGTGCAAAAACGGAAAAACCCTGAGTCCTTAAGGGGTTAAGGACATTACATCAAAGTTGGATCAGCCTGTAATGTTTTTTTCCACTTTGATTTTGAGTGTGACTCCACATCCAGACCTTCATGTGTTGATAAATTTGATTTCTATTGATAATTTTTGTGTGATTTTTTTGTCAGCACATTCAACTATGTAAAGATGAAAGAATTTCATACGATTAGTTAATTTATTCAGATATAGGATGTGTTATCTTAGTGTTCCCTTTATTTTTTTGAGCAGTGTATATTACATTACTGCATCATTTTTGTATCAAGCTGTGATATGGTTGCCATAAATGTGCTTTTCCTCTACGAGTATTTTGTAAAGAGGAGGAACAGCATCCAATACATGCAGATGAATGGATATCCTGTATTTATTGGATGATGTCCTTACTCCATTGATCTTCACAATCTCAGGAATGGGTTTATGGTTGAAAGCAGGCAGCTCCTGGCCATTTTTTAATACAAGATGTTTAATGGTGTTGTGCCCAGAGCGCAACATCTAAAGGTAAGCTAAGTACTTATTCCATATATTGCTTTTGATTATGTGGAGCACACAAACACTGTGCACCTTTCTGTCTTCCATTTTTCTTCACATTTCTAAATACCATTTCATATGGAATAATATGGATCTGATGGAAAATTTATGAAATGTTTTAGACACTTTTCTGTCGGGTCCAATATTTGAGTGGCTTCTGGAAAGGGCATAACTTAAGATGCATTAAAATGTGCCACATTCTGGTGCAAATTCCAGAACAGTTTAAAAAAGTTTATAGTAAACCCAAATTTTAAGGGTATGTCTAAAGCTGTTCTCCAACCAGTTCTGCAGAGACCGGTGTGAAGAGACTTAGCTGATGCTGGCTGGTACTTGATGGGTCCATCAAGTTCTGTACACAAGCTCTAGTCATCAGACAGGGGCTTGTGCACAGAATTCACTGGACTTTGTACGATTGCCTTGGCAACTGTACCACCCAGCATCAGCTGAGTCTTTCTGCAACAATATGTGCAGGGAGCACACCTTTGGATTAAATTTTTAAACTAGATAGTCTTCAAATTAGCCAGACTTATCAAGCATGATACAGTGTGATAAATCTGATTTCTGTTTAAAACTCTCTTTCTGAGTTTGCACAGTCTAAATAGTCAACTATTTTAGTAAATCTGGGCCATGGTGTTGCATTGAACTTGTATGGAGGTTGTACAGCTTTTTTTCTAAAGAGTAAACCTTCATACTTCTGCTTAGGATCCATTCATGTTTAGGAAAAATGGCTGCTAGAGCAGACTGACTTAAATCTGTTGGTCGGTCTATGGGAGAAGCACATAGTAGCACACTACACTCCTTGCCTCACAGAATGGCTATATAGGCTTATAATGGGGCAATCTTATGAAGCAGGACAGTGATCATATTTTGGTCAGTATATAAAACCAAACTAGGAGTAGAACTGACACAGAAAAAAATGGTACAAACTTTACATTCAAACCATCTTAGGGCGGAGATTTATCAAAATCTGTGCAGAGGAAAAGTTGCCCAGTTGTCCATAGCAACCAATCAGATTGATTCTTTCAATTTTTAAAGCGCCTTTCGAAAATGAAAGAAGTGATCTGATCGGTTGCTTTGGGCAACTGGACAACTTATCCTCTACATTGATTTTGAGAAATCTCTTGGTTTTGGTTAAAAATACTGAGCTAAATACTGACTAAAATACTATGTGTGAACATAGCCTAAGGGCACATCCACTCACAGAGCAGATTTGTTGCAGAAATGTGGGCAAATGAATAAGTTCTGTACATATAAATGGGATTTGTGCATAGAAAAGTAGGAAAGAGAAATATAATCCTTCTTTTATTCCTTTATATCCTTCCTCATACCTTTGTAATCTACTTCTGGCTTTGACTTGAAAAGTGAAGGAAAAACTGTAACAAATACTTTAGCATTTTCCAAAATAACACTGTGTTCACCCCTTTTACTAGTTAATAGGCCTTTTGTGTGTTGTTTATTTATATATATATATATATATATATATATATATATATTATTTTTTTTTTTTTTTTTTTTTAAGTAATAAAATGTGATACAGAAAATGTAAGCTAATGGTCAATGAAATTAGGGGGTTTTAAATACTATAAATCAAATTTAGCAGATAGATATTTAGCTAGAGTTTGATGTTTCTTTCTTATAAGGATCAGTCAAAATAACATG
Source organism: Hyla sarda (assembly GCF_029499605.1). NCBI lineage: Eukaryota > Metazoa > Chordata > Amphibia > Anura > Hylidae > Hyla > Hyla sarda. Next base: position 166,631,488 of record NC_079196.1, on the reverse strand, counting down.
TTCCATGGGTATCTGATACAGCCTGTCAGCGACACTTGCATTAACCTGCACATTAAAAGTCAAAATGATGAATGAACAAGACACAATATCACATGCTAAATCTGGAAAGGTAAAATCAGTGAAGTGTATACAAAAATGTTCAACCCCCTTGTCTTTGTTATTTCTTTAGGGTACATTTACACAAAGAGTTAAAGGGGTAGACTGGTGAAAAACCTTTTTTTTTTAAATCAACTGGTGCCAGAAAGTTAAACAGATTTGTAAATTACTTCTATTAAAAAACTTTTAATCCTTCTTGTACTTATTAGCTACTGAATACTACAGTGGACATTCTTTCCCGTTTGAAGCACAGAGCTGTCTGCTGACATTATGAGCACAGTGCTCTCTGCTGACATCTCTGTCCATTTTACGAACTGTCCAGAGTAAAAGGAAATCCCCATAGCAAACATATGCTGTTCTGGACAGTTCATAAAATGGACAGAGATGTCAGCAGAGAGTACTGTGCTCGTGATGTCAGCAGACAGTTCTGTGTTTCAAAAAGAAAAGAATTTCCGCTGTAGTATTAAGCAGCTAATAAGTACAGGAAGGATTACGATTTTTTAATAGAAGTAATTTACAAATCTGTTTAACTTTCTGGCACCAGTTAGTTTAAAAAAAAAGTTTTTCACCGGAGTACCCCTTTAATGGTGCAACACACCACTGAACCAAACACATTATACCACACCATCACCATCTTTCTTAAATGTAACACTAAACTTTTTCTCAATATAATAGTGAGGATATATTAACCTGTTGGGGACGAAGGGCGTATGCATACGCCCTTGTGTCCTGGTACTTAAGGACGAAGGGCGTATCCATACGCCCGTGGGAATTTTGGTCCCCGCCGCGCGCCGGGCGGGGACCGGGCCGGGGTGACTGCTGATATCCATCAGCAGGCACCCCGTGCAAATGCCCAGGGGGGTCATTAGACCCCCCCATGTCGGCGATCGGCGCAAATCGCAAGTGAATTCACACTTGCGATTTGCGCCAATTCCGGGTCATTACGGGTCTATGGTGACCCGGTGACCCGGAATAGAAGGGGGATCGCGGGTGTCTAAGACACCCATGATCCCCCTAAAGCGATAGGAGTTAGGTGGCACGGGTGCCACCCCTCCTATCTCTGCTATTGGTGGTCTAGACGCGACCACCAATAGCAGATCTGGGGCGGGGGGGTTTACTTTTGTTTTCCCCGTCCTGCCCACCCACAATAGGCAGGGCAGAATGGGGAAAACGAAGAGGAGCGGCGCCGGAGTCCACTTACCCCTTCGGAGGCTGCGGAGCGACGGGGATCGGCGGGCGGCGACGGAGATCTGCGGCGGCGTGCAGCAGAAGAGGACGGCTCCCGGATGCGACGGAAGCCGGTGAGTAGTTGCCTAGCAACATCTAGAGGGCTACAGTCTGAGACCACTATAGTGGTCTCTAGACTGTAGTCCTCCAGATGTTGCAAAATTAGAAACTCCCAGCATGCCCAGACAGCTGTTTGCTGTGTGGGCATGCTGGAATTTGTAGTTTTGCAACAGCTGGAGGTCTGCAGTTTAGAGACCACTGCACAGTGATCTCTCTACTGCCCTCTAGATCTTGCAAAACTACAACTCCTAGCATGCGCACACAGCTGTTTTCTGTGTGGGCATGCTGGGAGTTGTAGTTTTGCAACATCTGGAGGTCCACAGTTTGGAGATCACTGTTCAGTGGTCTCTAAATTGTAGCACTCCAGCTGTTGCAAAATTACAAATTCCAGCATGCCCACACAGAAAACAGCTGTCTCGGCATGCTGGGAGTTGTAGTTGTGTACCTCCAGCTGTTGCATAACTACATCTCCCAGCATGCCCTTCTGTGATCAGTACATGCTGGGAATTGTAGTTTTGCAACAGCTGGAGGCACACTGGTTGGAAAATACTGAGTTAGGTAACAGAACCTAACTGAAGGTTTTCCAACCAGTGTGCCTCCAGCTGTTGCAAAACTACAACTCCCAGCATGCACGGTCTGTCAGTACATGCTGCTGGGAGATGTAGTTTTGAAACAGCTGGAGGTTTGCCCCCCATGTGAACGTACAGGGTACATTCACACGGGCGGGTTTACAGCAACAAGTCCCAGCATTTCCGGACAGCCACTGACTGTCCAGGCATGCTGGGAGTTTAGCAACAGCTGGAGGCACCCTGTTTAGGAATCACTGGCGTAGAATACCCCTATGTCCACCCCTATGCAATCCCTAACTTTGTCCTCAAATGCGCATGGCGCTCTCTCACTTCAGAGCCCTGTCATATTTCAAGGAAACAGTTTAGGGCCAGAGTTTAGTATCTCTGTACTCAGGAGAAATTACACTACAAATTTTGGGTGGCTTTTTCTCCTTTTACCACTTATGAAAAGGAAAAGTTGGGGTCTACACCAGCCTGTTAGTGTAAAAAAATTTTTTTTTACACTAACAAGCTGGTGTTGCCCTTTACTTTTTATTTTCACAAGAGGTAAAAGGAAAAAAAAAGACCCCCAAAATTTGTAAAGCAATTTCTCCTGAGTACGGAAATGCCCCACATGTGGCTGTAAAATGCTCTGCGGACGCACAACAAGGCTCAGGAGTGAGAGCGCACCATGTACATTTGAGGCCTAAATTGGGGATTTGCACAGGGATGGCTGATTTTACAGCGGTTCTGACATAAACCTAAAAAATAAATACCCACATGTGATCCCATTTTGGAAACTACACCCCTCACGTAATGTAATAAGGGGTGCAGTGAGCATTTACACCCCACATGTGTCTGACAGATTTTTGGAACAGTGGTACGTGAAAATGAAAAATGTAATTTTTTTGTTTGCACAGCCCACTGTTCCGAAGATTTGTCAAACGCCAGTAGGGTGTAAATTTCTCACTGTACACCTTATTACACTCCATGAGGGGTGTAGTTTCCAAAATGGGGTCACATGTGGGGGGTCCACTGTTCTGGCACCACGGGGGGCTTTGTAAATGCACATGGCCCCTGACTTCCATTCCAAACAAATTATCTCTCTAAAAGCTCAATGGCGCTCCTTCTCTTCTGAGCATTGTAGTTCGCTCGCAGAGCACTTGACGTCCAAACATGGGGTATTTCCATACTCAGAAGAAATGGGGTTACAAATTTTGGGGGGCATTTTCTCCTATTACCCTTTGTAAAAAAGAAAAATTTGGGGAAAAACCAGCATTTTTGTGGAAATTTTTTTTTTCATTTACACATCCGACTTTAACAAAAAGTTGTCAAACACCTGTGGGGTGTTAAGGCTCACTGTACCCCTTGTTACATTCCTTGAGGGGTGTCGTTTCCATAATAGTGTGCGATGTGGGGGGTTTTGCTGTCCTGGCACCATAGGGGCTTCCTAAATGCGACATGCCCCCCAAAAACCATTTCAGAAAAACTCCCATTGTTGCTCCTTCCCTTCTGAGCCCTCTAGTGCACCCGCCGAACACTTGACATACACATATGAGGTATTTTCTTACTGGAGAGAAATTGGGTTACAAATTTTGAGAGGATTTTTTTCCTTTTACCCCTTGTAAAAATTCAAAAACTGGGTTTACAAGAACATGCGAGTGTAAAAAATGAAGATTTTGAATTTTCTCCTTCACTTTGCTGCTATTCCTGTTAAACACCTAAAGGGTTAACACACTTACTGAATGTCATTTTGAATACTTTGAGGGGTGCAGTTTTTATAATAGGGTCATTTGTGGGGTATTTCTAACCAGAAGACCCTTCAAATCCACTTCAAACCTGAACTGGTCCCTGAAAAATTCTGATTTTGAAAATTTTGCGAAAGATTGGAATATTGCTGCTGAACTTTGAAGCCCTCTGATGTTTTCCAAAAGTAATAAATCATCAATCTTATGATGCAAACATAAAGTAGACATATTGTATATGTGAATAAATATATAATTTATTTGGAATATCCATATTCCTTATAAGCAGAGAGCTTCAAAGTTAGAAAAATGCAAAAATTTTAAATTTTTCATGAAATTTTTGAATTTCTCACCAAGAAAGGATGCAAGTATCGACGAAAATTTACCACTAACATAATGTAGAATATGTCACGAAAAAACAATCTCGGAATCAAATTTATAAGTAAAAGCATTCCAGAGTTATTAATGTTTAAAGTGACAGTGGTCAGATTTGCAAAAAATGCTCCCGTCCTTAGGGTCATAATGGACTCCGTCCCCAAGGGGTTAAAGTCAACTTTACAAACAATTATAGCTATGATCCTATGTGGACTGGAAGAAAAAGTCAGGTAAAGATTGTAATATGCAGAATGTATTATATTTTTCAGGATATATTCATAACACTTTGTCAAGCAAACATTCTCTTTAATTTACCCCATCCTGGAGAATTTGAAGAGGATGTACAAGATAATAAAACTAGATGATAGGGTGGTGCTCTATATGGAAGAAAACAAAACATGCACAACACCTGTCCTAATTAACTTTAGTTTTTATTTAGATTTTACAATATTAATGTCAAAAAAATAATAGGTTTAATTCTTGAAACATAGCAACATAGAATTTGTCTGAATGCTATTAAAGGACAACTGTAGTGGTCAAAAATCCCTGCCCAAATGTTCCCCAAACAAAAGTTATACAATTCAGTCAATTAGTCCTATTTACCTATATGCAGCCGTTTCTGAGATATTAGAGTTGCCAGCATAGCCCAGTAGTCCTGCGTCCGTCCCCTATTCATTACATTGCAGCCGCCATCTTGGGGACGGAGATCTCTTCCTCCCAGCAGTGTTTGTGCTCCCCCTAGCCTCTGTCAGCTCCTCCCTGCTTATGCATATGCATGAGCGGGTGCTTTCTGAGGCAGCCATAGGCTCATCCTCAGAAACGCCCCTATCTATAAGATTCAAGCAGGGGGAGAATGAGGACGTCCACAGCTCCTCCCCCCCTCCCCTGCTCTGTCTACATAGGACCTCACTTATCACGGGGAGGTTTTAAGTTTTCATGGGGGAAACACAGAGCAAACCACTGAGCAGGGAGGGGAGGACGTGTGTGTGAAGGAGACATATTACACTGCACGGGCTGGTGGTGTATAGACTACAGGGAATAAATATCATACTGGAGATGATTCTGTGTGTGAGATGGGGGGGACGGGACTACTGAATGACACATGCTGGGAGTTGTAGTCCCTGTTATGTGTGTGTGTATGCCAGTGTTTCCCAACCAGGGAATGCTGGGAGTAGTAGTTTTGCAACATCTGGAGGCACCCTGGTTGGGAAACACTGGTGTATGAACTACAACTCCCAGGAGACTACAGAGATACAATAGAGGTGTTTGTGAACTACAACTCCCAGGAGACTACAGAGATACAATAGAGGTGTTGGTGAACTACAACTCCCAGGAGACTACAGAGATACAATAGAGGTGTTGGTGAACTACAACTCCCAGGAGACTACAGAGATACAATAGAGGTGTTGGTGAACTACAACTCCCAGAAGACTCCTGATACAATAGAGGTGTTGGTGAACTACAACACCCAGGAGACTACAGAGATACAATAGAGGTGTTGGTGAACTACAACTCCCAGGAGACTACTGATACAGTAGAGGTGTTGGTGAACTACAACTCCTTTATACACTCAAACAGTAGAAAACTGTCAGGGCATGCTTGGATGTATAGTCTTACAACAGCTGGAGTCACCTCTGCAACTCCAAGCATGCACATACAGCAGAAAGCTGACAGGGCATGCTGGGATTTGTAGTCTTGCAACAGCTGGAGGCACCACTGGAATTCCCAGCATGCCCGAACAGCATATAAAATAACTGGGCATGCTTGGAGTTGTAGTTGTGAAAAAGATGGAGGGACCCCTATCAGGACAGTTTTATAGACAAACAATTATGTTTTTTTACCATTTTTACTTTCACTCTCCACTCTCCAGTGTCCACACTACAGTGAGCACGGAGGCAGCCTGCTTCATCACTGGACAGGAGGCAGCATGGGGAGGGGGAGATGAGCAGAAGGGGAGGGTGTATGCATAGGGAAGGGAGATGTGAGCGTTACAATATAATAATTTGCTCGGGGGGATAGAACAGGGGGAGGGCAGCAGCTTACAGGAAGTAAGCACAAGGCATGATGGGAGATGTAGTTTTATTTTCACTTCTCCGTAATTCGTGTGCTGATAACGGGAGAACGACTGGGCCAATTTTGATGGGGGAGACATCACTGCCCAGCACTGCAGATGTCCTTTAACAGTCCCTGGCCTTGTTCTATATCAAGCATAGCCTTATGCCTATCCCATGCATACAGAACCTAAAGCATTTGACACCTTATCCCCTACAGGATAGAGAATAAGTGTATGATCGTGTGGGGTCCCCTTGTAATCTCTAGGGTCCAAATGTCCCCATGCATGAATTGCACAGTCAATATGCTGTTGATACATGAATACAGTGCTCGTGTATCTCCAACACTCCTACAGAGATGCATGGAGTGGGTGTGTCGACCCCATGCTCCCAGCACAGGGACATTCAGGCTCTGTTCTAGGGATTGGGTGGGGGAGGGAGGTCCGACTGCTAATCTCCATCCAGAGGCTAAGGTGTCAAATGCTGAAGTACCCAATTCTACTAGAAGGCTGTTCCATGCATCCACTACCCTCTCAGCTGAAGTCAGGTGCAATCTTGCATGTTTACATTTTTTTGTAATGCAGTATACAGAATACCAATTCAATTAAAATGAAATTTGTGTTAAAAGTCATTCTTAACCCCTTCATGGCCCAGCAATTTATTGTTTCCTCCTCACATTCCAACAACCAAAAAAATATATGAATTGTGCAATTTTGTGGGGCAAAATTGTTTTTCGGAGATCATAATACAATTAATATGATATGCTAACATTATTATATGGGTCAATATGATTCCAATGAAACCAAACTTGAATATTTTTTTTCCTTTTATGGTAAAAAAAAAAAAAGTTTTTAACCATATCACTTTAGCATGTATGTGATTTTTTGATCACTTTTTATTGCTTTTTTATTCTGGGAATTTTTTTTGCCCCATTCACTGTGCAGGATCAGTAACCTAATAGCTCAGGCAGTTATGCACATGGCAATACCAAATATGTTTATTTTTTTTTTACAATGTTTTACTTAAAAAAAAGGGAAAAGGGGGGTGATTAAAACTTTTATTAGGAGATTATATTTTTTTTTTAAAAATCACATTTTTTGGCCCCCCTAGGGGCCTATCATAAGCCATCATTAGATGGATGGCTAGCAATATAAGGATATTGCATTTCATTGATCTGTGCTATCTGCACTCGATTGCTAAGGGCTATAGCGGAACAGAATGTTTAAATGAAGTGATCTGTATAGATCGGAGCGATCTCTGATGTCAGTCATTACCGGCAGATGTCTCCTACTGATAGCAGTGGGCATTTCCCGGTTATTATGCAGATCCGACCCGCAGGCCCGTTTCTTGTCCACCCACCTGACCCATGACATACATGTATGTAATGGGTCGGTAAGGGGTTAAGGCAAGTTGATATTGACATGGAAACCATGTTGATTTCCAAATAGAAAATGACACAGTTTTATCTTAAAAATGGGTTGCATTTTTTCCTGCACAGAGAAAGTGACACATTTTCCCATGTGGCTCTGCTTTTAAGTGCCCATTATCAGTGGGAGCTTTAATAAAGACTGTGCTAAAAAAAAATATATATATATAAATGGCTGTATAAAAAAAAAAAAAAAAATTTTTTTTATAACTTCTAATGTTTTATATCATTGTCTTAAAAAAAAAAAAAAGCTAAATATCCATGTTGGAATTTCTAACATATTTTTTATGAAATGGCTGCTATATATATATATATATATATATATATATATATATGTATATATATATCTTATACTGCATTTTTTTTGTTTGCTTTTACAAAGGATGATCCTAGTCAATTTGGTATGTGATATTCAGTCAGTATGTGCTCTTAAATCACTTTGTGGAAGTTAACTTCCCCTTTCCTACTTTATTTCCTACCTATTTTTTTTAATGCCATGAAGAGAATAGGAGAGAGGGTGGTTCAAATGGTAGCAACTGAAAAAAACTAACTAAGCAGATTCCTCATTTGTTTAATTTTCCTGGAATGATGCAGTAAATACACATGACTGCTGCAGTCAATCCCTGGCCTGAACACCTATAGGTCTACAGTATACATATATTGCAATTATGAATGGGAAGAACAATACAAATTTACTAATAATCAATTACTATGATTGCATCCTTCCCTATAAGGGAAGTTTCACATGGCAGAATTTCCAAGCAGCAGAGTCCAATCATTTTCAATGAAATTCTGCTGCACTGTGCACATGGCAGAATTCCCAATTCCAGCATCCACAGAAACATTGAACTGTTCAATGTTTCTGCAGATTCCGCTCTGAAATGCATTGCGTTCTGTGAAGATGGCGCCAAATAAGCATATGTGCAGAATGTTTGCCTGTATCTTCCAGATGGAAATTCCACCCTTTTTTGGCCGTGTCAACATGACCTACATGACAATTCTGCTGAAGAGGTTCCAGGAGCTGTCAGTAAATCTTGTGCATCTGAGCCTGCTTGCATAGTAGCCAAAGACATCTATGCCAGCTCAGAGCTGGCATACATTTCAATTGCAATTTACCTTTGCAGGCATGAATTATAGTAGACTAGACACATGAGGAAGCCACACCCCTTTTTCACAAAGCCACAAACCCCTTCCCATACATTTTGCAAAAATTGAACAAAAGAGTTACAAGATTTTTACACAATTGGCAACTTTTTCCTAGTCTGTGCCAGAGTTTCTAAACCTAATTAGATGCACTGTTAGTCAAACTCCTTCTCTGCTCCTGACTGTAGATGCTGAGAAGGTGTTTGACAAGGTCCACTGGGGCTATTTTAATAGAATTGTTAGAACATTTGCTTTTACTGGATATAGTGTTGATACTATCCTATCCTTTTACTCCTCCCTTTTCACTAAGTTTTTTTTAGGGCATCCTCGCATATATTCAAAATCTCCAATGGTACTACCAACACTATCTACTATTTTACTGAATCTATAAGAGCAGTCCAAACATCTGGAGATTAAAGACTGGAATTCAGAAAAATGTCATAGGGATTGATGCTGATGACGTTATTATGAAAGGATATGTATCCCATATTTGGGGATTTCATTAGACTCACCAAGTACCAAGGTCCTAAGAATTTACACAGGCTATTTGAAAGTAATACTAAGACAGTTACTTATTTAAAAAAAAATTGTCATGGGTGGGCAGAATAGCGGTATTAGACATGATGATCCCTCCATTTTTTATAGTTAATACCTAATATTGCTGTGTCTATCATATCATTCTTTTCTCCAATCAATATTTTGCACCTTTAAATAGGGAAAAAACCCTGGCATATGAGCACCCCTGATGTTAACCCCTTAAGGACCGGGGTTTTTTCCGTTTTTGCACTTTCGTTTTTTGCTCCTTGCCTTTAAAAAATCATAACTCTTTCAATTTTGCACCTAAAAATCCATATGATGGCTTATTTTTTGCACCACCAATTCTACTTTGTAATGACATCAGTCATTTTGCCCAAAAATCTACGGTGAAATGAAAAAAAAAATCATTGTGAGACAAAATAAAAAGAAAAAACAACGCAGTTTTGTAGCTTTTGGGGGCTTCCGTTTCTACGTAGTAAATTTTTTCGGTAAAAATGACACCTTATCTTTATTCTGTAGGTTCATATGATTAAAATGATACCCTACTTATATAGGTTTGATTTTGTCGTACTTCTGGAAAAAAATTATAACTTCATGCAGGAAAATTAATAAGTTTAAAATTGTCATCTTCAGACCCCTATAACTTTTTTATTTTTCCCCGTATGGGGCGGTATGAGGGCTCACTTTTTGCACCGTGATCTGAAGTTTTTAACGGTACCATACTTGCATTGATTGGACTTATTGATCGAAAATGACCAAAAATGCACTATTTTGGACTTTGAAATATTTTTTGCGCGTACGCCATTGACCGTGCGGTTTAATTAGTGATATATTTTTAGAATTCGGACATTTACGCATGCGGTGATACCATATATGTTTATTTTTATTTTTATTTACACAGTTTTTTTTTTATGGGAAAAGAGGGGTGATTCAAACTTTTAATAGGGAAGGGGCTAAATGATCTTTATTCGCTTTTTTCACTTTTTTTTGCAGTGTTATAGGTCCCATAAGGACCTATAACACTGCACACACTGATCTTTTACATTGTTCACTGCTTTCTCATTTCTAATTCTGCCGCTTGACTGCTCATGCCTGGATCTCAGGCATTCGGCGATCGGACAGCGAGGAGGCAGGTAGGGACCCTCTGGCTGTCCTGTAATCTGTTCTGGATGCCACGATTTCGCCGCGGCTATCCTGAACAGCGCACTGAGCTAACCGGCACTTTTTACTTTCACTTTTAGCCGCGTGGCTCAGCTTTGAGCGCGCAGCTAAAGGGTTAATAGCGCGCGGCACCGCGATCAGTGCCGCGCACTATTAGCGGCGGGTCCCGGCGTCACTATGATGCCGGGCCCGCCGTGATATGATGCGAGGTCACCGTGGGACCCCGCGTTATATCACGGGAGCGGGACAAAGGACGTACTCATACGTCCTTGGTCCTTAAGAGGTTAAAATATATAAGTTTGTGAAGAATGACAGAGAGAAATGATGAGCAGCTGTTGTAACCATAATCATTGGCTCCTTACTAAAATCGCTATTAGGAACCGCCAAGCCAGCTATACCAATCCTGAAACATGAGGAAATACAGAAGACCTTACTACGTGTTTCCCTTCTTAGTAGTAAAACTTCCCCTCCAATATATTTGTACTCTCTCACCAAATTTGGATCTTCATTGGAGTCTGGTAGTATATGCACCTAAATAATTTAATGGCTGAAGGATCTATGGGCCATTTCTATTATGTGACAAATATATACAACCATACAACCATGGAAGTTACTATATCTACAGATCAATCACATATTGTTCCAGTTGGACACACAATCTGCCATTTTTCCTAAAACAGCAAACCAGCTTTTCCTTCTGTCCACAATTTTAAAAACTGTAATACCAAATCACAATATACAGTATGTTATCATGGGTCATTATAGTTAAAGTGTAACTGTCATTAAAATAACTTTGAACATGTCACAGGAAAATGTCAAAAGTTTAGATTGGTTGGGGTCTTAGTGCTGAGACCTCCTTTGATTTAAAGTTATAGCGGGGTGAAGTGCACTGCAGACTCTGGCACTCAATCCAACTGATCACAGGAGACAGGCTTCATAGACTATAATAGAGCCCATCTTCTTAATAAGTTAGACTGAGCACCAAAGAGGAAGGTGTTAAATTAGCCCAAAATCTGCCATATATTTTAACTATTAAATTCAACTGAATTCAGTAAAAAGGCTATGTTAGCACACAGTTACCCAGATTTACTATTAAAAATTGTGACAGAATTTTAACCCAATTTACTCCAAAAACTGGCACACATGACTGCACCACATTTATAATGCATTGTATACATTTATTTGATCATTTGTCATGCACACATTAGACCCATTACCTGGTTAGCCCGTATATGCAGCACAGAGTGCTTAATAAAGTGGCACAGCTGCAAAATCAGGGACATGTTTCTGGGGCTTAAGTAAAGGAATATTATCATGGATGTCTATTGAATGCTCAGGTCTTTGGAGTAGGTTGCTTGGTTTTCAGTGGGACAGATCCCAACATCAAAATTGTCATTGGACTTCCAAGTAAGGAGGACAAGACAGGGATACCTGCTTTTTGTCCAGGAAAAAATATAAAAGAAGTTGAAGAATAAGTAGGAAAAATAGAATGGATTTCAGCTGGGAGAAGTTAAAGATGAGCGACCCTCCCAAGATTTGTTTCAGGAGGCTTCAATCAAACCAGGCCCAAATCTAATTTAAATTTAGAATTAATTTGATATGTTCTGAATATTTTCTCTCATCACAACTAATAGACATGCCAGCTATGACTGGAAGAAAGAAGAAAACATCTAAATCAGGTACAATACTTCCTTGGCCTACAGAGTTCTATTAATATTTTTCTTGCTTCCATTGATTAAGCCAATTTTGCACACTAGTTCATGATAACTAGTGGCAGAGCTGTGCTATTTATAGTTTCTATTTCCCTGGGTATTAGACTAAATATGCTTCATATTAGAAGGTAAGCTTCACTTTCCTTGGATTCTCTGCTAAGGGTGCATTTACACATCATGGTTTTGTCAAGATTGTCTGAGATTTTGTAAAAATCAACATCTGTATCCTTACGTAGTATTGGTTGAATTTAGTTATACACATAAGTGAGTGTGCTCCCTTACGCAGAAGAAACTACTATATACCTTATGCATTTGTTGGGATTAGCCCTCTAAACACTCAATCATTTAAATTCTATACAATAGTGCAGGGATCTTCTGTTGTGAAACAGCTTCTAGCATACTTTGCATGAAACATATTGAAGTATACTGAGATGTTGAAAAGGAGATGTTTTACGTATAGGGCCACAATTTATACACCTACAGTGTAGTACATAGACAACTGCCTGAAGTAGAATTACTCAACTTTATGAGGTTTGCCCAGCTATAGATCCTAATATTATTTCTATTACATTTGTGTCTCTGTTCAATTGCTTCATCTTCAACATGCTTTAATTGTGCAACAAGGAAGAAAACATTTGGATTGGTACCGCTGTGTCTGTATGAACTGGGTGTACATGAGCAGTGAAATGAAATGAAAACTGAGCAATTTAGTGAAAATAAAAAGTAATTCTGAACAATTTTCTGTCTTCTTGGTACTGAGTCCTCCCTAATTTTTCCTTGAGTTAAAAGGGTACTGCACCCCAGACATCAAATAAGATTTCTGATCATGAAGGGTTTAGCAGCTGGGACCCCCAGGATCTCTGGGACGGCACCCAGACCTTCTGAACATTCATGTTCAGAATGCCTACTTTGGACCACCGTGGTCGTGATGTTATGACACGCCCCCTCCATTCATGTCTATGTGGAGGGGGCATTGCGGCTGTGTATTTCTGCTCCACAGCCATCATGCCCCCTCCCATAGACATGAATGGAGAGTGTGTGGCATAATGTCACAACTGCGGCAGTCCAAGGCTGGTATTCTGAACATAAATCTTCAGAAGATCACCCATAGATCACAGGGGGTCTCAGCGGCTGGACCCCTCACTATATAAAATCTAATCCCCTAGCCAAGTTGATTTCAGCGTCTAGGATATAAAAAACAATAATCTCGGCTGATCAGGAGGGGACAGCGGGAGGGCCCTTACCTGTTTCCTCGCCTCTCGATTGGTGTTCTGATGCTCCAGTCAGCCATGACAGGCTGGAGCAGCAGAGCACTGATAACACTGATCAATGCTATGCTATGGAATAGCATTGAACAGTGTATGCAATCTGAAGATTTAATGTAATAGTCCCCTATGGGGACTAAAAAATTGTATGAAAAAAAAAAAAGTTGAGAAATGTGAATTAACCCCTTCTCTAATAATAGTTTGAATCACCCCCCTTTTCCCATTAAAAAAATGTAAATGTAAAAAATTAAACGACACGGTCAATGGCGTACAAGTAAAAAAATAAGTTACATGGTTAGTATGGTTGAAAAAACGGCCCCTGAGCACATTACTGCCTTTTGCCATGATTTGAGCAAAATCGTGGCAAAATCGCAGCGATTGTGTGCAAATTGCGGCAGACTACAGTAATGTGAGAGTGGCCCTGTGGGAGCCCGGCCTTCAGAGAGCTCACAGACACTCACACTGTATGGTAAAGGAACTTCCTGATGATATAATCGTAGGTCCTTTAACATACAGTGTACAACGAGGAGGAAGAGGAAATAGGGAAAAGCACAGGGAGGGGGGCTGTGAGGAAGGTGGGGAGACCAGTACATGGGATGAGGGGCATATAAACAGTATACAGGGGGTAAAGTTAGCAATAAATTGGGGTATAGGTAGCAGTATATGGGGAGCATAGGAAGCAGTGTATCATGTGAGATAGAGAAAACAATATGTGTAGAAGGGGGCCATTGGGAGTAGTATATGTGAGATAGGGGGTCATAGAGAGCAGAATATATGTGATAGGGGGTCATAGGGAGCAGCATATATGTGATAGGAGGTCATACAGAACAGTATATGTGAGATAGGGGGTCATACAGAGCAGTATATATGAGATAGGGGGTCACACGGAGCAGTATATGTGAGATAGGGGGTCATACAGAGAAGTATGTGTGAGATGGGGAGTTTGCTGTCAGGGCATGCTGGGATTTGTAGTTTTGCAACATCTGGAGGGCCACAGTTTGGAGATCACTGTGCAGTGGTGTCTAAACTGTAGCCCACCAGATGTTGCAAAACGGCACATCCCAGCATGCCCAAACAGCAAAAAGCTGTCTCAGCATGTTGGTAGTTATAGTTGAGTACCTCCAGCTGTTGCATAACTATAACTACATCTCCCAGCATGCCCTTCGTTGATCAGTACATGCTGGAAGTTGTAGTTTTGCAACAGCTTGAGGCACACTGGTTGGAAAATACAGAACCTAACTGAAGGTATTCCAACCAGTGTGCCTCCAGCTGTTGCAAAAGTACAACTCCCAGCATGCACAGTCAGTAAATGCTGGGAGTTGTAGTTTTGAAACAGCTGGAGGTTTGCCCCCCCCCCCCATGTGAATGTACAGGGTACATTCACCCGGGCGAGTTTACAGTGAGTTTCCTGCTTCAAGTTTGAGCTGTGGCAAATTTTTCGCTGCAGTGCAAACTCCTAGCGGGAAATTCACCGTAACCCGCCAGTGCGAATGTACCCTAAAACAATACACCACACTAGCACATAATAAAGGGTAAAACACTACATATACACCCTCTTAGGCTAGGTTTCCACTTGGTTTTTTTTCTGGCAGTTTTTTTGAAAGCTGCCACTGCAGTTTTTGAGCCAAAGCCAGAAGTGTATTCAAAAGGAATAGGACATATAATGGAAGGACTTATACTTACTCCCTTACGGATCCACTTCAGAATTTGGCTCAAAAAGTGCAGTGGCAGTTTTCCAAAAACTGCCAGAAAAAAAACAAGTGGAAACCTAGCCTTACACTGCCCCCCCCCCCCCCCCCCAATAAAAAGTATTGTATGGCAGTGTTTCCAAAACGGAGCCTCTAGCTGTTGCAAAACAACAAATCCCAGCATTTCCGGACAGCCACTGACTGTCCAGGCATGCTGGGAGTTTAGAAACAGCTGGAGGCACCCTGTTTGGGAATCATTGGCGTAGAATACCCCTATGTCCAACCCGATGCAATCCCTAATTTAGTCCTCAAGTGCGCATGGCGCATGGCACAGTTTAGGGCCACATATGGGGTATCTCCGTACTCGGGAGAAATTGCACTACAAATTTTGGGGGGCTTTTTCTCCTTTTACCCCTTATGAAAAGGAAAAGTTGGGGGTACACCAGCTTGTTAGTGTAAAAAAAATTACACTAACATGCTGGAGTTGACGAATTTTCATTAAAGTTGGATAGGAAAATGAAAAAAAACTTTTTTTTTTACTAAAATGCTGGTGTTACCCTTAATTTTTCATTTTCACAAGGGAAAATAGGAAAAAAGCCCCCCAAAATTTGTAACCCCATTTCTTCTGAGTAAGAACATACCCCATATGTGGATGTAAAGTGCTCTGCAGGTGCACTACAATGCTCAGAAGAGAAGGAGCGCCATTGGGCTTTTGAAGAGAAAATTTGTCCGGAATTGAAGGCCACGTGTGTTTACAAAGCCCCCATAGTGCCAGAACAATGGACCCCCCGCACATGTGACCCCGTTTTGGAAACTGCACCACTCATGTAATGTTATAAGGGGTACAGTGAGCATTTATGCCCCACAGGTGTCTGACAGCTTTTTGGAACAGTGGTCCGTGAAAATGAAAAGTGTAATTTTTCATTTGCACAGCCCACTGTTCCAAAGATCTGTCAAATGCCAGTGGGGTGTAAATACTCACTGCTCCCCTTATTAAATTCTGTGAGGGGTGTAGTTTCCAAAATGGGGTCACATGTGGGGGGTCCACTGTTCTGACACCACGGAGGGCTTTGTAAATGCACATGGCCCCTGACTTCGGTTCCGAACAAATTCACTCTCCAAAAGCTCAATGGCGCTCCTTCTCTTCTGAGCATTGTAGTTCGCCAACAGAGAACTTGACATTCACACATGGGGTATTTCCATACTCAGAAGAAAGCGGGATACAAATTTTGCGGGTCATTTTCTCCAATTACCCCTTGTAAAAATGTTAAATTTGGGGAAAAACCAGCATTTTAGTGAAAACGTTTTTTTTTTTTCATTTACACATCCAACTTCAACAAAAAGTTGTGAAACACCTGTGAAGTGTTAAGGCTCACTGTACCCCTTGTTACATTCCTTGAGGGGTGTAGTTTCCAAAATAGTATGCTGTGTTTTTAATAAATTTTTATTTTTGCTGTGCTGGCACCATAGGGCCCACCAAAAACCATTTCAGCTAAATTTGCTTTCCAAAAGCCAAATGTGACTCCTTCTCCTCTGAGCATTGTAGTTTGCTCGTAGAGCATTTTACGCCCTAAAGTGGGGTGTTTCCATACTCAGAAGAGATGGGGTTACAAATTTTGGGGGGCATTTTGGAAAAATGGTAAATTTGGGAAAAAAACGCACTTTAGTGATTTTTTTTTCATTTACACATCACACTTTAACGAAATGTCGTCAAACACCTGTGGGGTGTTAAGGCTCACTGAACCCCTTGTTATGTGTCTTGAGCGGTGTACTTTGCAAAATGGTATGCCATGTGGGGGGGGGGGGGGTTCTGCTGTTCTTGCACCATAGGGGCTTCCTAAATGCGACATTTCCCCCAAGAACCATTTCAGCAAGATTCACTCTTCAAAATCCCTTTTTTCGCTCCTTCCCTTCTGAACCCTCTACTCCGCCTGCCGAACACTTGACATACACATATGAGGTATTTCCTTACTCAAGAGAAATTGGATTACACATTTTGGGAGACTTTTTATTCTATTACCCTTTGCAAAAATTCAAAAACGGGGTCGACAAGAACATGCGAGTGTAAAAAATGAAGATTTAGAATTTTCTCCTTCATTTTGCTGCTATTCCTGTTAAACACCTAAAGGGTTAACACCCTTACTGAATGTCATTTTGAATACTTGTAGTGGGGTAATTTGTGGGGTATTTCTAAGATGAAGACTCTTCAAATGCCCTTCAAAACTGAACTTGTCCCTGAAAAATTCAGATTTAGAAAATTTTGTGAAAAATTGGAAAATTGCTGCTGAGTTTTGAAGCCCTCTGATGTCTTCCAAAAGTAAAAACATGTCAGCTTTATGATGCCAACATAAAGCAGACATATTGTATATATGAATCAATATATAATTTATTTGGTATGTCTATTTTTCTTACAAGCAGAGAGCTTCAAAGTTAGAAAAATGCTACATTTTCAATTTTTTTTATAACATTTTTGAATTTTTCACCAAGAAATAATGCAAGTATCGATGAAAATTTACCACTAACATAAAGTAGAATATGTCATGAAAAAAGAGTATCGGAATCAGAATGAAATGTAAAAGCATCCCAGAATTATTAATGCTTAAAGTGACAGTGGTCAGATGTGCAAAAAATGGCCGGGTCCTACGCTGAAAATTGGCTGGGTCCTTAAGGGGTTGAAAGAGTCTTAAAAAGACAGATCGATTTTTTTTTATTTAAGATTTATATTAGATTCCCAAGTTTAATATCCCAGCATTTACTTTGAACTAATACTTTGTGACCACAAAACCCAATCTAACAAGGAGTCACATGGCGGCACAATGACAGAGCCTAGAGGTGGCAGCAGCATGAGGAGACCATAATCTGGCAGGATGACACAGCCTGGAATTGGCGGCAGCAAGAGGAGATCATATAGTGGCTAAATGACACAGCCTGGAGTTGGCGGCAGTATGAGGAGACCATAGTGCCTCACAATTCTTAAGATAAAAGGATTCATTTTAAAATTTAAATTGAAGATTTATGGTAGCCAGTGCTACCATAAAAATGTTTAGGTAATGTCTCAGCAGCATGAGGAGACCATAGGGCCTAACAATCCCTAAGCTTAAGGGTATGTTCACACATACAGGATCCTGCCCAGATTTGATGCGCAGGATTAGTAACTTCCAATTAGAAGCTGTGCTCCTCATTCATTCCGTTTACATCAAAATCTATAGCAGAAAATCCTGTGTATCAAATCCTGCG
Source organism: Hyla sarda (assembly GCF_029499605.1). NCBI lineage: Eukaryota > Metazoa > Chordata > Amphibia > Anura > Hylidae > Hyla > Hyla sarda. The sequence goes on along the minus strand of NC_079196.1, from coordinate 166,613,217 downwards.
CATCAAATCTGCGTATGTGTGAACGTACCCTAAAAGGTTAATTTTCAAATTTGAATAGAAGATTTATGGTAGCTAGTGCTACCATAAAAATTTTAGGTAATGTCCCAGCAGCATGAGTAGACCATAGGGTGTCACAATCCCTTAGATAAAAAGATGAATTTTTAAATTTAAATTGAAGATGTAACAGGACAGGCCGGTGGTGGATCCTCTGGCCTGTGTGGATGATAACGTGAGCCGTGCCAGGGAGTGGAGTCTAAGGTGCCGCTGGTTTTCACCAGAGCCCGCCGCAAAGCAGGATGGTCTTGCTGCGACAGGCGGCACCCATACCCCTGGCATGACTTGTCCACACAGGTAGCTGGGAGGTGGCTTGGCAGAGAAGGAGACTGGAAGGATGTGGCAAGATGGCAGCAGGTCAGGACAGGTAACACAGGTGCAGGGGAGGTAAGGTAGCAAGGAACAGGTACACAGGACTTTCACTATGGCACAAGGTAACCAAAGATCCGGCAGGGAAACAAGGGAGGAACTGATATTTAAGGACAGGGGACAGGTGTAGACACTTGATTAATAGAGCACTGGCACTTTAAGTGAAAGGGCTCCATCGCACTCACCCTAGGAGGCGGGGGCACGCATGCCGGGGCTGCGAGGACACGGAGAGACGGAAGATGAGGGAGGTGACTGACGGGCTGGGATCCGCGTGCGGGCATGTCCCGCGTTGTGATTCCCAGCCCCACCGGCAGCGGGACATAAGCAGAGAGCGCTCTCGGCTGGCGTGTTCGGCCAGAGCGCAGGTGTTACAGAAGATTTATGGTAGCTAGTGCTACCATAAAAATGTTTAGATAATGTCCCAGCAGCATGAGGAGACTATAAGGCCTCACAATCGCTAAGATTAAAAGATGAATTTTCTAATTCAAATTGAAGATTTATGGTAGCTAATGGTGGAAATCCTGGATGATCCATGCCTGATTCATCTTCACATAGGTCAATCTCTCCCATTTTTCGTGGACAGACGAGTTCTTCTTAGGGTGACTATGGCCCCCGCCGCACTAAACACCCGCTCTGATGTCACACTACTGGCAGGGCAGGACAGCTTTTCCAGGGCAAACTCTGCTAGTTCCGCCCACAAATCAAGCTAGGCTGCCCAGAAGTCCAGCAGATCTTCAAGGTGTGTTGGCATGGGCTAGTCAAGGTATGCCACCACCTGCTGGTTTAGGTCCTGCTCCAGTCTACCTGCTGCTGATGAGTTGCTTCAATATGCGGGTAAAGAAAGCTACTCATCAGTGACTATAGACTCAGGCTGCTGATGCAGCTGATACTGCTCCTGCCACCCCACCCCTCCCCAGCAGCCATGGCAGTGGAAGGTGAGCGCAGAGGACCCCCTGAGTCAGACCTGCAAGAGGATGGACGATGGCGCCAACTGACTATGTTGGATGTCTCCGTAGTAGGTCAGTATGTCCTCCCACTTAGTGGGTATAAAAAAGACCCTCATTTTGTGCCAGAAGGGACGGTCCAAAAACCAGAAGTAATCCTGCTGCTGAATGGTGACAATTCAGCAGTCACTATGCAAGCAACTAAGTAGAGATGAGCAAACTTTTGAAAAATTCGATTTGTCCGATTCGCAGAATTGTTTGAAAAAATTTGGTTTGATCCAAATTTATTTGCGACAAATCTATATTAAAAATGGCTATCACGTGGAGGTGTTGGAAGCATGAAGAGACCATAAAGTGGCTGAATGACACCGTGTGGAGTTGTTGGCAGCATGAGGATACCATATAGTGGCTGAATGACACAGCGTGGAGGTGTTGTCAGCATGAGGAGACCATAAAGTGGCTGTATGACACAGCTTGGATGAGGCTGAAGCATGAGGAGACCATATAGTTGCTGAATGACACAGCCTGGAGCTGGCAGCAGCATGAGAAGACATTAGGGCTTCACAATCCCTAAGATTAAGAGATGAATTTAGATATGTAAATTGAAGAATAATGGTAGCTAGTGCTACCATAAAAATTGTTTAGGTCCAGGCCCAGCAGCATCGGTAAACCATATATTGGCTGAATAACACAGCCTGGAGTTGGCTGAAGCATGAGGAGACCATATAGTGTCTGAATGTTACAGCCAGGAGTTGGCAGGAGCATGAGTCGACTCTAGGGCTTCACAATCCCTAAGATTAAAAGATGAATTCTGAAATTGAAATTGAAGATTTTGGGTAGCTAGTACTACCATAACAAAATTTTTATTCCCAGACCCAGGCCAAGCAGCTTCGGTAAACCATATATTGCCTGAATGACACAGCCTGGAGTTGGCTGAAGCATGAGGAGACCATATAGTGTCTTAATGGCACAGCCTGGAGTTGGCAGCAGCATGAGTAGACACTAGGGCTTCACAATCCCTAAGATTAAAAGATGAATTCTGATGTTTAAACTGAAGATTTTGGGTAGCTAGTGCTACCATAACAAAATTTGTATTCCCAGGCCCAGCAGCATCAGTAAACCATATTTTGGCTGTATGACACAGCCTGGAGTTGGCTGAAGCATGAGGAGACCATATAATGTCTGAATGGCCAAGCCTGGAGTTGGCAGCAGCATGAGTAGACACTAGGGCTTCACAATCCCTAAGAAAAAAAGACAAATTTAGAATTTTACATTGAACATTTAGGGTAGCTAGTGCTATCATAAAAAATGTTTAGGCCCAGACCAAGGCCCAGCAGCATCAGAAAACCATATTTTGGCTGAATGACACAGCCTGGAGTTGGCTGAAGCATGAGGAGACCATATAGTGTCTGAATGGCCCAGCCTGGAGTTGGCAGCAGCATGAGTAGACAGTAGGGCTTCACAATCCCTAAGATTAAAAGATTATTTCTGAAATTTGAACTGAACATTTTGGGTAGCCAGTGCTACCATAACTAAAATTTTATTCCCAGACCTAGGCCCAGCAGCATCAGTAAACCATATATTGCCAGAATGACACAGCCTGGAGTTGGCTGAAGCATGCGGATACCATATAGTGTCTGAATGGCAAAGCCTGGAATTTACAGCAGCATGAGTAGACACTAGGGCTTTACAATCCCTAAAATTAAAAGATGAATCCTGAAATTTAAATTGAAGATTTTGGGTAGCCAATAGAGATGAGCGAATCGAAGCAGACAAAACCTGAATTTGTCACGAATTTCAGGATTTATTCGATTTGCAAGGAATGCGAATATCGCCATGATTCTATTGCGCGGATCGCTTCATTAAACTTCATTTTACAGTGTTCCAGGTTCCAGGACATCTAAAATGACGGATCCATATGTCATTACATGGGGCAGGGGATGCTAGAAAGGCGGGAATGTTAGGCGGGAAGCGAGGTAGGTGTGATGACCCTGGATCACATGCGGGATGCAGCCTATCAGCATTCATTGACCCCTGTGATGTTACAGCCCTATATAATCAGTAGCCATCTTGTGGCTGCTCATATTCTGGCATATACACTGCAGAGAAAGGACGGACTGCGTGTCTGTGTGTGTTACACAGAGACGCTGAATTGATAATACCACAGCGTTCCACTGCCAACTGCTAGTTACATCAGTGTTGTGGACAGAGCAGTGCAATGCTTTGCTTGTCACTGAGAAGGATTTTAACACCAGCCATTAGGCTCCCAGTCGCTTAATTCAGCATTTTATCAGAGGGGCAGATAGCTTTTCGTTGCCTCATACATATCAACAAGCTGCCTGAACTTCATGAACCTTATCACAGGAGGCAGGAAAGATTTTTCAGCGTAATTCTGTGTATTTTTTCCACAAGAAATCATCTGCTGCTTATACTAGTCTGTAAGTGGTATAAAAACCAGTTCACAACATTCTTAACACTCTGTGATAGAGTGCAATTTAGGGTTAAATCCCCGTTTTTTCTTTTTTTTTTCTTTTTGTGGTGCTGCACTGTTGTGTCCTGCTACGGTGCAAAAAAAAGTTTTTTCAGCAGACTGTAGTGCATTTGTCTGCCCTCATACGTGCATACTTACATCAAAGCAGTCTACTATTTTGTATCTGTAAATCTGTAACAAGTCTAGATACTGGGAAAGTCCTGGCAAAAGTAATCACCAGCTGGTGTTTTACAAAAATACCGAGTTTTTTTTACGTATTGTAGCAAATTTTTTTGCCCTCATACGTGCATACTACATACCTACATCTAAGTAGTGTACCATTTTGTACCTGTTAATCTGTCAAGGGCCTACATACTGTGAAAGTCCAAGCAACAGTACTCACCGGCTGCTGTTTTACAAAAATACAGAGTTTTTTGGCGTATTGTAGTGCATTTTTCTGCCATCATCAGTGCATACCACATACGTACATCTAAGTAGTGTACCATTTTGTACCTGTTAATCTGTTAAAGGGCTACTTACTGTCAAAGTCCAAGCAAAATTACTCACAGGCTGGTGTTTTAGAAAAATATAGAATTTTCTGGCATATTGTTGTGCATTTTCTTCCCTCATCAGTGCATACCGCAAACGTGCACCTAATTAGTGTACCATTTTATACCTGTTAATCTGTGAAAGGCCTAAATACTGTGAAAGTCCAAGCAAAAGTACTCACCGGCTGGTGTTTTACAAAAAGACAGAGTTTTTAGGCTTATTGTAGCGCATTTTTCTGCCCTCATCAGTGTATACCGCATACGTACATCTAAGTAGTGTACCATTTAGTACCTGTTAATCTGTCAAGGGCCTACATACTGAGAAAGTCCTTGCAAAATTGCTCACCGGCTGGTGTTTTAAAAAAAGACAGAGTTTTTAGGCTCATTGTAGCGCATTTTTCTGCCCTCCTAAGTGCATAACATATATGTTCATCTAAGTAGTGTACTATTTTGTACCTGTTAATCTGTCAAGGGCCTACATACTGTGAAAGGACAGCCAAAAGTAATCACCGGCTGGTGTTTTACAAAACTTACAGAGTTCTTAGGCTCATTGTAATACATTTTTCTGTGAATACCACATACCTATATCAAAGCAGTCTACAATTTTGTATCTGTAAATCTGTTACAAGTCTAGATACTGGGAAAGTCCACGCAAAAGTAATCACCGGTTGGTGTTTTACAAAAAATACGATTTCCAAGTGTACTATAGAGCCTTTTTTTCCTGTCATATGTGCATACCACATAACTACAAATAAGTAATGTGCTTTTTTGTACCTGTTAAAGTGAAACAAACCTGCATACAGTGAAAAGCCAGGGAATAGTAACCACCGGCTGGTGTGTTACGAAAATACGTTTTCCAAATGTACTATAGAGCCTTTTTTTCTGTCATATGTGCATACCACATTCCTACAAATAAGTAATGTGCTTTTTGTACCTGTTAATCTGAAACAAATCTACATACAGTGAAGGGCCAGGGAATAGTAACCACCGGCTGGTCTGTTACAAAAATACGTTTTCAAAGTGTACTATAGAGCCTTTTTTTCTGTCATATGTGCATACCACATAGCTACATCTAAGTAGTGTACTTTTTTTCAATCTGCAACAAGCCCACATACAGTTAAAGGCGTGTAGTGAAGCGTATTTTACTCCACTTGTATACAAACTAAGTATGTCAGGCAGAGAAGTGCCAGGACGTGCACAGAGGAGTGGCAGAGGCCTAAATTTATCAGGCAGAGGTTGCAGCAGACTAGGGGCGAGTGGCAGCAGTAGTCGCAGTGTGAGGCCTGAGCTCCCGGTATCAGCTACCGGTCGTGTCTCTACCGACAACCCATCTGTCCTCGTCGATTGGTTGACGCGGTCATCCACTTCATCACAAGTAACATCTGATACCCCTTGTCAACAGTCGGTGGGTTCCTCAGACACAACCCTCAGTTGGCATGGCCCGGGATTAGTCCCTGTCCCCAAATTGCCTCTGTCCTAAGCTGTTCCCTCCCCTAAAGAAGTATTTTACGCAGTGGGTTCAGCTCCACTATTCAGTGAGGAAGATGTATTAGACGACAGTCAGCAGCTACTGCCCAGCCGAGAAGTGGAGGAGACATCTCCCGCTTCCCACGCTATGCGGGCAATTATTGATGAGGAGGGTGACGTGGGAGGTGGTGTTTCCAGCATTCAGGGTCCTGAATCATACACTGTTGAGGAACCTGAGGAGGACATCAGTGATGTACAGACAGAACTCGATGATGATAAAGCCGATCACACTTGGGAGCCGGTTGCAAAGGGGGTTTCATCATCATCAGCAGAAGAGGGTTGCAGGTTGCCCGTGAGGCAGTAGATGAGCCTGCAATGTGGTAGCATGGTTGGCAGTCAACATAGTGGCAGAAGTGGAAATTCTGGAGCCAAACGTGCCCAGGGTAGGCCACCTGTTTTGTGGCAGCCTACCTTCCCGGACGTAGTGGAACATGGGTTCCTGGAGACGGCGGCAGTAGCAGTCAATTATTGCGCACTGTTGGTGGTAAAATCAGATACTCGGCAGTCTGGCAGTTTTTCATCAAGCATCCGGAGGAAGTTAACACAGCTACATGCAAGATATGTCGGCAGAAGGTGAACCGTGGACAGGGTAGCAATGTTGGCATCACGGCCCTGCATCAAAATATGATGAACCACCATAAAGCGGCCAGGGACAACCGTGGCTCAGATGTGGTGGTCCAGCCTGCCGCATCACCCAGTGGCACGCCACTCCCTCTTTCAGCCAGCCAAGGGTCCACCACCTCAGGTGAAGGGAGCTGTGTGTCATACCCTCCTTCTGTCGCTCCAGATGCTTCTGCTCCTCCTACTTGTAGTCAGCCATTCCGCCAACAATCCATAGGCGAAGCCATGTCCAAGAGACAACAGTATGCACCCACTCCTCCAATGGCGCAGAAGCTGAATGTCCTCCTTTCCAAGTTGCTGGTGCTGCAGTCCCTCTCATTTCAAGTGGAGGACTCTGCACCTTTCAGAGAATTGATGGCTTGTGCCGAGCCGAGGTGGAGAGTCCCAAGCCATCATTCCTTTGCGAAGAAGGCAGTACCAGCCCTGAATAATTTTGTACAAGAGAAGGTGTGGCAGTTCTTGAGCCTGTCGGTGTGTTCAAAAGTGCACGGCAGCGCCGACGTGTGGAGCTGTAACTACGGGCAGGGACAATACATGTCTTTTACGGCCCACTGGATAAATGTGGTTCCTGCACAACCACAATAGCAACTTGGACAGGTCACACCGCTTCCTCCTCCATGCTCTCACTCTGAGGCAGTTGGTCCTGTGACACTGTGCGACTCTGCCTCCTCATCCTCCACCGTGTCCTCGGCCTCCACTGCATGTCCAAATCTCAGCGGCCCTTCATCGTACCATGTTTGTAGGGCACAGTGGTGTCACGCTGTTCTTCACATGGTTTGCCTTGGCGAACGGAATAACACAGGGGAGGAACTGTTAAATTCATTTGTCAAGAAATCGGAGTATGGCTTACTCCACGAAAAGTGGAAATGGGTACCATGGTGACCGACAACGGGAAAAGCATTGTGTCCGCGCTTCGACAAGCAAGTGGGAAAAATGCACCCTGCATGGCACACGTGTTGAATCTGGTTGTCAAGCACTTCCTGAAGTCTTCTCCGCATTGGCAAGACATCCTGACAATGGGAAGGAAAATGTGCATGCACTTCAGCCACTCGTACACCGCCAAGCACACCTTCCTTGAGCTTCAGTGTCAGAACGGTATCCCACAACATTTGTCTTATTTGTGACGTTGCCACACGTTGGACTTCCACCCTCCATTTGTTGGACAGACTATACAAACAAAAAAAGCCATCACCGATTTCTTGATGATCCAAGCAGATAGGGTACTCCCCTGTGTAACTTCAATGTCAACCAGTGGCAACTCATACGTGACACCTGCCGTTTGCTGAGGCCCTTTGAGGAAGCCACATTATTTGTCAGTCGCCTGGATTACGGGATGAACAACCTAATTCCACTCCTACATTGCCTACACCAAATTATTGAAACGGTGGCTGGTCACGGCAATGGAGACGTTGCGCCTACATTTTACGGCTACATGAGCCCTGAGGGGGCTGAACTGGAGGAGGATGAGGGGCACAGTGAAGCACAGTTTAGGTTTGATGAGATGAGCGTTGTTTTTAGTCATCGGACAGGAGAGGAGGAGCATGATCAGCTAGAGAAGCTAGAGGGTTATTATGAGGAAGGCGAGACAGAGGACCCAGACACACCGTGGCAATATGCAGGTGAGATGGAGGCAGGGAGTCCCTCCTAGTCACTGGTGCACTATGCATGCTCAGTTGCTTGCGTAGTGACCCTGAAATTGTTAGAATTCGTCAGCGGGGTGACTTCTGGCTCTCCACCCTATTGTACCCTCGCTACCGTCCCAGAATAGGCGCCTTTTTTTACACCCACTGAGAGGGATAACAAACTGACCTGCTACAGAGAGATCCTACGTAGTCAGTTGGCCGATGCCTATTGGCGACATGGTCCATCCACACGCAGGTCTGACTCAGGGGGCCCTTTGCGCTCATCTTCCACTGCCATGGCTGCTGGGGAGGGGAGGGGTGGCAGGAGCAGTACCAGCTCCATTATCAACAGCCTAAGTCTACAGTCGCTGATGAGTAGCTTTCTTCACATAGTGAAGCAACTCATCAGCAGCAGGTAGACATGGAGCAGGACGAGAACCAGCAGGTGGTGGCATACCTTGACATTGCCATGCCAACAAACCTTGAAGATCAGCTGGACTTCTGGGCAGCCAATTTTGATTTATGGCCGCAACTAGCAGAGTTTGCCCTGAAAAAGCAGTCCTGCCTGGCCAGTAGTGTGCCATCAGAGCGGGTGTTTGGTGCAGCTGGGGACATAGTCACCCCAAGGCGAACTCGTCTGTCAACGAAAAATAAGGAGACACTGACCTTTGTGAAGATGAATCAGGCATGGATCAGCATGAATTTTCACATGCTTCTACACCATCACTTCACAATGAATTAGTTATTAAACACTCTTGGGTTATCAATTAGGGTTATGAAACCCTCTTGGGTACTGCTCATGCCTGCTCCTGACTGTGTGCTTCAGGAACTACTTGGCTTATTGATGCTTTTGGGCTTGGGCCTTACATTTTTGGATGTTTAGCACGAGCTAAATACATGCTGAATAGAACTGTCAACATTGATCTTTCAATGTAAGGGGTTATGAAACCCTCTTAGGTACTTCTGATGCCTGCTCCTGACGGCTCCTGTGTCTTTCAGGAACTACTTGGCTTACTGATGATTCAGGGCTTGGGCCTTAAATTTATGGATGTTTTGCACTAGCTTACATACATGCTTAATTGAGATTTCAACATTGATCTTTCAATCTTAGGGGTTATGAAATCTTTTGTGTTCTGCTGATGCCTTTTCCTGACTGTGTCTTTCAGGAACTACTTGGCTTACTGATGCTTCTGAGCTGGGGTTGTGAACCCCTCTTGTGTACTCATGCTGCTTCCTACTCCACTCTGTCAGCCTGTTGGTCCTGTGACAGTGTTCGACTCCACCTCCTCATACTCCACCATGTCCTCAGCCTCCGCTGCCTGGACAAGTCTCAGTGGCCCTTCAGCATACCATGTGTACAGGTCACGCTGTTCTTCACATGGTTTGCCTTGGCGAAAAGTGTTGGAAACAATGGCTGGTCAGGGCAATGGAGACATTGCGCCTACATCTGATGGCCACATGAGCACTGTGGGGGCTTGTTAGAGTTGGCCCTTTGTACCCACACGCCTGGGTTTTGGACACTAAAACTTGGGAGTTAAAAGTTCAATTTCAAAATCATTAATTCAAATTTCAAAATCTTAAATTTAAATTAAAAAAAATCATACATTTCAATGGTCTCCTCATGCTTCAGCCAACTTCAGGCTGTGTCATTCAGGCAACATATAGTTTACTGATACTGCTGCTGGGCCTGGGTCTGTGACTGAAAATTTTGTTATGGTAGCACTAGCTATCCGAAATCTTCAATTTAAAATTTCAAAAATTCTTGTATTTTTTCTTGGGGATTGTGAAGCCCTGAGGTCTCCTCATGCTTCAGCCAACTCCAGACTGTGTTATACAAGCAATATATGGTTTACTGATACCGCTGCTGGGCCTGGGTCTGGGAATAAAAATGTTGTTATGTTAGGTTGCACCAGCTATCCAAAATTTTCATTTTCAATTTAGAAAATTCTTGGTTTTTTTCTTAGGGATTGTGAAGCCCTGGGGTCTCCTCATGCTTCAGCCAACTCCAGGCTGTGTCATTCAGGCAATATATGGTTTACGGATACTGCTGCTGGGCCTGGGTCTGGGAATAAAAAAAATGTTATGGTAGGTAGCATTAACTATCCAAAATCTTAAGTTTAAATTTTTGAATTCTTAGGGATTGTGAAGGCCTTGTGTCTACTCATGCTGTTGCCAACTCCTGGCTGTGCCATTCAGCCACTATATGGTCTCCTCATGCTGCCAACACCTCCAAACTGGGTCATTCAGCCACTATATGGTCTCCTCATGCTGCCACCACCTCCACACTGTGTCATTCAGCCACTATATGGTCTCCTCATGCTGCCACCACCTCCAAACTGGATCATTCAGTCACTATATGGTCTCCTCATGCTGCCACCACCTGCACACTGTGTCATTCAGCCACTATATGGTCTCCTCATGCTGCCAACACCTCCAAACTGGGTCATTCAGCAACTATATGGTCTCCTCATGCTGCCAACACCTCCACGCTGTGTTATTCAGCCACTATATGGTCTCCTCATGCTTCAGCCTCATCCAAGCTGTGTCATCCAGCCACTATATGGTCTCCTCATGCTGCCACCACCTCCACGCTGTGTCATTCAGCCACTATATGGTCTCCTCATGCTTCAGCCTCATCCAAACTTGGTCATTCAGCAATTATATGGTCTCCTCATGCTGCCAACACCTCCACGCTGTGTCATTTAGCCACTATATGGTCTCCTCATGCTGACAACACCTCCACGCTGTGTCATTCAGCCACTATATGGTCCCCTCATGATACCAACACCACCACGCTGTGTCATTCAGCCACTATATGGTCTCCTCATGCTGCCAACACCTCCACGTTGTGTCATTTAGCCACTATATGGCCTCCTCATGCTGCCACCCCCTCCACGCTGTGTCATTCAGCTACTATATGGTCTCCTCATACTGATGCCACCTCCAGGCTCTGTCATTGTGCCTCTCTGCCGCAGTGATTCTAAAAGGGATGCCGGTAATCTGCATGTTATTCTGAATAACAGTATTATTTCACTACCCCAGCACACTCCATATGTGTGTTAGAACACAGCAAAGTGTTCTACACCCCTATTGAGATAAGGAAAGGAGAGGGTGAAGCTGGGAAGTGGTGTCCGTGCTGCTAAAAGTCCGGTGGAGTTGGTATGAACTCTGGAGTCAAATCAAACTTTATTTTGTTCACACAACGTGTTTCTAGGTGTATACCCTTTCATCAGGAGTGATACAATCAAAATGAAATAGCCAGGTTTATATGCATATGGGAACAGGTGGATTGTTATCAAGAACAGGAAGTGACATATCGGAACAGGTAAAAAAAAGTCATACACATTATATAAAGTAGATAATATAGCAATTCTTTCCCCACTTTATAAATATAAAGATGAAAATTCAAAATAATAAAATAGAGGTATTAAAAAAATATAAAATAGATAAAAAGTGAAATTTTGTTTTTTTTTTAGAAAAAAAATATACATACCTGTTTAATATTCCATAATATTCAAGTGTCTGTTCTCTCAATGCATTCATTAAGCCCCTCAGGCCAAAGAGTGTTAAAATGGAAAATCCAAAAAGATTCCCTGTTAACCAGACGCAGGAAACTGTTAGATGTATTTGTATCAATAGTTTCAATGACAGACACTGTAATGCAGTCAGTGTCATCTGTATGGTTTAATGCAATATGCCTAGATACACTGTGCTGCATAAATTTCGTATTAATATTGTGTCGATGCTTATTCATCCTAATCCTCAGGATTTGTATTGTTCTCCCTATATATTGTATACCGCATCTGCAGGATAATAAATAGATTACGTACGAGGATGAACAGTGAAAATGATCTTTTATAACTGTTGATTCCCCAGTGAAATAAGAGGAAATCTTAGAATTGCCGCTTGCAGGTATCCATTTGCCACATAAACATCTGGAAATGCTGCATGGGAAAGTGCCTTGCAGGGAATTTAAAAAAAAAATATGTAGGAGATATTTCTTTTATTCTGTTTAATCTACTGGGTGCTAGATGGTTGCGCAAGGTTTTAGCTCTGCTATAGGTTACCATCGGTTTTTTAAGTAAATTTTTTTTAGAATGGGATCAGATAAAAGAGTAGACCAATGTTTTTTTTAAGAATTCCCATTATTTTGTTAGGTGCATTGTTAAAAGTTGTAATAAAATTAAATTTACGTACAGGGTTTTTATCCGAATTATTTATATTCTTCCTTTTTTTTACCATTTTGTTTCACCAGAGCATTTTGGGATAACATGTTGGCTTTTTTAAACGCAGTACTTAAAATTTTCTTGGGATAACCCTTCTCCAAAAATCTCATTTGTAAAATTCTGGATTGACTAATAAAATCTTCCTTCTTGCTGCGATTTTTTCTAATCCTCTGATACTGACCATATGGAGTATTTCAAATGGAGTATTTAGAATCACGCCCCCTCCATAGGCTTACATTGAGGGGGTGGGGTATGACATCACAAGGGGGGGAGCCTTGACGTCACTATGCTCCGTCCCCGTGATCGCTAGCAATCAGACCTGGATCGAGCACGCTCCGGGGGCTGATTCTAACAGGGTGCGGCTTGGAAGATCCTTTGGATAGGGGATAAGATGTCTTAGTGCCGGAGAACCCCTTTAATGATATAAACATCTCCATCCTCACTACACACTCTATTTCACCTTCCCCCATTTCAAATGTGTCTGATCCTACCCCTGACTCAATTCCTGATCTGATTGATGATCAAAAAACATCTGCTGATTCTTTTCATTTCAATTTTGACAACTCTATTACAAATGTGTCTTTTTTATGCTCCCGCCCTATACCACTGCAATTGTTCCGCTACTGCATCCCAAACATCAAACAATAACAAAATATTTTCCATCCAAAAACAAAACAAATGTATTATCTATCCAATCATCCCAACCACTTCAGATCCCATCACTTCCATCCTAAATAAAGAACTCCCCATCTCTCTCAAAAAACAGAAAAAGAAAATTAGACCTCATGGATGCAGAGGGGGGGGGGGGACGGTCAAATAAGAAAAAAAAAAAAAAACTCTCCAATGTCCTGAACAAAAAGTAAAATTATTTAACCTTTCATCACACCTCCTTCATGAGAATGAAATTGCTTTATTGGCAAAGGGATTATCCTTGTGTCCCTCTTCTCCTCCTGATTCGTTTCAGCTATTTTTAGACCTCAATGAGTTTACACGCAAATTAACACTTGCACGTTTCTTTTCCCACTCTGAAAATTAAAAAAGGTAAACACCATTGTATTATTGATGATCCCAGTTCGACAGATATACCTACAGCATCTAATATGATCGATCAAACCTCCGTAAAACACATAGAGGTACATAAAAAAATTGTTTTTTTATCCATTAGGACATAGGGGAAATTTTGTAGAAACATTCTATTCGATGGTCTGCAGAGATTTTAGACAACTTGGTGATAGACCAAAAATTTCTGACAATTTAACAATGAATGAACGTAAAGGTTTAAAACCCTTAAAAAATAATAAGGAATTGATTATCAGACCGGAAGATAAGGGGGGAGGAACAGTTCTCTTCAATAGGCCTGACTGTATTTGTGAAGCTATGCAGATTTTATCTGATATTGAGTATTATGAAATGTAATCTGAAAACCCCTCTCCTAAATATTTTATTGATTATAATATCCTTATAAAAAAAGCTGCAGATTCCTCAATTTTAAATAAAAAAAGAACATGACTTTTAAAAAAAAAAAAAACTACCAACTACCGACTTTTGATTATCTCCCTAAAGTCCACAAGGATGAAACAAATCCCCCTGGTAGACCTACTATTTCTGGAATAGGAGTGATTAGTTGTCATTTTTCACATTATGTGGACTTATTCTTACAACAATATGTTATTAATTTACCCACGTTTTTAAAAGACTCCACTCAGTTAATAAAAGAATTACAATCATATCAGAGTGTTGATGTCCCTCTTCTCCTATCCCTGGATGTAAGTGCATTGTACTCAAATATTAAGGAAGACTTTGGGATTAGTGCAATAAAATATTTTTTAGAAAGTGATGAAAATATTATTACTACACAAGTGGAATTTTTACTAGAGTCCATCACTTTTATTTTACGCCACAATATTTTTTCGTCCAATGATCGGATCTTTCAGCAGGTACGGGGATGTGCCATGGGGACTCGATTCGCCCCAATTTATGCTAATTTGTTCATGGGGCATTTCGAGTCCCTCCATGTCACTGATCCCCGCATCCTGCTATATAAAAGATACATAGATGATTTGATCATTCTATGGAATGGCTCTGAAGAAGAAGCCTCTGAATTTGTTTCAAAATTGAATAAGAATTAATGGGGTTTGATTTTCACTTCCACAATGTTGAAAACCTCCTTAGTTTTTTTGGACCTTGAGATTTTTAAAGATGAGAGTCCATATTTGCAAACACGCACACATTTTAAAAAGGTTGATGGAAATAGTTTTTTGAATTTTAATAGTTGTCACTTTCCTAAATGGATTTTAAATACTCTATATGGTCAGTATCAGAGGATTAGAAAAAAATGCAGCAAGAAGGAAGATTTTATCAGTCAATCCAGAATTTTACAAACAGCTTTTTGGAGAAGGGTTATCCCAAGAAAGTTTTAAGTGCTGTGTTTAAAAAAAAGCCAACATGTTATCCCAAAATACTCTTGTGGAGCAAAATGGTAAAAAAAAAAGAAGAATATAAATAATTCGGATAAAAACCCCATTCGTAAATTAAATTTTATTACAACTTTTAACAATGCACCTAACAAAATAATGGGAATTCTTAAAAAACGTTGGTCTACTCTTTTAATTGATCCCATTGTAAATAAATTGTTACCTGATAAAACAATGGTAACCTACAGCAGAGCTAAAACCTTGAGCAACCATCAAGCACCCACTAGATTAAACATAATGAAAGAAATATATCCTACAATTTTTTTAAAAAATTCCCTGCAAGGCACTTTCCATGCAACATTTCCAGATGCTTATGTTGCAAATGGATACCTGCAAATGGCAATTCTAAGATTTCCTCTTATTCCACTGGGGAATCAATAGTTATAAAAGATCATTTTAACTGTTCATCCTCGTATGTAATCTATTTATTATCCTGCAGATGGGGTATACAATATATAGGGAGAACAATACAAACCCTGAGGATAAGGATGAATAAGCATTGACACAATATTAATACGAAATTTATGCAGCACAGTGTATCTAGGCATATTGCATTAAACCATACAGATGACACGGACTGCATTACAGTGTCTGTCATTGAAACTATTGATACAAATACACCTAACCGTTTCCAGCATCTTGTTAACAGGGAATCTTTTTGGATTTTCAGTTTTAACACTCTTAAAAATCATCAGATTAGTGAATGCATTGAGAGAATAGACACTTGAGTATTTTTTTTTTCAAAATATATTTTTTTTCAATCTTCATCTATTTTATATTTTTGTAATACCTCTATTTTATTGTTGTGATTTTTCGTCTTTATATTTATAAAGTGGGGAAAGAATTGTTATATTATTCTACTTTATTTAATGTGTATGATGTATTTTTACCTGTTCCGATATGTCACTTCCTGTTCTTGATGACAATCCACCTGTTCCCGTATGCATATAAACCTGGCTATTTCATTTTGATTGTATCACGCCTGATGAAAGGGTATACACCCAGAAACGCATTGTGTGAACGAAATAAAGTTTGTAATCTACAATTACCGTTGACTCCAGAGTTCATACCGACTCCACCGGACTTTTAGCAGCGCGGACACCACTTCCCGGTTTGACCCTTTCCTTATCCTGATTCCACTCGGATGTTTTTTCAGCTTGGGAAACTGCAGCAGCTTTATCTACTCCTGCATGCCTTTGTAAGTGTTGTGCCTGAATCAGCACAACCTCACCAGGTGAGCACGTTTCCTCCCTCTACATTTTTCAATGCAAGATAGTTGATCCTACACAAGGAAGCACCTTTTGTCCATTTGTCTTTCTACACCCCTATTGAGACTCTCTGTAGGCCAGAAATAGACTTTGTATTAAAGATACGCCGCAAATAAATTCGGATCAAAACAAATTTTTTTGAAAAATTTGGCGAATTGCCCGGATCAAATTTTTCAAAAGTTCACTCATCTCTAGTAGCTAGTGCTACCATAAAAATTGTTTAGCAATAAAATGGAGGAAAAAAGCGGAGGTAGTGCCGGGTGCGGTGTAGGTCTTTATCCGGTATAGGTGGGTACCCAGGTGGGGGTATCGTGTTCCTTGCCGGTGATGGTAGCTTGGTATGCAGGCCAGCAGCGTGAGGACGGAGCCCAGAGGAGAGTCCGTAGAGTAATGCAGAAGTATTGGAGGAAAAAAGCTGTGTTGGCACTCCCAAGGAAGTAACCCAAGTCGTGGGTATTGATGCAAAATAATTTATTCTTACAGCATAAGAAATCAAAGAAAATAATAAATATAAAGCAAGACGTGTTTCGGGAGTCACAGCTCCCTTTTTCAATTGCAGGTGGTTGCTGTATGGCAAGGTAACAGGTATATGTGTTTAAATACATGAGAAAATGGCACCAAAACCAGGTGAGCTGGTGACGTCATGTGGGGTGGATGCCGGGGCCAGGTAGGGGCTGGGCATTAAAGACCTAAATAATAAAACATATTCAAAGAAGGAGCATGAAAACCACATAAAACATGTAAGAAATCATAGGTATAGTCTTTTACAGGAATATTTGGAAGTTCAAACTGAACCGCGAGAATTTTCCGTGGTGGCGATCAATCAGGAAGCTGCCGGCATCCGTGGGACCAATCAGGAGGCAGTAGGAGGAGGCTGTCAACGCTGTGCAGGGTTGCCGCTGTGGAGACTGAATGGAGATGAGCCCCTTGAAACTGATTGGCCGCTTGCTGCGAGAGGTGAGGAGGCGGCCAATCAGGAGCGAGCCGTACTATGCTGAGTACAGTTACGATGTCATAGGGGGGGTGATGTTGGTAGAATATTGCTTCAACGGGAAGCCAGATGGATTTTTAATTTGCAGTCTGTGGTACCTCAGGGACTCAATGAGGAGCTGACCTTTACTGGTTTTCTGGGATAAGAGGCATTAGGGACTTAATTTAGGGCATACCCCCACTGTTAGTTTGGGCCAAGAGGCATTGCCTCGTTACATGTGTTCGTTTCATATGGGATAAATATATATTTAAAAAAAAAAATAATTCTAATATTTTTTGTTTTTGTTTTTTTCACACCATTCATAACACTTCGCTTACATTCACAGCACCAGGGCAGGCACACAGGGTTTTGCACATTATGACATTTGTTTATACACTCTCACATTTTTGCATTAACACTACATTCACTTCTTTATTGCACTCACATAACCACACGCATTTCATACCATCACATCATCATTCATTAATATTTATATTTTTTTTTCATTTTTTTTTTCACTTTTTCACTTACTTTATATATTTTTTTGCTTGTTGTATTTGCACGTGTTTAATCACCCATTTTATTTTTTCTCTTTTTATTTTTGATAATTATTTTTTTTTTTCTCCTCCCTTGCCAGTGGATTATGACTGGAGGATTTATAAGCCGTTATTGGACTCTCAATATCATCAACATACAGCAGTCAACATATTGTGTGATATTTTCTTTTGACTTACAAATATTTATATATAAGCAGTTGTATGTAAGATACGTTAACATTGTTAGGGGGCGTCGAGGTCGACGCCCCCAAAGGGTGCACCCTTTTTTATATATTTTTGTTATATGTGTTTTTTTTTATTTTATTTTTTTAACACTTTTTAGGTAAGGTATGTAATGATCCCACCTATTTTATATATATATATGTATGCTCACTTTTTATAGGTATGCACTTTATATTATTATATTATAATATACATGTAAAAACCTTGTTCACTTTTTATAGGTAGGCACCTTATACTATATATGTAAAAATCTTGCTCACTATCATTTCACATTGGACCTACAGTGGGTCCACTGATAATCACTAGATACGTTTATTTTCATAGTATACTTTCATAGTAATGTGCCCCCATTTTTTACGTTCCCTACATTAGATATTATTATGCTAGTTGTGTATTCTGCATTTTACGGCCCCCAAGCCCATGCCATTTATCATACTATTATTGTCCCATGCTCGTCTTACATTGTTAATCATTTTCGCCCCACATCCGTCCTGTTTTACTGGCTATACTTGCCACACGTCCGGCCTAACTCCTCTGCCCCTCTGCCGGTTATGGTATTCCCTATGTATTTTCTTATTATTGCCCCACTTCCGGTTCATTCCCCATGCATTTTCTTATTATTTCCCCACTTCCGGTCCATACTGCTAGTTTGTCTTACTACACATCCGGCCTCCACATTCGGGCCACTGTCCTTGCCCCATTTCCGGCGATGCTATTAGACTATACTGCCCCACTTACGGTTACACTTAGACGCACTGCCACGTAGAGATACCGCGAGAGGAGAGGTGCGGCTACGGGGGTATCACATCACGTGATCCAGGCACATGACACACGGAGGGGGCGGAGCTCCTAGCATCTGAACAGATCTCAGCATCGTGGGACGCTAGTGTAGACAAGACTTAGGAGCCATTTTGTATATCCCTTTGTCACACTCTGACACCTGTATACACTGATGATCATTATCATGACAACGCCTCTGATAGGTTTGGTCATTAGAGCATGCATATGTATATGGCTATAGTGAGCAACACTGATCACTCCTGAGGAAGCCGCAGATAGCGGCGGAACGCGTGGAGCTGCTGTGGTCCCCTGTCCTGGTGAGGTATCCCTGGGTCACACATTTATATTTGTGATCAGTAGTATTTTTCTTTTTCCCTTGTTTCGTACTATTGGGCTCTTGTGTATTCTCAGTTCATTTTCTGATATATTGTTAATCTTTTTACTGCCCGTACGGATACAGGTTTCCACCTCCCTGTGTGTTGGGACACCCACCAGGGACCATTGTTGGTCTGGCAGGGGGCCTTAGGTGTTTTTGTAGGGCTACAGCCCTCCACCTGATTTATGTATGTGTTTTTAAGTGGTTTTAAATTTTGGTGTTGCTGCCTTATGTATCAGTATCAATAAAGATGTGTATATTTTCCATATGATTTCTGGTGTGCGTCTTCTATAGTGGTTACTTCTTCCTCCTTTCAGTACGATGTCATAGGGGAACATGAGCCATATGGGGATAAGTCCAAACAGAGTGGGCGGGGTGCTGATTGGCTGTCAGGGATCTTAGATGAGCCAATCAGAGGGGGGACGTATAAGTCCGGGTTGCAAGTCTTTGTCGCTGGTGGCGGTGGAATAAAGTTCAAAAAGTTCAAAAACGTCAGCCAATCGCTGTTAGATCAGTCCGGGTGGCATCCAATCAGAGTGAAGACGTGTATATCCTCTAGGGGCGATTCCTAGAGGCGTCGGCGGCAAATCCATTTTGAATAATTCGACCAATAGCTGCTGGGCAGTTCCCGGTGGCGACCAATCATGAAGAAGGATGTGTTGTAGTGCAGTCAAGATGCCGGTGTCAGACTTTATCATCGTCCGGGCGGGCTGTCATCTGATCTCGAAGTCCGGAGCATACTCGGAACTTGTCATGGAGGAGCTGGAAACCTGTAAGGGAGTAAGGAGGTAGACGGGGAAGGGAGAGACAGGTGGTCTCTCCCTTCCCCAAACGGCGGCTTTCTGTCAGCTTGTCCCGCATTGTGGAGGCATCTGGTGCGGCTGTGAGGAGGCATCTGGTACGGCTGTCATTGAAGCCCGGAACATACTTGTAAATTGTCATGGAGGAGCTGTAAACCTATAGGGGAGTAAAGAGGTAGAAGGGGAGGGGAGAGACAGGTGATTTTGGCGGCGGCTTGCTGTCAGCTTGTCCCGCAGTGAGGAGGCATCTGGTGCGAATGTCATTGTGTCATCGGGACGTATGTATTACGTGACGTCTTCGATGTATTCATTCAGACCAGAGGGTGTCAAAGTTTTGAGGGTGAAGATCCAGAAGTTTTCACATTTCCTCAGTACTGCGAAGCGGTGGGCGGTGTCAGAGGAGATGTGTTTGATGGGTGTGATGGTGTGACACCTGAAGTTGCTGCTGTGCTTTTCCGCTGCATGCCTGGAGACATTGTGGAATTGGTATCCCTTGGTGACATTGGATCTGTGCTTGTTAATGCGCTGATTCAATGGCTGGATGGTACGCCCGACGTACTGAAGACCACAGGGGCACTCAAGGAGGTAGATCACGTAGGAGGTGCTGCAGTTGATGAAACTCCTGATGGGGTAAGTGATGTTGGTGATCTTGCAGGTGAACTTGGTGCATTTGTTCGCAATGTTGTTGCAACATTTGCAGAGGGGTTTGCTGCACTTATATGTGCCGGTGACAGGTGGGGTGTCCAGCAGGGTAGTTTGTTTCTTAGGTGCTTTCAGTTTACTGGGTGCCAGCATATTCTTGAGAGATTTGTTCTTCCTGAAAGTGATATTAGGTCTGGGTGGCAAAATGTCTTGCAGGAAGGGGTCCAGCAGGAGAGTTTTCCAGTGGTCCGTGATGATTTTCTTGATGTTTTTGTGGTCATCATTGTAGGTACTGATGAAGTTGAAGGAGTGGGTATGTTCAGGTTGGTCATTGTTGGTGACCTTAGGTTTTAAACACTCTTTCTGTGAAAATTTGCTAGCCTTGAGTTTGCTCTGGTTGATGAGTGAGGTGGGGTAGCCTTTGGATTTGAAACGCTGGTCCAGGATTCTACTTTGGTCCACAAAATCAGAGAATTCGGTGCAGTTTCTTCTGATTCTTTTGTATTGACCAAAGGGGATGTTCTGGGTCCACTTCCTAAAGTGGCAGCTGTCATAGTTGAGGTAGCTGTTCCCATCCACTGACTTGAAGTACGTCTTAGTCTGGACCTGGTTGTCCTCAGTGTGGTAGACAATGACATCCAGGTATTCAATGTAGTCCCCTGAGTGGTTAGAGGTGAATTGGATGTTCCAGGAGTTTTCATTGAGGGACGTGAGGAAGTTGTTAAGGTTTTCCTTGGAGCTGTCCCAGATGATGAAGATGTCATCTATGTATCTTTTGTACAGTTTGCAGTGTTTGAAAAGTTCATGTCTGTACAGTACTGCATCTTCAAAGTGTCCCATGAAGAGGTTAGCGAGACTAGGTGCGAATCGGCTCCCCATCGCTGTGCCACAGCACTGGTGGTAGATGCTGCCTTTGAACTGGAACATGTTGTTCTGCAGGATGAAGAGGATGCTGTCCAAGATGAATTGGCGTTGGAGTGGTGGCATGGTGGGATCACTTTGAAGAAAGTGGGATACTGAAGCAATCCCCAGTTGGTGGTCAATGATGGTATACAGTGATGTAATGTCCATAGTCAACAGGCTATAGTGACTTTCCCACTTAACCTCGAGGATGGAGCTGATGAAGTCTGCGGTGTCCCTGGTGTTAGAGGGCAGCGCTTGGACGTATGGCTGTAGGATGATGTCCACGTACTGTGACAGATTTGATGAAAAAGGGAGCTGTGACTCCCGAAACATGTCTTGCTTTATTTTTATTATTATTTTCTTTGATTTCTTATGCTGTAAGAATAAATTATTTTGCATCAATACCCACGACTTGGGTTACTTCCTTGGGAGTGCCAACGCAGCTTTTTTCTTCCAATACTTCTGCATAAAAAATGTTTAGGCCCAGACCCAGCTCAGTATCATCAGTAAACCATATATTGGCTAAGTGACACAGCCTGAAGTTGGCTAAAGCATGAGGAGACCATATAGTGTCTGAATGGCAGAAGATTTTGAAATTAAGGATTTTGAAATTGAAATTTCCCTACTCTGCATGACATACTTATTGAATATATGAGGGGAGTACAAAACACTTCACTTCGCTTAAAACAGTATTTGTCTAGAACAACAGCAGGTGTGTACTATTGGCTGTCCTTTCACAGTATATAGACCCTTGACAGATTAACAGGTACAAAATAGTACACTACTTAGATGTAGGTATGTGGTGTACACTTATGAGGGCAGAAAAATGTGCTACAGTACGCTTAAAAATATTTATTTTTACCTGTGTCCCAGATTCCAAAATTCCTTTATAATCAGAAATTGTGAGAATACCACCTGTCATTCAAAATAATAAAATTATACCTACATTCTCTGAAGAAAAGGATCCTTCATTAGATGACAACATGAGTATTGTGTGTTCCAGTGACATTAGCTCATCAGAGGAACAGGAAAACATTATACAACTTAATTCTGCAACTGAAGAACCACAACAAAGAATGAACGACTTAAAGCCTACTGGAACAGAGGAACATCGTAAATCTACCACCTGGGATAGTCAGTCAATTCAAACAGCTGGTGGTCAGTATCCACAGTTCCCTGTTTCTGCTAGTCCTTGGCAATATTCCTTTTATTACTGGTCTGGTATCAACATGGCAATAATGATGGGAGAGTCACTCAAGGATACCCATATGTTTTCTACAATACACAGTCAATATATGGAGACCATATAGTGGCTGAATGACACAGCCTGGAGGTGGCTGAAGCATGAGGAAACCATACAGTGTCTGAATGGCACAGCCTGGAGTTTGCTAAAGCATGTGAAGAGACCATATAGTGGATGAATGGCACAGCCAGGAGTTGGCTGAAGTATGAGAAGACCATATAGTTGCTGAATGACACAGCCTGTTGCTGAAAGCAGCATGAGTAGACACTAGGGCTTCACAATCCCTAAGAATAAAAGATTAATATTTAAATTGAAGATTTAGTGTAGCTAGTGCTACCATAAAAAAAATGTACGCCCAGACCCAGGCTCAGCAGCATCAGGAAACCATATATTGGCTGAATGACACAGCCTGGAGTTGACTGAAGCATGAGGAGACCATATAGTGTCTGAATGGCAAAGCCTGGAATTTACAGCAGCATGAGTAGACACTAGGGCTTTACAATCCCTAAAATTAAAAGATGAATCCTGAAATTTAAATTGAAGATTTTGGGCACAGCGTGGAGTTGGCAAAAGCATGAGGAGACCATTGAAATTTAAGAATTTTAAACAGAAATATAAGATATTGAAATTGAGTATTTTGAAATTGAACTTTGAACTCCCAAGTTTTAGTGTCCCAGGCCCTGGCGTGTGGGTACAAAGGACCATATCTAACAAGGAGTCACATATCATATGGCAGCACAATGACAGAGCCTGGAGGTGGCATCAGTATAAGGAGACCATATAGTGGCTGAATGGCAGAGCCTGTAGGCGGCTGAAGCATGAGGAGACCATATAGTGGCTGAATGCCACAGTCTGGAGGTGGCTGAAGCATGAGGAGACCATATAGTGTCTGAATGGCACAGCTTGGAGGTGGCATCAGGAGTCCTGAATGTTACCCTAATGCAAGGAATTTCTGAAACTGAGGACTAGCACCTTAATTATGTCATATAATAAGGAATAGCGGGATGGCACCACCAATTCGGTACAGAAAATAGCCCAAATGATGGTACACATTACCTAGTGAGTGGGGGAGAGACGGAAAGAAAAACCAATTGGGGTGCACATCAATATAAAATGGCTTTCATGGAATAGATACAAAAAAAGAAATTATGATGGCACTCACCCATTAAATTGTGAACTTTATTGCTTCATTTAAAAAGGTGCTGACTCATGGCTGGACATGAACAAAAACCGCTGCAGCCATAGCTGCACATTAGTTGATGACCTTAATTATGTTTTGCAGTATCCATGGCAGCACAATTAGGGAGCTTGGAGGTGGTAGCATCAGCATGAGGAGACCATAGAGCAGCACAATTAGAGAGCCTGGTGGTGGCAGCATCAGGATGAGGAGACCATAGAGCAGCACAATTAGAGAGCCTGGAGGTGGCAGCATCAGCAAGAGGAGACCATATGGTGGCACAATGACAGAAGATGGAGGTGGTAGCATTAGCATGAGGAGACCATAGAGCAGCAGAATGAGAGAGCCTGGAGGTTGCAGCATCAGCATGAGGAGATCATATGGCAGCAAAATGACAGAGCCTGGAGGTGGAAGCATTAGCATGAGGGTCATGCCAACTGAGGATTGAGTCTGAGGAACCCACCAACTGTTGACTGGGGGTGTCAGATGTCACTTGGGATTAAGTGGATGACCGAGTGAACCTCACTTGGGATGAAGTGGATGACAGAGTGAACCAATCAATCACGGCTGCTGGGTTGCTGGTCACGACACGACTGCTAGCTGACACATGGAGCTCCGGCCTCTCACTGCGACTCTGGTTGCCACACATCCCTACTCTGCTGCGACCTCTGCCTGCAACTGATGAATTTAGGACTCTGCCACTCCTCTGTGCATGTCCTGGCACTACTCTGCCTGACATACTTATTGCGTATATGAGGGGAGTACAATATGCTTCACTACGCTTAAAACAGTATTTGTCTAGAACAGCAGCAGGTGTGTACTATTGGCTGTCCTTTCACAGTATATAGGCCCTTGACAGATTAACAAGTACAAAATAGTACACTACTTAGATGTAGGTATGTGGTTTGCACTTATGAGGGCACAAAAATGCGCTACAGTACACTTAAAGAAGTATCTGAGTACACCACCAGCCGGTGAATACTTTTGCCTGGACTTTCAAAGTATCTAGGCCCTTGACAGATTAACAGGTTTAAAATAGTACACTACTTAGATGTAGGTATGTGGTATGCAATTATGAGGGCAGAAAAATGCGCTAAAGTTCGCCTTAAAACTCTGTATCTTTGTAAAACACCAGCCAGTGATTACTTTTGTCTGTCCTTTCACAGTATGTAGGCCCTTGACAGATTAACAGGTACAAAATAGTACACTACTTAGATGTAGTGTTGGGTGCGAATCTTTGCATTTAAAATTTTTATCGCGAATATCACAAATTTGTGAATTTGTGAATATTGAGAATATATTTGCTATATATTCAAAATTGTGAATATTCGCTTTTTTCCGCATATGCGCATATTCGCATATGTGCGAATATTCACATATGTGAATATTGACATATTCCTTCTTTTCCCTTGTGGGCCAATTAGAACGATGCAAATACACTTGTCAGAGGTTATCAACAACATCCCTAGCAACCAATAGTAAATTTGTCCACCCTCTCACTGTTTTCTTCCTCCAATACACAAATATACGAATATTCGCATATGCGAATATAACGAATACGCAAAATTCGCGAATAAAGGATGAATATTCGTCTGTATATTAGCAAAATATCGTGAATTCCAATATGGGCAATGCCACTCATCACTACTTAGATGTACGTATGCAGTATGCACTATTGAGGGCAGAAAAATGCGCTACAGTACTCCTAAAAACTCTGTATTTGTATAGAACACCAGCCGGTGATTACTTTTGTCTGTTCTTTCACAGTATGTAGGCCCTTGACAGATTAACAGGTACAAAATAGTACACTACTTAGATGTACGTATGCAGTATGCACTTATGAGGGCAGAAAAATGTGCTACAGTTAGCCTAAAAACTCTGTATTTTTGTAAAACACAAGCTGGTGACTACTTTTGCCTGTCCTTTCACAGTATGTAGGCCCTCGACAGATTAACAGTTACAAAATTGTACACTACATAGATTAACATATGCAGTATGCACTGATGGCAGAAAAAGGCAGAAAAATTAGCTACAGTACCCTTAAAAAATATGTATTTTTGTAAGACACCAGCAGTACACAACAGTGCCGCAGCCAAAAAAAGCTATGTACTAAACACCAAATTGCACTCTGTCAAAGAATATTAGGAATGGACTGCTGGGTTTTATACCGTCTACAGACTAGTATAACCAGCAGATGATTTTTTTGTGGACACTGAATTGCACTGAAAAAATCATTCCTGCCTCATCTGCTAAGGTTTATGAAGTTGAGGCAGCTTGTTGAAATGTATGAGGCAATACACAGCTATCTTCCCCTCTCTGTAATGCTATGCCGAAGAAAGTGACTGGGAGGTTAATGCCTGCAGCTGCAGTAAAAATCCTTTTCAGTGAAAAAAACTATTCTCTCCGTCCACGAGAACGCTGATGTGACTAGGAGGATGTTAAATGCTGCTGGAATGCACTTTTCTCTGCTGTAACACACACACACACAGGCTCTGTGTCCTATGATCCTTCTGCAGTGTATTGTAATGAAGTGAGGACCCGGAATTATGGCTGCCGATTATATAGGGCTGTGACATCACAGGGGTGACTGGCTGCTGATAGGCTGCATCCTGCATGTGATCAGGGTCATCTCGCCTACTTCCCTTCCTGCCTTGCCTTCCCACCTTCCCAGCGTCCCTTGCCCCATGTACTGACATGTGGATCTGCCATATCAGATGTCTTGGAGCCTGGAATGCTGTAAAATGGAGTTTAATGAAGCAATTTGCGCAATAGAATTGCGGCGAAATTTGCATTCTTTGCAAATCGAATATTTCCTGAAATTCGTAATGAATTCAGGTTTGTCAGCTTCGATTCGCTCATCTCTACAACTGAGCATGCATTGTGCCATTTGTGCAAGTGACTCAAAGGGACTACCTGCCTCCATCTCCACTGCATGCTGCCACGGTGTGTCTGGGTCCTCTGTCTTGCCTTCCTCATAACCCTCTAGCTCCTCTTGTTGCTCCTGATCCTCCTCTCTTGTCAGATGACTAGAAAAAACACTGATTTTGCAAAACCTAAACTGTGTCCACTGTGCCCGCCCCCTCTTCCTCCTCCTGTTCAGCCCCAACAGGGCTCATGTGGCCGTGAAATGTAGGCACCACGTCTCCAGTGCTCTGACCAGCCATCGTTTCCAACACGTTTTGAAGGAAATGAAGCAGTGGAATGACGTTTTTCATCCCGTAATTCTGGTGACTGACTAATAATGTGGCTTCCTCAAAGGGCCTGAACAAATGGCAGGTGTCACGTATAAGCTGTCACTGGTTGACATTAAAGTTGCACAGGGGAGTCCACCTACCTTCTTGAATCATCAAGAAATCGGTGATGGCTTTTCTCTGTTCATACAGTCGGTCCAACATATGGAGGGTGGAATTCCAATGTGTGGTAAGGTCACAAATCAAACTATGTTGGGGGATACCGTTCTGACGCTGCAGCTCAAGGAGGGTGTGCTTTGCAGTGTACAAGTGGCTGAAGTACATGCAAAGTTTCCTTCCCATTGTTAAGATGTCATGCAAATGGGGGGAGCACTTCAGGAACCGCTTGTCAACCAGATTGAACACGTGTGCCATGCAGGGCACTGCTCAGCCTTGTTCTTCCCGTTGTCTCTTGGACATGGCTTCGCCTATGGATTGCTGGCGGAATGACTGACTCAAAGTAGGAGGAGCAGGAGCATCTGGAGCGACAGAAGGAGGGTATGACACACAGCTCCCTTCGGCTGGGACAGTGGAGCCTTGGCTGGCTGAAACATGGAGCGGTGTTCCACTGGGTGTTGCAGCAGGCTTCACCACCACATTGGAGCCACGATTCTCCCAGGCCGCTTTATAGGGGTGCAGCATATATTGACGCAGAGCCGTGGTGCCAACATTGGGACCCTGGCCACGCTTCACCTTCTGCCGACACATCTTGCATGTGTCTTTGTGAACATCCTCTGGATGCTTGATGAAAAACTGCCACACCACCGAGTAGCTGACTTTCCCACCAACAGTCTGCACTAATTGACTGCTACTGCCGTCGTCTCCAGGAACTCCTGTTCCACTACCTCCCGGGAAGGTAGACTGTCGCAAAGCAGGTGGTCTCCCCCGGGCACGTTTAGGTCCAGAATTTCCACTTCCGCCACCATGCTGACTGCCAACCATGCTACCACCTTGCTGGCTCAGCTGCTGCCTCAAGGGAAACCTGCAACCCTCTTCTTCTGATGATGAATGGCGGATGTCTCCTCTAGTGTTGGGCGTGAATATTCGCATTTCAAATTTTTATCGCAAATATGGCAAATTCGTGAATACGCGAATATTGCGAATATATTCGCTATATATTCAAAATTACAAATATTCACTTTTTTCCGCATATGCGCACATGCGCATATTCGCATATGGGAATATTCGCATATGTGAATATTCGCATATTTCTTCTTTTCACTTGTGGGCCAATTAGCATGATGCAATTACACATGTCAGAGGTTATCAACAGCATCCCTAGTAACCCATAGTAAAGTTGCCCACCCCCTCACTGTTTTCTTCCTCGAATCCACGAATATGCGAATATGTGAAAATTCACATATGCGAATAGAACGAATACACAAAATTTGCGAATATAGGACAAATATTTGTCTATATATTTGTGAAATATCACGAATTTGAATATGGCCAATACCACTCATCACTAGTCTCCTCCACTTCTTGGCTGGGCAGTAGCTGCTGACTGTCCTCTATTAGATCGTCCTCACTGAATAGTGGAGCGGAACCTAAAGCATAAGATACTTCTGTAGGGGAGGGAACAGCATAGGGAAGAGGCAATGGAAAGACAGAGACTGCTCCCGGGCCATGCTAACTGAGGGTTCAGTCTGAGGGACCCAACGACTGTTGACTGGGGGTATCAGATGTCACTTGTGATAAAGTGGATGACCGTGTTAACCAATCGATGACAGCAGATGGGTTGCTGGTCGAGATACGACCGCTAGCTGATACTGGGAGCTCAGGCATCTTGCTGCAACTCCTGATTCCACTCGCCTCTAGTCTGGTGCGACTTCTGCCTGCACCTGATGAATTTAGGCCTCTGCCACTCCTCTGTGCACGTTCTGGCACTTCTCTGCCTGACATACTTAATGCGTATATGAGGGGAGTACAATTTGCTTCACTATGCTTAAAACAGTATTTGTCTAGAACAGCAGCAGGTGTGTACTTTTGGCTGTCCTTTCCCAGTATGTAGGCGCTTGAAAGTTTAACAGGCTCAAAATAGTACACCACTTAGATGTAGGTATGTGGCATGCACTTATGAGGGCAGAAAAATGCACTGCAGTATGCTTTAAAAAGTATTTGTGCACAACACCAGCAGTAGACACCAGTGCTGCGGCACATAGTCGCTGTGTACTACACCCAAAATAGCACTTTCTCTCTCAATCTCACTCCCTTTCCTATCAGTGCTTCTAGGCAGGATGTGTGCTTGATTTGAATCGCTGCTGTTCTTCTGTGCAACACACTGCTCTCTGCAATAGAACGCTGTAGACCAGTGATTCCCAACCGGGGTGCTGCGGCACACTGGGGTACCGTTCGGCACTGCCCTGGGTGCTGCAGGATTTTGCTGTCAAAATTTATTTTTTTTTTTATTTCCCTCCACAGCGTTGCATGGGGGAGGGAAGTTTGTGTGCACTGTCTGTGCGTCCCCCAGTGTCCCTTAGCGTCACTTAGCATCCCCCAGCATCTCCATCCCCCCCTGTGGCCCAGTGAGTGCCCTGCCAGAGAGGGGGAGTATGGGAAGCTGCGTCGTATCGGTGTAGTGACATGTGCCCAAGCAACCCCTCCCCCCTGCAGTGCAGTGAATGATTGCCCTGCCGGAGCCCTGAGTCGGTGCCCTGAGAGGGGAAGGACAGGGAAGAAAAATAGCTTGCTTAAGGTACTGTACCATGTCCATCCCCCCTCTCACCCATGTCCATCCCCCTCTCACCCATGTCCATCCCCCCTCACCCATGTCCATCCCCCCTCTCACCCATGTCCATCCCCCCTCTCACCCATGTCCATCCCCCCTCTCACCCATGTCCATCCCCCCTCTCACCCATGTCCATCCCCACTCTCACCCATGTCCATCCCCCCTCTCACCCATGTCCATCCCCCCTCTCACCCATGTCCATCCCTCCCTCTCACCCATGTCCACCTCCCTCACTCATGTCCACCCCCCTCACTTATGTCCACCCCCCGCCCATGCCCACCCTCCTGTCATCCATCTTCACATTGTCCACCCCCCTGTCCATCCCTGTCACCCATTTTCACCCCCAGTCCACTCCCCTATTCACCCCTCTGTCCCTTTGTCACCCCTCTTTTATCCCCCTTGTCATCCTTGTCCACCCTCCTATGATCCCTGTTTACCCCCATATCTCCCGTGTCCACCCTCCTGTCATCCATGTCCACCTTGGCCACCCCTCTGTCACCCCTGTCCATCCACCTGTCACCCATGTTCACCCCCCCTGTTCACCCCTTTGACCACCCCCTAATCTACACTTCCGTCCCCTATGTCCACCCCCCCTATTCACCCCTCTGTCCCTTTTTCCCCCAGTCACCCCCTCTCTGTCACTCCTGTGAATCCCTCTTTTAATTGCTTGTCACCCTTGCCCACCCCTCTGACCTCGTCTCCCATGTCCACCCTCCTGTCATCCATGTCCACCTTGGCCATTCCCCTATCCCCCCCTGTGTAATCTCTGTCCATCTCTCTGTCACCCATGTTCACCCCCCAATGTCCACCCTTCTGACCACATCCTTTTTCACCCATGTTCACCCCTCTGTCCCTTTGTCACCCCTGTTACCACCTAGTCACTCCTGTCCACCCCTGTCATGCCCGATTCCCCTCTGTCACCCATCTACACCCCTTTATACCCTTCTGCCACCCATATACACCCCTTTACACCCATCTGCCACCCATGAACACTCGTCTACACCCCTCTGCCACCCATGTACCCTCCTCTTCACCACTCTGCCACCCATGTACACTCCTCTACACCCCTCTGCCACAACTGTTAACCCCTCTATCACCCCCTACACCCCTCTGTTACCCATGTACAGCCCTCTGTCACCCCCATGCACTCCTTTACACACCTGTCTCCCATGTACACACCTCTGTTACCTCTTTATACCTATACACACCTGTATTCCTCTTCACTTGTAAAAGGGGAATCTGGAGGCTAATGCTGGTAAAGTGCGGAGCATAATAGATTTGTTTTGCAGGTTTAACGGTGAAGAGTTGCGGCTGGAAGAAATGGTCAGGATGTTCCGTACCAGACTGAAAAGGACAGGGAACGACGCTGATCATAGAAGAAGTCACATGTGAGTTGCTGTATAAATACGCACTTTATACTACATACCCACTGATAAATAGATATTGGATATTGTGCATTGCGTCCTTTTTTCTATTAATATTTTTCTTTCTTTGCTCGTCCACTTCGGTAGGGGTGCCTCGCGTTTTTTTTTTTTTTTTTTGCGGGGTGCCCGACCCGAAAAAGCTTGGGAAACACTGCTGTAGACAGTGACTGGGAGGTAACTCGCTGCAGCAAGAATGCTTTTCTGTGAAAGACACACTGCTCTCTGTCCCTATATATCTCTCTGCAGGGAAAGCATGAAGTGACTGGCCACAATATGGCTGCTGATAGGCTGCTGATGACATCACAGGGGTGACTGGTTGCTGATAGGCTGCATCCTACATATGAGTCAGGGTCATCCCGCCTACCCAGGATTCCTTGCCCCATGTCCTCACATGTGGATCAACCATTTTAGATGCCCTGGAGCCTGGACCGCACTAAATGGAGTTCAATGAAGCGATACACGTGATAGAAGCGTGGCGATATTCACATTTGTTTCCCCAGATTAGGTAGCATAGCCCCCCCCCAACATACAGACGGACACGCACACAGACACACAGAGACACACACAGAGACACACACAGAGACACACACAGAGACACACACAGAGTCACACACAGAGTCACACACACACACAGAGATACACAGTGGCCTGACGAGTGACGTCACTGATGTCCTCCTGGCGGGTCTGCATAGGGACGTCACTTGCACGACGTCCCTCATCAGACCTGGGTCGGCCGGCTGCAGACTTACTGTCTAAAGTGCCCATGGCTGGCCCTACCATGAACCTACTAGGCAACAAAGAAAAGAGGCAACAAAGTGCTGCCCCTGAAAAGTGCCACTTGGGACCAATAGTCCCACCAGGTCCCATGGTAGGGCCGGCCCTGGAATGGGCAGTGGGCCCCTCACATGCTGGGCCCCTGTGCAGCTGAACCAGCTGCACAGGCGATATGTCCACCCCCTGATTGAAGGGTATGCACTATATATCTCGACCTCATGGTTAAAGGCTGCCTATGGTTTTAAAAAACCTCTGACATGTCATAGATGCATATACCATAAACATCTTCCCACAGAGTATTGAGAAGTCAAGTTTCTTTTTTGAAGCTGTCTTCTCTCACCGCTCATCTTTGTCAAGCCAAGGGAAAGGTCAAGAAGGTCAATTTGTTCCCATTGCAAGCTAGTTCAAAAAGTTTCTTAACAATGCAATATAAGAATTTTTTTGATTGCTTGAAAAATATACTAGAAATACAAGTAATTAGTATATTAAGTTATATGTACTGGAATTTAAGACTGGACATCTAGATCTATGTCTATCTTTATCTGTCTGTCCATGTATTATATGTCAGTGGAAAGAAAAGTGAAGTTAAATGTTTTGTATAAACATGTATGAAGTAGCACCTTTATTTCCTCTTCATACCATTCTGTCAGCTCTTGCTGAGTAGGCACATGAAGGTTTATGTGCAGCAGATGAGCCCTCTAGTGGCCGTGAAAAGTACAACAAAATCTATAATGATGAGTAGTCAGTTAGAGATTTGGTCTGTGTGCTTGAGTATATAGGACATGTACAATGAGAATAGTAATACAGAGTGTTAGTAATCACATCAGTTTATACAAGAAACAGCCTATATAAGACTCTGGGAATATACATATCTTATAAAACATGCAAACACACTCAATAATCTCTAATACAAAAATATTTTACATAAACTGACGCCAAAACATAGTAAATCAAATTGAATGTGAGACAATATTATGTTTTGTTTTTGATCGTAGTGTAAAAACAATTGTATGCTTTTTTTTTTTTTTATAGCACCCGTTATGTATGTGTATACAGAATATGTAATGTATTTAGTTGGGGTCATTGTAAATATTAGTGCTGTCATTGATTTAGACACCTGGTCCATGTTTCCCTCTGCTGCTGCTGTTGATTATTATGCTGTGTTGTGTCTTTTATTCCCCCCGCCACCCCTCTTCCATTTTAGTAAAGCAGTTGATCAAGCCACAGGACCCACATATTCTAGAGCGCTGTATATAGCTTTTCATTACTCAAATTGGTCCCTGTCACCATAGCACCCACATATTTCACAGTGACATATAGCTTGTTATCACTCAAATTGGTCCCTGTCCCCATTGGGGCTGGGGTTACCACCCAGCTGGTACTTTACCAGCACAGCCTATTTTAGGCTAAGATTCCACTTTTTTTTTTTTTTTCTGGCAGTTTTTTGAAAACTGCCACTGTAGTTTTTGAGCCAAAGTGGATCCAAAAGGGAGGAGAAGTGTAAGTCCTTCCTTTATATGTCCTATTCCTTTTGAATACATTTCTGGCTTTGGCTCAAAAACTGCAGTGGCAGATTTAAAAAAACTGCAAGAAAAAAACAAAAACAAGTTGACTCCCTCTGCCGGTAAATTTGCAGCAGAAATACCAGCCATGTGTGGTATGGCGGGGTGTGAGGGGCAGGGCAGATGTTGTTACCCAAGGGGAAGATGGTATTAACCCCTTGTGTTCGTGATGCCAAGGCGTGGTTTAGCCTTAATCATCCGAAGGTATACGGGGGCAATGAAGACACCAACGTCAAGTTAACAGTAGCTTTACTGAGGGTAGACAGTTGTTACAGTATATGCAGTGCAGCCAATATCCCAAGGAGGTTACCAGTGACACAGAGACCTACTGGGTAGTTAGACTGGAGAATTTAGTGCAGGCCACGCTGGGTAGACAGATGACTTGACTTGACTGACTTTTGACTGACAGGATGGTGACTTTATCTTACTTACACTTGACTTGTGACTGCAGGACTTGACTTGAGGACTTCACTACTCTGGACACACACACTAGGCACAACTTTACTGGACCTCAGTAGGAAGCAAGAGAGAGAAGCTAGCTTCAGCTAGGGCTTATATGGGGGAGACTAGCAGGGAGCCCATAGGTCCCCTTTGGGATAAGCTGGTCACTGGTACCTCCTGGGTAACAATCACATGATACATTTTATTAAAGGCATAACAAATCTATTAATATACAACATATATACAAATGGGGAAACAACCACAGGTGGCCCTGGGGACACTGAGGGACAATGCCTGTGTCACGATGCCGGCTGGCAGGAGGTGGATCCTCTGTGCCAGAGAGGGATTGGCGTGGACCGTGCTAGTGGACCGGTTCTAAGTCACTACTGGTTTTCACCAGAGCCCGCCGCAAAGCGGGATGGTCTTGCTGCGGCGGTAGTGACCAGGTCGTATCCACTAGCAACGGCTCAACCTCTCTGACTGCTGAAGATAGGCGCGGTACAAGGGAGTAGACAGAAGCAAGGTCGGACGTAGCAGAAGGTCGGGGCAGGCAGCAAGGATCGTAGTCAGGGGCAACGGCAGGAGGTCTGGAACACAGGCTAGGAACACACAAGGAACGCTTTCACTGGCACAATGGCAACAAGATCCGGCGAGGGAGTGCAGGGGAAGTGAGGTATACATAGGGAGTGCACAGGTGAACACACTAATTAGAACCACTTGCGCCAATCAGCGGCGCAGTGGCCCTTTAAATCGCAGAGACCCGGCGCGCGCGCGCCCTAGGGAGCGGGGCCGCGCGCGCCGGGACAGAGCCGGAGAGCGAGTCAGGTACGGGAGGCGGGGTGCGCATCGCGAGCGGGCGCCACCCGCATCGCGAATCGCATCCCGGCTGGAGGCGGTATCGCAGCGCACCGGGTCAGTGGATCTGACCGGAGCGCTGCAGTAGCGAGAGTGTAGCGAGCGCTCCGGGGAGGAGCGGGGACCCGGAGCGCTCGGCGTAACAGTACCCCCCCCCCTTGGGTCTCCCCCTCTTCTTAGAGCCTGAGAACCTGAGGAGCAGACTTTTGTCTAGGATATTGTCCTCAGGTTCCCAGGATCTCTCTTCAGGACCACAACCCTCCCAATCGACCAAAAAAAAAGTTTTCCCTCTGACCTTCTTGGAGGCCAGTATCTCCTTTACGGAGAAGATGTCCGAGGAGCCGGAAACAGGAGTGGGAGAAACAAGTTTGGGAAAGAAACGGTTGATGATGAGTGGTTTAAGAAGAGAAACGTGAAAGGCATTAGGAATACGAAGAGAAGGAGGAAGAAGAAGTTTGTAAGAGACAGGATTAATCTGGCACAAAATTTTGAAAGGACCAAGAAAGCGTGGTCCCAATTTGTAGCTAGGGACACGGAAGCGGACATATTTAGCGGAGAGCCATACCTTGTCTCCAGGAGAAAAAATGGGGGGAGCTCTTCTTTTCTTATCAGCAAACTTCTTCATGCGTGATGAAGCCTGTAAGAGAGAATTTTGGGTCTCTTTCCATATGGTGGAAAGATCACGAGATATTTCATCCACAGCGGGCAAACCAGAGGGCAAGGGAGTAGGGAGGGGGGGAAGAGGGTGACGGCCGTACACCACGAAAAATGGGGATTTGGAGGAAGATTCAGATACTCTGAAGTTATACGAGAATTCGGCCCATGGTAGAAGATCTGCCCAGTCATCCTGGCGGGAGGAAACAAAATGCCGTAAATAATCACCCAGGACCTGGTTAATTCTTTCTACTTGCCCATTGGATTGAGGATGATAGGCAGAAGAAAAGTTTAATTTAATCTTGAGTTGTTTACAGAGAGCCCTCCAGAATTTTGACACGAATTGGACGCCTCTGTCCGAGACGATCTGCGTGGGCAACCCGTGAAGACGAAAAATGTGTACAAAAAATTGTTTTGCCAACTGAGGCGCTGAAGGAAGACCAGGAAGAGGGATGAAATGTGCCATCTTGGAGAATCGATCAACGACCACCCAAACAACAGTGTTGCCACGGGATGGGGGTAAGTCTGTAATAAAGTCCATACCAATCAGAGACCAAGGCTGTTCGGGGACAGGCAGAGGATGAAGAAGACCAGCGGGCTTCTGGCGAGGAGTCTTATCCTGGGCACAGACAGTGCAGGCTCGCACAAAATCCACAACATCCGTCTCCAGAGTCGGCCACCAATAGAAACGAGAGATGAGTTGCACGGATTTCTTGATGCCCGCATGACCTGCGAGATGGGAGGAGTGACCCCATTTGAGGATTCCGAGGCGTTGGCGTGGAGAGACGAAGGTCTTCCCTGGAGGAGTTTGCCTGATGGAGGCTGGAGAAGTGGAGATCAGGCAGTCAGGAGGAATGATGTGTTGCGGAGAGAGCTCTACTTCCGAGGCATCCGAGGAACGAGAGAGAGCATCGGCCCTAATGTTCTTATCGGCAGGCCGAAAGTGAATTTCAAAATTAAATCGGGCAAAGAACAGAGACCACCTGGCCTGGCGAGGATTCAGCCGTTGGGCAGACTGGAGATAGGAGAGGTTCTTGTGATCGGTGTAAATAATAACTGGAAATCTTGATCCCTCCAGCAGATGCCTCCATTCCTCAAGTGCTAATTTAATGGCTAGTAGCTCTCGATCCCCGATGGAGTAGTTCCTCTCCGCCGGAGATAAGGTCCTAGAAAAAAAACCACAAGTAACAGCATGCCCGGAAGAATTTTTTTGTAGAAGGACCGCTCCAGCTCCTACTGAGGAGGCATCAACCTCCAATAGGAAGGGTTTAGATGGGTCAGGTCTGGAGAGCACGGGAGCCGAAGAAAAGGCAGACTT
Source organism: Hyla sarda (assembly GCF_029499605.1). Classification (NCBI taxonomy): domain Eukaryota; kingdom Metazoa; phylum Chordata; class Amphibia; order Anura; family Hylidae; genus Hyla; species Hyla sarda. The sequence goes on along the minus strand of NC_079196.1, from coordinate 166,576,438 downwards.
GAGCTGTTTAAAGGCGTCTTCCGCTTGAGGAGGCCATGACTTAGGATTGGCATTCTTTTTGGTTAAAGCCACGATAGGAGCCACAATGGTAGAAAAATGTGGAATAAATTGTCTGTAATAATTGGCGAACCCCAAAAAACGTTGGATAGCACGGAGTCCGGAGGGGCGTGGCCAATCTAAGACGGCAGAGAGTTTGTCTGGATCCATTTGTAGTCCCTGGCCAGAGACCAAGTATCCTAGGAAAGGAAGAGATTGACATTCAAACAGACATTTCTCCATTTTGGCATAAAGTTGATTGTCACGAAGTCTCTGAAGAACCATGCGGACATGCTGGCGGTGTTCTTCTAGGTTGGCAGAAAAAATCAGGATATCGTCCAGATACACAACAACACAGGAATATAAGAGATCACGAAAAATTTCATTAACAAAGTCTTGGAAGACGGCAGGGGCGTTGCACAGGCCAAAGGGCATGACCAGATACTCAAAGTGTCCATCTCTAGTGTTAAATGCCGTTTTCCATTCATCCCCCTCTCTGATGCGGATGAGATTATAAGCACCTCTTAAGTCCAGTTTGGTAAAGATGTGGGCACCTTGGAGGCGATCAAAGAGTTCAGAGATGAGAGGTAGGGGGTAGCGGTTCTTTACCGTGATTTTATTAAGACCGCGGTAGTCAATGCAAGGACGTAGGGAGCCATCTTTTTTGGACACAAAGAAAAATCCGGCTCCGGCAGGAGAGGAGGATTTGCGGATAAAGCCCTTTTTTAAATTTTCCTGGATGTACTCAGACATAGCAAGAGTCTCTGGGGCAGAGAGAGGATAAATTCTGCCCCGGGGTGGAGTAGTGCCCGGGAGGAGGTCAATAGGACAGTCATAAGGCCTGTGAGGAGGTAGAGTCTCAGCTTGTTTTTTGCAAAAAACATCCGCAAAGTCCATATAGGCCTTAGGGAGACCGGTTACAGGGGGAACCACAGGGTCACGGCAAGGAGAACTGGGAACCGGTTTAAGGCAGTCCTTGAAACAAGAGGAACCCCAACTCTTGATCTCCCCAGTGGACCAATCCAGGGTTGGGGAATGGTGTTGAAGCCAGGGTAGTCCGAGGAGAATTTCGGAAGTGCAATTGGGGAGGACCAAAAACTAAATTTTCTCGTGATGAGGTCCGATGCACATTAGGAGGGGCTCCGTGCGGAAACGTATGGTACAGTCCAATCTTTCATTGTTAACACAATTGATGTAGAGGGGTCTGGCGAGACTGGTCACCGGGATGTTTAACCTGTTGATGAGAGAGGCCAAAATAAAATTTCCTGCAGATCCGGAATACAAGAAGGCCATAGTAGAGAAGGAGAAGGTAGAGGCAGATATCCGCACAGGCACCGTAAGACGTGGAGAAGCAGAGTTGACATCAAGGACTGTCTCACCTTTGTGCGGAGTCAGCGTACGTCTTTCCAGGCGGGGAGGACGGATAGGACAATCCTTCAGGAAGTGTTCGGTACCGGCACAGTACAGGCAGAGATTCTCCATGCGGCGTCGTGTCCTCTCTTGAGGTGTCAGGCGAGACCGGTCGACCTGCATAGCCTCCACGGCGGGAGGCACAGGAACGGATTGCAGGGGACCAGAGGAGAGAGGAGCCGGGGAGAAAAAACGCCTCGTGCGAACAAAGTCCATATCCTGGCGGAGCTCCTGACGCCTTTCGGAAAAACGCATGTCAATGCGAGTGGCTAGATGAATGAGTTCATGTAGGTTAGCAGGGATTTCTCGTGCGGCCAGAACATCTTTAATGTTGCTGGATAGGCCTTTTTTAAAGGTCGCGCAGAGGGCCTCATTATTCCAGGATAGTTCAGAAGCAAGAGTACGGAATTGTACGGCGTACTCGCCAACGGAAGAATTACCCTGGACCAGGTTCAACAGGGCAGTCTCAGCAGAAGAGGCTCGGGCAGGTTCCTCAAAGACACTTCGAATTTCCGAGAAGAAGGAGTGTACAGAGGCAGTGACGTGGTCATTGCGGTCCCAGAGCGGTGTGGCCCATGACAGAGCTTTTCCAGACAGAAGGCTGACTACGAAAGCCACCTTAGACCTTTCAGTAGGAAACTGGTCCGACATCATCTCCAAGTGCAGGGAACATTGAGAAAGAAAGCCACGGCAAAATTTAGAGTCCCCATCAAATTTATCCGGCAAGGATAGTCGTAGGCCTGAAGCGGCCACTCGCTGCGGAGGAGGTGCAGGAGCTGGCGGAGGAGATGATTGCTGAAGCTGTGGTAGTAGCTGCTGTAGCATCACGGTCAGTTGAGACAGCTGGTGGCCTTGTTGCGCTATCTGTTGTGACTGCTGGGCGACCACCGTGGTGAGGTCGGCGACAACTGGCAGAGGGACTTCAGCGGGATCCATGGCCGGATCTACTGTCACGATGCCGGCTGGCAGGAGGTGGATCCTCTGTGCCAGAGAGGGATTGGCGTGGACCGTGCTAGTGGACCGGTTCTAAGTCACTACTGGTTTTCACCAGAGCCCGCCGCAAAGCGGGATGGTCTTGCTGCGGCGGTAGTGACCAGGTCGTATCCACTAGCAACGGCTCAACCTCTCTGACTGCTGAAGATAGGCGCGGTACAAGGGAGTAGACAGAAGCAAGGTCGGACGTAGCAGAAGGTCGGGGCAGGCAGCAAGGATCGTAGTCAGGAGCAACGGCAGGAGGTCTGGAACACAGGCTAGGAACACACAAGGAACGCTTTCACTGGCACAATGGCAACAAGATTCGGCGAGGGAGTGCAGGGGAAGTGAGGTATACATAGGGAGTGCACAGGTGAACACACTAATTAGAACCACTTGCGCCAATCAGCGGCGCAGTGGCCCTTTAAATCGCAGAGACCCGGCGCGCGCGCGCCCTAGGGAGCGGGGCCGCGCGCGCCGGGACAGGACCGACGGAGAGCGAGTCAGGTACGGGAGCCGGGGTGCGCATCGCGAGCGGGCGCCACCCGCATCGCGAATCGCATCCCGGCTGGAGGCGGTATCGCAGCGCACCGGGTCAGTGGATCTGACCGGAGCGCTGCAGTAGCGAGAGTGTAGCGAGCGCTCCGGGGAGGAGCGGGGACCCGGAGCGCTCGGCGTAACAGCCTGACAGAGCAGGAAAGGTACAGGGATGCACCATCCCATTCTTGGCCTCCAAACATGCAAAGGCTGGTATGTTTTAGGAAAGAGCCCAGGGGCTAAAGCCCCAGGTCTGGGGCCCAAAGCCAAACAAATGAATGCCACCGCTGCAGCTTCTGGTTGCAGACATGCTGCGCACAGGCAGAAGGTGCCAGCCCCAGTGATGTCCTGACCTGTCTTTCCCTCTTCCTGCTGATCATCGGAGGAGCACAGAGCACAACATATAGATGTCTGGTGCACTGCTGAGCTGTCTGCTGATGCTTCTTACAACAGGTATCTAGTGTCCCCTAGCAGTGATAACATTATTACATTGCCCTTGCTGTTTGGGAGCTTCTGTTCCCACATTTTTTTTTTTACAGCAGAAGAGTTTCTGTAGTGACTGTAGTTTCTGTGGACTGCAGCTGATCGGCTGCCCCTGCCTCCTGTCTTTACTCTGTTACAATTTGCACAGGGAGGAGGAGGAGGGTTTAGATAAGAGCTGGAGCAAACACTCCAACTATAATACATCCCCAAAGTTGCTTTATTTCAGTTAGCAGCCTTACCAGAAAGAGTCTGACATAACTATTGGCTCTAAAGCTGGGGCAAAACTACTACTTTATGCCATGACAGCCCTAACATGATATGAGTAGTTGTTGTAAAACAGCTTTTGAGCCACAGCTTACATTTCTGTCCTCAATCTGCACATTATGCAGTATGCAGTACTCTTATTCTATTGTGCCTCTCTCACGCTTTTAAAACTACTACTCTTATTATGCCCAAACAGTCAACTCTTTTTCAAACATAGGCAGCTCTGCTATACACACACACACACACACAGCTCTGCTTCTCACACACAGTACAACCACACACACACACAGCTCTGCTACATACACACTTAGCACCACTACCTACACTGCTCTGCTATTCACACACACAGCTCCAGTAATTACACAGCTCTTCTACTATTACACACAGCGCCAGTACATACATAGCTCTACTACTCTCACCCACACACTTATCAACCACACACAGCTCTGCTACTTACACACAGCTCAGCTACATATGACGTTCTGCTACTAACCCATTCATTGTTAGGAAGTTCGCAAGCCATGCTTTGACGTCAGTGGTGACGGCACAGGGTCGCCCGGTCCTACCAACGAAGTATTTCAGCCTGTCAGCCTGTTCACCCACACTAAACACAATACACTGTGTTATAGTGTGGGTGAACAGGAGTCCATCGAGGGGTCAGTAGGTCCTGAGGATGTGGAGTCAGGAACAGTGAATATGTAAATTGTAGCCCCGCCCCCCGGAGCGCAATTCACTGAATTCAGCAGAGGATCTCCTGGGAACATATCTCAGAACCTACTTGACATATTTAAATAAGTGACCCCTTATAGGACCCCTGTTCACCCACACTATAACCTGGTGTATTGGGTTTAGTGTGGGTGAACAGGCTGAAAGTTTTCCTCTAACTGGTACGTGACATGACGTGTCTGAACATGGGCGGAGCTTCCTGTGATGTCACGCATATATAATCAATTATGCAAATTAGTGGCAACCCTAATTGGGGCTCACAATCTAAATTAACATATCTGTGGGGGGAGAGTTATGAAAACAGTTGACGAGAAAACACTGACCAGTTGCCCATAGCAACCAATCAGATCACTTCCTTTATTTTTAAAAAGGCCTCTGAAAAACAAAAGAAGCAATCTGATTGGTTACTATGGACAACTGGTCATTTTTTCCTCTGCATGTTTTGGAGTGTGGGAGGAAACAAAACAAAAAATAAAATAAATAAACGTAGGAAACCCACACAAACATGAGGATAACATATACATTCTTTGCAGAAGTTGTCCAGATTTGAACCCAAGACTCCAGTGTTGCAAGACGACAGTACCAAGACCTGAGCCACCACGCTTTATTTTCTAAAGGATAAACATCATCTTTACCATAAAGCATCAATCACTGGACAGCACAATATATCATAGCATCATGAATACTAGCATCAACATTTTTTATATAACTTTTTGCTTTTATGTTTGTTTATACTAACATGGTATTTCCTACAAGAAGATAACATTTTCTTACACCTAAATGGGAACCTTAGTAGGTGGTACGGTTGCTACAGATGTTGTTACCGATGTATTCTGTGCCAACTTAATAGTTGGTGTTCTATATCTATCCCAACATTAAGCTATTAGGGTAACACATTTTGCAAAGAAATGGGACATCTGTCCGTCCCTGCATCTACCTAATGGGGAGAAATGTTCCTATCTACTAGAAAGACTTGCCTATTTGCCAGCCCCCACCCAATCCATCCCCCCTTCCCCCAAACCAATTACTGAACCTAGAGATTCTCACTATGCAGAGCACCAAAGGAATTATTTTGAAGACTATGGATCAGGAAAAGGTGAGGAGGGTGCTGGGAAAATTTCAGAGCCTAAGATGTTTGTTTTGCAGATTCTAAGGAGGTAAGCCATGATTTGAAGAAGTCTTTATGGCAAGACGTCATGTCAACTGTAAATAACTGCCCTGTTATCAATTATAAAGTCTGCAAATGCTATGTAAAACTGATATCTACTGTCCTTATGTTTACTATATGAGGGTAATATTGTTCTGTGTGATTTTTATTCGATGACAGTATGGCTGTATTATCCTGTCACTTTGTGGGCATGATGTTTGGTCATGGTGTGGCAGTAAAGTAGTATTATTGGTTATATTGATCTGTGCACAGTTGAATTTAGTTAATAACAGTACAATGCTAATTTTGAGTCACTGCAGTGGTAGTATGTGTTCTTGGTGTAAAGGTATTATTTTATTTTTTGAAACCCAAATTATGGATCCTTAAAGGGGTACTCCGCCCCTAGACATTTTATCCCCTATCAAAAGGATAGGGGATAAGATGTCAGATCACCGCGGTCCCACTGCTGGGAACCCAGGGGATTGCCGCTGCGGCACTGCACTATCATTACTGCACAGAGCGAGTTCGCTCTGTGCGTAATGATGGGCGATACAGGGGACGGAGCAGTGTGACGCCCCTCGTGACATCACGGCCCATCCCCTTAATGCAAGTCTATGGCAGGGGGCATGACAACAGCCACGCCCCCTCCCATAGACTTGTATTGAGGGGGCGGGCCGTGACGTCACGAGGGGCGGAGCCGTGACGTAACGATGCTCCGGCCCCTGTATTGCCCGTCATTACGTGCAGAGCGAACTCGCTCTGCGTAGTAATGATAGTGCGGTGCCGCAGCGGCGATCCCCGGGGTCCCCAGCAGCGGGACCGCGGCGATCTGACATCTTATCCCCTATCCTTTGGATAGGGGATAAGATGTCTGGGGGCGGAGTACCCCTTTAATGGTTGGCCAATACCAAGAATCATTCCAAGCTGCCTATGTATAAGAGGATCCAGGCAGTAGGACTGAGATAATGGGCATGTGTGATCACTATCATTGGACACATTAGGAGGGAAGCAGAGATGGAATCAAGAGATCTCCTGGGGGCACCATAACAAAATTCTACCATCAATAGCCCTAAAGGTCCAGTAAAACAAGCCCAACAGTACATACCAATGATATTACTATTGAATCAATCTAAGGCAGTGTGGGCACTTTGCACTCTAACATGGTTCTTAGAGTCATTGTGTAATTGGTTATATAATTATAGTTTTATTTGATTATTTCTATAACTTGCATGAAATGCTATACTATTTCTACTACATATATATATCACATCATATCTGTCCCTCTGACCATAGATAGGCCCATTGCAGTCTTATCTTGTACTTTTGTTGCTTTCTAGTTTTGTTATTTGATGCTTTACTGAAAAACAGTATTCACATTTTTCATTCAATATCAATATAAATAGCATATGTAGCCTTTGTTATGGCTGGCCTTGCTTTTTGTACTCTTGTTTCATGTCATGACATGATGTATGATTACATTTTGTTAAAACTCAATAAAATCTCTTTACAAAAACTATTGTAACAGTATCTAGGCATAGCAGCATTTTACAATGATTCAATTAATAAAAAAAAAAAAAAAATAGCAATGTGATGTGATACTACTCAAACAATCTGAATTAAGATTTAATTGTGGAATAGCCCCTTTTAATTTATGTTTTACCTCTATTGTCAATGCAGGGAATGTATAGCATAGCAGGACAGAGGCGGCTTTTCCATTAGGCAACGAAGGCCGCCACCTAAGCCCTCGCGCTGGTGGTGGCCTCAAGCACATCAGTCCAGTGAGGCACTACCATTAGGCAGCTTAACCAACTGCCCCTGTACTGTGTGCTCCTGTACAGCACACAGAAGGAGCCCTGAAGAACTGTGGCCGAAATCCTCTAGCTACTTGGCTTTGAACCTTTCACTTGGGGGAGCCGCAGCAGGAGGAATAAGAACTGGGGCAGAAGACGGCCTCAGTGTAAGATGAAACATGAGAGAAGAGTAGGAGGATAACTGTAGAGCTCTCTGTGCCGCCTCCTCCACATGACTCAACAACAATCCTGAGGTCAGAGATATTGAGGTCAGAGGTCTTGACTCCTGCCCCCCAGCACTGGTCCAGGATGGAAAAAGAAGCCATGTGAGGATCCTGTCTGTTTCACAGAAAGTTAGAGTATGTGCATTTATAGTTTGTGTATGTATATTTGTGTATAGATGTGTGTATATCTGTATATGTACATAACCATATGAATGTGTGCGTGTGTCTTTGAGTGTGTATGTGTTTGTCTTTTGAGCCTCCATGGCACTATTATTGCCAGGATGGTTTTACACTTGCATTGTTTGCCTACATCACTGCATACAGTGCTATTTTATCTAGTAAAATGGCAGGAACCTTGCCAGAAACCTGCAGAGTCTTTGTAGACCTGGGGGTCACCATTATCTGTGTTTTGCAACCAGGGTGCCTCAAATTGTTGCTAAACTACAACTTGTTGTCTGGGCCTGCTGGGAAACGTAGTTTTGCAACAGCTGGAGGCACCCTACTTGGGAAACACTAATATGGGATCTGCATAAATATCCCCCTGCATCCTACCTGGTGAGTGGTGATGCATACACTGTACATATCACTGTTGTCTTACATTCACCTGCTGGGGAGGGGGAACTAGGTGCTGCCAACTCATGCAATGCCATGACAGTTCATCAGTGAGGGCCTCATGTTCAAGCCACCCCGGATTTGGATTTTTAGAAAATGCAAAAAAATATCTGGGACATCACTGTGTGCATTATCCCTGTACTGTGACATCACTGTGCGCGTTATCTCCGTGCTGTAACATCAATGTGTACTGTGACATTATAATGTATATTATCCCTGTACTGTGACATCACTGTGGCGGTTATTTATCATTGTGTTCTATTTCTATTTCATTGTGTTCTATCTATATGTTGCACAAATTGCGTGACCTTTTGGTCTTGGTAGACCATTTTTTAAAGTGACGGATTCAGTGGTCACAAATTTATTATCTGCGTGTTTAAAATTTTTCCGCAAATTTTTCCCCAAATGGTGCAAAAAAACCCTGCAAATTTAGACCACCTCCCAACCAGGTCTGAAAAAAATGGCTTCTCCTTTGGCGATTTTGCAGGCGGTTTTAATGGAGCAATCCAAAAAAGTGATGGAGATACCTTTTTTTAATAAAATGTTGTAGGGTACCATTTAAAAAAATAATAATAAAAAAGATACAGTAGTGATGGAAAAAATTGTATTTAATGAAATGTATCTTTTTTATAACGAAATTTTAATTAATTTTTAAACAGGGATCAATTTATGTGTGTGGCCAGGGCACTAAAAATGTAGCCGACAATAATAAAAATGTACTGTGTGTGTGTTTTTCACTTTTTTTCTTTATTTTTTCTTTATTTTTTACATTTTTTAGGTAGTACAACTACTCCCAGCATGGAACACATTGTTCCATGATGGGAGTAGTAGTACCTGTACTTGACAGATCACCCGTGTCATTTCTGACACCCGCTGTGATCCTGCTATATAATGTATAGATGCGGCTGCTCTTCTATGGTCCCCTGCACTGACATATATATACACCTATTTATATTTCCCGCACAACTCTGTGGGATATATGAATAGGTGTATATACGGCAGTGCAGGGGACCATAGAAGAGCGGCCGCCCGCCCGCATCTATACATTATACAGGAGGATCACAGCGGGTGTCAGGAGTGACATCTGTTGTGATCTTTCCTTATCCTCTTGGGGACACAGGGCATATGCATACACCCTGCATCCCCGATCCTTAACCCCTTAAGGACGGAGGGTTTTTCAGTTTTTGCATTTTCGTTTTATCCTCATCACCTTCTAAAAATAATAACACTTTCAATTTTTCACCTAAAAATCCATATGATGGCTTATTTTTTGCACCACCAATTCTACTTTGTAATGACATCAGTCATTTTACTCCAAAATCTACAGCGAAACGGAAAAAAAATTATCATTGTGCGACAAAATGGAAGAAAAAATGCCATGATTAATGTTGAAAATTGTCCTATTCTGGGGCGTGGCCTGGCTGCCAAGGCGGATGGACGCTCGACTGAAGAGCTCCTCCGAGTAAACCTTCTCTAGCAACTTGTGACAACTTTCACCACCTCAATTTTAGCCTTTCTGCTACCCCTTTCCTCGCTGATCATGCTGGCAAGAAACCGGTGCAGCAGGAGAAGCCCGTAAGACTCAAGATGGTGCCGACTGCCCAGCGCTTACCTCGCCTGCTGCCGTTCAGCCTGTCCGCAGCTGCAGCCCGGGCTCTCCTGCCGGAGCTCCACCAGGAAGGTCTTCCTCAGATCCACCGCGGCTCTGTTGTGGGCTCTGTCAGTCCTCGATCACCGGAGGCCTCCCTCCCAACAGCTCGCAGCTCAGAGGATCTAGGCCTGGATGGTGCCTGCACGGCCGACTGACATAGGGGATGGGGATCTCCTGCTGCCTCTCCCTCCTAAAGCCCTGTGAAACAGAGTCCGAGGCTGTCCCCCACGTCTGCTAACCCGGAGGTATGTGCCTGGGGTCTGCCACAAACTGACATAGCATGTGGCAGTGGTGAAGACCTAGACACTATTATGGTGTCTAACATATCCCTTACAGACACGGGCATGAAGGGGATGCTGCAGGCGCTACACAAGACCTTTCTTATTGATATCCGCACCGTAGTCAGCCCTCTAAACTCGTCTTTACCAGCTCTTACAGGGAGGGTGTCCCATGTTGAAACTAAGTTTGGGGAATTCTCCACATCCCACAATGACCTCATCGACTCTCACTATGAGCTATATGAGGAAGTTTCCATGCTCAAAGCTAAAGTTGCAGACCTGGAGGACAGGAGCCGCCAAAATAACATTAAGTTGCGCGGTGTCCCTGAATCGATCCTCCCAGCGGATATTCCTGCTTAAGTGAGATCCTTACTTAAAGTAACTCTCCCGAACTGTGACCCTAGAGAGTTGAAGGTAGATAGGGCCCACAGGGTCTCCCGACCTAAACATCTTGATGACACCACTCCACAGGACATCCTGGCCAGGGTCCACTTTTTCACAGTTAAAGAGAAAGTGATGGAATTCTCTCGCAAGATCCACAAGATCTCTGTCCACGCAGATCTGTCTGCGGCAACCCTGCAGGCACGTAGAGAGCTCCAACCCATCACCCAAACACTTCGTACCACAAAGATTGCCTATAGATGGGGTTTCCCGGTATGTTTATTGATAAAAAAAAGGGTGACGAGATCCATGTGGTGAGATCCCTAAGTGATGGACATTCTCTCCTGTCATCCTGGAACCTGACCATCCCGACGCCGAGGGACTGCATGACCTCCAGTGATACACCTCTGGATCACGCATTACATGACTTTTTCTACCTTCAAGGTGGTGACCTGTTCTCCATTATATTCTGCATCTCGGACTGGTGGTTTATCCGTCCTAGGCTACAGAGCGAACTGTTTCCCTACACGCATTATGCTGGCTCTGACACCATGAGCCTCGTTATGTATCTCATTTGTTATTTACCTTTTATGTCATTTGGTTTTTTCATTTCACCCCATTTTTTCCTTACCTACTGTCATCAGTGTGTCACCTAACCCTATACAGGGAGCACGTGCTGGCTGGGGGGGCGTGCTCTCTTTTAAAATGTTGTATACCCTTTCTGTCTGTTACACTTCATAGATACTTGAAATATGGTTATCACTATAGCTAGTCTGAATGTAACGGTCTAAATATGCCTCACAAACGTTCACATTTTTGGAGGGAAATAATTGCTCTTAAATGCGATGTTATATGTGCCGAAGAAACCCATCTACTCCCTAAAGATGCGCATAGATTGCGGCAATCTTCTTTCCCTTACATGTTTCAATCCCACTTCACCTCTAAAGAACTCAGTCTCCTTTATGCTGGAACACTCAATTCTAGATACTAAAGGTAGATACATAGTGCACCATCAATTCAGTACCTCTCACTTTAGTTTCTCTATATGCACCTAATAAGGGTCAACTAGGACTTCTCACCTCTCTTCTCCGCAAGGTTTCTCAGCGTAAATGGGGGTCCACTGTTCTATGTGGAAATTTTAATTCTGTTATGTCTCCTTCCCTAGATTACACATCTGCCATATGCAATAATTCACCCTCACTATTCTCCTGGGTGTGGGAAAATGGGCTTTATGATGTCTGGAGGATTCACCCCACCACAGAGAGAGACTATACCCAACTATCCAAAGCACATAACTCCTATGCTAGGCTGGATATGTGCTTGGTAGACAACACTGTCCTCCAATCAGTAGTTCACTCTCACATAGGGGGATCTCATGGACAGACCACGCCACTGTTTCTATTGTATTAAATGACTCAGTATCTTCTGTTTCATCACATATGTGGCGCATCAGTCACTTTCTCCTCTCCCATAGAGAATACTCATGTAAACTAAAAACTGACTTGCAGGAATATTTTTAGTTGAATGCTGGCTCTGTTTCTGACTCAATAACCTTATGGAACTGCCACAAGGCTGTTATGAGAGGCTTATATATCAAATATGGCTCCCTCCTTAAACGCCAGAGAGACCACCATATTAAAGCCCTGCTGTCCAAAATGTATTCAATTGAAACTGATAATAAACGATCCCCCCAAGCTCCTTAGCCTCCCAACACCTATCACTACGCCGTGATCTCCGATGCCTTATGCTTTCTGACTAAGAGAAAGCGTTTAGGAAAACAAAATCTAAATACTATTCTCAAGACAAAAAATTGGGTAAATTATTGGCCAATAGACTTAAGTCCCTTTATTTAACCTCTTAAAGGGTAGCTCCCACCATCCTATTTTTTTTCTGTTCCTGCCTATTGCCAATCCATCCCTAACCCCCTCCCTGCTTTTAATTTCTCTTTTTACTATATTAAAAATAACTTTTTGTCTGCCTGGTAGTGTGCTCACTACCAGGCAGGCACCACGTCACTGATGCCTGCTGGGGACAACACTTCCGCCCTTAGTTTATCTACACAGGGTGCCTCCAGCTGTTTCACCACTACAACTCCCAGCTTGCCCTGACATCTATAGGCTGTCAGGGCATGCTGGGAGTTGTAGTAGTGAAACAGCTGGAGGCACCCTGTGTAGATAAACTATAAGTTAGTGCCATGCGACACTACGGAGCTAGCCCATTCCCTCCATCAAAGCCCCCCCCATACCCCGTTCCCTCCATCACAACACCCCCCCCCCCCCCGCCCACATACCCCGTTCTCTCCATCACAAACCCTCCACCCGCATACTCAGTTCCCTCTTACTTACAGATACTGCAGAGTCCGGCAGCGGGCGTGCAGGGGCAGCGGCGGCGACGGCACGTGCGGGAGGAGTGGCCTCCCAGCTAGTGGCCGGGGAGCCAATGCGCTAGCTCCCACCTGTCTGATTGACAGGCAGGGAGCAAGAGCATCCTAAATGAAAAAGGACTGATTGCCAGGCCAGGCTGCAGCCGGCCACTAAGAGGGAGACCCCTAGTGGTCGGTTTTCAAATGTAAATTACACCATGTTAATAAAAAAATAAAAAATAATTAAATTTTATTGGAGATATGTTATAGTACATATGTACTACAACATATAAAAAAAAAAAAGTTGGTGACAGTGCCCATTTAAGGACGCAGGGTTTTTCATTTTTTGCATTTTCGTTTTTTCCTCCTTACCTTTTAAAAATCATAAACCTTTCAATTTTCCACCTAAAAATCCATATTATAGCTTATTTTTTGCATCACTAATTCTACTTTGCAGTGACATTAGTCATTTTACCCAAAAAACCACGGCAAAATGGAAAAAAAATCATTGTGCGACAAAATCGAAGAAAAAAAGCCATTTTGTAACTTTTGGGGGCTTCCGTTTCTACGCAGTGCATATTTTGGTAAAAATGACATCTTATCATTATTCTGTAGGTCCATATGGTTAAAATTATACCCTACTTATATAGGTTTCATTTTGTCGTATTTCTGGAAAAAATCATAACTACATGCAGGAAAATTTATACGTTTAGAAATGTCCTCTTCTGACCCCTATCATTTTTTTATTTTTCCACGTACAGGGCGGTATGAGGGCTCATTTTTTTGCGCCATGATCTGGTTTTTATAGGTTACATTTTTGTTTTCACCTGACTTTTTGATCACTTTTTATTCATTTTTTAATGGTATAAAAAGTGACCAAAAATACCCTTTTATTGGACTTTGGAATTTTTTTACGTGCAGGCGATTGACCGTGCGGTTTAATCAACAATATATTTTCATAGTTTGGACATTTACGCACGCGGCGATACCACATATGTTTATTTTTATTTACACCATTTTATTTTTTATGGGAAAAGGGGGGGATTCAAACCTTTATTAACACTTTTTTTTTACTTTTTTTTGCAGTGTTATGGCTGCCATAGGGACCTATAACACTGCACACACTGATCTTTTACACAGATCACTGGCATGTATTAACATGCCTATGATAAGTGTTATAGGTGCTTGACTGCTCCTGCCTGGATCTCAGGCACGGAGCAGTCATTCGCTGATCGGACACCGAGGAGGCAGGTAAGGGCCCTCCTGGTGTCCTGCCGGGATACTTTCACTTTCGCTTCAGACACGGCGGTCAGCTTTGATCGCCACGTCTGAAGGGTTAATACAGGGCATCACTGCAATCGGTGATGTCCTGTATTAGCCACGGGTCCCGGCCGTGACCCCGCGGCATATCGCGGGAGCCGGTGGAGGACGTAAATATATGTCCTTCGTCTTTAACCCCTTAAGGACACAGCCCATTTTCACCTCTAGGACGCAGCCCTTTTTTGCACATCTGACCACTGTCACTTTAAACATTAATAACTCTGGAATGCTTTTACTTATCAATCTGATTCCGAGATTGTTTTTTCGTGACATATTCTACTTTAACATAGTGGTAAATTTTTGTGGTAACTTGCATCCTTTCTTGGTGAAAAATCCCAAAATTTGATGAAAAAATTGAAAATTTAGCATTTTTCTAACTTTGAAGCTCTCTGTTTGTAAGGAAAATGGATATTCCAAATATTATTTTTTTTGGATTCACATATACAATATGTCTACTTTATATTTTCATCATAAAATTGACAAGTGTTTACTTTTGGAAGACACCAGAGGGCTTCAAAGTTCAGCAGCAATTTTACAATTTTTCACAAAATTTTCAAACTCGCTATTTTTCATGGACCAGTTCAGGTTTGAAGTGGATTTGAAGGGTCTTCATATTAGAAATACCCCACAAATGACCCCATTACAAAAACTGCACCCCCCAAAATATTCAAAATGACATTCAGTAAGTGTTTTAACCCTTTAGGTGTTTCACAGGAAAAGCAGCAAAGTGAAGGAGAAAATTCAAAATCTTCATTTTTTACACTTGCATGTTCTTGTAGACCCAATTTTTGAATTTTTACAAGGGGTAAAAGGATAAAATTTATACTTGAATTTGTAGCCCAATTTCTCTCGAGTAAGCACATACCTCATATGTCTATGTAAATTGTTCGGCGGGCGCAGTAGAGGGCTCAGAAGCGAAGGAGCAACAAGGGGATTTTGGAGAGTACGTTTTTCTGAAATGGTTTTTTGGGGGCATGTTGCATTTAGGAAGCCCCTATGGTGCCAAAACAGCAAATAAAAAAACATGGCATACCATTTTGGAAACTAGACCCCTTGAGGAACGTAAAAAGGAATTAAGTGAGCCTTAATACCCCACAGGTGTTTCATGACTTTTGCATATGTAAAAAAAAAAAAAAAAAATTCACTAAAATGTGTGTTTCCCCCCAAATTTCACATTTTTGCAAGGGTTAATAGCAGAAAATACCCCCCAAAATTTGTAACCCCATCTCTTCTGAGTATGGAGGTACCCCATAAGTTGACCTGAAGTGCATTACGGGCGAACTACAATGCTCAGAAGAGAAGGAGTCATATTTGGCTTTTTGAGAGCAAATTTTGACATGGCATACCATTTTGGAAACTAGACTCCTTGAGGAACGTAACAAGGGATAAAGTGAACCTTAATACCCCACAGGTGTTTCACGACTTTTGCATATGTAAAAAAAAAGATTTTTTTTTTACCAAAAATGCTTGGTTTAGCAAAAATTTTAAATTTTTAAAAAAGGTAATAGCAGATAATACCCCCCAACATTTGAAGCCCAATTTCTCCCGATTCAGAAGACACCCAATATGGGGATGAAAAGTGCTCTGCTGGCGCACTACAGGTCTCAGAAGAGGAGTCACATTTGGCTTTTTGGAAGCAAATTTTGCTCTGGGGGCATGCCGCATTTAGGAAGCACCTATGGTGCCAGGACAGAAAAAAAAAACCACATGGCCTACCATTTTGGAAACTAGACCCCTCAGGGAACGTAACAAGGGGTAAAGTGAACCTTAATACCCCACAGGTGTTTCACGACTTTTGCATATGTAAAAAAATATATATATTTTTTACACTAAAATGCTTGTTTTCCCCCAAATTTTACATTTTTACAAGGGATAATAGCAGAAAATACCCCCCAAAATTTGTAACCCCATCTCTTCTGAGTATGGAAATACCCAATAAGTGGACGTGAAGTGCACTGGGGGCGAACTACAATGCTCAGAAGAGAAGGAGCATCATTGAGCTTTTGGAGAGAGAATTTGGCCATGTGCATTTCCAAAGCCCCCCGTGGTGCCAGAACAGTGGACCCCCCACATGTGACCCCATTTTTAAAACTACACCCCTCACGGAAGGTAATAAGGGGTGCAGGGAGAATTTACACCCCACTGGCATTTGACGGATCTTTGGAACAGTGGGCTGTGCAAATTAAAAAATTTATTTTTCATTTTCACAGACCCCTGTTTCAAAGATCTGTCAGATACCTGTGGGGCGTAAATGCTCACTGTACCCCTTGTTACATTCCGTGAGGGGTGTAGTTTCCAAAATGGGGTCACATGTGGGTATTTATTGTTTTGCACTTATGTCAGAACCGCTGTAAAATCAGCCACCCCTGTGCAAATCACCAATTTAGACCTCAAATTTACATGGTGCACTCTCCCTTCTGGGCCTTGTTGTGCGCCCGCAGAGCACTTTGCGCCCACATATGGGGTATCTCCGTCCTCAGGAGAAATTGCGTTACAAATTTTGGAGGCTTTTTTTCTTTTACCGCTTGTGAAATTTTAAAGTATGGGGCAACACCAGTATGTTAGTGTACAAAATTTTTTTTTTTTTACACTAACATGCTGGTGTAGACCCCCAACTTTACCTTTTCATAAGGGGTAAAAGGAGAAAAAGCCCCCCAAAATTACAAAAGTGTACGTGTGTATATGTATATGTATATGTAGTGTTTTACTCTTTATTTTATGTTAGTGTAATGTAGTGTTTTTAGGTTACATTCACACTGACGGCGGATTACACTGAGTCTCCCGCTAGGAGTTTGAGCTGCGGCTGCTGCAGCTCAAACCTGAAGCAGGGAATTCACTGTAATCCGCCGCCAGTGTGAATGTAACCTGTACATTCACATGGGAGGGGGGGGGGGGGGGGCAAAACTACAACTCTCAGCATGCACTGACAGAACGTGCATGCTGGGAGTTGTAGTTTTGCAACAGCTGGAGGCACACTGGTTGGAAAATACTGAGTTAGGTAATAGAACCTATTATCTAACTCGGTATTTCCCAACCAGTGTGCCTCCAGCTGTTACAGAACTACAACTCTCAGCATGTACTGATTGCCAAAGGGAATGCTGGGAGATGTAGTTATGCAACAGCTGGAGGCACGCAAGTACAACTCCCAGCATGCCGAGACAGCCATTTGCTGTTCCTGAATGCTGGGAGTTGTAGTTTTGCAAGATTTAGAGGGGTTCAGGCTGGAGATCACTGACAGTGGTCTCTAAACTGTGGCCCTCCAGATGTTGCAAAACTACAAATCTCAGCATGCTAAGACAGCAAACTGCTGTCTGAGCATGCTGGGAGTTGTAGTTTTGAAATATCTGTAGGGCTACAGTTTAGAGACCACTGTCAGTGATCTCTAGCCTGAACCCCTCTAAATCTTGCAAAACTACAACTCCCAGCATGCCAACACAGCAAACAGCTGTCAAGGCATGCTGGGAGTTGTAGTTTTGCAACATCTGGAGGGCGACAGATTAGAGACCACTCTCTAAACTGTCGCCCTGCAGATGTTGCTAGGCAACAGACTCCTGGACACGCGGCGTCATACTTACCTCCACCGCCGAGATGATCAAAGCCGCCGCCGTCATCTGGAGCTCCGCCGCCGGGTAAGTGACCGCCGCTGACGCTACTACACGGTTCCCCCCGCTGTGCCCGGACACCGATGGGCGGGCATAGCGCGGGGAACCGAACTTTAACCTCCCCGCCCCCAATCTGCTATTGGTCGGCCGCTCCGCCGATCAATAGCAGGGATAGGAGGGGTGGCAACTCTTCCACCTCACTCCTATCTCTTCAAGGGGGGTCGAGGGTGTCTTGGACACCCCCGATCCCCCTTATTTTATCGCGGATCCGCCGTTGATGGGCAGGGGGAGAGCGCTCCCCCTGCAAACACCATAGATGCCGTGATCAGACTGATCACGGCATCTATGGGGTTAATGCTGCCGGGACCGGCGCGATCGCGGCCCCGGCAGCTGCGGTGGGACTCCGGCTGTGATTGACAGCTGAGTCCCACCCGCGATCTCCTGCGCTGCCCGTGGCAGAGCAGGAGATCGCTTGGACGTATGCATACGTCCATTTGCGCGAACGTGTAATTCGCCTGGACGTATGCATACGTCCAATAGCGGGAAGGGGTTAAGGGTTTAAAGACTAAAATCCCTATGCTTATCCACCCCAAGTCTAAGGAGAAGTTGCATACACCGAAGGCCATCGTGGATGGCTTTCAAGCATTTTATTCCAATCTATATAACCTTAACCCCCCAATGCCCTCGACTCTATTCAACTATATCTCACTAAACTAAACCTCCCCTCCCTTTCTCCCACCCTTTCTTCCTTAAATGATCCTATCACTGCCCCTGAAATACAACAAATAATCAGCTCTCTCCCCCTTAACAAGGCCTCCGGCCCAGATGGCTTCAATAGTTCGTACTGCAAAGCCTTTCCTGAGATACTGGCCCTTATTTACTAAGAGTGGAGTGTAGGTTTCTTTGTGGGTTTTAATTCCCTACAATTTATTTCCCACCGTATTTACTAAGGTTTCCCTACAGTTTCCACTTTCCCTACACTTTGCTTTTTTTACACATGCTCTGACCTGTAGGGTTTTCCTCAACTGAAATCCACCACATTTTCTGTGGAAACTTTAGTAAATATGTTGGGATTTTGTGAAAATGTTGTGGACACGCCCCTATTCTGCAACCACACTCCCTTTTACTGATGGCCACGCCCCTTTTCGAGTTTTCTTAGCAAAATGGAGAGTTAGTTGGGTTTTTTTCAATTCAGGTGCAATTTCAGGTGCAAATTCAGGCACATACAGAATTTCAGGTGCATATTCTGGCGCAGACAGAATTTCAGGTGCAATGCGCCCGAAACTGGCGCACAACCCGACAAAACTGGCGCAATAGTAAATGAGGGCCACTGTCTCCCTACTTGGCATCTTTCTACATGACTGTGATCTCCTCTAGCACCCTCCCCCAAAAAAACATGCAAGCTTTGATTACAACCATCCCTGAACCAGGAAAACCCACAGATTCTCCCCAAAACTTCAGACCAATTTCACTTTTAAACCAAGATCTCAAGATTTTCCCCAAATTATTGGCCGATCGAATTTCCTCAATTCTTCCTAGTCTCATTCCACAGGTCCAGTCAGGGTTTGTATCGGGCCACCAAACTTCAGACAATACCAGAAGACTTATACATGTATTTAATCAGATCGAGTCCTATCATATACCTGCTGTAGTCCTTGTGCTAGACACAGAAAAGGCCTTTGACCACCTTAAGTGGTCCTTTGCCTTTGCAGTTCTCAAACAAATGGGCTTTGGAGGTAATATTCTCTCTGCTATCTCTGCCTTATACTCCACTCCTACAGATAGGGTACCAGTAAATGGGACTCTGTCTGATGAATTTGACATCACCAACGGTTCTACGCAGGGATGTCCCCTATCCCCTTATATATATTCTATCTATAGAGCCTCTCGCTCAGACTATGCGTCTGGATGACAGGATCTCTGGTATTCAAGTAGGGCCTGTAAATTACGTTATTTCACTGTATGCCAATGATGTCATTCTCACTCTAGGGAACCCTCCACAATTACTCCTAGCAGCCATGGACAATATCCTGGAATTTGGCTCCTTGTCTTACTACCTTCTAAACCATACCAAAACTCAGGCCCTACTCTTGAACTCGCCCCCGGAAGCTTTCTCTTGGAGTCAGCTTTCCTTTTGATTGGCGTCCCTCCAGTATTAGCTACCTGGGAATACATCTCACGTACCCTCTAAAACAGCTTTACCAGGCCAATTATGAAACTCTCCTACACGACCTCACAGTAGAAGCTAATAATTTATCTAAACATGACATCTCTTGGACAGGTAGAATAGCTACATTTGAAATGTTTTTGTTGCCAAAACTTCTATATGTTTTTCGTAAACTCCCTATCCCCCTCCCTTCCTCCTTTTTTATTAGAGCCCAACGCATACTCTTCCCTTCATCTGAGCGGGTAAAAAACCCTGTTTATCTGCATCTATTTTGCTACGTTCTAAATTTGCTGGTGGTTTGGGCACCCCTGATATTAAAGGCTATTATATTGACACACTAGTATCTCAACTTAAAGAGTGGTGGTTACCGACCCCTTCTTCCCCCTGGGCCCTCATAGAGAAATATACTATTTCCCCTCGCACTCTTCGGGACCTTTTGTTTTACCCAATATGGAACCTCACCCCCCCTACTCTCTCTTACCCTGTCGGCCTCCTTGTTGGCGTGGCGGTCTTTCCTTGATAAGGGAGACTGTTCCACCACTACTAAGTCCCGTGAAATCCCTCTTAGGGTTATACAAGCCACTCTCCCTGATTTGCTGTTACAAGGATGGGTGGACAATGGTCTCACACACACTGGCCTCCTACATCAGGGATCAGTCATGCTATACTTTGAACAGATTAGGATATCTTACTCACTTCCCAACTCTGACTTTTACAAATATCTCAGAATCCGCCACTTCCTCTCATCCCTGCCACTACCCTCCATTTCTTTGAATTCCCCTACATTGCACTACCTCAGCTCTTCAATTAAAGGCCTTAAACCTATCTATGACCTGTACACGCAACCTGACAGACCCACTAAATGTTATCCTTTTAGACTTTGGGAGAGGGACCTGCACACTGTAATCCCCATAGAAAAGTGGCAGAGAGCCTTCAAGAGTGCACTCAAAGCATTTCAATGTTCAACACATGTAGAATCCTTCTATAAAACAGTTTTGCGCTGGTATTTTACTCCTGACAAGATATCAGTTGCTTATCCCGGATTTTCTGCTGAATGCTGGCGAGGCTGTGGTCACAGAGGTACACTCTACCATATACTTTGGACCTGTCCTATTATTCAACCCTTTTGGGAGGCCTATAAAAATAGCTTGGTGCGATATTCCACCTACACTTCCCCTGGAAACCTAGCCTAATTTTATTGTTCATTGACATTGAGGTTATTCCTACCCCTTTTAGGGACCTGTTTTGCAGTTGATGCATTATCGCTAAAACCTCGCTTGCCAGCCATTGGAAAACTAACACCATACCACACATAGACACACTGATCAGCAAACTCACTACCACATTCTCTTGTGAGAAGATTTTGGCAATGGGATCAGGTAAAATGTCCCCCTTCTCTAAAAGATGGGAATTATGGGTTTCTTCCCCATACTGTACGGATATTTCACAATCATGGATTGTGAATGTTATTTTGAGGTATGAGACTGTTTTGCTCTTGGATTCATCAGTCTAACATCTCACGAAACATAGGTGATACACACATTACTACACATACGACAGTTTTTGCTCAGTTTTCAGTCCTGTTTACTTGTTTACTAGGTTATTTGTCTCCTGATCTATGATCACAATTAATGCTAGTACTTTTTACCTGGAGACTAATGTTTTATGTTTCCTTTGCTTCATGCGACAGCAGCGTCTGTCTCAATTTTCTTATATGTTTGTTTGTTTCTACAAAAATTTTCAATAAAAAACCATTGAAAGTAAACTTGTCCTATTCTGACCCCTATAACTTTTTTTTTCTCCATTTACGGGGCGGTTTGAGGGCTCAATTTTTGTGCCATAATCTGTAGTTTTTATTGGTATCATTTTTGTTTTGATCTGACTTTTTGATCGCTTTTTATTCATTTTTTATGGTATAAAAAGTGACAAAAATTTGCTATTTTGGACTTTGGAATTCCTGTACGCAATTGACCGTGCAGTTTAAATAATTATTTATTTTTATAGTTTGAACATTTACGCACATGGCGATACCACATAAGTTTATTTTTATTTACACAAGTTGTTTTTTTTTTTATTGGGAAAAGGGGGGTAATTCAAACTTTTATTAGGGAAGGGGTTAAATGATCTTTATTAATTTTTATAAATTTTTTTTTCACTTTTTTTTGCAATGTTATAGCACCCATAGGGGACTATAACATGCAGTACATTGATTCAATACACTGATCACTGCCATTGCATTCAATGGCAGGGATCAGTGTTATCGACGGTTGATTGCTCAAGCATTGATTTCAGGCTTGCAGCAGTCAATCGCCGTTCGGTCATGCAGGAGGCAGATAAGGCACCCTCCTGCTGCGTCCTAGCTGATCAGGACATCGCGATTGAGCTGCTGGAATGCTTTCACTTTTAGATGCAGCGATCAACTTTGATCGCCGCAACTAAAGAGTTAATGCCGGACATCTGCTGGAACGGCAGTGTCCGTCATTAGCCACGGGTCCTGACTGCTGATAGCAGCTGGGACCTTGCGGGTAGGATGCGAGCTCAGCTCCTGAGCTCGCTTCATAACCCTCCTGTGCCGCAGCGATGGGTATACCCGTCGTTCTGCGGCAAGGGGTTAATTTATTTCTATCACCCTCAAAGACTTTGCTTGAAAGGCTATAAAAAAATGAAATAAATGATTTACATACATATACATTCATATGCACAATGCTGCACACTGCAAAGTTACAAAAGTAGTTATCACAAAGTCAAAATATTTATTCATGAAGAGAATAAAACAATGCAAGATTATTAGGAAAAATACAAAGGTTTAAGCAGCAGAAAAGTATGCTTTGCCTCAATAACTTGCAATTATATCAGAATACATAATTTTTTATTCAGATGTAATTACAGTAACTGTGCATAACTTATAGGGGGCATTGAATGGTAACAAAGGAATTTAATCAAATTAAATAGAATTATTCAGGGTGAGCTGAAGTCTTTTGGAAACAGGAATAAAGAATAGTTGACATAATTCTAATTAAAAGTAAAATATTAAAGCTTATATTATGTTTTTTTTTCCTTTTCTTCTAATTACAGATTTACACGCTGGCAACCATAAGACCATATTTCATGTACTGTAACTGAACAAATGTATCAAGAGAAAATGAAATGCTTAGCATAGCTTTAATTTCATTCAGGTACCTGTTAGTAAAACAATTAATGAAAATACATTTCATGGAATTTGGCGGGTCTACTGCATCAAACTTTTTTCTCATCTATTTTTGCAATTTCTAAAAAGTAAATGCATATGAAGATGTAGCTTTTGAGGTGTGACATTTGCACTTTGATATTATGGTGCACTATAATAAAGTACAATTTGATCAGTTTTGTGGGAGTGCACTGTGGCACAATACTCAAATAGAGCAGCGCACCACCCATACAGATGGCAATTGCTACAGCTGGACTCGTACTAATCATACCAAAAAGAAAATATTTATATAATATTGTGAATTTAAAAAAACCCTCCTACTGTAAACTGTTAGTCAGTAGTAACATGAATATGAAAAAACACAAGGCTACAGGCCAAATGCAATTTAATGAGGTCACAGAACTCCAAGGGGCTCCTAACTCTACTTATCATTTTTAATAGTGGGGTACATTATCAATCATAAACAGATGGGTTAAGAAGAAACTGACTGATGGATAAAGCCCACTAATCCAAATATATAGGCAATTAGTGTGGATGGTCCTAAGTAAAATGATGTATTCCTTACCACAGATAACTAAAACAAGAACGGGCACCACCTGAATAGGTATACCATTGGGTGCAAGCTGGTTGCTATAATACACATGTGAAACCAAGAAAAGAAAAAAGCTAACAACTATAATTCTGCACACCAAAAAGAATTATGAAAAATGCCATGTATCATACAAAAAATTATTTCTTTATTGCACATATTAGAAAAAAAATACGGGTACAGACATTTAAAAACAATTAAAATGATAAGAAATCTGGACGGAGGAATGTGATCCTACTTCGTCCACCCCGTACTGAGTAAATAATCCCCAATGAGGAGAGAGGAATCCTAGCCAAAGAAATATATATGTCAATCTGCCAGTAGAATATGACCATAAACCTAAATGCCACACAAGTGATACAAATATACTGGTGTGTAATTAAACCAAAGATATATACAGGTGACAAAACAGAATAAAATGCCTTAACCAATGCTCCTAGAAAACACAAAAAATATACCATAAATATCAAGTTAAGTGCACAATCAGAAATTCCTAGAGATACTCATCAATGTAAGGTGCATGTGGCTGAAGGAGCTGTATAGCAATAGCTGACTGGTCAATGTATGTGGCTAGGATATCCTCATCAAAGCACTGGGGGGCAACAGACTCCACGCGTTCCGCCTCCAGCTACGGAGGCTTCCTCAGGAGTAATCTGTCCCCCCTCTCCCTCTCTCTTATATACTCTATATACCATGTAACACCTGTGAGGTGTTTACCTGTATGGCGTCTTGTAAGCCGCCCACCGATGTACGAGAATGACATCCGGTGCATGTTCGCGCATAGTGCATATCACGTGACATCTTGCAAGCGAGGCTTGGCTCCCCTGGCAGTATTCACAATGAGACTTGGTATGAACAATTAGCTCCAAATGCAGGTTAGCATCCAATGCGCATGTCACTGCATTTGAGAATGAGGCTTGGTTCCCACCATAGAGATGAGAACGAGGCTTGGCAGAACGTGCACATGACACGCAAGCGCGGTAGCGCCAGGAGCGAGTAATCCAAATCTAGCTCTCTGCCGTAATGATAACGAGGCTTGAACCATGTTGTTTATGCTAAAATGAGGCTTGATCCTCCTGTCATGCGCACTACGTGGTTACACACAGCACGCATGACAGTTCTGTTAGGGCAAATGGGGCTCATTGTATGGCACAATAAGCAGTATAAAAAGATCAGGACCAAAATTAGGATGGAACTCTACTGGTACTATACTGAATATGGGTCTAGTATTCAAATGCATGGGGTCTAACCCAAAAGAAAATATAATGAATGGCACTGAGTACATGAAGAATAGTTCTGACTCATATAAAATAGTATATCAATATGAATAGGGCTCAGAACGATTGTTATAAGGAACCTCATAACATACTGATTTTAAGTTGTGAGCATGGAGCATCAAAATGTCATGGTCCCATGCTCACCCCACCAATTACTATGATGCAAAATTTACAATAATACTTATGATATGACATAATAAAGTATACAAAAGTCATGCACATGATCTCTACCCCGACATATAACCGTCAAAAAAGAGGAAAAGAAAACACAATATACACAGCGTGCAAAAAATCCCTAATTACTGTATATATTGAAGATGCATCTTCAGGAAAATGTCTACAAGACATAGTCCGACCCTACTATTACTCTTGTATACATATAAAATTCAAACATAAATGATGCAACACCCAACTGTAATAACCCTGTGACTTCCAATGCCCACAGATGTCCTGTACATGTCATGTCTAATTTTTCCTATTTTTCCAGTGAGGCCTGTATGAATCTCTCCTGCGATTTCCAAAGGTGTTGATACTTCAAGGTAAGTCCAACCTAGAATGACAAATCTAATTAAAAAAAAAAAATATATATATATAAAAAAATATATAAGATGTCTGTACCCGTATTTCTTTTTCTTATATGTGCAATAAAGAAATAATTTTTTGTATGATACATGGTATTTTTCATAATTCTTTTTGGTGTGCAGCATTATAGTATTCCTTACCACAATCTGTTCAGCCATTCCTATCTGCACATCTAATGCTGTCCCTTAGGCCCTGTTCACATCACCCAGCTCATCATCTCATCACGAGATGAATGTTGTTGAGTGGGTCAGTGTGAATAGAACCCAGGGGACAGCAGCAGAGATGCAGATAGTCTTCTGATTCGCCTGCAGGTTTGTGCTATATCTCAGTAACAGCTGACCGGATTGGGGAAAGGAATGCATATTTCTATTTGTATATATCTCTTTAAAGAAAAAACCTTAAAGGGGTACTCCGGTGAAAAACATTTTTTTTTTTTTAAATCAACTTATGCCAGAAAGTTAAACAATTTTGTAAATTACTTCTTTATAAAAGTCTTAATCCTACCAGTACTTATCAGCTGCTGTAGAATACAGAGGAAGTTATTTTCTTTTTGAATTTCTTTTCTGTCTGACCACAGGAGCAGGAGAGGTTTGTTATGGGGATTTGTTCCTACTCTGGACAGTTCCTGACATGGACAGAGGTGTTAGCAGAGAGCACTTGTGGTCAGACAGAAAAGAAATTCAAAAAGAAAAGAACTTCCTATGAACCATACAGCAGCTGATAAGTACTGGAAGAATTAAGATTTTTAAATAGAAGTAATTTACAAATCTGTTTAACGTTCTGGCACCAGTTGATTTAAAAAAATGTTTTTCACAGGTACAATGTACGAAATAGAAAATATATATATATTGATATATGGAAAATATATGAACGACATATTTGACCATTAAAGCCATAAGGTTTAACCCCTTAAGGACCAAGCTCATTTTAACCTTAAGGACCAGGCCAATTTTATTTTACCGTTTTCATTTTTTCCTCCTTGCCTTCTAAAATCCATAACTCTTTTATATTTCCATCTACAGACCCATATAAGGGCTTTTTTTTTGCGTGACCAATTGTAATTTGTAATGAAACCTCTCATTTTACCATAAAATGTACAGCGAACCCAAAAAATATATTTTTTTAGGGAGGAAATTTTAATTAAAACCACGTTTTGCACATTTTGGAGGGTTTCGTTTTCACACTGTAAACTTTACAGTAGAAATTACATGTGTTCTTTATTCTTTGGGTCAATACGATTAAAATGATACCCATGGCTAGATACTTTTATATTTTTGTTCTGCTTAAAAAAAATCTAAAACTTTTTGTACGAAATCAGTAATCTAAAATTGCCCTATTTTGACCGCCTATAATATTTTCATTTTTCCTAACATAGGGCGATATGAGGGCTCATTGTTTGTGCCTTCATCTGTACTTTTTATTCATACCAAACTTGCATATATAAAAAAAAAAAATAATAATAATTTTATTATTTTATTTTGGAATAAAATGTGACAAAAAAAAAACAGCATTTTTGGACTTTTTGACCATACGGGATCATTAACATTATATTTTTGATAGTTCGTACATTTATGCATGCGGCGATACCAAATATGTTAATAAAAAAATTATGCTTTTTGGGGGTAAAATGGGAAAAACGGACAATTTTCATTTTTATTGGGGAAGGGGATTTTTTTTTTTTTACTCTTTTTATGTCCCCATAGCGGACTATCTATAGCAATCATTTGATTGCTAATACTGTTCAGTGCTATACATAGAGCATAGCACTAATCAGTATTATCGGTGATCTTCTGCTCTGGTCTGCTCAATCTCAGACCAGAGCAGAAGACCCGAGGAGACTGACGGAGGCAGGTGAGGGGACCTCCATCTGCCATTACAGATGATCGGATCTATTTTAACATGCGCATTGCCGCAGATGCCGTGATCTGTACTGATCACGGCATCTGAGGGGTTAATGGCAGACATCCGCGTGATCGCGGATGTCGGCCACTACCGGCGGGTCCCCGGCTGCTGATAGCAGCCGGAACCTGCAGTGTATGACGTGAGCACCGCTCCGATGCTCGCGGTCATGCACAAGACGTAAATATACGCCCTGGTGTGCGAAGTACCGCCAAGCCAGTATGTACATTTTCGTCCGTGGTTGTTAAGGGTTTAAGTTCTACAATAATATTTTGATAGTTCGTACATTTATGCACGCGGCGATACCAAATATGTTTATTTAAAAAATATTGCTTTTTGGGGGTAAAATGGGAAAAACTGACAATTTTCATTTTTATTGGGGAAGGGGATTTTTTTTTTTACACATTTTATGTCCCCATAGGGGACTATCTATAGCTTACACTTTTAAATTATATATTAAAATGACCATGTAATTTTTTTTGATGCTCTGACTTTTTTTGATGCTCTGACTTTGATGCTCTGCTCTGGGTGAAAATACCTGCTGAAAGTATCCACCTTGTTTCTAGGAGAGATCACTGACTGACAACATATAACTACACTTTGACCCATACTTACAGTCTTCACCTCGCTCCAGCTGTGTGATCACTGCAGGGCTGCTCCATCCATGAGGTGAGTTGAAGATCTTGCCTCAGGTAAAGCTCTACTAGGACCGTAGGTGACAGGGATCTGAGAGCAGAAGGAGATTTAGGGTGCAGCAGCAGCAGCATACATTACTTATTAGGTTTGGGGGCACATGGCACAGGGAATAGAGGGAACAATATAAAGAGAAGAAACTAAGCTGTGCCCCTTCTCTCTATGACTTCTCCTGTTTTCATATCTGAACTGACAATCTCCACCCCCACATTGTGATGGCTTCAGAAGAGACAACAGTGCCTTTCTGATAAAGCCATAATAAAACATAACTGTGTGTGCATATAGTGTAAGTGTGCATACAATGCATTCAGAAAAATTTCAAATCCTTTAACTTTTTTCATATATTTTTATGAAGTTTTGTGGTAAAATAAATAAAAAAATGTGTTTTCTTCTTTTTACATCATGCTGCACGTAGTACAACATAAGGAGAATATATATATATATATATATATATATATATATATATATATATATATATTTACATTTGTAAAAAAAAATTGCATGGACATAAGTGTTACGCCGAGCGCTCCGGGTCCCCGCTCCTCCCCGGAGCGCTCGCTACACTCTCTCCGCTGCAGCGCTCCGGTCAGATCCACTGACCCGGGGCGCTGCGATTCTGCTTCCAGCCGGGATGCGATTCGCGATGCGGGTAGCGCCCGCTCGCGATGCGCACCCCGGCTCCCGTACCTGACTCGCTCTCCCTCGGTCCTGTCCCGGCGCGCGCGGCCCCGCTCCCTAGGGCGCGCGCGCGCCGGGTCTTTGCGATTTAAAGGGCCACTGCGCCGCTGATTGGCGCAGTGATTCCAATTAGTGTCTTCACCTGTGCACTTCCCTATATCACCTCA
Source organism: Hyla sarda (assembly GCF_029499605.1). Classification (NCBI taxonomy): domain Eukaryota; kingdom Metazoa; phylum Chordata; class Amphibia; order Anura; family Hylidae; genus Hyla; species Hyla sarda. The sequence continues at coordinate 166,547,404 of NC_079196.1, read as the reverse complement.
CTTCCCCTGCACTTCCCTGCCGGATCTTGTTGCCATTGTGCCAGTGAAAGCGTTCCTTGTATGTTCCTAGCCTGTGTTCCAGACCTCCTGCCGTTGCCCCTGACTACGATCCTTGCTGCCTGCCCCGACCTTCTGCTACGTCCGACCTTGCTTCTGTCTACTCCCTTGTACCGCGCCTATCTTCAGCAGCCAGAGAGGTTGAGCCGTTGCTAGTGGATACGACCTGGTCACTACCGCCGCAGCAAGACCATCCCGCTTTGCGGCGGGCTCTGGTGAAAACCAGTAGTGACTTAGAACCGATCCACTAGCACGGTCCACGCCAATCCCTCTCTGGCACAGAGGATCCACTACCCGCCAGCCGGCATCGTGACAGTAGATCCGGCCATGGATCCCGCTGAAGTTCCTCTGCCAGTTGTCGCTGACCTCACCACGGTGGTCGCCCAGCAGTCACAACAGATAGCGCAACAAGGCCAACAGCTGTCTCAACTGACCGTTATGCTACAACAGTTACTACCACAGCTTCAGCAGTCATCTCCTCCGCCAGCTCCTGCACCTCCTCCGCAGCGAGTGGCCGCTCCTGGGCTACGCCTATCCTTGCCGGATAAATTTGATGGGGACTCTAAGTTTTGCCGTGGCTTTCTTTCCCAATGTTCCCTGCATCTGGAGATGATGTCGGACCTGTTTCCCACTGAAAGGTCTAAGGTGGCTTTCGTAGTCAGCCTTCTGTCCGGAAAAGCCCTGTCATGGGCCACACCGCTCTGGGACCGCAATGACCCCGTCACTGCCTCTGTACACTCCTTCTTCTCGGAAATCCGAAGTGTCTTTGAGGAACCTGCCCGAGCCTCTTCTGCTGAGACTGCCCTGTTGAACCTGGTCCAGGGTAATTCTTCCGTTGGCGAGTATGCCGTACAATTCCGTACTCTTGCTTCAGAATTGTCCTGGAATAATGAGGCCCTCTGCGCGACCTTTAAAAAAGGCCTATCCAGCAACATTAAAGATGTTCTGGCCGCACGAGAAATTCCTGCTAATCTACATGAACTTATTCACCTAGCCACTCGCATTGACATGCGTTTTTCCGAAAGGCGTCAGGAGCTCCGCCAAGATATGGACTCTGTTCGCACGAGGCGTTTCTTCTCCTCGGCTCCTCTCTCCTCTGGTCCCCTGCAATCTGTTCCTGTGCCTCCCGCCGTGGAGGCTATGCAGGTCGACCGGTCTCGCCTGACACCTCAAGAGAGGACACGACGCCGCATGGAGAACCTCTGCCTGTACTGTGCTAGTACCGAACACTTCCTGAGGGATTGTCCTATCCGTCCTCCCCGCCTGGAAAGACGTACGCTGACTCCGCACAAAGGTGAGACAGTCCTTGATGTCTACTCTGCTTCTCCACGTCTTACTGTGCCTGTGCGGATGTCTGCCTCTGCCTTCTCCTTCTCTACCGTGGCCTTCTTGGACTCTGGATCTGCAGGAAATTTTATTTTGGCCTCTCTCGTCAACAGGTTCAACATCCCAGTGACCAGTCTCGCCAGACCCCTTTACATCAATTGTGTAAACAATGAAAGATTGGACTGTACCATACGCTTCCGCACGGAGCCCCTTCTAATGAGCATCGGATCTCATCACGAGAGGATTGAACTTTTGGTCCTCCCCAATTGCACCTCGGAAATTCTCCTTGGACTTCCCTGGCTTCAACTTCATTCCCCAACCCTGGATTGGTCCACTGGGGAGATCAAGAGTTGGGGGCCCTCTTGTTCCAAGGACTGTCTAAGACCGGTTCCCAGTAACCCTTGCCGTGACTCTGTGGTTCCCTCAGTAACCGGTCTCCCTAAGGCCTATATGGACTTCGCGGATGTTTTCTGCAAAAAACAAGCTGAGACTCTACCTCCTCACAGGCCTTATGATTGCCCTATCGACCTCCTCCCGGGTACTACTCCACCCCGGGGCAGAATTTATCCTCTCTCTGCCCCAGAGACTCTTGCCATGTCTGAGTATGTCCAGGAAAATTTAAAAAAGGGCTTTATCCGTAAATCCTCCTCTCCTGCCGGAGCTGGATTTTTCTTTGTGTCCAAAAAAGATGGCTCCCTACGTCCTTGCATTGACTACCGCGGTCTTAATAAAATCACGGTTAAGAACCGCTGCCCCCTACCCCTCATCTCTGAACTCTTTGATCGCCTCCAAGGTGCCCACATCTTTACTAAATTGGACTTAAGAGGCGCCTATAACCTCATCCGCATCAGAGAGGGGGATGAGTGGAAAACGGCGTTTAACACCAGAGATGGACACTTTGAGTATCTGGTCATGCCCTTTGGCCTGTGCAACGCCCCTGCTGTCTTCCAAGACTTTGTCAATGAAATTTTTCGTGATCTGCTATACTCCTGTGTTGTTGTATATCTGGACGATATCCTAATTTTTTCTGCCAATCTAGAAGAACACCGCCAGCATGTCCGTATGGTTCTTCAGAGACTTCGTGACAATCAACTCTATGCCAAAATTGAGAAATGCCTGTTTGAATGCCAATCTCTTCCTTTTCTAGGATATTTGGTCTCTGGCCAGGGACTACAAATGGATCCAGACAAACTCTCTGCCGTCTTAGATTGGCCACGCCCCTCCGGACTCCGTGCTATCCAACGCTTTTTGGGGTTCGCCAATTATTACAGGCAATTTATTCCACATTTTTCTACCGTTGTGGCTCCTATCGTGGCTTTAACCAAAAAAAATGCCGATCCCAAGTCGTGGCCTCCTCAAGCGGAAGACGCCTTTAAACGACTCAAGTCTGCCTTTTCTTCGGCTCCCGTGCTCTCCAGACCTGACCCTTCCAAACCCTTCCTATTGGAGGTTGATGCCTCCTCAGTGGGAGCTGGAGCTGTTCTTTTACAAAAAAATTCTTCCGGGCATGCTGTCACTTGTGGTTTTTTTTCTAGGACCTTCTCTCCGGCGGAGAGGAACTACTCCATCGGGGATCGAGAGCTTCTAGCCATTAAATTAGCACTTGAGGAATGGAGGCATCTGCTGGAGGGATCAAGATTTCCAGTTATTATTTACACCGACCACAAGAACCTCTCCTACCTCCAGTCTGCCCAACGGCTGAATCCTCGCCAGGCCCGGTGGTCTCTGTTCTTTGCCCGATTTAATTTTGAGATTCACTTTCGTCCTGCCGATAAGAACATTAGGGCCGATGCTCTCTCTCGTTCCTCGGATGCCTCAGAAGTTGAACTCTCTCCGCAACACATCATTCCACCTGACTGCCTGATCTCCACTTCTCCAGCCTCCATCAGGCAAACTCCTCCAGGAAAGACCTTTGTTTCTCCACGCCAACGCCTCGGAATCCTCAAATGGGGTCACTCCTCCCATCTCGCTGGTCATGTGGGCATCAAGAAATCTGTGCAACTCATCTCCCGCTTCTATTGGTGGCCGACTCTGGAGACGGATGTTGTGGACTTTGTGCGAGCCTGCACTATCTGTGCCCGGGATAAGACTCCTCGCCAGAAGCCCGCTGGTTTTCTTCATCCCCTGCCTGTCCCCGAACAGCCTTGGTCTCTGATTGGTATGGATTTTATTACTGATTTACCCCCTTCCCGTGGCAACACTGTTATTTGGGTGGTCGTTGATCGATTCTCCAAAATGGCACATTTCATCCCTCTTCCTGGTCTTCCTTCAGCGCCTCAGTTGGCTAAACAATTTTTTGTACACATTTTTCGTCTTCACGGATTGCCTACGCAGATCGTCTCGGATAGAGGCGTCCAATTCGTGTCTAAATTCTGGAGGGCTCTCTGTAAACAACTCAAGATTAAATTAAATTTTTCTTCTGCATATCATCCCCAGTCCAATGGACAAGTAGAAAGAATTAACCAAGTCTTGGGTGATTATTTGCGACATTTTGTTTCCTCCCGCCAGGATGACTGGGCAGATCTCCTTCCATGGGCCGAATTCTCGTATAACTTCAGAGTCTCTGAATCTTCCTCCAAGTCCCCATTTTTCGTGGTGTACGGCCGTCACCCTCTTCCCCCCCTCCCTACCCCCTTGCCCTCTGGTCTGCCCGCTGTGGATGAAATTTCTCGTGACCTTTCCATTATATGGAGAGAGACCCAAAATTCTCTCCTACAGGCTTCATCACGCATGAAGAGGTTCGCGGATAAGAAAAGAAGAGCTCCTCCCGTTTTTTCCCCTGGAGACAAGGTATGGCTCTCCGCTAAATATGTCCGCTTCCGTGTCCCTAGCTACAAGTTGGGACCACGCTATCTTGGCCCTTTCAAAATTTTGTGTCAAATTAATCCTGTCTCTTACAAACTTCTTCTTCCTCCTTCTCTTCGTATCCCTAATGCCTTTCACGTCTCTCTTCTTAAACCACTCATCCTCAACCGTTTTTCTCCCAAATCTGTTCCTCCCACTCCTGTTTCCGGCTCCTCGGACATCTTCTCTGTCAAAGAGATCTTAGCCTCTAAAAAGGTCAGAGGGAAAACTTTTTTTCTAGTGGACTGGGTGGGTTGTGGTCCTGAAGAGAGATCCTGGGAACCTGAGGACAACATCCTAGATAAAAGTCTGCTCCTCAGGTTCTCAGGCCCTAAAAAGAGGGGGAGACCCAAGGGGGGGGGTACTGTTACGCCGAGCGCTCCGGGTCCCCGCTCCTCCCCGGAGCGCTCGCTACACTCTCTCCGCTGCAGCGCTCCGGTCAGATCCACTGACCCGGGGCGCTGCGATTCTGCTTCCAGCCGGGATGCGATTCGCGATGCGGGTAGCGCCCGCTCGCGATGCGCACCCCGGCTCCCGTACCTGACTCGCTCTCCCTCGGTCCTGTCCCGGCGCGCGCGGCCCCGCTCCCTAGGGCGCGCGCGCGCCGGGTCTTTGCGATTTAAAGGGCCACTGCGCCGCTGATTGGCGCAGTGATTCCAATTAGTGTCTTCACCTGTGCACTTCCCTATATCACCTCACTTCCCCTGCACTTCCCTGCCGGATCTTGTTGCCATTGTGCCAGTGAAAGCGTTCCTTGTATGTTCCTAGCCTGTGTTCCAGACCTCCTGCCGTTGCCCCTGACTACGATCCTTGCTGCCTGCCCCGACCTTCTGCTACGTCCGACCTTGCTTCTGTCTACTCCCTTGTACCGCGCCTATCTTCAGCAGCCAGAGAGGTTGAGCCGTTGCTAGTGGATACGACCTGGTCACTACCGCCGCAGCAAGACCATCCCGCTTTGCGGCGGGCTCTGGTGAAAACCAGTAGTGACTTAGAACCGATCCACTAGCACGGTCCACGCCAATCCCTCTCTGGCACAGAGGATCCACTACCCGCCAGCCGGCATCGTGACAATAAGTATTCAGACTCTTTGCTATGAAACTTCATATTGAAGGGATACTCCACTGGAAAACATTTTTTTTTTTTTAATCAACTGGTGCCAGAAAGTTAAACAGATTTGTAAATTGATTCTATTTAAAAATCTTAATCCTTTCAGTACTTATCAGCTGCTGTATGCTGCAGAGGAAGTTCTTTTCTTTTTGAATTTCCTTTCTTTCTGACCACAGTGCTCTCTGTTGACACCTCTGTCCATTTTAGGAACTGTCCAGAGTAGCAGCAAATCCCCATAGCAAACCAATCCTGCTCTGGACAGTTCCTGACATGGACAGTGGTGTCAGCAGAGAGCGTTGTGGTCAGACAGAAAATAAATTCAAAAAGAAAATAACTTCCTCTGGAGCATACAGCACCTGATAAGCACTGGAAGGATTAAGACTTTTATATAGAAGTGATTTATAAATCTGTTTAACTTTCTGACACATGTTGATTTAAAACAAAATGTTTTCCAGGGGAGTACCCTTTTTTTTTTTTTTCTGGTGCCAGAAGTTAAACAGATTTGTAAATTACTTCTATTAAAAAATCTTAATTCTTCCAATACATTTTATGAGCTGTATACTACAGAGGAAATGCTTTTCTTTTTTGGATTTCTCTGATGTCATGACCACAGTGATCTCTGCTGACCTCTGCTGTCCATTTTAGGAAATGTCCAGAGCAGCATGTATTTGCTATGGGTATTTTCTCCTGCTCTGGACAGTTCCAAAAATGGACAACAGAGGTCAGCAGAGCACTGAGGCCATGACATCAGAGAAATCCAAAAAGAAAATCATTTCTTCTGTAGTATATAGCCCCTAAAAAGTACTGGAAGGATTAAGATTTTTTAATAGAAGTAAATTAAAAATCTGTTTTACTTTCTGGCACCAGTTGATTAAAAAAAAAAAAAAAGTTTTCCACGGGAGTAACCATTTAACCCCTTAATGACGCAGGACGTATATTTACGTCCTGCGCCGACTCCCTGGATATGAAGCGTCACATCGCATCGGTCCCGGCGCTCATCAATGGTCGGGCCCCGCGGCTAATACCACACATCGCCGATTGCGGCAATGTGCGGTATTAACCCTTTAGAAGCGGCGGTCAAAGCTGACCACCACTTCTAAAGCGAAAGTGAAAGTATCCTGGCTAGTCAGTCGGGCTATTCGGGACCGCCGCGGTGAAATAGCGGCGTCCCGAACAGCTTACGGGACACCAGGAGGGCGCTTACCTGCCTCCTCAGTGTCCGATCGACGAATGACTGCTCCGTGCCTGAGATCCAGGCAGGAGCAGTCAAGCGCCGATAACACTGATCACAGGCGTGTTAATACACGGCAGTGATCTGTGTAAGAGAGCAGTGTGTGCAGTGTTATAGGTCCCTATGGGACCTATAACACTGCAAAAAAAAAAAGTTTAAAAAAGTGTTAAAGAGTACCTGTCATCATCTAAACTTTCCCTGATCCCCCTCCCCATCTGTCCCCTTCTCTAACTATGCCTATCCCTGTGTTTATTGAGGTTTAAAATGCTGTGGAAATACCTTTTTTTATACCTCTTCATTAGCTCAGGAACACTGTCTTTCTGAGGGGTGGAAGGAGGAGGGTCCCAGCAGGCATGATGTCACATGAAGCCTGGCTGGGGCTCTGCTTCTGCCAGTCTTCCTGTATGCTGCTCTCCCTCTGCAGCTGTGTTTCCCATCCAGGGTACCTCCAGCTCTTGCAAAACTACAACTCCCAGCATGCCCAGACAGCTAATAGCTGTCCAGACATGCTGGGAGTTGTAGTTTTGCAACAGCTGGAGGCACCCTGGTTGGGAAACACTGCTCTGCAGTGTGCATACAGACTAAGTAAAGGGGAGGGATGGCAGCCTGTCTCTATCTCCTGTGTCTCTCTGCACTAAAAAGTCAATGCTGAGAACCAGGGGCGGTGGGAGCAATTACAGAGGCAGTAATTAAGATGAATGTCAGGGGGGGGGGGCACAGAGCAGGGAGTGCAGTGAGATGATACAATGTATAAGATAACATGTGGTGAGGGGCAGGGAGAACACAGAGCAGGGGGGAGGGGGAGGTGACTGGCTGTTATATGAGAGGCATGTGTAGGCTTGTAGCTCACAGGCTGGGAGCGAGTCCTGAGCTGAGAGTACTGAACTTCCGGTGGAAGGACCAGAGCCCTTCAGCATTAGTCCTAAAAGCTCTACACTTACAATGAAAAGCATAGGATGCTGCTTGCAGACCAGGAATAGAAGAGTGACCCCTAGTGGCCAAAAGTATAAAATGAAAAAACTGGTATAAATATTAATATTTTTTAATGAAGATATATTACAATATCTCTTCATTAATGATTATGAACAACAACAAAAGTTTTTGTTGATGACAGTTGTTCTTTAATAAAGGTCATTTAACTCCTTCCCTAATAAAAGTTTGAATATATCATTAATTAAACTGCACGGTCAATAGCATATGCACAAAAAAATTCCAAAGTCCCAAAAAGAATATTTTGGTCACTTTTTATACCATAAAAAAATGAATGAAAAGTGATCAAAAAGTCCAATCAAAACAAAAATCATACCGTTAAAAACGTCAGATCACGGCGCAAAAAATGAGCCCTCATACCGCCCTGTATGTGGAAAAATAAAAAAGTTATAGGGGTCAGAAGATGACATTTTTAAACGTATAAATTTTCCTGCATGTAGTTATGATTTTTTCCAGAAGTACGACAAAATCAAACCTATATAAGTAGGGTATCATTTTAACCGTATGGACCTACAGAATAATGACAAGGTGTCATTTTTATCGAAATATGCACTGCGTAGAAACGGAAGCCCCCAAAATTTACAAAATTGCATTTTTTCGTCGATTTTATCTCACAATTATTTTTTTTTTCCGTTTCGCCGTGAATTTTTGGGTAAAATTACTAATGTCACTGGAAAGTAGAATTGGTGACGCAAAAAATTAAAATTGAGAGGGTTATGATTTTTAAAAGGTAAGGAGAAAAAAACGAAAGTGCAAAAATGGAAAAACCCTGAGTCCTTAAAGGGTTAAGCTTTGGGGACCTTGCTTTTGTCCTTACATTTTTTAGATGTTTCTACACCGATATTAACGTCTACTTGTGGAAAATTCATTTTTCGGGACATGATATGGAAAGATATACCCTTGTTTATCTCCCAACTTTCGAAGAAAAAACAAGCCTTGACTTGGAAAGACCTGCCTGTATATGTGGTAGCCATGGGGTGTTAGTAAGAATACCACTACCACTACACGGGGTGTTAGTAAGAATACCATCACTTTGTGATGCCAGGGCACCGTTATCCTATACACGGTCCGAGGTTGGGGACAGCTTCGCCTAGGCCAGACATGGGGAATAAATGAACACACCAATGTCAGGTTACAGAGTATACAAAAAAAGAGGATTGCAGCAGCACACATTGGTCAAAAAATTGAGGCTCTTAGCACACTTTTTGATCAAAACGTGTCCCCCATCCACCACGGGGAGGTGGCCTCATTTAGGATGGGACCCTAGCACAAATTCTGAGCCTAACGCTCAACTATCCACTCACCTCTGCTGGGCATATAGCCTCTGACTGGGTGACATGCTGGATCCATTTAAAACTCCACCTGTGAAAAAGGGGGAGGGGTGCACAGCTAAAGAGGGTGCCATTTCCCCCTGAATTGTACATACAAGAAATGTCAGGTTACAGTTAACTGTCTTTACTGAGCTGGGTGCAGATGGTAATACACGTACAGCTGGCTTTAGGTGAGAGAGTGCAGCATAACCCCTTGGGAGCCCTGTTGCATTGCTGGGACTTGCGGTGCTTGCACCAAACAGATTTATACTGACTTGTGAGACTGAAGATTAAGTCCTGGTAGCTAAGGTCCTGTCAAGGTACTGAAGCCTTCTTAGCAGGGGCATGAAATTCCTCCTTGCGAGTAATCCTTGCAGGATGACCAGGTGACAGATTAGATTTGAGCTAGGCCTCTCCTCGGAGCAGACGACACATAGCACACCTGAACTAAGCTGTTGTTCAGAAGCCAAACTAGAGTGAACTAGCACTGGACTGAGGTAACTGCTCCCCCCCACCTACTTTATTATATAGGGGAGACTTTAGGGGTTCCCATTGGCAGGCAGGGTCACATGGGGTTCACTGCTCTCAATTAAAGGTGCATTAACACATAAAAACATATATACATAAAACAATAGTAGAATGAATTTAGAAAAAATATATTATCTGACACTATAATGTAAACCCACTTGATTTAACTATAAGAGTCTGGTGGGCTCAACACCTTGTGCTACCATGCTGCCAGAGACAGTCCAAGGCCACAGGACAACTATTGTTACTGGGACACCGCATATAGCTTAGAGACAAGAATTTGTAGAGGCAGAGATCTGGAGCACAAGAAAAAGAATTCTGCTGCACTTAAAGTTCCTAACAGTGGCCTTCATAATTCTTGAAAGGAAAGAGATTGGAACAGCAATGACTCTTCAGTACTCCTTGATCTAGATTTTATGGCAGGGAGGTCAGAAAGAAGCCTCTCAGTAAAAGAAAAAGAAAAAAAACAAACAAACACCTGAAAGCCCGCCTTGAGTTAGCCCTGATTTTTCTACCCATTTACTTAATTGGGTAGAAAAATATGCAGCAGCAAGTATGCGCTAAAATATGAAACATGTGACCCTACCCTTAGCCTGACTATGTATTAACTATTAAAGGGGTTGTGCGCTGCCCTGCAGTTCGGATCTCAGCTCACAGCGTCCGGAAGTTCATTACTCTGAACGCTGTGTGTGGGCTTCTGTGTTCGCGGCCGCCGGGAGTGACGTCACGCCCGGCCCCTTCGTGACGTCTCGCCCGCCCCCTAGTGACGTCTTGCCCCCCCTCAACGAAAGTCTATGGGAAGGGGGCGTGACCGGCGGCCGCGAACACGGAAGCCGGCACACAGCGTTCGGAGTAATGAACTTCCGAACGCTGTGAACGGAGCTCCGAACTGCAGGGCAGCGCACAACCCCTTTAAGTTTTCCTTTCGGGGAAGAGCATGTGAGCGGATGCACGCACGCCGCTCACCTTCCACCTGACCACGCTGTGAGAGGGATCGCTGGATGTAACGCTGAGGCGGCGATGATACCGGCACACACACGCAAGCACGCTGCTCACCTTCCACCTGACCATGCTGAGAGGAGGATCGCCGGTAGCTGAGATGCAGTGTTGAGGCGCTGGTGAGACCGTAGGGGGAAAGAGCCGTGGGCAGGAGATCAAGCTGCGGGCAGAGGATAAAGACAGCAAAGTGAGGGGAGAAAGAATTGCAGACAGAGATTAAAGTGTCGTTCAAGCAAAAGGGAGGCATGATGAGTCACTGCGGACCAAGGACCAGGGAGGAATGCAGTTGAGAGAACTAGTGGCATGGAGACAATGAAGATAAGGTCAGACCGGGGCTATTAGATAGACTGGCAGAACTGCTGAATGGTAAAAAGATATTGGAAGTGCTGTGACTTTAAGATCGTTGGGGGCTTAGTTAAAATAAGATCTCTGACACCAGAAACTTCTCCTTTAAAGCTTTCTGTGACTTTTTGATACCTAAGGGGTTTTGTGTCAAGTGAACTGAAGTTAACGGATTATATATCTTGCTGAGGACATTGGACAAATAGACAACCAGTACTGTAGGAGCATGGTGAAAGAAAACTCTAAAGGATTAGCATAATTCTGTGTGGAAATATGCTATTGTTTGTTACAAATAACAGACTGTGATAGATAATAATTGTATTGTACAGTATTCTGGTGAAATTTATGTGAAAAAAGTGCAATTGAATTATACTGTTTTTTCTGGAAGTACTCGGGTTAGGAAAATAAGACATTTTGTGGTACACCAAAAATTTTAATTGTTTGCAAAGCAATGATGGGATTAAGAAATGTAGGGAAAGATGGAAAAGAGGATAGTGATAAGAGATCTGGTATGGGAACAATGGGAGCCAATGTAAAAGAAAAAGAGAGAGGTGAAGGGGTGGTTAGAGGAGTAATGGATACATTTTTGTCCCCAACAGTCAAAAAGAAAGGGGAACAGCAAGAGATTAGACCTGAGTCAGAAGAGGAGGTAGAATGTGAGGGAACAAGAAGGGATTCCCAGGACATTTTGAATAAAATATTGGAAGGGGTTCAGAAGTCTAACGAATCCCTTATTGAGGTACAGGAGAATTTAGGAGAGGTTAGAGTACATATTGCCTTAATAAAGGAAGATATGAAAAAGATGAGAGAAAGAGTGGGAGAAGTGGAAAAGAGAGTAGGAGTAGTGGAAGAAGTGGTGATGTAAAGTATTTTCCAATCTGTGAAAAACTCCAATGCACATGCGCGAGTTTACGCTATTAGCGTACGCTACACTAATTGCATAATGTCGTGCATGCGCTGTAGTTTTAGCGTAGGATCGTGCCTGCGCAGTGCGTGCCCGTGGATTTTTCATATCGCACATGCACACTGCACTGTGGGTTAATTTCAGTTTTAACTTCTGTGTTAATATATGCAAACTGTACTGTGGGTTAATTGCAGTTTTTACTTCTGTGGGTTAATATATGCTCACTGCACTGTGGGTTAATTGCAGTTTTCATTTCTGTGGCTCAATATAATTAAAATCATACCCTTATTTTCATTCTAATTTACTTTTTTTTTTTTATTAAGTTAACACTTAATCTGTGGAAAACAACATACGCATGCGCGATTAGCGTGGTGTACGTTAGGTCTACGCAAATAGCGTTGACTCGCGCATGCGTATTACGTTTTTCACAAATTGGAAAATACTTTACATCAGTTGCAAAGAAATCAGAAGAAAAGATTATCACTGGTGTATTTTTTTTCTTCCTTTTTTAAATGGTAAATATTAAGTAACAATATTGGTGGACATATTAAAATATATTTTGTTTTCTCTCCAGTGTCATTGGGGGAAGGTGATGGGTGGGAGGGAAGGGGGGCAGAATTAAAATTGGAGGTTTTGTAATTCTTGTAGGCCTGTAGCTCTTCAGGTGCAATCCTTTAGTTTTTTTAGAGGGATGGAAGAAAGAGGAAAAATAGTTGGATGTATTTTTTCCTTTTTTGGCCCTGAGGGGTGGCGAGCGTAGAGGAGATTGGGGGAGACTACTGATCCAGCAATATTGGGGGGGAGGGTAGAGAGGAGGGGGGAGAGAGAGAATGGGAGAGAAAAAATCAATTTGTTAAATTTCTATTCCTCCCTTGTTTCCCCCTTTTTTTTGTTGTTGTTGTTGTTCTGTTTTAAGCAAATACTCAGATATAAGAGATAGAGTGCCAAATTGAATAGCCTGGAAATCCTCACAACCTCAACAGTCTGGGAGGGGTTAAAAACCATCCTGGAAGGTTGGAGTGCATTTTGTCAAAGCCTGGGACTTTAAATAAGTACAGTCTGAACAGCAAGTCGGGGTAAGGGGCTAAAAGAAAGAAAGGAAAATGAAGCACTAACTATGAATGTAAAAAGAATTGAATTTAATGATTAAGAAATTGAAATTAAAAAGAAAAAGGAATGGGTTCTCCCCCCCCCCCCCCTTCCTTCCCTTCCTCCTTGTTTTTTCTCTCTCCCATTTGTTGCTTGGAGATTGCTTCCTCCTACTTTAGTTGTGACCAGCCCTTTATTGTCCTTATTGAAGGAGGGAGAGGGTAGGAAATATGGTATAAATATGATAAAGGGAAGGAGATTGTTGGAGATTAGAGGAGAGTGGGGGATAGCAAAGGAGGAGCTGCAGGCCTCAAGTCAAAAAAAAAAAAAGGAAAATAAATTATTTTTATATGTAACAGGGGAGGGGGTTGGGGGAGTTAAAATATTGATTCTATTAAGGAATTTTAAAATATGTGAAATGTTTTTTTTTTTTTTTTTCTTTTCCTTCTTGATTTTTCTTTTGTACTTATTATTGAAGATGAAATAAAGAAAGATATAACATAAAAAAGTATCCCTTTCCATTTTCTAAACAACAGAATATATATGTGTTCCTTTATTTTAGATTATTACATTGATGGACAAAAAAGTTTCAAACTTTTGTAAGCCTTAGAATTAGTCATCCAAGTTTAAAATGAGAAAGCTGCTTTATTCCAAAAACAGTGTCACACCTGATTTTAGGTTGTATGTGGTTAAAGATGAGCGAATCGAAGCTGATGAACCCGAATTCATTACGAATTTCAGGAAATATTCTATTTGCAACGAATGTGAATATCGCCGCGATTCTATTGCACAAATTGCTTCATTATACTCCATTTACGGTGGTGCAGGCTCTAGGGCATCTTAAATGGAGGATCCACATGTCAGTACATGGGGCAAGGAACACTGAGAAGGCGGAAAGGCAAGGCGGGAAGGGAAGTAGGCGGGATGACCCTGAATCACATGCAGAATGCAGCCTATCAGCAGCCAGTCACCCCTGTGATGTCACAGCCCTATATAATCGGCAGCCATAATTCCGGCTCCTCGCTTCATTACAATACACTGCAGAAGGATCATAGGACGCAGAGCCTGTGTGTGTGTGGTACAGCAGAAAAAAACACAGTTCAACAGCATTTAACATCCTCCTAATCACATCACCGTTCTTCTGGATGGAGAGCTTTGTTTTTTTCACTGAAAAGGATTTTTACTGCAGCTGCAGACATTAACCTCCCAGTTCCTTTCTTCGGTATAGTATTACAGAGAGGGGCAGATAGCTGTGTGTTGCCTCATACATTTCAACAAGCTGCTTCAACTTCATAAACCTTAGCAGAGGAGGCAGGAAGAATTTATCAGCGCAATTCGGTGTCTTTGTTCTCCCAAAAATAATCTGCTGGTTATACTAGTCTGTAGACGGTACAATACCCAGCAGTCCATTCCTAATCGTCTTTGACAGAGTGCAATTTTATGTTTAGTACACAGCTTTTTTTGGCTGCACCCCTGTTGTGTACAGCTGGCATTTTACTAAAATATGTTTTTTTTTAAGGGTACTGTAGCACATTTTTCTGCCCTCATAAGTGCATACCGCATACATACATCTAAGAAGTGTACTATTTTGTACCTGTTAATCTGCCAAGGGCCTACATACTGTGAAAGGACAGAGAAAAGTAATCACCGGCTGGTGTTTAAAAAAAATAAAGAGTTTTTAGGTGCATTGTAGCTAATTTTTGTGCACTCATAAGTGCATACCGCATATGTACATCTAAGTAGTGTACTATTTTTTACCTGTTAATCTGTCAAGGGCCTACATACTGTGAAACTACTCGGTGGTGTGGCAGTTTTTCATCAAGCATCCAGAGGAGCTACACATAGCCACATGCAAGATATGTCCGCAGAAGGTGAAGCGTGGAAGGTGAAGCGTGGTCCCAATGTTGGCACCATGGCCCTGCGTCAACATATGTTTCGCCACCATAAAGCGGCCTGGGAGAACCATGGCTTCGATTTAGTGGTCAAGCCTGCTGCATCACCCAGTGGCACGCCGCTCCCTCTTTCAGCCAGCCAAGGCTCCACCACCTCAGCCGAAGGGAGCTGTGTGTCATACCCTCCTTCTGTTGCTCCAGATGCTCCTGCTCCTCCTACTTTTAGTCAGCCATTCTGCCAACAATCTGTCAGCGAAGCCATGTCCAAGAGACAACAGTATGCGCCCACTCATCCAACGGTGCAGAAGCTGAATGTGCTCCTGTCTAAGTTGCTGGTGCTGCAGTCCCTCCCTTTTCAAGTGGTGGACTCTGCACTTTTCAGAGAACTGATGGCTTGTGCCGAGCCTAGGTGGAGAGTGCCAAGCCGTCATTTCTTTGCGAAAAAGGCAGTACCAGCCATGCACAATTTTGTGGAAGAGAAGGTGGGCCAGTCCTTGAGCCTGTCGGTGTATACCAAAGTGCATGGCAGCACCGACGTCTGGAGCTGTAACTACGGCCAGGGACAATACATGTCCTTCATGGCTCAAAGGGTGAATGTGGTTCCTGCACAACCACAACCCCAAGTTGGACAGGTCACGCTGCTTCCTCCTCCACGCTCTCAGCCCATTGGTCCTGTGACAGTGTGTGACTCCGCCTCCTCATCCTCCACAGTGTCCTCAGCCTCCACTGCCCGGACAAGTCTCAGTGGGCCTTCAGCATACCATGTGTGCAGGGCACGGCGGTGTCAAGCTGTTCTTCACATGGTTTGCCTTGGCGAAAAGAGTCACACGGGGAGGAACTGCTAAAAGTCATTCGTAAAGAAATCGGAGCATGGCCTACTCCACAAAAACTGGAAATGGGAACCATGGTGACTGACAACGGGAAGAACATCTTACATGCGCTGCGACTGGGAAGGCTGAGCCATACGCCCTGCATGGCACACGTGTTCAATCTGGTTGTGAAGCAGTTCCTGAAGTGTTCCCCCCATTTGCAAGACATCCTAACAATGGGAAGGAAACTTTGCATGCACTTCAACCACTCGTACTCCGCAAAGCACACCCTCCTTGAGCTGCAGGGTAAGAACGGTATCCCACAACATAGTCTGATTTGTGACGTTGCCACACATTGGAATTCTACCCTCCATATGTTGGACTGACTGTATGAACAGAGAACAGCCATCATCGATTTCTTGATGATCCAAGTGGATATGGGTACTCCCCTGTGTAACTTCAATGTGAATCAGTGGCAGCTCATACGTGACACCTGCTGTTTGCTCAGGCCCTTTGAGGAAGCCACATTATTAGTAAGTTGCCAGAATTACGGGATGAACAACATCATTCCACTGCTTCATTTCTTACAACACGTGTTTGAAGCGATGGCTGGTCAGGGCACTGGAGACGTGACACCTACATCTCATGGCCACATGAGCCCTGTGGGGGCTGAACTGGAGGAGGAGAAGGGAGAAGGGGAAGGGGCACAGTGGAGCACAGTTTAGGTTTCGCCAAATGGGCATTTTTTTCTTGTAATGTGACAGGAGAGGAGGAGCAGGAGCAGCCAGAGGAGCTAGAGGGTTATGAGGAAGGCAAGACAGAGGACCCAGACACACCTTGGCAGTATGCAGTGGAGATGGAGGCAGGGAGTCCCTCCGAATCACTTGCACAAATGGCACGATGCATGCTCACCTGCTTGTGTAGTGACAGTCGTTGTCACTATTCAGCAGCGGGATGACTTCTGGATCTCCACCTTATTGGAACTTCGCTACCGCCACAAAATAGGGGCCTTTTTTACACCCACTGAGAGGGAGGACAAAATTACCTACTACAGAGGCATCCTATGTAGTCGGTTGGCTAATATGCCTATTGGCGCCATAGTCCATCCTCTTTCAGGTCTGAATCGAGGGGCCCCCTGCGTTCACCCTCGACTGCCATGGCTGCTGGGGAGGTGTGGGGTGGCAGGAGGAGTGCCAGCTCCATCAGCAGCAACCTGAGTCTACTGTCGCTAATGAGTAGCTTTCTTCACCTGCATAGTAAAGCAACTAATCAGCAGCAGGTACACCTCGAGCCGGACCTGAACCAGCAGGTGGTGTCATACCTTGACATGCCCATGCCAACACATCTTGAAGATCTGCTGAACTTGATTTATGGCAGCAACTAGCAGAGTTTTCCCTGGAAAAGCTGTCCTGCCCGACCAGTAGTGTGCAATCAGAGCGGGTGTTTAGTGCGGCAGGGGCCATAGTCACCCCAAGGATAACTCGTCTGTCTACGAAAAATGTGGAGAGACTGACCTTTGTGAAGATGAATTAGGCATGGATCAGCCAGGATTTCCAACACCGCTACTTTGCCACACCAACACTTCACAAATATGTATAGTGCCAAACAGATTTAAGGCACTGCTCCCCCGTTACAAACATTCCTCCGCATCAAACCTTCGTCACCGGGTACTGGCATTGCCACCCACTGCACCACTCTGTCACCGGGTCACTTTCAGGACACCTGATGCTGCTGCTGCCACCTCCAGGCTGTCTCATTCAGCCACCATATGGTCTCTTCTCATGCTTCATCCAATATATGGTGTACTGATGCTTCAGCCAGCTACAGTCTGTGTCATTCAGCAACTACATGTTTTATTGATGCTGCTGGGCCTAGGACATTACCTATACATGTTTATGGTAACACTAGGTAACATACATCTTCAATGGAAATTTCAAAATTGATCTTTTATTCTTAGAGATTGTGAGGCCCTATTGTCTCCTCATCTGCCGCCAACTCCAGGCTGTGCCCTTAAAACACTATATGGTCTCCTCCTACTGATGCCACCTCTAGGCTCTGTCATTGTGCTGCCATGTGACTCCTTGTTAGATTAGGTCCTTTGTACCCATACACCGGGGCCCGGGACACTAAAACTTGGGAGTTCAGAGATCAATTTCAAAACCCTCAGTTTCAATTTAAAAATCTTAAATTTCTATTTAAAATTCTTTAATTTCAATGGTCTCCTCATGCTTCTGCCCACTCCAGGCTGTGCCATTCAGACACTATATGGTCTCCTCATGCTTCTGCCAACTCCAGGCTGTGCCATTCAGACACTATATGGTCTCCTCATGCGTCAGCCACCTCCAGGCTATGCCATTCAGGCAATATATGGTTTACTGATGCTGCTGGGTCTGGGAATGAAAATGTTATGGTAGCACTAGCTACCCAAAATCTTCGGTTTAAATTTCACAATTCCTCTTTTAATCTTAGGGATTGTGAAGTCCTAGTGTCTACTCATGCTGCTGCCAACTCCTGGCTGTGCCATTCAGACACTATATGGTCTCCTCATGCCTCAGCCAACTACAGGCTGTGTCACTCAGGCAATATATGGTTTACTGATGCTGCTGGGCCTGGGTCTGGGAATTAAAATGTTGTTATGGTAGCACTAGTTACCCAAAAGCTTTGATTTAAATTTCAGAATTCATCTTTTAATCTTAGGGATTGTGAAGTCCTAGTGTCTACTGATGCTACTGCCAACTCCTGGCTGTGCCATTCAGACACTGTATGGTCTCATCATGCTTCAGCCTACTCCAGGCTGTGTCATTCAGTCAATACATGGTTTACTGATGCTGCTGGGCCTTGGCTTGGGCCTAAAAATACTTTATGGTAGCACTAGCTACCATAAATCTTCAATTTAAATTTCAAAATTAATCTTTTAATCTTAGGGATTGTGAAGCACTAGTATCTACTCATGCTGCTGCAAACTCCAGGATGTGTCATCCTGCCACTATATGGTCTCCTCATGCTGCCAAACACCTTCACACTGTGTTATTCAGCCACTACATGGTCTCCTCATGCTTCAGCCTCATCCAAGCTGTGTAATTCAGCCACTATATGGTCTCCTCATGCTGCAAAACAACACCAGGCTGTGTCATTCAGCCACTATATGGTCTCCTCATGCTGCCAACTCCTCCACGCTGTGTCATTCAGCCACTATATGGTCTCCTCATGCTGCCAACACCTCCACGCTGTGTCATTCAGCCACTATATGGTCTCCTCCTACTGATGCCACCTTCAGGCTCCATCACTGTGCCACTCTGCGACAGTGATTCTAAAAGAGATGCCTGTAATCTGCATGTCATACTGTATAACACAATTATTTCACTACCCCAGCACACTCCATATGCGTGTTAGAACACAGCCACTACTCCCCTATTGAGGCTCTCTTTAGGCCAGAAATAGCCGTTTTTAATATAGATTTGCCGCAAATAAATTCGGATTGAATCAATTTTTTTTTCAAAAGTTCACTCATCTCTATATGTGGTATGAGCCCTCAGTTCAATTCATTTCAATTGAACTGAGCTGCAAAACCACATATAAACTGAGAAGTGTAGTGTTTTTTTTTCTGCAAGAAAACAGCAAATCTGTTCTAATTAGAGATTAGAAAGCCAAACCTGGCATGCCAAGTTTTAAAGGGGTACTCCACTGGAAAAAAAATTTTTTCAATCAACGAGTGGCAGAAAGTTAAACAGATTTGTAAATTACTTCTATTTAAAAATATTAACCCTTCCATTACTTATCAGCTGCTTTATGTTCCAGAGGAAGTTATTTTCTTTTTGAATTTCCTATGTGTCTGACCACAGTGCTCTCTGCCGACACCTCTGTCCATTTTAGGAACTGTCCAGAGTAGGAGCAAATCTCCATAGCAAACCTATCCTTCTCCAGACGCTTCCTAAAATGGACAGAGGTGTCAGCAGCAAGCAGTGTGAAAAGAACTTCCTGTGGATCATATAGCAGCTCATAAGTACTGGTAGGATTAAGATTTTTGAATAGAAGTAATTTACAAATCGTTTTAACTTTCTAGCACCAGTTGATTAAAACAAATGTTTTCCAGGGGAGTACCCCTTTAATGCCGCTGGTTGGCAACCATCAGCGAACCATGTTTCCTCGTCCTTACCAGCATCAGGGGACATCCTCTGTGCTATGTATGTGCAGTGCTTTCTGGTCTTGCTACTCTGGACTGTCTCCTGCTGCAATTCCTACTCTGTCCTCTAGGGTCTACACGCAAGCGCCGGCTGTATCTTATAGAGACAGTGTGCACTTACTAATAGATCCTCCTCCAATGCCTGCCTGGCACTCCCTATATAAACCTGCTTTACCTGTTGGCTGATGTCTTAGCATGGTTTTATTTCCTGTATGGCTATGGCCCTGTCTTCTGTACCTGTGTTCCTGATCCTGCCTGTATACTGAACTTGGCTAGCTGTTCTCACAGCATCTGCTCAGTTATAATAAACCTGTACAGCTTTGCTGTGTCTAATGCTAACTTTAGTGTCAGTTTGCCCCATTCTGCCTTCCTTGCAAGCTGCCACTTGTGGCACAGTGGGGTCCACCCATGTGGTGTTACACCATTCTTGCTCAGAACTTTGGGGAAAAAGCAGCTCACTGAACATCCAAACTTTGCCAGGCTCGGCTCACATGATCCTGGCAACAGCACTATTATAGCAGAAGGGAAGAGGAACAAGTTTGGCGTTTTGGTGTCTAAATGCATGAAAGGATGAGAAAATTGCTTGCATTAAGTTACATCCAGCTCCAAGGCCATTCAGGTGAAAGAATATTGGTGGGTTAATGAGACTGATAAAACTCTATGCACTGCATTGCAGAAGCCATCTTGGAGGAAAAAACAGAGCAGAGTGCAGTGCACAGAGGAACTCACTATGGAACAACTCATCCCAGAAAGTTATCACGCTATGAATCAAAGCAACCTGAGCAGAACAATGCAGATAGTGACTTGTCATCTGCATTGCTGTGTCCAGTCAAAGTACTAGAAATCCCAGCAGTGTGACTGCAGAACGAGCCCATAGAAAGCTATCACACTATGGATAAAAACAAGTTGACCAAAGCAACGTTCCGTGGGCTGACCTATGTTTAACATAAATCTGCATTAAAGGCACTGAGATTGAACGGGGTATAGACATTTTAGGTCAAGTTACGTGAATTTTCTGGATTGATTTAAATATATAGTATTTGTACCTGGGTTCAACCTAAATCTGCTTTGACAGTGTTTAGAGTAAACCTTTAATGCCAAGTTACATGTATTTTCTGGGTTTATTGAAACATATAGCATTTAAAGCTGGGTTTAACATAAATCCACATTGAAAGCATTAAGAGTGAATGTGGTATAATGATTTTAGGCCAAGTTAAGTGTATTTTCTGGGTTTAAAAAAACATATAACATTTGTGCCTAGGTGCTAAATAAATCTGAATTAAAAGCGTTGAGAGTTAACGTGGAATTTGCATTTTAGTACAAGTTACCTATATTTTCTGGGTATAATCAAACACAAAGCATGTGTTAATTCATGTTGTTGCAACTTTGACAATAACTTTATAACCACTTCAAAAATACTTAAATACATTCCTAGGTGACCCTAGTATTGCTATACAGGGCTTTAGAATTCATAGATAGTGTGTGTTATGCACATGTCTTGAGGCTTATTGCATTGCTTGTTTGTGTTGAACTTTTTTACCATGAACCAAACTTTTTTTTTAAGTTTAGAGAACCCAGGAACAAAATCTGTATTGATACTGAAACCTGTTTAATATGAATATAGATACTAAAGACATAACGACATGAGTTTATTATGTAAATAATGTTATTTATTTAACCCCTTAAGGACGCAGCCCATTTGGGCCTTAAACGACATATGCAGCGTTACAAACACTTATCTCCTATCCTCAAGATAGGGGATAAGTGTTTGACCACGGGGGGTCCGAATGCTGGGGCCCCCGGCGATCTCCTGTATGGGCCTGTGGCTCTCCCGTGCAGGGAGCGTTCCAGCCGCAGCATGACGTTGCAGCCGACACGCCTCCATAATACATCTCTATGGGAGAGGCAGGGAGGCAGCATTCGTGCCTCCCCGCATCCCCCATAGAACTGTATGGGGACGGGGAGGAGACGGGGCGTCACCGTCGACCTCTAGGTTGACGCTACGTCACCATGAGCGCTTATGGAGATCGGGGGGGATCCCAGCGGTCGGACCCCCCGCGATCAAACACTTATCCCCTATCCTGTGGATATTGTTTTTTGCGCGACCAGTTGTCCGTTGTAATTTCATCGCTCACTTTACCATAAAATGTATGGCGCAACCAAAAAAATACTATTTTTGTGGGGAAATTAAAAAGAAAGCCGCAATTTTGCTAATTTTGGAAGGTTTCGTTTCCACGCCGTACAATTTATGGTAAAAGTGACATGTGTTCATTATTCTTTGGGTCAATACGATTAAAATGATACCTGTGATAACATACTTTTCTATTACTGTTGCGCTTAAAAGAAATCACAAACTTTTTAACCAAATTAGTACGTTTAAGATCCCCCTATTTTGAAGACCTATAACTTTTTCATTTTTCCGTATAAGCGGTGGTATGAGGGCAAAGTTTTTTGCGCCGTGATCTGTACTTTTTATTCATACCATATTTGCTTATATAAAACTTTTAATACATTTTTTATAAATTTTTTGGGGAATAAAATGTTATAAAAAAGCTATTTTGGACTTTTTTTTTTACGTTCACGCCGCTCACAGTACGGTATCATTAACATTTTATTTTAATAGTTCAGATATTTAGGCATGCGGCGATACCAAATATGTATATAAAATATTTTTTAATAACTTTATTTTTTAACTTTTTTTACTTTTATTTTTACACTTTAATAGTCATAGGGTCCCATAGGGGACTATTTAAAGCAATCACTCGATTGCTAATCCTGTTCAGTGCTATGTATAGGACATAGCACTGATCAGGGTTATCGGTCATCTTCGGCTCTGGTCTGCGGAAGTCAGATCAGAGCAGAAGACTCCCGGAAGACAGCGGAGGCAGGTGAGGGGACCTCCGGCTGCCATGCTGGATGATCAGATCACTGCGGCAGCGCTGCGGGCGATCCGATCATCCAATTAAGTGACCGCGATGCTGCAGATGCCGTGATCAATATTGATCACGGCATCTGAGGGGTTAATGGCGGACATCCGCGGGATCGCGGATGTCCGCCATTACCGGCGGGTTTCTGGCTACGATCAACAGCCGGGACCTGCCGCGCATGATCCGGGCATCGCTCCGTTGCCCGCGGTTATGCTTAGGACATAAATGTACGTCCTGGTGCGTTAAGTACCGCATCACTAGGACGTACATTTACGTCCTTCGTCGTTAAGGGGTTAAAGGGGTATTCCAGGAAAAAACTTATTTTTTATATCAACTGGCTCCAGAAAGTTGAACAGATTTGTAAATTAGAAAGAACTCCGTCCGGCACCAAGGTATGAGGTAAAAAAGGCTTGTCTTTATTTATTCCACTGCATGATACATACAGATAAAGATGTCTGATGCGTTTCGCCCTTTACAGGGCTTAATCGTAGGGCGAAAGGGCGAAAACGCGTCAGACATCTTTATCTGTATGTATCCTGCAGTGGAATAAATAAAGACAAGCCTTTTTTACCTCATACCTTGGTGCCGGACGGAGTTCTTTCTAGCATAAGGAGTTGCCGGAGGCGGTGCCGGCAGTCCGCAGCACAGGTGCAAGAGGTGTCCGGAGCTGGTGAGAGCGGTATCCATATCCCTTTGCCTTACAAGATTTGTAAATTAAAAAATCTTAATCCTTTTAATAATTATCAGCTGCTTTAGTTGAGTTGTTTTCTGTCTGGCAACAGTGCTCTCTGCTGAGATCTCTGCTTGTCTCGGGAACTGCACAGAGTAGAAGAGGTTTGCTATGGGGATTTGCTTTTAAACTGGGCGGTTCCCGAGACACGTGTCATCAGAGAGCACTTAGACAGAAAAGAACAACTTAACTTCAACAGCTCATAAGTACTGAAAGGATTAAGATTTTTTAATAGAAGAAATTTACAAATCTGTTTAACTTTCTTCAGCCAGTTGATATATATAAAAAACGTTTTTTCCTGGATAACCCCTTTAAATATGTTACATCATGTTCTAAAAAAAAAAATGGATTTCCATGGTCAGATATGTTCCTATCATCATAACAGTTCAGCATTAGTTGCAAACAGTATGATCCCCCTTGAGCATATGTTGTACTGTAACTGATATGTGATGCACAGCTGGGTTCTCTGTTTTATGTACAGTGCAGATATACTTCAAAGAGAGTGAGCTACATTTGTGCAGAAAATGCTTTCAATGCTTCACTGAGAAGAAACTATTCAAGTGAAAAGTTATATGCTTTATATGAAGAGCATTGTAGAAAGTCATTTATTTAGACACAGACTGTAAAGAATATTAGTTCTTTTAAGAGCTTGGTAGAAAGGCTATAAAATGTTCTATTAATACTTTTGATTTATTTTGCTTTTTGTTTTGTTCTTCCATACTTAACACATTGTTAATATGTCTATAGATGGTATCAGTGAACTGTAATGTTGACAAATATTCAAAGACATTATTTTTCTACAGTAGCAGATTCCAGAAAATACCTTATTAACCCCTAAACGACAATGGACGTAAATGTACGTCATGATGTGCTGGTACTTAGCGCCAGTCAATTCAAGCAAATATGGAAGGGACTGGTATAATCTCTGGGTGATTTAATGGAGTCTGGGTGCTTTAATCCCAGTAATAACAAAATGAAAAAAAGGGAGCTCACACACACTGTAATACTGCACCAATTCTTCTTCTTTATAAATATTCTTCAGAAATACAAAAATACAGCAGAGCAAAAAAATCACCCAGTGTGGAACAGAAAAGAAACGTCCGCAGGTAGTTACTAGGAGAGTTCATCGGCTTTCGAAAATTCAATTTTCAGCTCCACTGCTTGCTTCCTTCGCCGTCTCCATTCACCAGATGGACAGGTGAGAACGTGTGCTACGTTTCAGAGGCTATGCCTCCTTTTTCAAGCATGGTGCACATTCCCATCACCAACATACATAGTCAAAAAATCTCACGAGATTTCAATTCTAAAAACATACAAAAATGTTACAAAGTATAAAACCAATGGATATGGGTAATAGTAGAAGCAGTAATATTTTTCTTGAACAATATATCACAAGAATACATTGAAATTGCATACCTCATTAATTCTCATAGCCTCAGCTTCTCGAATTTGTTGAGTACCTGAATGGCTGTCATGAACTTATTGAGTTTTCGTGTGAATCTAGTGACAAAGAAATTCACGATTTAGATGTAAAGATTACAAAAACTATGAATGGAAGGCTCAATACCACACTCTATACGAAGGAGACTGATCGCAATAACTTACTGCATAGAGACAGTGGACATGCTCTACAAATATTTAAGGGTATCCCAAAAGGCCAGCTAATTCGAACAAAAAGAATCTGTAGTGATGAGAAAGAATTTCAGAAAAATAAGGAAATGGTCATTGAGAAGTTTGTGCAGCGGGGATACAATAAAAAAGAGTTAGATAAGGTCAGTAAAGAGGTGAATTTACAGGACGAGAGAAGGATTGGTTTCTTTTCCACGTATAACAGCCACTCGGAGATGATTAAGAAAACTATATGCAAGTACTGGGGGATACTTGGAGCAAACGACAAAGTCGGTCGTTTGTTTCGGGATCGTCTAAACTTTGTATATAGAAAAAGTAAATTGATCGCTAATCATTTAATTAGCGACCTAAAAGATAAAAAGATGGACAGACAGATCGGGACTTTTGCTTGCCTATCATTCCAAAATTGCAGAGCCATTATCAAAGGTGACACCGTGTCCCATCCCATGAAGGGGACTTAAATCCGGATTAAAGGCTGACATTTGCGCAACAGCAGTCAGGTGGTATATTTATTAAAATGCCCATGTGGGATGGGATACGTTGGACAGACTATGAGACCAATAAAACTGAGAATGAATGAGTATAAAAGTGCTATTCGCACATACAAAAAAGAATTGGAAGAAGGTATGCAGAATCAAAAAGAAAAATATGAAACAAGTGTTGCAAGGCATTTTTTCTAACAAAGACATAATGTAAATTAATTGAGATGGCAGGTATTTGAAAACATTGATGGGGAAAATAAATAACAGATTAAAGCAAGATTGTTGAGAAGTGAGGTATGGTGGATCCAGAAAATATGTACAATACAACCCCATGGAATTAATGAGATATGCAATTTAAATGTATTCTTGTGATATATTGTTCAAGAAAAATATTACTGCTTCTACTATGACCCATATCCATTGGTTTTATACTTTGCAACATTTTTGTACGTTTTTAGAATTGAAATCTCTCGAGATTTTTTGACTATGTATGTTGGTGATGGGAACGTTCACCATGCTTGAGAAAGGAGGCGTAGCCTCTGAAACGTAGCACACGTTCTCACCTGTCCTTCTGGTGAATGGAGATGGTGAAGGAACAAGCAGTGGAGCGGCAAATGGAATTTTTGAAAGCCAATGAACTCTCCTAGTAACTACCTGCTGACATTTCTTTTCTGTTCCACACTGGGTGATTATATTGTTCTTCTGTATTTTTGAATTTCTGAAGAATACTTATAAAGAGGAAGAATTGATGCAGTATTATAGTGTGTGTGAGCTCCCTTTTTTTCTTTCTGGTACTTAGTGCACCATGACGTACAATGATATCATGTACACCGTTCCGATGCTCGCGTCATGCACAGCAGGGCTGATAGCCGCCGGGGACTCACTGTTAATGGCGGAAATCAGTGATCGCGCTGATGTCCACCATTAACCCCTCAGATGCCATGATCAATATAGATCACTGCATTGTAATAGCTGTGTGGCTATTTTAATAGCTGATCTGATCGCCCACGGCATGGCTGCGGAGATCAAATCAGCTAAGATGGTGGCCGGAGGTCCCCTCACCTGCCTCCCCCATTCTTCCTGGGTCTTCTGCACTGATCTGCCTTCCAGCAGACCAGAGCAGAAGTTCTCCGATTATACTGATCAGTCCTATGCCTATGCATAGCACTGAACATTATTAGCAATCTAATGATTGCTATACAGTGGGACAAAAAAGTATTTAGTCAGCCAATTGTGCAAGTTCTCCCACTTAAAAAGATGAGAGAGGCCTGTAATTTCCATCATAGGTATAAATCAACTATGAGAGACATAATGAGAAACAAAAATCCATAAAATCACTGTCTGATTTCTTCTTTAAGAGTCTCCTTTGTCCTCCACTAGTTACCTGTAATAATGGCACCTGTTTGAACTTGTTATCAGTATAAAAGACACCAGTCCACAACCTCAGGAGATTAATGCAAATGATTGGGGGATAACATTGACCCCCAACTTCACAAATACCCCAGAAGAGTTTTTGGACCTTCAAATTTCTCATTATGAAGATAAAATCCCAACTTCTACATGTTTTTAAACTGTAGATTTGAACAGTTATGTTCCATTTCACAATTGGAAACAGAACATAACCTATGGCCAGTTCAGGAGGGTTAGAAAAAATTGCACTGATGAGACCATTTTTTCTGAACAAGCCAAAATTAAAAAAAATCTTTTGCTGTTAAAGGATACCCAAGAACTCTAGTTGAAAATGCACACCAAAAAAGCCAGAGCACTGACCCAAGATGAGTGTTTATTGTCCCTCTCGGGAGCATGTCCATTGTCCAGTCCTGTTGGACCCATTGTGCCTGAAAAAGAAGAAAAAGGAGAAACAGTAAAAAAGACTGAAGAGAAAACTCAGCCAGTTAAATATAATACACATTTCATTACGACATACTCTGCAGGACATCAAAATATTTAAATAGTTCTCAAAAAACACTGGGGTTTCTTAAAATCTAACCCCTATTTGAGAGACCTGCTACCTATCAGACCAGGGCTGACATTCAGGAGAGCACCATCTTTGAGGAATATAATTGCGCCAAGTCGCCTTAAAAGACAAACAACAAGTAAATGAAGTTCAATGGAAACTGTACATGAGAAAGGGGCTTACAGATGCCTGAAAAGTAGATGTCTATGTTCCGTTTTTTAAAAAAATGCAGTACTCATTTTTCCAGTACACACACAGGGGAAACCTTCCCTGTCAAATTTCATATGACTTACCAATCTTGATTTGTAATATATCTAATTAATTGTTGCTGTGGGAAACAGTACGTGGGGCGGACCTCACAACAACTACACCAGGGGTATAACCAACACAGGTGTAACATCAAAAAGGGTTTGATGGGTGAGTGTGAATGAGGCCTTAAAATGTGAGTGACTGCTGCTGTATACCGCTGAGTGACGGTGCAAGGAATACACACCAGACAGAATGTTGGTATAATATTTCCTTCTCAGCATACTGGCTGAGGAGCTGCCCCAAGGAGTTCTGTATAGTACACGGAAGTACATTGTTTTTACATTTGACAAAAAAAGGGAGGTTTATGGATGTGATCCATAGGTTAACATCTATAAGATTGGATATGGACCCGGGACCCTTGTTGCTATCCATCCTTCCCCCCCTCCTCCCAAAGTGGCCAGCTCAGCTAGCTAGATTCATGTTGCTGGCGGCTAGGTCGGTCATTCCTAGACTGTGGAAATCCACTTCCCCACCCTCTTTCTCATCGTGGCTGCGAGAACTCTCCCACCTTCACAGGATATAAGAGTTAATAGCTGATTCCAGATGATCAATGGACAAACACCATCTGATCTGGGGACCTTGGGTCTCTTTCATGTCCTCCCCTGAATTTAGATCTATAAATCTGGAACACCCGGGGGCACCGAGTTAAATGCAAATCTGGGGGATGCTCACGCCCTTCTTTCTCTCACTATCTAACGTCTGCCTGAAATCGACACGCCATGTCGGAGATTCTTAGCCTGTGCTAAGGTTGTGAGGTAAGCCTTCTCTTTCCTATATCCTTGTTCTTTGCTCTCTCTTGTCTTCTTCTCTCACTCTGCTTCCATCTTTCTACCCCTCCTTCTTTTTCATTCTCTTCTTTTCTTTATCTCCCTTGTACAGCGCTCAAACATACCTGTCCAGTTGAGATCCTACAGGGGTAGTCCCTTGATACTCTTATTGTGGAGCCTCCATTGCATATGATTAGGAATGTTCTTACTGTTATTAATACATATGTATTTCCTTTTTACCTTATCCTGTGTGTATGACTATGCACATGCCTTAAAGTGTTATTATACTGTATTTTTGGAAAACTTACAATAAACTTCTACTGTTTTAAAAAAAGGGAGGTTTAGTTATGATGTCAAAATCATCATGTTGCATTTTGATTGGTAATTTGAGCTCTATCTCTGTATATATATTAGCATATTTAAGCATTTATTTCTTTCTTGGCCAAAGTTCACTTATGCAGCTCTTTTACTATGAATTGGAAAAACCAGCTCTTGTCCTTCCATACAATTTGTATCTTCTTCAAATGTTTTTGTCTTCTGACGTCTCATCTTGGGCCTACTGGTGTCATTCCAAGGTCTTCATCTTAGTTGCAAGCAAATAGCAAATATCTTTTTTCAGCATTAGAAATGGCATATAAATATATAAGTATTAATGTATATTGATTGGCAGTCAGAATAATTTTAATCAACTTGTCAATTCCCCCCTAAAAAAGATATTTGTTAAGCGTACACAACAATATACAATATACACCTACAATATCCTCTGCCTAACAGTCTCAGGTTTAGGTTGAAAAAAGAAAATAAAAATGGGTATGGGATGCTTCACTGGTTTGAAACGAGCAGCTACTTATGAACCACCCCTCTTTGTACTCAGACTGATCCTTCCCCTGGGACTCATATTTTAGCCCTACTCTACTGGAGCTACTAATAAGCACCAACACTACTACAATTCAGTGAATGCAATGTACATTTAACCCAATGGGACAACAATGGTTACAAAGCAGCACTTCTAAACTGAAAAAAGTACAGTATGTTCTACAAGGCCTGACAAATACAGGGTGGGCTATTTATATGGATACACCTTAATAAAATGGGAATGGTTGGTGATATTAACTTTCTGTTTGTGGCAAGAATATGTGAGGGGGGAAATTTTTCAAGATGGGTGGTGACCACGGAGGCCATTTTGCTGCAGAATGGGCAAAACAAAAATTGGAACAGGACCCTCAGTTTACGCAGAAGATTTTGTTCAGTGTGTGAAGAGTGGGAGAAGAGGGTTGCATTGACAATCCAACACAATGGACAGCACATTGAACACATTTTAGAAGTGGTCAGAAACTTGTAAATAACTCATGAAAGAATAAAGTTACATTAAAACCAAGCACATCATTGTTTTTCTTGTGAAATTCCCAATAAGTTTGATGTGTCACATGACCCTCTTCCTATTGAAAAAACAAAAGTTGGATTCAAAATGGCTGACTTCAAAATGGCCACCATGGTCACTACCCATCTTAAAAAGTTTCCTCCTTCACATATACTAATGTGCCAAAAACAGGAAGTTAATATCACCAACCATTCCCATTTTATTAAGGTGCATCCATATAAATGGCCCACCCAGTAGTTACAGGAAAAATTATACAAAACATCTCCTTAAAAATAACATAGGCAGGTTTTCATACTACAGAATTTCCATTAATCTGGCAAAAAAAAAAAAAAAGATATATATATATATATATATATATATATATATATATATATATATATATTATTTTTTTTTTCTTATATTTATTAAATGTATTACTGTAAATTTTGATTACCATGAAATTATATATTTTGTCACTTATTAAACCATGAACAGGCGTGGGAACCCTCCTGCAGTGCAAGGCATGTGTCTTTCACCATACGTACTAATTGATATAATTTTCATTCACATTCCAAAATGATCACAATTAATTAAGTACAATACCAAATATATGTGAGGTCTCTAACTTTAAATAATGGGAAAAAGAAGATGCCCCTGGCATGAAGACTCACGACCAACATGGACATAGAGTCCATGGACATTAAGTGGTTAAGTTTTGCTTTAGCAGAATATATAAAAAAAAACATAAGAGGATAATTTGACCTAGTAACAGCTAACACTACCATATTGTTTATAGCTAACGTCTGACTATGAAGGGCATTGTAGCTAGGACTTTAAGAGATAACCCAAACAAAGCTGATATGGTGCTTGAGAACATCCTGTTGTTATGAAAAAATGTCCATTAGAACAGAGGTAAGTATCAAACAACATTTTTCAATTTGGTATTTAGGGTTAAGTTTTGGATGTATCTGCTTAAACATGGCTGCCAGGATCAAAATGGAGACTCATGTCTCTCCACTTCATTTTGTTTTGATCAAATCAAAATACACAACATATTTAAAACAAACTGCATGACATATTTAAACCCCCCCCCTCTTCATTTCCATGAGTGAACAGGAAATTGACTCAACCGAAATTAAGAAAAGGTAACGTGCACCCCATTATCATATATTGGAGAACATACCTTTAATTTAAAATAAATGGACCACAAATTGTGTGTACTTTTACAACACATACCCAATGTGCAAATACAATTATGCACCTTCACTTTTCCACTTCAGTTAGAATTCTAATTAATTATTATTATTATTATGGAATACATTTGACCCTGATCTGGTACACTCTGCTGTGTGATTCTGATAAAGAAAAGAAAATGTTTACATGAAGCTGCATATATGTGACGGACAAGTTCTCCCTTCCTTTGCTTCCTTGATTATAGAGGATTCTTTAAGTGTTAAAGTATACAGATCTGCCGCTATTGGAGATTTTTTCCTTTATTAGGAATTATTTAGAAAGAATATATATATATATATATATATATATATATATATATATATATATATAATTAAAATATTAAATATTAAAATGTATATTACAATGTACCTCTGTTTTTGCCTCACACTCTCATTTTCATTGTATCCATGTTTTGGAATCAATACAGTCAGACAAGGACATACTTATATTGGCCCACCTTAGGCAGTTAGATGAAGTCTACGCTTGTTCTCTGAAACAGGTAAGATGATTATGGAGTGTGTTGGTCAGGTACCTTTATTGTTTTACCTAGGCCATAACAGATGCAGATAATGAAGTCTTCACAAACCCTCTTTTTGCATTGTTGAATCCTGAGGCCACCCAATATACAGACAATACTACACACATAGCTCCATTCTGCTTAGCGTATGAGGCCACTTATGTTACCATGTGGTATAAGACTGCTGGCACACCTTCAGATGCCGTCCTTGCCCTGCACTATCTCTCTTCTTCTTCCCTTGGTCTCTCAGCATGCATTGCCGGTTCCTGCAAGAGACCTAACCAGAAAAATCCCCATTGCCCAACCACCTGTACACTTTGCACCATAACTGTGTGTGGACAGGAGCACTGCAGCCTTGTCAGCCTCCTTAACCATTCAGTCCCCTTGGTTTCTGGGGCTGTTTCCTTCATGTTGGTTTGATCTTTATGACGGCCATCTTCTCTGGCAGCTCTAGAACTTGAACATTTGAATTACAAACTACAGATTGTTTTGCCCAAGGATAAAAAAAAAAAATATATATATATATATATATATATATATATATATATATATATATATATATACTCCAATAGGCCCATACTTGTGGGCGGTAATAAAAGTGTACCCATACTCATTGTGTCATACCCTCAGATATCTTACACATCTCAGTGAATAACTTCACATCTACTTTCTGAACCACCAGCTCACATTGAGTGGTTTATTGCTGTTTAACTTCATTCTGTGTGTGGTCACCATATATCCTGCCTTATGTATTACATATTTACATTACTTGGAACAAGCTCACATTTCTAACTCAGCATCAACCATGGATTATCAGATTTTTTTTATCATGGCTTTTGAATTCTTAATCTCATAATTTCAAAACAATTTAAACATAATCTGAGAGAAGCAAAGCTACCAAAGGGGAGAGGGAAAGAAAGAGAAAAAAAAAGAGAAAAAAATTTCTTCTTTCTTTCTTTTTTCTTTCCATCATCTTTAGAAACTAAATGATCATTATAAAATGATCCACTCAAAATTTATATTATTCAAATAAATGCAATGTAGAATGTATAGGTATATCCCATTGTGTATTCAGGTACCATAAATATACTTAATTTTAAACAGTATATATGTATACAGTACAGACCAAAAGTTTGGACACACCTTCTCATTCAGACTTTTCTTTATTTTCATGACTATGAAAATTGTAGATTCACATTGAAGGCATCAAAACTATGAATTAACACATGTGGAATTTCATACATAACAAAAAAGTGTGAAACAACTGAAAATATATCATATTCTAGGTTCTTCAAAGTAGCCACCTTTTGCTTTGATTACTGCTTTGCACACTCTTGGCATTCTATTGTTGATCTTCAAGGGGTAGTCACCTGAAATGGTTTTCAATTCACAGGTGTGCTGGTGTGGAGGAGGAGGTGTGATTGTGTGGGGGTGCTTTTCTGGTGACACTGTTGGGGATTTATTCAAAATTGATGGCATACTGAACCAGCATGGCTACCACAGCATCTTGCATCTTGGGCACCACTTACCTCTTGATAAAGCTGGTGGTCCAGCGAAACATGTCGAGGGGGGCAGTGTGAAAGATTTTAATATAGGTAGCCATCTGTCCAAGCATCCAGTTTAGTGGTGTTCTGCAGGCACCGCTATCTGGGGTGATCTATATCCAACACTGAACCAGTTGGTCATTTCACATTTATTAGGAAAGTGGATTACAGTGGCTCCTAGTATTTTAATATAATTTGTGTGCGTACAATACAATAAAGATTGCACTTTTAATCCACGTCTTTAGGGTGTATGGGAAGAATGGGTAATTTTTGGGTCATCTCTGGATGATCTATAGGAATTTATTGGATATTGTGACCCTCCATACACCGGTCTCCCTCTTTCTTTTTGGACCGCAGAGTGAAGGCAAAAAGGGCCAACAAGTGCTAAGCATCTCTGGGAACTCCTTCAAGACTATTGGAAGACCATTTCAGGTGACTACCTCTTGAAGCTCATCAAGAGAATGCCAAGAGTGTGCAAAGCAGTAATCAAAGCAAAAGGTGACTAGAACCTAGAATATGACATATTTTCACAATTTTTTGTTATGTATATAATTCCACATGTGTTAATTCATAGTTTTGATGCCTTCAGTGTGAATCTACAATTTTCATAGTCATGAAAATAAAGAAAACTCTGAATGAGAAGGTGTGTCCAAACTTTTGGTCTGTACTGTATATATTTCCTTCAAGTCTAATGTGATTTTTATATTTCAGGAGAGGAGGCTGTCATACTCCCTATAGGCCCCACCTTTCTCCTCCCACTCCTCTATGTCACCGGTCACCGCCCCTTTGAGTCAAGTATTTTGTCCTCCCTCAGGTTTGGTCAGTCTTCAACAACTCTTGAACGTCTAGTATCTGACTGGGTTTCTGTGTTACTTTACATCAAGAGACATACAAGACACTTGTAACATAAGACACATGTAACAATAACGACATTTACAAATACTCAACGTACAACCCACAGGGCCCATATTCTCACAAAAAAAATGTAAAAGAATAAAAATATATAGATCTCTTTCAAAAAACAGAAGATAATTTTTTTTTTAGAAAAATCACCTTCAATGCGCACAGTTTATAATTCTATAAACCATTAGTTGATTTTTAACTACTTAGGTAATATTAATCAATTTAATAGTGATCACTTTTTATATATTTTACTTCTTCTCTTGTTACTCCTGTAATATAAGACAATAAATCGCATTTCCTGATACACTTAATTTTTTGGCATTCATCCTGTGCAATCTGTAAAAACAAAATTTATTTAGGAAATTAATAAAATAGCATTAAATAGGTTCAATTAATACCACGTGGATTTTCATTTGTTCTATACCAATTTAAAAAGGGATCCATTACAACACAAACAGCTTCACAGAGAAAACATTCACTGGTCATATTCCATAAATTCCTGATTCATTAATACACATCACACATATAAAACATACTTAACCCCTTAAGAACAGGCACCGTAAAAGTACGGCGCTGCTAAGAAGTGCTTAGCGCACAGCGCCGTACATTTACGGCGCAGCTTTCCTGGATCACCGCATCTCCGGACACAGTGGTGGGAACGGGATGACTGCTGATATCAGCAGCCATCCCGGCTTATCGGCCAGTGGGTCTTGAGAGCCCCCATGTCGGCGATTGCGGCAAATCGCCGGTCAATGCAGACCGTCGATTTGCTGCTATTCTGGGTCAATCAGGTCTCTGGTGACCCGGAAAAAAAGGGTGAATGGGGCTGTCCGAGACAGCCCCATTCACCCTTACCCGGCAGGAGTGAGGTGGCACGGGTGCCGTCTCACGATCACGTGATTGATCGGTCGGAATGACCAACCAATCACGACCCTGCTGGCCGGTCCCGGCAGCAGGATACAGCGGCAGCGGTCACTGCGGCAGGATACAACAGTATGTGAGGCCTGTTCACCTCCTATTGTTGCTTAGCAACAACTCGCAGCATGCACAGCCAAAGGGCATGCTGGGAGTTGTAGATTTGCAACAGATGGAGTTCCATCTACAAATCCCAGCATGCCCTTTGGTAGTCTGTGCATGCTGGGTGTTGTACTTATGCAACAGCTGGAGGCATGTTTTTTGTATGAAAAAGTGTGCATTCAGCTGTTGCATAACTACAACTCCCAGCAAGCACAGACTACCATAGGGCATGTTGGGAGTTGTAGCAGTGTGCCTCCAGCTGTTGCAAAACTACCACTCTCAGCATGCCCTTCGGCTGTCAATGCATGCTGATTGTTTCAGTTTGGCAACAGCTGGAGACACATTAGTTGTGAAACCGAGTTTGTTACCTAACTTAGTGTTTTGCAACCAGTGTGCCTCCAGCTGTTGCAAAAATTCAACTCCCAGCATGCACTGAGAGACTGTACATGCTGGGAGTTGTAGTTTTGCAACAGCTGGAGGCACACTGGTTGTGAAACACTGAGTTAAGTAACAAACGCTCAATGTTATGCAACCAATGTGCCTCCAGCTGTTGCATAAATAAAACTTCCAGCATGTATGGTCTGTCAGTGCATGCTGGGAGTTGAAGTTTTGCAACAGCTGGAGGTTTGCCCCCCCCCCCCCCCCCCCCATGTGAATGTACATTCACACTGGTGGGTTTACAGCAAGTTTTCTTTTGCAAGTTTGAGATGCAGCAAATTTTCCGCCGCAGCTCAAACTCCCAGCTCAAACTCACTGTAAACCCAACTGTGTGAATGTATCCTAAAAACACTACACTTCACCTACACAAAATAAAAAGTAAAACACTACATATACATATACACATACCCCTACACAGACCCCCCCCCCCAAATAAAAAAATAAAATAAAAAAAACGTCTTGTACGGCACTGTTTCCAAAACGTAGCCTCCAACATCTCCCAGTGTTGCCAGACAGCCACTGACTGTCTAGGCATGCTGCGAGTTTTGCAACAGCTGGAGACACCCTGTTTGGGAAACACTGCCATGGGGTATTTTTGTAGCGGATTCAAATCCCCAATTTAGGCCTCAAATGCGTATGGCGCTCTCCCCCTTTTTGAGCCCTGTCGTATTTCAAGGAAACAGTTTAGGGCCACATATGGGGTATCTCCGTACTCGGGAGAAATTGTGTTACAAATTTTGGGGGGCTTTTTCTCCTTTTACCCTTTAAGACAAGGTAAAGTTGGGGGCTACACCAGCATGTTAGTGTAAAAAAAATGTAATTTTACACTAACAAGCTGGTGTTGCTCCATACTTTTAATTTTCACAAGCAGCGAAAGAAAAAAAAAAAGACTACCAAAATTTGTAACGCAACTTCTCCTGAATATGAAAATGCCCCATATGTGGGCGTAAAATGTTCTGCGGACCCACAACAAGGCTCAGGAGTGAGAGCGCACTATGTACATTTGACGTCTAAATTGGTGATTTGCACAGGGGTGGCTGATTTTACAGTGGTTCTGACATAAACTCAAAGCAATAAATACCCAGATGTGACCATGTTTCGGAAACTACACCCCTCACGGAATGTAACAAGGGGTATAGTGAACCTTAACACCCCACAGGTGTTTGACACATTTTTGTTAAAGTTGGATGTGAAAATGAAAAAAAAAATGTTTTCACTAAAATGCTGATGTTACCCTATATTTTTTATTTTCATAAGGGAGAGTAGGAAAAAAGCCCCCTAAAGTTTATAGCCCCATTTCTTCTGAGTAAGAACATACCCCATATGTGCATGTAAATTGCTCTGCTGGCGAACTACAATGCTCAGAAGAGAAGGAGCGCCATTGGGATTTTGGAGAGAGAATGTGTCCAAAATTGAAGGCCATGTGTGTTTACAAAGCCCCCATAGTCCCAGAACAGTGGACATGTGACCCCATTTTGGAAACTACAAACTACTAGCTTTCAATAAATTAATTTAAACCTAGAGGTATTAAAGTGCGCATTTTATAAATCCAGAAGTTTTCTCTTCTCTTAAGCTTAGAGACTAAAACAAAAAGCAGAGGTGCTCCATGGTGCAGGTTTCCCACATTAAACAGAGCAGGGGAGGTGAGTCAGCGGCTTACCAGTGCAGGTTGTGTACCCGCATAAACAACAATGGTGTGCGTGTGAAAGGGAAATCCAGCCTGTCTGCAGCCTTCCGGGGTAGTAGAATGAACAGGAAAAATGACTTTGGCAGATGTCAGGAAAACATCGGCGGTGAACAAGGCTTGAATGCGGGAGCGAGTGGTAACGTGTAAAATCCTTTACTGTGTAATCGTGCAACCAGGCATGTCGGGTAAGATCCCCCCATGTCGGCGATCGCGGCAAATAGCCGGTCAATTCAGACCGCCGATTTGCCGATATTCCGGGTCAATCGGGTCTCTGGTGACCCGGAAAAAAAGGGTGAATGGGGGTGTCCGAGACAGCCCCATTCACTCTTACCCAGCAGGAGTGAGGTGGCACGGGTGCCGCCTCACGATCACGTGATTGAGCTGTCGGAACGACTAACCAATCACGACCCTGCTGGGCGGTGATCGAGACGGCGATCGGAGCAGAGATCTGCGCAGGTGGGGGTCTCTCACCTGTCCCTGGTCCGACGAGGGTCCCCTCATGTGCGGTGGCAGTGACAGGAGCAGCAGGATTGGTCCCGGTGGCAGGATACAGCGGCAGCGGTCACCGCGGCAGGATACAACAGTATGTGAGGCCTGTTCACCTCCTACTGTTGCTTAGCAACAACTCGCAGCATGCACAGCCAAAGGGCATGCTGGGAGTTGTAGATTTGCAACAGCTGGAGTTCCATCTACAACTCCCAGCATGCCCTTTGGTAGTCTGTGCATGCTGGGGGTTTTAGTTATGCAACAGCTGGAGGCACGCTTTTTCTATGAAAAAGTGTGCATTCAGCTGTTGCATAACTACAACTCCCAGTTGTACCCTCCCAGTTATATACCGAGGATTTTAACCCTTTACAGTCAGATACAAATTTATAAAAAATACATATACCATATTTAAAACATAAACATCATAAACAAACCATTTGTAACTATATCAATACATTTACACAATACTATCTGATATACACAATCCATAAAAATGATATTATACAACAAATAATATTTAAATAAAAAAATTACTAATATCCAAATGACATACAGATAATATATATATATATATATATATATATATATATATATATATATTTATATGTATATGTGGATACATTGAAGGGGTATTCCAGGGGGGAAAAAAACATCTTTATATATATATATATATATATATATATATATATATATATATATATATGAACCAGATACAGGCTTAGCACTCCAACAAAAAAGTGATTTAATATCTCATGTCAGCATTACAACGTTTCAGCTCCTCCTGGAGCCTTTTTCAAGATGCTTGAAAAAGGCTCTAGGAGGAGCTGAAATGTTGTAATGCTGACATGAGATATTAAATCACTTTTTTGTTGGAGTGCTAAGCCTGTTTCTGGTTCTTATCTTGGATGGACTCTGATCAAGTCCTTTGGGACGCTGGCACCAATTCTTTGGTTGGACTGGATAAGTAGTGCTGCTTTATTTTGGGATTATATATATATATATATATGAACTGGCTCCAGAAAGATAAACAGATTTGTACATTATTTCTATAAAAAAAAAATCTTAATCCTTCCAATAATTATCAGCTGCTGAAGTCTCTGCTGACATCTCTGCTTGTCTCTGGAACTGCACAGAGTAGAAGAGGTTTACTAGGGGGATTTACTTCTACTCTGGACAGCTCCCGAGACAGGTGTTATCAGAGAGCACATAGACAGAAAAGAACAACTCAACTTCAGCAGCTCATAAGTACTGAAAGGATTAATATTTTTCAATAGAGGTAATTTACAAATCTGTTTAACTTTCTGGAGCCAGATGATATATAAAAAAAAGTTTTTACCTGGATAACCCCTTTAACGTCCAATACTCAATTGGTCATACTGGATTATATTCATAATTATTACTGCCTAACATTTTCTATGGTCTCCTTCAAACCACGGGATGCCAAAGTTGCCAACTTGTGAATCCAAATGATTATTTTGAACTTTCTCTGGAATAGACTCCAATATGACCAAATTTAGGGACTCTAAGCTTTTGTGGTGTGTAAGACAAAAGTGTCTCAACACACTATGAAGCATGAATCAGGATATTCCACCTATGCTTATTTAACCTGGCACGGACCGTTTGTATGGGCCGGCATACATACTGTAGATTACAACTACTTGATAATAAATAAATAGCAAAACTCGTCTCACAATTCAGTTTCCCCTTTAAAATTTCCCCTGAAAATTTAAAATCCACAAATTCACCTCCAATGAGCTCACAACACCTACAACGACTTTTTCTGCATTGGGGTACAATTCGATTCACTCTGGATCATGGGATTTGATTCTGGATTCTTATCTATATTTTTTAGCCTACTAGGTGCTATAAGATTCCATACATTTTGTGAACGTCTAAATGTGATTCCTGGTTTTTCAGGTATAACATCTTTTAAAATGGGATCATTCTGAATTATGGCCCAATTTTTTTGTAAAATATTTTTAATTTGTGGGGCCCCATTTAATGTGGTTCAACTCTCTAACAAATTCTTCCGCTTCTTCTTTTGTATCCACCCAAATCATAAACAAATCCTCAATAAATCGACAGAAAAAATAAACTGACCTTTTATAGGCCAGGGACTGGGCCAAGAATTGGGACTCAAATCACCCCATAAACAAGTTTGCATAACTTGGAGCGAACCGAGTCCCCATGGCACAGTCCCTATGACAGTGCCCATTATCCCCATTGGTTGAAGAGGTTGCTGTACAGACAGTACCTGCGCATTTGGAGGAACTGCACCTCTGATGTGAACTTCGATGTGCAGGCTGCTGTCCTTAGGGCATGGTTTTGTGAAAAGTTGTATCCAAAATCCCTTCTGAGTAATGCATATAAAAGAGTAAGATATAAAAAAGCAAACAGAACTGGTAATAACAAAAAAGCAGAAGCTAGAGAATAATGAGGAGGAGAAAATGTTTAGATATAGATATAACTTCATCACTAATTATAACAGCTGGGCCCCACAAATTTAAAAGATTTTACAAAAAAAGTGGGCCATAATTTGGAATGATACCATTTTAAAAGATGCAGAAGAAAAGAGAATGTCCAGCGCCAAACTCGGGCAAAGGAACTTCTTTATTAGATTGCTATGGGAAACGACAGGAACTCAAGTAACGTGACACGTTTCGGCCCCATCTGTTAGTAACAGACTAAAACAACGCGGTTACCCTGAGTGGACGATATCCAGGGCTAGAGATATTGCTAGCAATAAAAACCCCACTGATCTCATTAAGTTTCAGCCCAAAGAAAATAAGAATAATACAGATATACATAATTGTCACGATTCGGCTGGCAGGAGGTGGATCCTCTGTGCCAGAGAGGGATTGGCGTGGACCGTGCTAGTGGACCGGTTCTAAGTTACTACTGGTATTCACCAGAGCCCGCCGCAAAGCGGGATGGTCTTGCAGCGGCGGTAGTAACCAGGTCGTATCCACTAGCAACGGCTCAACCTCTCTGACTGCTGAAGATAGGCGCGGTACAAGGGAGTAGACAAGAGCAAGGTCGGACGTAGCAGAAGGTCGGGGCAGGCAGCAAGGATCGTAGTCAGGGGCAACGGCAGGAGGTCTGGAACACAGGCTAGGAACACACTAGGAAACGCTTTCACTGGCACAATGGCAACAAGATCCGGCGAGGGAGTGCAGGGGAAGTGAGGTATACATAGGGAGTGCACAGGTGAACACACTAATTAGACCAACTGCGCCAATCAGTGGCGCAGTGGCCCTTTAAATCGCAGAAACCCGGCGCGCGCGTGCCCTAGGGAGCGGGGCCGCGCGCGCCCTAGGGAGCGGGGCCGCGCGCGCCGGGACAGGACCGACGGAGAGCGAGTCAGGTACGGGAGCCGGGGTGCGCATCGCGAGCGGGCGCCACCCGCATCGCGAATCGCATCTCGGCTGGGGGCGATATCGCAGCGCACCCGGTCAGTAGATCTGACCGGGGCGCTGCAGTAGCGAGGATGTTGCGAGCGCTCCGGGGAGGAGCGGGGACCCGGAGCGCTCGGCGTAACAGTACCCCCCCCTTGGGTCTCCCCCTCTTCTTGGAGCCTGAGAACCTGAGGACCAGACTTTTGTCTAGGATGTTGTCCTCAGGTTCCCAGGATCTCTCTTCAGGGCCACAGCCCTCCCAATCAACCCAAAAATTTTTTTTCCCTCTGACCGTCTTGGAGGCCAGTATCTCCTTCACGGAGAAGATGTCAGAAGAATCGGAAACAGGAGTGGGAGAAACAAGTTTGGGAGAGAAACGGTTGATGATGAGTGGTTTAAGGAGAGAGACATGAAAGGCATTGGGAATACGAAGAGAAGGAGGAAGAAGAAGTTTGTAAGAGACAGGATTAATTTGGCACAAGATTTTGAAAGGACCCAGATAGCGTGGTCCCAGTTTGTAACTGGGGACACGGAAGCGGACATATTTAGCGGAGAGCCATACCTTGTCTCCGGGAGCAAAAATGGGAGAAGCTCTTCTTTTCTTATCGGCAAACTTTTTCATGCGAGAAGAAGCCTGTAAAAGACAATTTTGGGTCTCTTTCCATATGGTGGAAAGATCACGAGTCACTTCATCCACAGCGGGCAAACCAGAGGGCAAGGGAGTAGGGAGGGGGGGAAGAGGGTGACGGCCGTACACCACGAAAAATGGGGATTTAGCAGAAGATTCAGAGACTCTGAAGTTGTACGAGAATTCGGCCCATGGTAGAAGATCTGCCCAGTCATCCTGGCGGGAGGAAACAAAATGCCGTAAATAGTCACCCAGGACCTGGTTAATTCTTTCTACTTGCCCATTGGATTGAGGATGATAAGCAGAAGAGAAGTTTAATTTAATCTTGAGTTGTTTACAGAGAGCCCTCCAGAATTTTGACACGAATTGGACGCCTCTATCCGAGACGATCTGCGTGGGCAAACCGTGAAGACGAAAAATGTGTACAAAAAATTGTTTTGCCAACTGAGGCGCTGAAGGAAGACCAGGAAGAGGAATAAAATGTGCCATCTTGGAAAATCGATCAACGACCACCCAAACAACAGTGTTGCCACGGGATGGGGGTAAGTCTGTAATAAAGTCCATACCAATCAGAGACCAAGGCTGTTCGGGGACAGGCAGAGGATGAAGGAGACCAGCAGGCTTCTGGCGAGGAGTCTTATCCCGGGCACAGACAGTACAAGCCCGCACAAAATCAACAACATCCGTCTCCAGAGTTGGCCACCAATAGAAATGAGAGATGAGTTGCAAGGACTTTTTGATGCCCGCATGGCCTGCGAGGTGGGAGGAGTGACCCCATTTGAGAATCCCGAGACGTTGGCGTGGAGAAACGAAGGTCTTCCCTGGAGGAGTTTGCCTGATGGAGACTGGAGAAGTGGAGATCAGACAGTCAGGAGGAATGATGTGTTGCGGAGAGACCTCTACTTCCGAGGCATCCGAGGAACGAGAGAGAGCATCGGCTCTAATGTTCTTGTCGGCAGGGCGAAAATGAATTTCAAAGTTAAAACGGGCAAAGAACAATGACCACCTGGCCTGGCGAGGATTCAGCCGTTGGGCAGACTGGAGATAGGAGAGATTCTTGTGATCGGTGTAAATGATAACTGGAAATTTTGATCCCTCCAGCAGATGCCTCCATTCCTCAAGTGCCAATTTAATGGCCAGTAGTTCTCGATCCCCGATGGAGTAGTTCCTCTCCGCCGGAGAGAAGGTCCTAGAAAAAAAACCACAAGTAACAGCATGCCCGGAAGAATTTTTTTGTAGATGGACCGCTCCAGCTCCCACTGAGGAGGCATCAACCTCCAATAGGAAGGGTTTAGATGGGTCAGGTCTGGAGAGCACGGGAGCAGAAGAAAAGGCAGACTTGAGCTGTTTAAATGCGTCTTCCGCTTGGGGAGACCAGGACTTAGGATTGGCATTCTTCTTGGTTAAAGCCACGATAGGAGCCACAATAGTGGAAAAATGTGGAATAAATTGTCTGTAATAATTGGCGAACCCCAAAAAACTTTGGATAGCACGGAGTCCGGAGGGGCGTGGCCAATCTAAGACGGCAGAGAGTTTATCTGGGTCCATTTGTAGTCCCTGGCCAGAGACCAAGTATCCTAGGAAAGGAAGAGATTGACATTCAAACAGACATTTCTCCATTTTGGCATAAAGTTGATTGTCTCGAAGTCTCTGAAGAACCATGCGGACATGCTGGCGATGTTCTTCTAAGTTGGCAGAAAAAATCAGAATATCGTCCAGATACACAACAACACAGGAATATAAGAGATCACGAAAAATTTCATTAACAAAGTCTTGGAAGACGGCAGGGGCGTTGCACAGGCCAAAGTGCATGACTAGATACTCAAAGTGTCCATCTCTGGTGTTAAATGCA
Organism: Hyla sarda; assembly: GCF_029499605.1. Taxonomy (NCBI): domain Eukaryota; kingdom Metazoa; phylum Chordata; class Amphibia; order Anura; family Hylidae; genus Hyla; species Hyla sarda. Next base: position 166,503,932 of record NC_079196.1, on the reverse strand, counting down.
GTTTTCCATTCGTCCCCCTCCCTGATGCGGATGAGATTATAAGCACCTCTTAAGTCCAGTTTGGTAAAGATGTGGGCACCTTGAAGGCGATCAAAGAGTTCTGAGATAAGAGGTAGGGGGTAGCGGTTCTTTACCGTGATTTTATTAAGTCCGCGGTAATCAATGCAAGGACGTAGGGAGCCATCTTTTTTGGACACAAAGAAAAATCCAGCTCCGGCAGGAGAGGAGGATTTGCGGATAAACCCCTTTTTTAAATTTTCCTGGATGTATTCAGACATAGCAAGAGTCTCTGGGGCGGACAGAGGATAAATTCTGCCCCGGGGTGGAGTAGTGCCCGGGAGGAGGTCAATAGGACAGTCATAAGGCCTGTGAGGAGGTAAAGTCTCAGCTTGTTTTTTGCAAAATACGTCAGCATAGTCCATATAAGCCTTAGGGAGACCGGTTACAGGGGGACCCACAGGGTCACGGCAGGGAGTACTGGGAACCGGTTTAAGACAGTCCTTGAAACAGGAAGTACCCCAGCTCTTGATCTCTCCTGTGGACCAATCAAGGGTTGGGGAATGGCGTTGAAGCCACGGTAGTCCAAGGAGAATTTCGGAAGTGCAATTGGAGAGGACCAAAAACTCAATTTTTTCGTGATGAGGTCCGATGCACATTAGGAGGGGCTCCGTGCGGTAACGCACGGTACAGTCCAATCTTTCATTGTTAACACAATTGATGTAGAGGGGTCTGGCGAGACTGGTCACCGGGATGTTGAACCTGTTGATGAGAGAGGCCAAAATAAAATTTCCTGCAGATCCGGAATCCAAGAAGGCCATAGTAGAGAAGGAGAAGGTAGAGGCAGATATCCGCACAGGCACCGTAAGGCGTGGAGAAGCAGAGTTGACATCAAGAACTGTCTCGCCTTTGTGCGGAGTCAGCGTACGTCTTTCCAGGCGGGGAGGACGGATAGGACAATCCTTCAGGAAGTGTTCGATACCGGCACAGTACAGGCAAAGATTCTCCATGCGGCGTTGTGTCCTCTCTTGAGGTGTCAAGCGAGACCGGTCAACTTGCATAGCCTCCACGGCGGGAGGCACAGGAACGGATTGCAGAGGACCAGAGGAGAGAGGAGCCGGGGAGAAAAAACGCCTCGTGCGAACAAAGTCCATATCCTGGTGGAGCTCCTGACGCCTTTCGGAAAAACGCATGTCAATGCGAGTGGCTATATGAATGAGTTCATGCAGGTTAGCAGGAATTTCTCGTGCGGCCAGAACATCTTTAATGTTGCTGGATAGGCCTTTTTTAAAGGTCGCGCAGAGGGCCTCATTATTCCAAGATAATTCGGAAGCAAGAGTACGGAATTGGATGGCGTACTCGCCAACGGAAGAATTACCCTGGACCAGGTTCAGCAGGGCAGTCTCAGCAGAAGAGGCTCGGGCAGGTTCCTCAAAGACACTTCGAATTTCCGAGAAGAAGGAGTGTACAGAGGCAGTGACGGGGTCATTGCGGTCCCAGAGCGGTGTGGCCCATGACAGAGCTTTCCCAGACAGAAGGCTGACTACGAAAGCCACCTTAGACCTTTCAGTAGGAAACTGGTCCGACATCATCTCCAAGTGCAGGGAACATTGCGAAAGAAAGCCACGGCAAAACTTAGAGTCCCCATCAAATTTATCCGGCAAGGATAGTCGTAGGCCGGAAGCGGCCACTCGCTGCGGAGGAGGTGCAGGAGCTGGCGGAGGAGATGATTGCTGGAGCTGTGGTAGTAGCTGCTGTAGCATCACGGTCAGTTGAGACAGCTGGTGGCCTTGTTGCGCTATCTGTTGCGACTGCTGGGCGACCACCGTGGTGAGGTCGGCGACAACTGGCAGTGGAACTTCAGCGGGATCCATGGCCGGATCTACTGTCACGATTCGGCTGGCAGGAGGTGGATCCTCTGTGCCAGAGAGGGATTGGCGTGGACCGTGCTAGTGGACCGGTTCTAAGTTACTACTGGTATTCACCAGAGCCCGCCGCAAAGCGGGATGGTCTTGCAGCGGCGGTAGTAACCAGGTCGTATCCACTAGCAACGGCTCAACCTCTCTGACTGCTGAAGATAGGCGCGGTACAAGGGAGTAGACAAGAGCAAGGTCGGACGTAGCAGAAGTTCGGGGCAGGCAGCAAGGATCGTAGTCAGGGGCAACGGCAGGAGGTCTGTAACACAGGCTAGGAACACACTAGGAAACGCTTTCACTGGCACAATGTCAACAAGATCCGGCGAGGGAGTGCAGGGGAAGTGAGGTATACATAGGGAGTGCACAGGTGAACACACTAATTAGACCAACTGCGCCAATCAGTGGCGCAGTGGCTCTTTAAATCGCAGAGACCCGGCGTGCGCGCGCCCTAGGGAGCGGGGCCGCGCGCGCCGGGACAGGACCGACGGAGAGCGAGTCAGGTACGGGAGCCGGGGTGCGCATCGCGAGCGGGCGCCACCCGCATCGCGAATCGCATCCCGGCTTGGGGCGGTATCGCAGCGCACCCGGTCAGTAGATCTGACCGGGGCGCTGCAGTAGCGAGGATGTTGCGAGCGCTCCGGGGAGGAGCGGGGACCCGGAGCGCTCGGCGTAACAATAATAAAGTTTCACCGATGATATTTTCAACGCAATATAGTACAGACTTCAAGGCAGTTAAAGGAAACATTGGCAAACATATGCCGTTTATTGATACTGATCCTGAATTTCGGGATGCCTTGAAGAATGGCTATATATGCGTTTCCAAAAGGGCACCTCCTTTAGGCCAAAAATTGTCTTCTAACTTATTTGTGGACTCTCCCCGGCAGAAACCCACATAGTTGAATTGTCCAGGGTCATACAAATGTGGATCCAGAAAATGCATCTGTTGCAATTACATGAATAACTCTACATCATTCATTTCCTCCAGCAACAACAATAAGTTTAACATCAAGCAATATATTAATTGCAGTACCGCTGGTGCACCTATTTATGTGCCATGCCTGCAATGTGCAATATGTAGATTGTACTATAAATTCATTAAAAATCAGAGTGCGTAAGTACCTGTCTGATGTTGGACATTTCCAGGCACGGCACATATCTATGGTCACCAAACACTGCGCTGACGTACATGGGGGTAATACCTCAAGCCTAATCCTGCAAGGCATTGAGAGGGTTGAGAAGCCACCTAGAGGCAACATATGTTGCGTTGATCCTTACGTTGAACACGCGGGTGCCCCACGGTCTAAACAGGAGGCTAGACACTATTCTACATTATTGATTTATACGTTGGTAGCGTATTCTAAAGTCTACCTTTTTGAAAAATATACAAAACAATATTTTCTTTTATACTAAACCATACTATTCATGTACTTTTCCTTCCTGCGGTTCGATCATTCTTTCTTCTTTCCTTTTTTTGTCTCTAGCCTAATTTAAAATGATCCGCTCTACTCTAATTTTATAAATATTTTCATTATTTGCGGCGATTTACCTGGTTATCTCATGTCACCATATCTATACTATCTGATACATACCTTATATATGCAATATTTTTACATCGTTTCAGCTTTCCCTGATCTACCATCATACCACAACTCTTTCTCTTCCCTCATCTATATGTATGAATATCAGGATGTGGTCTCTATTCACATGATACTATCATATTTAAATATAATATATTGAATAGGAGGGAGAGATCTATAGTAGTGGTTGACAAGTAAAACCATCATTTTACTTTTTTCTAATGTATTTTTTACCGTGATGTTTTTGATATTACCTCTTTTGATTCACATGCTGGTTTTAATGAATGTCTGTAATTATGTGTGCAGGTGTTGGAGTGATGTGTCCTAGATACGCCCTGCCCATATCACTCCCACACAGCATATATAAGGGATTTTAATACATGCAACACTTGTATGACTAAGGCCCCGTGGGCCAAAACGCGTCACATTACTTGAGTTCCTGTTGTTTCCCATAGCAAACTAATAAAGAAGTTCCTTTGCATGAGTTTGGCGCTGGACGTTCTCTTTTCTTCTGCATGTTACGTGGACGAGTCCTGGTCCAGTCCGAGCGCAATTCCAAGGGGGAGCTGGATACTGTATATCTTTTGCCATTTTAAAACATGTTACACCTGAAAAACTAGGGATCACATTTCGACGTTCACAAAAATTACGGAATCTCATAGCACCTAGTAGGCTGAAAAATATAGATACAAATCCAGAATCAATTGTACCCCAATGCGGAAAAAGTCGTCGGTGTTGTGAGCTGATTTGAGGTGAAGTTGTGAATTTTAAATCTTCTCAAAAGGGAAAAAAAAGTTATCTAAAGGGAAAACTTAATTGTGAGAAGAGTTTCGCTATTTCTTTATTATCATGTAGTTGTAATCTACAGTATGTAGGCCGGACCGTACAAATGGTCCGTGCCAGGTTCAATAAGCATAGGTGGAATATCCTGCATGGATTCATGCTTCATAGCGTGTTGTCTTACACACCACAAAAGCTTGAAGTCCCTAAATTTGGTCATATTGGAGTTTATTTCAGAGGAAGTTCCAAATAGATTCCAACGTTTAATTAATCATGAATCATTTTGGATTCACTATTTGGCAACTTTGGCGCCCCGTGGTATGTATGCATACGTCCAATAGCGGGAAGGGGTTAATGTATCCACCGATATATATATATATATATATATATATATATATATATATATATATATATATATATTATCTGTATGTAATTTGGATATTAGTAATTTTTTTATATAAATATTATTATTTGTGGTATGATACTATTTTTATGGATTGTGTTTATCATATAGTATTGTGTAGATGTATTGATATAGTTACAAATGGTCTGTTTATGCTGTTTAGGTTTTAAATATTGTATGTGTTTTTTTATGAATTTGTATCCTACTGTAAAGGGTTAAAATCATATGGTATATAACTGGGAGGGTTCCCTTACCCGACATGCCTGAGGAAGCTGTTTATGCGCAGTGAAACGCGTTGCATGATAACCCAGTAAAGGATTTTACATGTTACCATTGGCTCCCGCATTAAAGTCCTGTTCAGTGCTGACATATTCCTGACACCTGCCAAAGTCTTTTTTTCTTAAGCTTAGAGAAGCGCTGTGGATTATCCATGGGAATCCCTTCAAAATGAGTTAATAAAGGATTTATTTGGAAAAGACTCATTTGGTTCTGCATGTAAACTTGTTTTTTTGTCAGATAGGTTTTGTATGGTGTGAATTGTGAAAGGGTGATTTTATAACACTACCCACTTCATCTTGGTGCCCATTTCATGTGTATAGAAATAGCAACCTGTACTTTGTAATGTATGCCAACCTGAGGAAGGAGGGCTGTACCTCTAAAAGCCATCATTTGTTTTATTATTTCATTAATAAACACAGTGCCAACAGGCACTTTATAATAATCGACTATTGAACATTGTTTGAAACTAAAGATGAGCGAATCAAATCTGAATTTGTTACAAATTTTATGAAAAATTTGATTTGCAACAAATGTGGTCCAGGCTCCAGGGCATCTAAAATGGTGGATGTGAGGACATCGAGAAAGGAATCCTTGGAAGGCGGGACCAAGGGTAGGGGGGATGACCCCTAATGACATGCAGGATGCAGCCTATCAGCAGCCAGTCACCCATGTGATGCCACAGCCCTATATAATCAACAGCCATATTCCGGCTAGTCACTTCATCCTTTCACTGAAGAGAGATGGATAGGGACAGACAGTGCTTTGTGTATTACACAGAAAAGCTTTTTCCAGCAGTGTTTCCCCTCCTAGTCACATCAGCGTTCTGGTGGACAGAGAGCAGTGCGTTTTTTACCGAAAAATATATTTACTGCAGTGATTAACCTCCCAATCACTTTCTACAGCATTGTATAACAGAGAGTAGCAGAGAGCTGTGTGTTGCCTCATACAATTGAACAAGCTGGCTCAGCTGGAGAAACCTTAACAGAGGGGGGAGGAATACGTTTTTAGTGCAACTCTGTGTCTTTGTTCCACAACAAATGGTCTGCTGGTTATACTAGTCTGTAGATGGTATAATACTCAGCAGTATATTCCTAATAGTCTTTGAGAGAGTGCAATTTTGGGTTTTATACAGCGACTGTGTGCTGCAGCACTGTTGTGTACTGCTGGTGTTGTGCACAAATACGTTTTTTAAGTGTTCTGTAGCGCATTTTTCTACCCTCATAAGTGCATACCACATACCTACATTTAAGTAGTGTACAATGTTGGACCTGTTAATCTGTCAAGGGCCTAGATACTGTGAAAGGCTAGGCAAAAGTAATCACCGGCTGGTGTTTTTCTCCAACACTGTTTTTAAGCGTACTGTGGAGCATTTTTCTGCCCTCATAAGTACATACCTACATTTAAGTAGTGTACTTTTTTGTAACTGTTAATCTGTCAAGGGCCTAGATACTGTAAAAGGACAGCCAGAAGTACACACCTGCTGCTCTTCTAGACAAATACTCTTTTAAGTGTAGTGAAGTGTATTGTACTCCCCTCATATACGACTAAGCATGTCAGGGAGAGTGCCAGGACATGCACAGAGGAGTGGCAGAGGAATAAATTCATCAGGCGCAGGCAGAGGTCGCAGCAGACTAGGGGGGTGTGGCAGCAGGAGTCGCAGCGAGAGGCCTGATCTCCCAGTATCAGCTAGTGGTCGTGTCTCGACCAGCAACCCATATGTCATCATCGATTGGTTAACACGGTCATCCACTTCATCACAAGTGACATCTGATATCCCCAGTCAACAGTTGGTGGGTTCCTCAGACACAACCCTCAGTTGGCATGGCCTGGGAGTAGTCCCTGTCCTCCCATTGCCTCTGTCCTATGCTGTTCCCTCCCCTACAGAAGTATATTATGCTGTGGGTTCAGCTCCACTATTCGGTGAGGACAAACTAATAGAGGACAGTCAGCAGCTACTGCCCAGCCAAGAAGTGGAGGAGATATCCGCCGCTTCCTCCGCTAGGCGGGCCACTAGTAATGAGAAGAGTGACTTGTGAGTTGGTGTTACCAGCATACAGGTTCCTGAAGCAGACACTGTTAAGGAACCTGAGGAGGACATCAGTGACGTGCAGACACTTGTTAATGATTATGAAGCTGATCGCAATTGGGAGCCGGGTGCAGAAGGGGTTTCATCGTTATCAGAAGAAGAGGGTTGCAGGTTGCCCACCAGGCAGCAGCTGAGAGAGCAAGGCGGTAGCATGGTTGGCAGTTAGCATAGTAAAAGAAGTGGAAAGTCTGGAGCCAAACGTGCCCGGGGGAGACCACCTGCTTCTTGGCAGCCTACCTTCCCGGGAGGTAGTGGAACAGGGGTTCCTGGAGACGGCATCAGTAGTAGAAAATCAGCTACTCAGCGGTGTGGCAGTTTTTAATCAAGCAACCAGAAGAGGTTAAAATAGCCATATGCAAGATGTGTCGGCAGAAGGTGAAGCGTGGCCAGGGACCCATTTTTGGCACCACAGCCCTGCGTCAACATATGTTGGGCAACCATAAAGCGTCCTGGGAGAACCGTGGCTCTGATGTAGTTGTCTAGCCTGCTGCATCACCTAGTGCCACGCCGCTCCCTCTTTCAGCCAGCCAAGGCTCCACCACCTCAGCCGAAGAGAGCTGTGTGTCATACCATCCTTCTGTCGCTCCTGATGCTCCTGCTCCTCCCACTTTTACTCAGTCATTCAGCAAGCAATACATCGGCGAAGCCATGTCAAAGAGACAACAGAATGCGCCCAGTCATCCAACGGCGCAGAAGCTGAATGTGTGCCTGTCCAAGTTGCTGATGCTGCAGTCCCTCCCTTTTCAAGTGGTGGATTCTGCAACTTTCAGAGAACTGATGGCTTGTGCCGAGCCAAGATAGAATGTCCCAAGCCGTCATTTCTTTCCGTCATCCCTGCACAATTTTGTGGAAGAGAAGGTGATCCAGTCCTTGAGCCTATCGGTGTGTACCAAAGTGCACGGCAGTACCGACATCTGGAGCTGTAAGTATGGTCAGGGACAATACATGTCCTTTATGGCCCACTGGGTGAATGGGGTTCCTGCACAGCCACAACTTGGACGGGTCATGCCGCTTCCTCCTTAATGCTCTCAGGCCGTTGGTCCTGTGACAGTGTTTGACTCCGCCTCCTCATCCTCCACCGTGTCCTCAGCCTCCACTGCACAGCCAAGTCTCAGTGCCCCTTCAGCATACCATGTGTGCTGGGCACAGCGGTGTCACGCTGTTCTTCACATGGTTTTCCTTGGTGAACAGAGTCACACAGGGGAGGAACAGCTAAAAGTCATTCATCAAGAAATCGGAGCATGGCTTACTCCATGAAAACTGGAAATGGGAACCATGGTAACTGACAACGGGAAGAACATCTTGACTGCACTGCGACAAGGAAGGCTGAGCCATGCGCCCTGCATGGCACACGTGTTCAATCTGGTTGTCAAGAGGTCCCTGAAGTGTTCCCCCATTTGCAAGACATCCTAACAATGGGAAGGAAACTCTGCATGTACTGCAGCCATTCGTACACTGCAAAGCACACCCTCCTTGCACTGCAGCATCAGAACGGTATCCCACATCATAGTCTGATTTGCGACGTTGCCACATGTTGGAATTCCACCCTCCATATGTTGGACCGACCATACGAACAGAGAAAAGCCATTACTGATTTCTTGATGATCCAAGTGGATCCAAGGGATACTCCCATGTGTAACTTAAATGTCAACCTGTGGCAGCTCATACGTGACACCTGCCGTTTGCTCAGGCCCTTTGAGGAAGCCGCATTATTAGTCGGTCGCCATGATTACGGGATGAACAACATTATTCCACTGCTTCAATTCCTACAACACGTGTTGGAAACGATGGCTGGTCAGGGCGCTGGAGATGTGGCGCCTACATCTCACAGCCACATGAGCCCTGTGGGGGCTGAACTGGAGGAGGAGGGGGAGGGGCACAGTGGAGCACAGTTTAGGTTTCAGTTTGTCTAGTCATCTGACAGGAAAGGAGGATCAGAAGCAGCCAGAGGAGCTAGAGGGTTATGTGGGTACAAAAAAAAAAGGGATGGGCAAAAATTTATTTTACAAAATGTTTATTTTTCATAACGAAATTTTTATACATTTTTTATAAAGTGTGTTTGTGTTTCACTTTTTTCTCTCTCTATTTTTTACATTTTTTTAGGTAGTACTACTTCTCCCAGCATGGAACACACTGTTCCATGATGGGAATATTAGTATCTGTACTAATACACATATCGCCCCGGGTGTGCGATGTCCATAATATTGCTGAGATGCGTAGCGGCTCTATGCAGCACTCGCATCTCTGCACTACACTCCGGCCAGTGATGTGAATAGAACATCCCTCATTCATATTTTCCGCCCAGAGTGGTGATTGGCTGGATGGTGACAGCCAATCACAGCTCTCAGAGGGAAATATGAAAAAGTGAAAGGCCAGCCAGAGTACAGAGCAAAGATGTGAGCGCTGTGCAGAGCCGCTCCGCATCTCTGCAATAGATAGAACAATCGCAGTGGGTGTTAGAAGTGACTCTTGCTGTGATCTGTCCCTTATTGCAGGTACTAGGCAGGAACAGCGGTCATCGACCTCAGGAAAAATGGGACGTCAATATGGGGCGCAAACTTCAGAAGGAAGAAATTCTTTTATTTAATGTAAAAGGATGCAACACTGTAACATCAGAGCGTTTCCAGCCTCTTCGCCAGGCAATGCATAATAAAATCACAATGGCTTATTTAAAAACAAAGTCAGAAGGTCTTCCTGGTCCGGTAACATGCCGGTAAAATCAGAAATTAAAAAAATATATAACAAAAACAATAAAACAGTTTAAAATACCACACATAAAATATAGCATACATATTAAAAGCTATTAGTAAAGAAATGTGCATAAAATTGTGTATAGCTGTAATAATACAAGTCAAACTCACATGTAGTAATGCCGTGACGTAATGTAGATGGGTTGGAACAGATCCGCATAAGGATGTGATGGACAGATGTGGGTGATGCGCAAGCGTACAAGAGTGTATGTCACATATGTATGTATTGCGCATGTGTAAGAAGATGGGCTATGATTGCGCATATGACAGAACAGTGGGCCACAAACAAGGAGGTTACAGCTGTTGCGAATGACAAGTGTTGGGGCCATGGAAGGGGAAAAAGGTAATTGTTATCTGTTATGAAATAACTTCTCTAATCTCATTGAGATCATGAGGTGATAAGGTATGCATCTTGTATATCCAATATATTTCTAGTCAAACCGGTTCCCAATACTGGCTGGGACAAAGTCAATAGATGTAATTTTAATGGATGGTGCATTATCAGGGTGAGTGAGAGCAATATGCTTTGACAGACCATGGAGTAAAAATGTCTTTTTAATATTCAAACGATGCTGATTTAGTCTTCAATAAAGAGGTCTTGTGGTACAACCAATGTACTGTAAAGTGCATTGGAGACATTCAATCATGTAAATTACATGATCAGTAGAACAAGTAAGCCGGTATTTCATATCAAAAATTTCTCCTGTAGTAGATTTTGGGAGACCACTCGAAAAGGGAAGCTACAAGTGTAACAGACCACGATGTCTTTGCTGTTTACAAATTAACCATAATACCAAAAATTTTGTGTCATCTACTACAGGAGAAATTTTTGAAATGAAATACCGGCTTACTTGTTCTACTGATCATGTAATTTTCATGATTGAATGTCTCCAATGCACTTTACAGTACATTGGTCGTATCACAAGACCTCTTCATTTAAGACTAAATCAGTATCATTTGAATATTAAAAATAAATTTTTACTCCATGGTCTGTCAAAGCATATTGCTCTCACTCACCCTGATAATGCACCATCCATTAAAATTACACCTATTGACTTTGTCCCAGCCAGTATTGGGAACAGGTTGAGAAATTAAAAAGACTAGAAATATATTGGATATACAAGATGCATACGTTATCACCTCATGGTCTCAATGAGATTAGAGAAGTTATTTCATAACACATAACAATTACCTTTTTCCCCTTCCGTGGCCCCAACACTTGTCATTCGCAACAGCTGTAACCTCCTTGTTTGTGGCCCACTGTTCTGTCACGGATATATGCGCAATCATAGCCCGTCTTCTTACGCATGCACAATCCATACATATGTAACATAGACTCTTGTACGCTTGTGCATCACCCACATCTGGCCATCACATCCTTATCCGGATCTGTTCCGACCCATTTACATTACGTCATAGCATTAATACATGTGAGTTTGTCTTGTATTATTACAGCTATACACAATTTTATGCACATTTCTTTACTAATAGCTTTTAATATGTATGCTATATTTTATGTGTGGTATTTTAAACTGTTTTATTGTTTTTGTTATATATTTTTTAATTTCCGGTTTTACCGGCATGTTACCAGACTCGAAAGACCTTCTGACTTTGTTTTTAAATAAGCCATTGTGATTTTATTATAAATTGCATGACGAAGAGCCCGGTTCGGGCTGGAAACGCTCTGATGTTACAGCGTTGCATCCTTTTACATTAAATAAAATAATTTCTTCCTTCTGAAGTTTGAACCCCATATTGACGTCCCATTTTTCCTGAGGTTGATGACTGCTGTTCCTGCCTTGTACTTGCCGATTTTCGCTTGCTGATCGGAGGGACCAGGAGGCTGCACTTCTCTAAGATATGTGCATATAGGTGTTATGCTCTCAGAATAACCCATCAAGGTAAGGGTCCAATCTATTGGCCCGCTATCCTGACTCTATTGTGACCATCTATATTTTGGGTTTACTTGCACAAGGTGTGCACCGTTTTTTTCTGTTTACTGTTTTTACTGCAGGTACTACTACTCCCAACATGGAGCACACTCTGCTTCATGCTGGGAGCTGTAGTAACTGCATTAATAGGCAGATCGCAGTGAGTGTAACTTCTTATACCTGTTGCGATCTGTCTATTAATGCAGGTATTACATCTCCCAGAATGGAGCAGATTGTGCTCCATGTTGGGAGTAGTAGTACCTGCAGTTAAGGAAAGATCACAGCGGATGTCACTCCTGACATCCGCTGTGATCCTGCTGTATAATGTATAGATGCGGGCGGCCGCTCTTCTATGGTCCCCTGAACTGACTTATATACACACCTAATTAAATTTCCCACAGAGAGTTGTGATTGGCTGGAACCATCTGGCCAATCACAGCTCTCTGTGGGAAATATGAATAGGTGTATATATACAGCAGTGCAGGAGACCATAGAAGAGCGGCCGGTCGCATCGATACATTATATAGAAGGATCTCAACGGGCGATCTGTCAATTAGTACAGGTACTACTACTCCCATCATGGAACAGTGTGTTCCATGCTGGGAGGCGTAGTAGTACCTAAAAAATGAAGAAAAAAAAATAAAGAAAAAAGTGAAAACACACACACACACTACATTCTTATTATTGTCGGTTACATTTTTAGTGCCCTGCCCGCCCACATAAATTGATCCCTGTTTAAAAATTCATAAAAATGTCATGATAAAAAAGATAAATTTCATTTAATACTATTAAACCCTGCAATTTGCACAAAAATAAACAAAATTCACAAATGTAGACCAAAAAGAAGAATAGAACACAATGGTAAATTACCCCCAAGGTCCTTTTGCATTGTTCCATACAGACAAACATGATCTGTACAACATGGCCACTAAATGACCACCATTAAGGTGTATCAAGGGTTAAAGTGGCTCTGAGATGCACAATAGAAATAGAGCAAATGTTTAGATGAGTGCAGGATTTTGCCGTGCTCTAAAAGTTACCGTATTTATCGGCTAAAACACGCACTTTTTTTTTTTTTTTTTTTTAAACAAATTTTATTGAATTTTCATTGTTATAAACAGACATCACACATTGATGGTTAAGTGCAGAATATCGTCGAATAAGAGCCATAAGAACATTCAATAAATTACAAACCAGAAACTGTAAACTCCACACAGCTAATGAAGAACCCAAGTGGAAATGCGCGGCAGTATCCCAATATTCATTCGCCTCGCTCAAATTAGGCGTGCCATGCTCGTAGTATGCTAGAAGTCAAGGTCAAGAGGTAAGTCGTAATGGCCCCAGTGAATCACTCAAAACCCCAAGACAGTACCAGTCTGTCGAGCTAAAGGGCTTAACTATGTCCTCGATTTCAGCTGATGTGTAGTGTGCAACAATAAAATCTTGCCATTTGGCGAAATATTTTGCTGTGTTTGTGCTCATGTGTCGTTCAGTATCAAGCCTATCTATCCCACATAACAGTTTAAGTTGCGATATGACCATGGAGATGGTGGGAACAGAAGGGGAGAGCCAGGCTGCGAAGATACACCTAAGTGCCACTAAGAGGACAATGTGAACTAGTTGGGGTGTTTTGGTGGGGCCTTGGTCGGTCGAGTCAGGTGGTCTAAACTGATGAAACAATAGGGCTCTTGGTGTATGTGGTAGTGACATTTCCCATTTCTCTCTGATATATGATATAATCATTTGCCAATATCTTTCTGTATGGGGGCACGTCCAAACTCCATGCCACATATTCGTCAAAGGGGTAGCACATTTAGGGCAGGCCGTGATACGATCGGGGAAATCCGGGGAAGGCAGTATGTTAAACCCATATAAGGCTTTGTGGGCCATTTTGTAGTAGGTTTCACGCCATCTCTCATTGATAATACATTTACGGATGATATTCCACCCATTCAAGATACATTCCGAAATATCATCTCCTGGTACCCATGAGGTCCACGCTGAAAAAATAGAAGAGGGTGTAAATTTCAGTAGTACTTTCCTAAGGGATGTGTATATCATGGAGATGGACAATTTACGGGGTTCCGAACCAATAAGATAGTCTAGTTCGTTCTTTGTGGCCTCTTTGGACAGGTTACGCAATCGACTAAAGAAGAAGGAGCATATCTGTTGTATAGGTAATGCATGAGTCGGGGGAAGGTTGTGTAGGGAGAGCAGTGTGGTTGGTCGGAGCCATCGTTTCTGAGTAACGTCCATAAAGTGCTTGGCCTTCGTGAGGCCTTTGTCCGACCAAAGGTCAAGCACCCCAGGAGGAAGTCTTGGGGGAAACTCTGGATGTTTCGCCAGTGGTAGATGTTTGGATAAGAGGTAAGGCAGTCCATATAACTTCCTGACCTCCTTCCAAGATGCCACCGTATCCCTCAGCAGTACAGAGCGTTTCACTATGGAGGGGAGTTTAGAGTATGTAGTATGTAAGAGGACTGCTAGGTTCTATGGGGCCGCCAATTCACTCTCTAGATCGTAAAGAGCATGGTAAGAGGATCCATGTATCCAGTCATTAACAAATCGAAAAAGACATGATAGATTGTATCCTCTTACATTGGGAAAATTCAGTCCCCCATCAGACCTATTGAGCATCAGTTTGTTTAGTACGATTCTGGGCCTCTTCCCCGCCCAGATAAATTTGGTGAATGCTGAGTTTAAGCCTTTCACGTCAGTATGTTTTAACAGAAGTGGTAGGGTTTGCAGGGGGTATAGGAGACGCGCAAAGCTAACCATTTTAATGAGTGCACATCTCCCCATAAAGTTCAGGGGGAGTTTTTCCCATTTACGTAATTCAGCTTTAATCTTGGAGAAGAGGGGAGTATAGTTTAAACTATATATGGTGTCGGGCGTTCTCCCTATTTTGATACCTAGGTAGGTGATGGAGGAGTCAGCAATGCGGACTCCCATACCTGATATTTCTGGAAGCCACTAGTGACGGAAAGGACCTAGGGGTAAAAGTTCCGATTTAGACACATTTATTTTGTAACCCGAGAACGCCCCAAATGTTCTCAGATGTTCAAGAATGCGTCCTAGGGAAGCAGTCGGGCCATCAAGGAACAATAAAATATCATCTGCGAACATTGTCAATTTAACTTCATTCTTCCCCACCTTAATGCCAGGATAAATATTTTCAGACAGTAGGGAGAGCGCCAGGGGTTCTAACGCTAAATTAAAGAGTAGGGGAGAGAGTGGGCAACCCTGTCTGGTGCCCTTAAAGAGAGGGAAGGGTGTGGATAGGATACCAGGTGTGTGTATTCTAGCCATGGGGGTTGCATAAATCCCAGAAATGTAATTCCTAAATGACCCTTGAATACCAATCGCATCCAGCACCAGTCCCAGCCAATCCCATTTTACATTATCGAATGCTTTTTCAGCATCCAAAGTGAGCAAGGCAGGAGCTTCACCCCTCTGAGGCTGATGCTGTAGGCGATCTAGAACCGCCATAACCGTTCTCAAATTCATGGTAGCTGATCTGTTCCTAATAAAGCCCACTTGATGGGAACCGATTAAAGCTGGCATGAATCGAGAAAGACGGTCAGCTAAAATTTTTGATAGAATCTTGATGTCTTGGTTAATTAGAGATATCGGACGATAGGAGCCTGGGTCAGTTAGGTCCTTACCCGGTTTAGGCAAAACCTTTATGTGTGCAAGAGAGGCTTCTGTGGGTAACGATCCCGTAGACATGAATACCTGAAACATATCCCTTAAGACTGGGGCAATCTGCTCTGATAGGGCTTTATAAAATTCGCCTGAATACCCGTCAGGGCCCGGGGCCTTCCCGTCATGGAGATGACCGATAACTCCCTGTATTTCCTCCACCGACACCGGTGCATTAAGAATCTCCCTCTGTTCTTCCGTCAGTGTGGGAAGTTGGACCCGTTTCAAGAAGGCCTCACCCGCCGAAAGGTCAGAGGGAGAGTTTTCATAAAGTGAGCTATAATAGGAGGACAGCAATTTGTTAATGGAGTGAGGGTTTTTGTGCGTGACTCCCGAGGAGTCTTTAAGTGCTGTTATGTGAGGGGTGGGTATCTTTCTCCTAGCTATACGGGCCAGTAGACGTCCCGATTTGTTGCCGTGTCTAAAGAGATCTACCTCAAAGTGGGACCTCCCTAGGCGTTCCCTTATATCCCACCATAATTCAAAATTGGCTCTAGCCGATTTCCAGTCCTCCCGGTTCTGAATAGTAGGGTGGGCTACGAAGGTGGCATAGACATCCCTTAGTCGAGCACTGGCTTCATTCAGATTTTTCAGAAAGGTGCGTTTTAGGTGGGCCACGTGTGCCATCAATTTTCCCCTCAATACTGCCTTCCCCGATTCCCAGAACAGAGTTGGGTCTGAGCGGTGTTCCCCATTATATACGGTATATTCTAACCACCAACCCCTAAGTAATTCGAGGAAGGTATCATCCTTGGCCAGCAGTGAGGGGTAACGCCAAAGAATATCTGTCCCTTTGGGGTAGGAGGCAAGAGCCGTAGACAGAGAGGGGCATGGTCTGACAACACCAGTTCTCCAATGTCTACTGAGCTAACTTTATGGTAAAGTTCCGGAGATGTCAGTAGATAGTCTATACGAGACCAGGAAGAGTGGGCATTGGAGAAATGGGTGAATTCCCTATCGTCCGGGTGGGATATTCTCCACACATCTAGCAGTCCCAATTGGTCTAAGAAAGGGGGCAATACACAGTCCCTGCTACGTATGGGGATTGCTTGAGATGTCGGGCCCTTTCTGTCCACTAGGGGGTCGAGGACTGTGTTAAAGTCGCCCCCCACTATTTTGTTCGTTGTGTTATCGTCGTGAATTCTGTCCGCTAGAGCGTGAAAAAAGGACTTATTTTCCCCATTGGGACCGTATATGTTATAAATGCTAAAGATCTCTCCATTGTGGTCAAGTCGTAAATGTGAGACCCTGCCTTCATCATCAGTGTCGTGTGATATAAGACTAAATGCAAAAGATTTGTGGATCAAGGTGACCACTCCTGCTTTCCCATCCTGGGCCTGAGAACCAAACACCTGCCCCACCCATTGCTGCTGTAACCTAAAGAAATCTGAGCCAGCTAGGTGGGTTTCTTGGAGGAGGACAATGTCCGGGTGGAATCGTTTCAAGTATCGTATAAAAAGCCTTCGTTTTTGGGGGGAGCGAAGACCCTTGACATTCCACGATATTATGTTAGGCATGGTAAATCAAGACAATCTAGACAATCCCTCATGGAGGGCTGTGCAGATATTATATGTGTAAGTAGATATGAAAGGGCACATCAGCAATGGGGGCATACCAAACATGACCCTGAATAAGTAATACCGTGTAAAGTATCTGTAAGGCAGGATAGGTGCCCGATAATAAACTGGGCAGTAGTTTTCACTAGAGGTTCCGAGCTGTGGGAAAGAACAAGCAAAACTAAAACAGTATACAAGCAAATAACAGTTAACCATCCTGTAGAATATCCTAGAAAGTGTTGCTAATTTAGCGACACCTTCCTTTTGGATGATGGACTTCATTTTTTCGGCCGACATAGACATCAAAGTAATATCACACATTTCAGGACGCCCATGCTAACCCCCCTCCCCCCGACCCCTTCTAAGATGGTCGAGTCCCTCAGTCAGGCAGGTGAAAGGCCAACCCTGCCGTGCGGCCGTGCCACATTACAGCACCAAAGTCGGGTTGGAATATGGCAACACTGGAAACCTTCTGTATAACAGCGCCATACAGGCGAGGAAGATAAAAATAAAGAGAAAACCTGGACGTCCGGTTCATCATTCCCGTAGTCTCAGCAGAAGGCTCAAAGGCAAGAAGGTGAAGTCATCAGGAACAAGGAACAAGGAACAGCTGTGGTCAGTCAGGTGAAGATCGCCTGTCGCTGTCATAGCCACGACCTGGAGAGCGATGACGTCTACGTCGGTGTCTTTGGCTTGCGGAGAATTGCGATTCTCTAGGTGCTGAGCGGGAACGATGATTCCTCCTTGGTGACCTTGAACGACGAGTGGGTGTCCGAGCCGGTGGACGGGAAGATGACGTGGAGGAAGAGGACAGCAGCTGGTCTATTGATGAAGATGCTTCCTCTGGAGTCTTGAAAGTGGTAGTAGAGCCGTCAGGATGGAACACCCTCAGGGTGGCTGGATACTGCAGTTGGAATCTACATTTCGCCTGAAATAGCTTAGTGCAAACAGTGCTGAAGGCCCTCCTTCGTTTCGTCACTTCTACCGAGAAGTCCTCAAAAATCAACAGGCGCATTCCATGAATTTCCAGGGGTTGTGTCAGACGGCGGTACGCCCTCAGAATATCAACTTTGTCGTTGTAGTCCAGTAGTCGTAGAATGACTTGACGGGGGCGGGCCTCCGGAGTGGAAGATGGTCAGTTAGGCTGGGGGTGTGAAGATGGGCCAATTCTGTGGGCTCGTTCCACCCTGCAGGGATGAGACAGGCCAAGCGACTTAGGAAGATCTCGCTCACAAAAGCGTTGCAGGTCAAGAGGTGCTACTGTCTCCTTAACCCCCACTATACGTAAATTATTGCGCCTAGAGCGATTTTCTAGGTCTTCCATTTTCTCGCCAATGCGGGTCATCTCTAATTCCATGTCATGTAGGCGTTTAGCTGCAGCCGTGTCGGTATCTTCCAATTGGGAGGTTCTGTGCTCCAATTCTGACAGGCGGCCAGTATGTTCCTGTACTTCTAGTTTTAGGTTTTGGAGAGTTGCTTTTAGGACCTCCTCCACTATATTTCGTACAGTTGGGGTAATACGCAACGCCATTTCATTCGCCAGGTGCTGGTAGTCTATGGAAAAGGCCGGCCCTGAGGAAAGTTGAGGGGTTGCAATAGTAATCCCGGGGAGTGAGGGGCCCACGGTGGCAGTGTGTGGCCCCAAGTGTGGGTCAGCTGGCAGGCTGACTTCCATTGCGGTTACCTCAGAGTTCAATTGCCCCTCCGTTCGTGGTGGCCGTGATGTCTCCCCCGATGCGGCCGCCGCCATTACTGCAGAGTCGGGCTGCGCCATTTCTGGGACTGCAGGTGGTGCCGGTTGTTGGGAGCCGCCATGCGGTGTCGCCCCTTCAGTCCCCGGCGTCCCCACGCGGGTATCATTCATTGGTGGCAGTGTGGGGACTCCCAAAGCGGGTCGCAGCTTCTGTCCCGTTGCCGCCGCCATGACAGATGCGCTTTGTGGCGTGTGCTGGGGAGGCGCGGGCTGCGATGGACCGGAGGAGCCGCCACGTTGGAGGTACCTGTCCATCCCCTCGGTCTGGCAGAGGTGTCGGGTGGTGTTCGGGGACTTCTGAAGCCCGTTAGTGCAGCGGTACTTAGCTGGTAGGAGTCGGGGGTGGAGGAGCACAAGCGCGCGCCGTCTACATCAGGCCGCGCCGGATCCGGAAGTCCATAACATGCACTTTTTAGGCTAAAATTATTAGCCTAATGTCTATGTGCGTGTTATACGCCGATACACCCCCAGGAAAGGCAGGGGGAGAGAGGCCGTCGCTGCCCGCTTCTCTCCCCCTGCCTTTCCTGGGGTCTAGAGCGCTGCTGCCGGCCCTTCTCTCCCCCTGGCTTTCGGCGCCGCTGCCCGTTCTGTCCCCCTGACTATCGGTGCTGGCACCGATAGCCAGGGGGAGAGAAGCGGCGCCGACAGCCAGGGGGAGAGAAGGGGCAGCGGCGCCGTTGCCTCCCCCCATCCCCGGTGGCATAATTACCTGGGTCGGGTCCGCGCTGCTGCAGGCCTCCGGCGTGCGTCCCCTGCATCGTTGCTATGCACGGCGTGGCGCACTGACGTCATGCGCCGCGCCATGCAGCGCATAGCAATGACGCAGGGGACGCACGCCGGAGGCCTGCAGCAGCGCGGTCCCGACCCAGGTAATTATGCCACCGGGGATGGGGGGAGGCAACGGGGCAGCGGCGCCGGCAATGGGTGCCGCTGCCCTTTCTCTCCCCCTGGCTGTCGGCGCCGCTTCTCTCCCCCTGGCTATCGGCGCCGGCAATGGGGCGCCGGCACCGATAGTCAGGGGGACAGAACGGGCAGCGGTGCCGATAGCCAGGGGGAGAGAAGGGCCGGCAGCAGGGCTCTAGACCCCAGGAAAGGCTAGGGGAGAGAAGCGGGCAGTGACGGCCTCTCTCCCCTGCCTTTCCTGGGGGTGTATCGGCGTATAACACGCACATAGACTTTAGGCTAAAAATTTTAGCCTAAAAAGTGCGTGTTATACGCCGATAAATACGGTATATAAAACTCAACGTGTGTGTGTGTGTATGTATGTTCCACAAAAACTTCCAAACGGCTAAAGATATTATCATCAAACTTGGCGCACATGTTACTTATATGTCAACAACAAACATAGGATAGGTAATTTAACCCTTATTCACCCCCATTTGCCAGGGGTGGGGCTTATGTTTAAAGTCCCATGCAAGTCAATGGGAAATATATGTTACTGCATAACTTCCAAACGGCTGGAGATATTTTGATAATACTTGATCACTTGTTACTTATATGTCCACTTAAAATATAGGATAGTTAATTTAACCCTTAACTACCCCCATTTGTTTGGGTCAGGGTTTTTTTTTTAAAGTCCCATGAAAATCAATGGGAAATGCATGTTCCCACATAACTACGGCTAGAGATATTTCAATACCTGGTACACATATTACGAGTCGGGATATGAGGACGGGATGGGAGGCCGGGATAGAAGGACGGGATATGAGGACGAGATATGAGGTCGGGATAGGAGGTCGGGATAGGAGGACAAAATAGGAGGATGGGATAGGAGGTCTGGATAGGAGGTTGGGATAGGAGGTCGAGATAGGAGGTCGAGATATGAGGACAGGAAAGGAGGTCGCGATAGGTGAACGGGTTAGGAGGTCTGGATAGGAGGTCGAGATAGGAGGATGGGATAGGAGGTCGAGATAGGAGGTCAAGATATGAGGACGGGAAAAGAGGTCGGGATAGGAGGTCGGGATAGGAGGTCAGGATAGGAGGAAGGGATAGGAGGTTGAGATAGGAGGTCGAGATAGGAGGACGGGATAGGAGGTCGGGATAGGAGGTCAGGATAGGAGGTCGAGATAGGAGCTCGAGATTGGAGGACGGGACAGGAGTTCAGAATAGGAGATCGAGATAGGAGGACTGGATGGGAGGACGGGATAGGAGGACGGGATAGGAGGTCGAGATAGGAGGACAGGATAAGAAGACAGGATAGGAGGTCGGGATAGGAGGACAGGATAGGAGGATGGGATAAGAGGACGGGATAGGAGGACGGTATAGGAGGACGGGATAGGAGGACAGTATAGGAGGTCGGGACAGGAGGTTGAGATAGGAGGACAGGATAGGAGGTCGCGATAGGTGAACGGGTTCGGAGGTCTGGATAGGAGGTCGAGATAGGAGGATGGGATAGGAGGTCGAGATAGGAGGTCAAGATATGAGGACGGGAAAGGAGCTCGGGATAGGAGGTCGGGATAGGAGGACGGGATAGGAGGTTGAGATGGGAGGTCAAGATAGGAGGACGGGATAGGAGGTCGGGATAGAAGGTCAGGATAGGAGGTCGAGATAGGAGCTCGAGATTGGAGGACGGGACAGGAGTTCAGGATAGGAGGTCGAGATAGGAGGACGGGATAGGAGGACGGGATAGGAGGACGGGATAGGAGGACGGGATAGGAGGTCGAGATAGGAGGTCGGGATAGGAGGTCGGGATAGGAGGACAGGATAGGAGGATGGGATAGGAGGACGGGATAGGAGGACGGTATAGGAGGACGGGATAGGAGGACGGTATAGGAGGTCGGGACAGGAGGTCGAGATAGGAGGACAGGATAGGAGGTCGGGATGTGGGGTTGGGATATGGCAACAATATTTGAGGACTGCATATGAAGTCAAAAGCTTCCTCCTTTGTTTATTTTCTTCCCCAAAAAGGATTAGCAAGGAAAAACCGGGCAACGCCGGGTGTTCAGCTAGTAAATAAATAAAATACAAAAAATTGGTGAGTACACCCCTCACATTTTTGTAAATATTGTATTATATCTTTTTATGTGACAACACAGAAGAAATAATACTCTGCTAAATTGTAAAGTAGTGAGTGCACAGCTTGTATAACAGTGTTTAATGTTATGCCACCTCGAAATAACTCAACACACAGCCATTTTCCATTTACAGACCCATAAAATTGTGTTTCACAATTTTACTTTATAATGACATCACTTATTTTACCATCAAATCTATGAATAAACAAAACAATTTATATTTGTGGGGCAAATTGAAAAAATAATGTCATTGTGTAACTTTTGGGGGCTTCATTTTCTACATTATGTACTTTATGGTAAACATTTTACATAATCTTTATTTGTAGACCCACACAATTATGACAAAACCCAATTTATATAGGTATTATTTTAATTTTGTTACTACTTGAAACTTTTTGTACAAAAAATAGTATGCTTAAAATAGCCCTCTTCTGAACCCTATAACATTGTTTTACAAAATTTACGGGGATGTATGATGGCTAATTTTTTGCACCATTATCTGTATTTTTTATTGATACCATTTTTGCTTTGATGAGACTTATTAATAGTGTTTTATTATTTTTTTAATGATATATGAAGTGACCAAAAATACGCAATTCTGGAGTTGGCATTTTCTTACCTATATACTAATAACCAGGCAGTTTGATTAACATTATATATTTTTTTTTAATCAGATGTTTTTATTAAACTTTTACAGTTTTCTAACAAAGAAAAGTAACAGCTTACATGCAAACAACCCACCACCCCTCCTCCCACCCCCCAAACCAACAAACAGTCCGCCTCCCCCTCCCACCCACACAGCATAGACTAACACATAAATGTAGGTCGTGCCAGGCCCCCCCAGAGCAGGAATCAGGTAATCAAGTAGAAGACAGAATACGGGACAGCACAAAGAACGGCAGCACATAACCATCATTCAATCCATCCTGAACCAGACCAAGACATTAGCCACAAAAGCCCATTCGTTCCACACTCCTACACACCTCCAGAAGGTACCAGAACCGTCAATCACTGCTCATCATCAGGGGGGTTGAAGTGTCTCACTCACACTCCATCAAACTTCCTTTCCACTTGCCTTTTTAGGTAGATCCCTTTTTCCAAGCGAACAATATAATGAACTCTAGCTATCAGGTCCGCCACTACAGGAGTAGTCGGTCTAATCCAGAACTGCGCAGTAATTTTCCTAGCCTGATATAAGACACGTAATATCCCCGTCTCAATCAGTGATGGTTCCTGGTCGCACCCTAGTCCCTGGTCAGACCCAGCACACATACTTTAGGAAGGAAGTCAAGGGTCACACCATACGCCGTTTGGATTAGACCGAGAACCTCTCTCCAGTATATTTCCAACTGAGGACATTCCCAAATCATATGCAACAAGTGTTCCTCCAGTGCACCACACCGTGGGCACGTAGAGTCAGGTCTCACCCCTATCTTGTGAAGGAAAACTGGAGTTTTATAAACTCTATGTAAGAGAAAAAGCTGAGAAAGCCTATTAGATTCAGACAAAGATATACAAGGAGTAAGCGCCAGAACAGTAGACCACTCTTCATCTGTCAACTCCCAAAGATCTCTCTCCCACCTACCTCGAACAGTCAGGGGAAAGTGTTCAAGATGAAAGCTTAAAAATTCACTATACACCCGGGAAATGACCCCAGCCGAATCTCTTTTCAATACAACCGAGTCTAAGACATTATTAGAGTGGATCACCATGGAGCGGGATCTACCTTGCGTTTCTTAAACATGTCTGAGTTGTAGATACCTATAAAATGCAGAGTGCGGCAAAGAAAACTCCTCCTGTAGGTCCCCAAAAGACCTAACCCCTCCCTGAGTAATCAAATGGTCCAGACTACACAATCCCTTCCTCTCCCAAAAACTGGCGTCCGAAAAAGAGAAAAATACAGACAAGCCAGGGTTATGCCACAACGGGGTATATTTAGTGCATTAAGTAATGCCAAGCAATTTACGCGTGCGGCCCCAAAGCTTGCACAATAAGACAGTAGTGGGAGAGGAGTCAGGAGGTCTAGTCAGGGCTCCAATCTCCAGCAAATGTATAGGAACTCGCCCCCCATGTTTGGCCATAAATAGTCGCCCAGTAGGTCCCAGTGTATCCAAACCCGCCCATCCCCTAATTTGATGCAATTGAAAAGCTATAAAATACAACCACGGATTAGGCAGAGCCAATCCACCTGAAGTCTTACCTCTCTGTAGCGTCTCCAGCCTAATCCTAGCCGAACTCCCTCCCCACACTAGCCGCCTAAATAATCTCTGAATACGTATAAAGTATGACATCGGAATCCACACGGGGGAATTTTGCAAAATATGAAGTAACTGCGGCATCAGTATCATCTTAGCCAGATTAGTTCTACCGACCACTGAAACCGGTAGCTTACACCAAACGGTCACCTTCTGAGAGCTCCTGTCAATAATAGGGATCAGGTTCCTAGGAATATAATCATGCAAAAACGGAGTAATATATATGCCAAGATATTTGAAACTAGTCACTACCTGCAACTGAGAGATAGAGATCTGCGGGATATCCGGCAAAGGGTCCAGGGGCATTAATACAGATTTATCCCAATTAATTAGCAAACCGGAGTGAGAGCCAAATTGAGAAATAATAGACATAACCGGGGCCAATGATGAGGCAGTATCACCCAAAAATAGCAACATGTCATCCGCATACAAGGCTATCCGCTCCTCCACAGAGCCATACCTAAATCCACTCACATTTGATGCAGTTCGGATGAGACAAGCTAAGGGCTCGATAGCCGATGCAAAGAGCAGTGGCGACAAGGGGCACCCCTGTCGCGTACCCCGCTGCAGTGGGAAGGAGTCAGACAAGTGACCATTGACTCTCAACCTAGCAACTGGACATCGATATAACAATTTAACATAAGACAGAAATCTTGGACCAAATCCCATCCTCTCCATGACTGTCCACAAGTAATCCCATTCCACACTGTCAAACGCTTTGGCAGCGTCCAATGAGACCAGTGACCTAGCCCCAGTCCCCTCCTGCGTCATCTGTAGATTAAGGTAGACCCGTCGTATATTATCCACAGTAGACTTACCCTGCATGAAGCCCGTCTGATCCCCGTGTACTAGCGATAAAACCACCCCAGCCAATCTGTTAGCAAGCACCCAAGCCAGCAGTTTAACATCAGTACATAAAAGAGATATAGGTCTATAGGACCCAGCATTCAATAGGTCCTTTCCAGGTTTAGGAAGGAGCACAACAATTGCCTAAATCATGGAGCTGGGCAAAGCACCCTCCTCTACCGCTGACTCGAATACCCGCAACAGCTGAGGTAGAAGTACACCCTGGAAACGTTTGTACACCTCACTCGGCAGACCATCAGGGCCCGGGGATTTCTCATTAGCCGCATCTTTCAATACGAGTTCCAGTTCCTCCAGAGAGAGGGGCGAATCTAATCCGTTCCTCTGCTCCGGAGAAAGTGAGGGCAGTCGTACCTGGCTAACATATTCCTCCAAGGCCATCGCGGAGCAAGTAGTCCTGGACGAATATGCATCCTTATAAAAATCCACCATTACCCGCAATATGTCCCTATCTTCCGTCACTTCCCTCCCCCGACCGTCTCTCAGGCATCCAATAAATGTAGCACCTTGCTGCGCACGAGCTATAGATGCCAGCAGTTTACCTGTACCCTCACCACATTCAAAGTACCTCTGTTTGGTAAAGAATCTTTTATGCTCTGCAGTCTCCACTAAATAGTCATTGTAAGCAGTCTGAGCCTGTAACCAATCCTCCTGAAGTTCCAGAGTAGGGGTCAAGATAGAAGCAGCCTTGGCAGTAACAACCGCTGCACCCAACTTATTTCCCTTATCTCTAGTAAAGGACTTGTGAGTACTAATATCTCTGATAAAAAGCCCCCGTAAGAACGCCTTAAGGGAGTCCCATAATATGGACACCGCGGCCATTCCGGAATTGAGTTCAAGAAAACTCCTTAGTTCTGCACATATAATCTCCTCCGTAGTTAACACTTGTAACCAGAAAGGATTCAGCCTCCACAGTGGGCGCTCACCTCCCAACCCTCTATGCATCAGTAATTGTAGTCTAATAGGAGAATGATCCGACAAACCCCTCACCAGGTATTCCACCTCTCCCACCATACCCACTATGTCCTCACTGCCAATAGCCATATCTATTCTAGAAAGAGTCCCGTGGGTAGCCGAATAACAAGAGTACTGGTGAACACTAGGATTCCGATGCCTCCACAAATCTAACAGGGCAACTTCACTTAGCTTTCTAGCTAGACTAGTAGGCCTAGACTGAGGAGAAGGACTCGTACCCCAAAATCTGTCTAAGGAGACATCCATTACTTGATTAAAATCCCCACACATCAATATGGGGGCCACGGGGAACCCTGACACTATTGATAGAATACGCTGCAAAACAGCACCATTATACGGTGGGGGAATATACACACATACTATAATTAACATGCGATGGGACATCTCACAAACCAGACATACAAACCGCCCATCCGGATCCACAACTGATGAAACCTCCCGGAAGGGAAGCGATCTGTGAATCAGAACACTGACCCCCCTAGCATGGGAAGAATATGTAGAATGCAGAGAGTGACCGACCCACGCTCTACGGAGGACAGCAGTAGAGCCCGTAGTCAGATGGGTCTCAGTAAGGCACAATATGGCAGGCTGAAACCGTCTCACTAAATTGAAAACAGCACACCTTTTAGTCACATCACCAAGGCCACATACGTTCCAACATATAACATTAACCACTGCCATCACATCAGAAACAGAATATCAGAACATAAGGAATCAAAAAGGCCCAGAGGAGGCTGACACACACCCATCACAAAGTAAAGTAAAAAATGCAGTAAATGGGAAGAAGAGACGGACAACATACAAAACAAACACCCAGAACCATACAACAAAACAGCGCAAACACACACAACACCGTGGCATGCGGCATCAGGGGGCGCTAATACGTCCACTCCAGTCGGCAACACACTCCCGACCACACCACAGCAACTCCCACCCCATGGTACACTGACATCATGTATACAGACTAGAGTGAGAACATACAGCAAGAAAGCCAACTGCCCACCAAACATAACCCATTAACAGTGGGAGCAATCCTGCAATAAAACAGTTAAAAGACAATCTCAATATAAGCAACAGGGGGTCTAACCCCCCCAAGGATAACAGGTACCCCCCCACCCCCAATGTAATAGCACCCATATTAGGAAGAACAAGCATCTCTACCCTACATAACCCACAGTTCAGTGCACTACCTAAATAGAAAAATTAAGTATCAAATATGCAAATAGAACAATGAACAATCAACAGTGATCCAATTCAGGTAGGAAAGAACAGTTCAGAGGAGGTCATGCAGTTCAATCAGGAGCAGGCCCTGGTGAGCCTCTACGGGCCCGTTGGTGCAACACTCTCAAAGAAATGGGTGGAGCCCATAGCCACCACTCGTAGCCTTGCCGGATACAGCATAGAGTATTGTACATCCAACACACGCAGCCGTTTTTTAACATCTAGAAAGGAGGCACGCTTTTTTTGCACCTCCACTGAGAAGTCAGGAAAAAATTAGATGACACATCCATCCACAGTGATAGGTTGCCTTTCCGTGGCAAGTCTCAAGATAATGTCACGGTCTCTTTAATGTAGCAGCTTCACCAGCATAGATCAAGGCGGACCTCCCGGCGGGAAGGGTCTAGTAGGAACTTGGTGGGCACGTTCCACTGCAAACAGCGGGGTCAAACCATCTGCCCCAAAAACTTCCTTTAGCCAAGATTCCACATACTCAGTAGGAGAACGGCCCTCACATTTTTCAGGAAGTCCCACAATTCTCGCATTATTTCTGCGCAGCCTATTCTCCAAGTCATCTGTCTTAGCTTTTAGAAATGTAATGTCCTGATCATGTCTAGTGGAGTCTCGCACTAAGGGGACCACCGCATCCTCCACATCACTTACACGGCCCTCCACTGCGGAAGTGCGATCCGCCACCTTCTGCAAATCATGACGGATGAGTGAAATGTCCGATTGTACCGTTCCCACCTGTGTAGTTAACTGGACCAGCGTTAAATTGCACCTTTGAATCTCAGCCAGAACAACAGCCAGAGTAGGCTCAGCAGGGGGAGCAGGCGAAGCGGCAGCCGCCACAACTGTCAGGGCAGGGGGAGTCCGGGGCAAAGACACCTGCAAGGCCAGCCCAGAGTTATGTAAAAGAGCATCATAGTCCTCCAGGTGATCTGAGGGGGTCCCCATCACTTCCATGGGGAGTGGAGAACTCCTCTTGTCACGAGAATCAGGCGAGGGAGGCCGCAGTGTGAATTTCTCTAATTTAGCCGCTACTTCCTGCTTTAGTGCCAAGTTATTCCTTTGGCCGACAGACACCTTGGGTTCCTGCTGAGAAGGGCCAGACCCGTCTTTATATTTACTTTTCCATTAATTAGTAGCCATGTGTTCCAGTAGACAGGGAGCCCAACAGAATATGGTGAATAGAAGAAAGTATGCAGCCACACAGTCCCACAATATAACTAGCAGGGTATGAAGTCAAATATGCTCAGTCTATACAGCCAGGTATGAGGTTTATAGCAGGCACACAGCAGATGTAATAGGATTCACACAGGAGGTCCCACAGAGGTAGTCAGCAGAGGGTTAATGTTCCCCAGCCACAGTACAGGCAAGGCTCCAGCAAGTTATGGAAGTTGCAAAGCCAGGGGCCCCAGGAACAAGCAATCTCCCCAGGCACCTCTTATTCCCCAGCAGTCTCCTCAACGGCCAGGACCACCCACAACCAGGCACTCCAGGTGGGGACAGCACAGTACCGTTCCAAGGCAGCCTCCGTCACCCCCGTACCGCAGCTCACTCTCACCGCCACTCCAGCTCCCTCATGCACCGGCGGTCAGGCAGGATATTGTCCCAGGCATCCCGCGCCACGCCAACTGCTCAACGCCCCACAGAGAGGCGGAACACAGGCTCCGTGCGCTCAAGATGGCGGGCGCACACTACAGGCCACAGCAGCTATGTCCTCCGCGTCACACTGCTGCAACACGGGCAGGCGGCGTAGTCCTCACCACCAGCGGCGGTATGCAGGGATCCGGTCCTCCAGCAGCGTCCTTCAGCAACAGACCTCCAGCAGTGTCCACAGATCTCCTCCCCCGGTCAGCAGCAGCCAGGTAAGCACGCGGCCTTGCGGCCTACTCCCCGCAGGATCCACTACCCCCTCTATTTGCAGAGAGGGGGGGAAATGATGCTCCCGTCAGGTGTCCCCAGGTGCAGGGGGGTGCGAGAGAGGGGCCAGAGCCCCTACAGCAGCAGGATATTGAAGAAATATAAGGATATTAATCCAGGATGGCAGGAGCTCCCTCAAGGCAGGTCCGCTCAGGCAGCCATGCAGACCACGCCCCATTAACATTATATTTTAATTGTTTGGACATTTACACACACGGTGATACCACATATGTTTATTTTTGTTTACATTATTTTATTTAAAAAATAGGAAAAGGGGGGTGATTTCAACTTTTATTACGGAAGGGGCTTTTTCACAGTTTTTTTGTCCACATAGTGGACAATTACTAGCATCTTTTGTTTGCATACACTGAACCATGCTGTGACATAGCACAGCATTGATCATTGTTGTCGGTACTTCATTGCTCTGCATTGGAGTGCAGATTGAACAGGAAGGAGGCAGGTAGTAACCCTCCGCCAGTCCTCTAAGCTGATCTGGACCTCTCTATTTTACAGCTGGTGTCGCAAATAGCTCCACTGAGCTGTCAGGATTGTTTTTTCTTACATTTTAGATGCTCTGATCAACTTTGATAGTAGCATCTAAAGAGATAATGCTGGACATCACCCTGATTGGTGAGGTTTGGCATCATCCAGGGCCCCAGCTGCTACCATCCCGCTATGATGCACACTCAGCTCCTGAGTGTGCTTCATAGACTGGGCGCAATGCAGACATACATGTTCTTCGCCCTTAAGGTGTTATTGTCTAAACCTTGGCAACAAAAGTGAGTAAACCTCTAAGTGGAAATGTCCAAATTGGCCCAAAGTGTCAATATTTTGTGTGGTCACCAATATTTTCCAGCATTGACTTAATCCTCTTGTGCATGGCATTCACCAGAGCTTTACAGGTTGTCACTGGAGTCCTCTTCCAATCCTCCATGATGACACAGAGCTGGTGGATGTTTCAGACCTTGCACTTGCCCACCTTAAATTTGAGGATGCCCAACAGATACTCAATAGGGTTTAGGTCTGGAGACATGCTGGGCCAGTCAATCACCTTTACCTTTAGCTCCTTTAGCAAAGCAGTGATCATCTATGTAACTTCAAGCACATTTATAATGCTTTAGCCATATTTAGACATGTTTCTGCCTCTTCCACCAAAGAGGACTGTCCTCTGTAAAAGGGGGACATGGCATCCATGAAGAGGGGTGTGGCTTTAGAAATGCCAAAAGCTGCACCAAAATCTTTGTTTACACTCTATTGCACATTTAAGCAAATAATGATAATTGGTTCAAACTTATGCTAGACAGATTCACCAGATCTATCAATCAGTTTGAGACACCTTGATGAAGTCTGTTGTTGCAGATTGTAAATATGGTCCATGAGGCAAAGTTCACACTTTTGTTGCCTCATGGATCAAATTTTGTTTTTTATTTTGTTATTTTTTATGTTTCTTTTCTTTTTTTTTTCTTTTTTGCAGTAAAGTGTTTTGCCAATTATTGGCAAAAATGTATGCTCAAAAAAAAATATGGCGTGACATTTTATGAAGTGTGAACCTGGCCTGGCAGATAAAAATTGTAAATTAATGCTTCATACATCAATTCTGTACAATGTGCTTTCCTCCTTCTTTGATTTATGTATCAATTAATTTTATGCAAATCCATCTAATACTACAACATGCTTGTTATACACTTTGTAGAGGTCCAACCTGAGGACAAAGAAGACACCCAGGGAACCCAAAATGACATATAGGCTCCATATTTTTTCTGAAAGTCAAATTTTTTGGGGGCTAAACAAAATATCAGTATAATGATTTAAAAGAGATAATTCCAGAAATGCACTAAACAAACCACATAATGTTAATTACTTGTGTAATCAAAAATTGCTATATAAATATTTCTTCAACTGATTAAATATGTTGTGTATGCACCCTAAATGTTACTCCTTATTGTCTGTGCTGCAAGCTGTTCTTTACTACAGATGTAAGCTACTTTTAAATGACTTTGCAGCAAAACGAGAATTGAAATGTCTTAAAATAAAAATCTTGATCTTCTTGATGTTTATTCTAATTTGAAACAACAGATGTATTTCCATTTGAGATGTTCAACAAATCTGTCTTACACACTTATTCTTCTGTTTATATTAACCACAATGAGATTTAAACTTAAGTATCTATAAATGTGAAAAATATTAAAATCAAATTATTTTTAGAATTAGAATAGATTTTTCAAAAGTCTTCTTACATTTTTGAATAAAGAACATATACAGAAATAGTCATTCAGTATTACCAAGAGCTATATAATTTAAACACTGATTCTTCCACCTTTCAACATACTAGGGATACTATGTCTTCTTTTCTTTCCTCTGTGGCATTGCCTATGTTCCCACCCGAATGAACAGACATGACTAGAGATGAGTGAACTTTTCAAAAATTCCATTCGGCCGATTCGCCGAATTATCCGAAAAAGTTTGTTTTGATCCAAATTTTTTTGCGGCAAATCTATGTTAAAAAAGGCTATTTCTAGCCTATATACAGCCTCTATAGGGGTATAGAACACTTTGCTGTGTTCTAAAATGCATATGGAGTGTGCTGGGGTAGTGAAATAATACTGTTATTCAGAAAAACATGCAGATTATCGGCATCACTTTTAGAATCACTGTCGCACAGCAGCACAATGACAGAGCCTGGGGGTGGCATCAGTGTCACAAGACCATATAGTGACTGAAGCGTGGATGTGTTGGAAGCATGAGGAGACCATATAGTGGATGAATGGCACAGCCCGGAGTTGCCAGCAGCATGAGTAGGCATTAGACCTTCACAATCCCTAAGATTAAAAGATGAATTAAGAAATTTAAACCGAAGATTTTGGATAGCAGGTGCTACCTATGAGAAAATTTGAAATGACAAGACCCAGGCCCAACAGCGGCATCAGTAACCAATATATTGCCTGAATGACACAACCTGTAGTTGGCTGATGCATGAGCACACACCAGAGCTTCACAATCCCCCCCAAAAAACACCACAATTTTAGAAATTTTTGGAAAAGATTTTGGAAAGCGGGTGCTACCTATGAGAAAATTTGAAATTACCAGACCCAGGCCCCACAGCGGCATCAGTAACCCATATATTGCCTGAATGACACAGCCTGGAGTTGGCTGATGCACGAGTACACACCAGGGCTTCACAATCCCCCCCAAAAAAACACCACAATTTTAGAAATTTTTGAAAAAGATTTTGGATAGCGGGTGCTACCTATGAGAAAATTTTAAATTACCAGACCCAGGCCCCACAGCGGCATCAGTAACCCATATATTGCCTGAATGACAAAGCCTGGAGTAGGCTGATGCACAAGTACACACCAAGGCTTCACAACCCCCCCCAAAACACCACAATTTTAGACATTTTTGAAAAAGATTTTGGATAGTGGGTGCTACCCATGAGAAAATTTGAAATTTCCAGACCCAGGCCCAGCAGCGCCATCATTTTTTGATTTGAAATTTAAAACAACCTTTGCGTGTCCCGGACCCGAGCATGTGGGTACGAAGGACCAAATCCAACAAGCCCCCACAGGGCTCATGTGGCCGTGAGATTTAGGCGAAACGTCTCCATTGCCCCGACCGGCCATTGTTTCCAAGACTTCTCGCCAAGGCAAACCATGAGAAGAACAGCGTGACACCGCCGTGACCTTCACACATGGTATGCTGAAGTGGAGGCTTAAGACACAGTGAAGGATGTGGAGGCGGAGTAGCACACTGTCGCAGGACCAACGGGCTGACAGAGTGTAGCAGGAAGCATCATTGAGTACACACCAGGGATTCAGAATCCCAAAGAAAAAACAACCATTTTAAAAATAATTTTAAGAATATTTAGGACAGCGGGTGCTACCTATATGTTGCATGAATGACACACCCTGGAGTTGGCTGATGCATGAGTACACACTAGGGCTTCACAATCCCTCCAAAAAAAACACAACAATTGTAGAAATTTATGAAGAAGACATTTGCTACCTATGAGAAAATTTTAAATTCCCAGACCCAGGCCCAGCAGCGCCATCAGTAAACCATATATTGCCTGAATGACACAGGCTGGAGTTGGCTGATGCATGAGTACGCACCAAAGCTTCACAATCCCTAATAAAAAAGACAAAAAATTTTGACAAAAAAATTTTACGAAAATTTAGGACAGCGAGTGCTCTCTATATATTACCAGAATGACGCAACCTGGAGTTGGCTGCAGCATGAGGAGACCATTGAAATGTGTAATTTTTTTATTTGAAATTTAAATCAAAATTTGTGTCCCGGACCCCGCCATGTGGGTACAAAGGACCTAATCTCACAAGCACCCACAGGGCTCATGTGGCCGTAAGATGTAGGCGCAATGTCTCCATAGCCCTGACCGGCCATTTTTGGTTTTTGTACCTTTGTCTAAGAACAAGCGCATATCCAAGAGTCCAGAAGACTCTATAATGCAGGATGGTGGACCACCAAAAGACATTCTTCCATAAAATAATTTTTTTATGAAATAAAGCAGAGTTCATCCCTCTGCGTATTTTTTTTTTGAAAATTTTACTTAAAAAATCACACGCAATAATCGTTCAATGGTGTAATGGTTATTATTGTGGAAAATTCAAGTTTATTACTGCGATAATTATCAGAAAATTTGAAAAAAACACTACCCAAGAGTGTTTAATAACGCCATACATTGCACCATAAATGTTGAAATTTAAATTAAGCATGTATGTATGTATTTCAAAAATCCTAAAATTAAAGGCCCAAGCCCAGAAGCATCATGAAGTCAAGTAGTTCCTTAAAGACACAGGAGCAGTCAGGAGTAGGCATCAGCAGTACCCAAGAGGCTTTAATAACCCCATACATTGCACGATCAGTCGCAAGATCGAGCAATAACAGGTGTGTTATGCCCTCAGATGTCCGGGGCTGCACGCACGCTACACTGAACGGACCTGCGTGTGTCTATCTTTCACTGACAGGTGCGGGTAACCCGCTTAACCCACTTCGCGATAGGGATCATGGATTGCAATTATTTGCCAGGAAAGAAGAATCGCAACTAAG
Organism: Hyla sarda; assembly: GCF_029499605.1. Lineage (NCBI taxonomy): Eukaryota > Metazoa > Chordata > Amphibia > Anura > Hylidae > Hyla > Hyla sarda. The sequence continues at coordinate 166,469,886 of NC_079196.1, read as the reverse complement.
CGCCGGTCATAAGCTCGGGTTCATTAAGTCCCTGCCCTTTGTACACACCGCATGTCTCTACTACCGATTGGATGGTTTAGTGAGGTCCTCGGATCTGCCCCGGCGGGGTAGGAGACGGCCCTAGCAGAGCGCCGAGAATTTAAAGATCATTGTTGAAATTAGCATTAAGCATGTATTAGCTACTGCTTAACTTCCCAAAATTTAAGGCCTGAGGCAATTATTTCCTGAAAGACACAGAATGAGTCAGGAGCAGTCATTTGCAGTACCCAATAGGGTTTCATAACCATCCCCTTACATTTAAAGATCAATGTTGAAATTTGCATTAAGCATGTATTTAGCTACTGCTAAACCTCCAAAAATTGAAGGCCCAAGGCCTGAGGGCAGGGAGGCAAGTAGTTTTTGAAAGAAACAGAATGAGTATGGAGCAGGCATTTGCAGTACCCAAGAGGGTTTCGTAACCCCTTACATTTAAAGATCAATGTTGATATTTGCATTAAGCATATATTTAGCTACTGCTAAACATCCAAAAATTAAAGGCCCAAGGCCAGAAGCATCAGTGAGGCAAGTAGTTCCTGAAAGACAGAGGATGAGCCAGGAGCAGGCAATCGCAGTACCCAAGAGGGTTTCATAACCAACCCCTTACATTTAAAGATCAATGTTGACATTTGGATTAAGCATATATTTAGCTACTGCTAAACATCCAAAAATTAAAGGCCAAGGCCAGAAGAATCAGTGAGGCAAGTAGTTCCTGAAAGACACAGGATGAGCCAGGAGCAGGTAATCGCAGTACCAAAGAGGGTTTCATAATCCTAATTGATAACCCAAGAGGTTTTCATAACCAACCACAATTGGGAAATGTTGGTGTAGCAGAATGTTCAATCTACTCTGAGGCATCTGGCATTGGTGGCTGGAAATCCTGACTGATCCATCCCTGATTCATCTTGACAAACATCAGTCTCTCCACATTTTTGGTGGACAGACGAGTTTGCCTTGGGGTGTCTATGGCCCCGGCTGCACTAAACACCCGCTCTGATGGACCACTACTGGCCGGGCAGGACAGCTTTTCCAGGGCAAACTCTGCTAGTTGTGGCCATAAATTGAGTTTGGCTTCCCAGAAGTCCAGCGGATCTTCAATGGTTGTTGGCATGGCCATGTCAAGGTATGCCACCACCTGCTGGTTCAGGTCCTGCTCCATGTCTACCTGCTGCTGATGAGTTGCTTCACTATTCGGGTGAAGAAAGCTACTCATCAGCGACTGTAGACTCAGGCTGCTGCTGATTGAGCTGGTACTGCTCCTCCCACCCCTCCCCTCCCCAGCAGCCATGGCAGTGGAAGGTGAGCGCAGAGTTCCCCCCGAGTCAGACCTGCGAGTGGATGGACCATGTGGCATCAGCCAACTGACTTCGTAGAATCTCTCTGTAGTAGGTCAGTTTATCCTTCCTCTCAGTGGGTGTAAAAAAAGGCCCCCATTTTGGGACAGTAGCGAGGGTCTAATAAGGTGGAGATCCAGAAGTCATCCCGCTGACGAATTTTGACAATTCGGGGTCACTACGCAAGCAACTGAGCATGCATCGTGCCATTTACGCCAGTGACTCGGAGGGACTACCTGCCTCCATCTCCACTGCATACTGCCACAGTGTATCTGGGTCCTCTGTCTCAACTTCTGGTTTCAATCATTTGTTGTAGGAAATGTAGGAGTGGAATTACGTCGTTCATGGCGTAATCCAGGCGACTCACAAATAATGTGGCTTCCTCAAAGGGCCTCAGCAAACGGCAGGTGTCACGTATGAGCTGCCACTGGTTCACATTGAAGTTACAGAGGGGAGTACTCCTATCTTCTTGGATCATCAAGAAATCGGTGATGGCTTTTCTTTGTTCGTATAGTCTGTCCAACATGTGGAGGGTGGAATTCCAACGTGTGGCAATGTCACAAATAAGACTATGTTGTGGGATACTGTTCTGATGCTGCAGCTCAAGGAAGGTGTGCTTGGCGGTGTACGAGTGGCTGAAGTGCATGCACAGTTTCCTTGCCATTTTCAGGATGTTTTGCACATGGGGTGAAGACTTGAGGAAGTGCTTGACAACCAGATTCAACACGTGTGCCATGCAGGGTGCATGTTTCACACTTCCTTGTCGCAGCGCAACACAATGTTCTTCCCGTTGTCGGTCACCATGGTTCCCATTTCCAGATTTCGTGGAGTAAGCCATACTCGGATTTCTTTAAGGATGAACTTTAGAAGTTCCTCCCCTGTGTGAATCCGTTCGCCAAGGCAAACCATGTGAAGAACAGCTTGACACCGTCGTGCCCTACACACATGGTATGATGAAGGGCCACCGAGATTTGGACGTGCAGTGGAGGCCGAGGACACGGTGGAGGATGAGGAGGCGGCGTCGCACACTGTAACAGGACCAACTGCCTGGGAGCGAGAGCGGGGAGGAGGAAGCGGTGTGACCTGTCCTAGTTGCTGTTGTGGCTGTGCAGGAACCACATATACCCAGTGGGCCGTAAAAGACAAGTATTATCCCTGCCCGTAGTCACAGCTCCACACATCGGCGCTGCCGTGCACTTTTGAACACACCTTCTCTTGTACAAACTTATGCAGGGCTGGTACTGCCTTCTTCGCAAAGAAATGACGGCTTGGGACTCTCCACTTCGGCTAGGCACAAGCCATCAATTCTCTGAAAGGTGCAGAGTCCACCACTTGAAAAGGGAGGGACTGCAACACCAGCAACTTGGACAGGAGCACATTCAACTTCTGCACCGTTGGATGAGTGGGCGCATATTGTTGTCTCTTGGACATGGCTTCACCGATGGATTATTGGCGGAATGGCTGACTAAAAGCGGGAGAAGCAGGAGTGACAGAAGGAGGGTTTGACACACAGCTCCCTTCGGCTGAGGTGGTGGAGCCTTGGCTGGATGAAGGAGCGAGCGGATGGCCACTGGGTGATGCAGCAGGCTGGAACACTACATTGGAGCCACGGTTCTCCTAGGCCTCTTTATGGTGACGAAGCATGTGTTGACGCAGGGTCGTGGAGCCAACATTGGGACCTTGGCCACGCTTCACCTTCTGCCGACAGATCTTGCATGTGGCTATGTGAACCTCCTCCGGATGCCTTATGAAAAATTTCCACACCACCGAGTAGCTGATTTTCCCACCCGCAGTCCGCACTAATTGACTGCTACTGGCGCTGTCTCCAGGAACCCCTGTTCCACTGCCTCCCGGAAAGGTAGGCTGCTGCGAAGCAGGTGGTCTCCCCCGGGCACGTTTGGCTCCTGAATTTCCACTACTGCCACCACGCTGACGGCCAACCGTGCTACCGCTTTGCTGCCTCAAGGGCAACCTGCAATTCTCTTCTCCTGATGATGATGAAGCCACTTCTGCACCCGGCTCCCAATTGCGATCGTCTTCATCATCATCAACAGTTGTATGCACGTCACTGATGTCCTCCTCAGGTTCCCCAACAGTGTCTGCTTCAGGACCCTGAACACTTGCAACACCGCCTCCCACGTCACTCTCCGCATCACTACTTGGCCGCCTCTTCCCCTTTTTGGCTGTCCAGTAGCTGTTGACTGTCCTCTATTAGATCGTCCTCAGTAAATAGTGGAGCTAAACCCACAGCATAAGATACTTCTTTAGGAGAGGGAACAGCATAGGACAAAGGCAATGGGAGAACACGGACTGCTCCCAGGCCATGCCAACTGAGGGTTGTGTCTGAGAAACCCACCAACTTTTGACTGGGGGTGTCAGATGTCACTTGTGATGATGTGGATGAGCGTGTTAACCAATCCACGACGGCAGATGGGTTGCTGGTGAAGACACGACCGCTGGCTTATAACGGGAGCTCAGGCCTCTCGCTGCGACTCCTGCTGCCACTCACCCCAAGTCTGCTGCCAACTATGCCTGAAGTATTTAGGCATCTGCCACTCCTCTGTGCACGTCCTGGCACTTCTCTGCCTTACATACTTAGTGCGTTTATGAGGGTATTACAATACGCTACACTACTCTTTAAACAGTATTTGTCTAGAACAGCAGCAGGTGATTACTAACAGCTGTCCTTGAACAGTATGTAGGCCCTTGACAGATTAACAGGTACTAGATGGTACAATACTTGGATGTACCTATGCGGTATGCACTGAGGAGGGCAGTAATATGCCTAACTATTAGCAGAAAAAACTCTGTATTTTTTGTAAAACACCAGCCGATGGCTACTATTGTTTGGACTTTGATGGTATGGAGCACCTTGACAGCTTAACAGGTACTAGATGGTACAATACTTGGATGTACCTATGCGGTATGCACTGATGAGGGCAGTAATATGTCTTACTATTAGCAGAAAAAACTCTGTATTTTTGTAAAACACCAGCCGGTGGATACTATTGTTTGGACTTTGGCGGTATGGAGCACCTTGACAGATTAACAGGTACTAAATGGTACAATACTTGGATATACGTATGCAGTATGCACTGATGAGGGCAATAATATGCCCAACTTTTAGCAGAAAAAACTCTGTATTTTTGTAAAACACAAGCCGGTGGATAATATTGTTTGGAATTTGACGGTTTGGAGCACCTTGACAGATTAACAGGTACTAAATGGTACAATACTTGGATGTACCTATGCGGTATGCACTGATGAGGGCAGTAATATGTCTTACTATTAGCAGAAAAAACTCTGTATTTTTGTAAAACACCAGCCGGTGGATACTATTGTTTGGACTTTGACGGTATGGAGCACCTTGACAGATTAACAGGTACTAAATGGTACAATACTTGGATGTACGTATGCGTTATGCACTGATGAGGGCAGTAAAATGCCTAACTATTAGAAGAAAAAACTCAGCATTTTTGTAAAACAGCAGCCGGTGGATACTATTGTTTGGACTTTGACGGTTTGGAGCACCTTGACAGATTAACAGGTAGTAAATGGTACATTACTTGGATGTGCATGTAACGCCAAGCGCTCCGGGTCCGACTCCTCCCCCGGAGCGCTCGCGGCGTCCTGTTCATCCTTGCAGCGCCCCGATCAGACTGGCTGACCGGGAGTGCTGCTCTGTGTCCCCCAGTGGGGAATGCGATCCGCGCGGCGGGACGTGCCTGCCCGCGGGTCGCATCCCGATCTTCTCACCTGCCCCGTCCTCCTGCTCAGTCCCGTCGCGCGGCCCCGCTCTCTAGGGTGCGCGCGCGCCGGGTCTCTCAGATTTAAAGGGCCAGTGCACCATTAATTGGTGCCTGGCCCAATCAGTTTCAAATCACTCCCTACACATAAAAACCCACTTCCCCTTCCTGTCCTTGCCGGATCTTGTTGCCCTATTGCCAGTGAAAGTGTTCCCGTGTGCCTATTGTCTGTGTATCCTGACCCTTTGCCGTTGCCCCTGACTACGAACCGTCGCCGCCTGCCCAGACTTTCTGCTACGTCCGACCTTGCCTTTGCCTAGTCCTTGTGTACCGGGCCTGTCTCAGCATTCATTGAGGTTGAGTCACTATCGGGTGGAACGACCTGGGGGTTATCTGCCGCAGCAAGTCCATCCCGCTTTGTGGCGGGCTCTGGTGAATACCAGTAACCCCTTAGATTCCGTTCCCCTGGTACGGCCCACGCCATCGCCTCACTGACACAGAGAATCCACTCCAATGTTCTTCCCGCTACCAACCCGGATCCTGACAGTACCTATGCAGTATGCACTGATGAGGGCAGTAATATGCCTAACTATTAGCATAAAAACTCTGTCTTTTTGTAAAACACCAGCCGGTGGATACTATTGTTTGGACTTTGACGGTATGGAGCACCTTGACAGCTTAACAGGTACTAAATGGTACAATACTTGCATGTACCTATGCGGTATGCACTGATGAGGGCAGTTATATATGCGTAACTATACGCAGAAAAAACAATAAAAAAAAAAAAAACAGCCAGTGAATAGTATTGTTTGGACTTGCACAGTGTGTAGCCAGCCCCTTGACAGATTAACAGGTACAAAATGGTACAAATGCACTACAGTCCACTGAACAATCACATATTTCTGAACAGCAGCAGGACCCAACAGTGCAGCACCACAAAAAAAAAATTTCAGGGATCAAACCCTAAATTGCACTCTGTCACACAGTTCTGAGCAGCAGAAGATTTGTGCAGCAAATAAAAATAAACTCAATTGGGCTGAAAATGAGGAGATAAGATGCTTCAGAAAGTTCAGGCAGCTTTGAGATCTGTATGAGGCAGCTGACAGCTATCTGCCCCTCTCTGCTGCAATGCTCAATAATGTGAATAGGAGGTTTAGCTATCAATGATCCTTCTCATTGTAACAGCAAAGCACTCTGCACTCCTGCCTTTCCCTAATGCTGATGTGACTAGCAGTTGCAGTGTAACGCTGTGGTATGAGCTATTCACACACACACACAGTCCCGTCCTCTCCATCTGAGTGCATAGATGAAATGAAGAGAGGCAAGATGGCCGCTGATTATATAGAGGCTGTGACATCACAGGGGTCAGTGAACACTGATAGGCTGCATCTCACATGTGATTCACGGTCAGCCCGCCTACCTTCATTCCCGCCGCTGTTTCCCGCCCTCCCATAATCCCCTGCCCCATGTACTCACATGTGGATACGCCATCTTAGGTCTCCAATAGCCTTGAACGCTGTAAAATGGAGTTTAATGGCGCGATAGAATCACGGCGATATTCGTATTCATTGCGAGTTGAATTTTTCATGAAATTCGTAACAAATTTGGGTTCCTCAACTTCGATTCGCTCATCTATAGACATGACCTCTAAATTTTCTATTGCTGAAATACTCTCCTGCATACGGGCACTTAAGCCCTCCAAATCAACAAGCCCTGATGGCATCTCTAATGATTTTAATAAAAAGTTTGCTCCCTTAGTGGCTCCATATTTGCTTAGGATCTTTAATGTTATTGCATCTACAGGTGCTCCCCCTGCTGAGATGCTTGAAGCGCTTGTGGTTTCCATCCCTAAAACAGGTAAGCCAACCAATAAAGTTATTAATTATAGGCCTATATCTCTTCTTAATAGCGATATTAAGTTGTATGCTATGGTGATGCTGATCAGGATTCTGCCTGTCTTGATTTTTAAAGATCAGGTCAGCTTTGTTAAGGGGCGCCAGACACTGAATGTTACTCAACGCTTCCTGGACCTTATTGCTAAGATTAGTGCTGATCGGACACCCTCTCTACTCCTCTCCATGGGATTACCTCCAAGAGGTCCTTCGTAAATTTAAATTTCCTTTTCAATTGGAGCATGCCATAATGGCCTTGTATACTTCTCCATATGCAAGAGTATATAACGCCGGTGCACTATCTCAGAGATTTACCCTCAGTAATGGCACCCGACAGGGGTGCCCTTTATCTCCCCTTATCTTTACATTATAATGGAACCCTTTGCGCAACACATAAGGACATCATCGGCCATATCTGGGATTCAGATAGGGCGGCAGAATCATCGCATTGGTCTGTTTGCCGATGATGTCATTGTTTGTTAAACCAATCCACAACACTCAATCCCTACAGTCACAACTATAATAGAAAATTTTGGGAAGGCGAGTTACTACAAGATTAACCCTACTAAGTCCACTATCATGGGCCTTAACTTAACAATGAAAGTTGAAGAATATTTACTAACAAATTTCTCCTTCTCTTGGTCAGAAGGTTACATTTCTTATCTGGGAATTATATTAACTGCTAATCCATTTAAAACTGCAAGTGTAAATTTATCCTCTTTGAAATACAAAATAACCAAAGATATTGCGGATTTCTCTTTCCTCCCAGTGTCATGGGTAGGGTGTATAGCGGCAGCAAAAATGGTTTTGTTACCACAAATCCAATATTGTCTCAGAAACTTGCCAATTGTACTTCCAAATAGACATGTTAAACTGGCAGAGTCACTGGTAGAGAAGGATCTGGGTGTACTTGTGGATCACAGACTACAGAATAGCATTATATGATATTGTCATGTATCAAAAGAGGCATGGACTCTAGGGACAGGGACATAATACTCCCCCTTTATAAAGCATTGGTACGGCCTCACCTGGAATATGCTGTTCAGTTTTGGTCGCCTGTACATAAAAGGGACACTGTGGAGCTGGAAAGGGTGCAGAGATGCGTGACTAAACTAATATGGGGCATGGAACATCTTAGCTATGAGGAGCGATTAAAGGAGTTACAATTGTTTAGTCTTGAGAAGAGACGTTTAAGGGGGGATATGATAAATGTATACAAGTATATTAATGGCCCATACAAAAAATATGGAGAAAAACTGTTCCAGGTTAAACCCCCCCAAAGGACGAGGGGGCACTCCCTCCGTCTGGAGAAGAAAAAGTTTAGTCTCAAGGGGCGACACGCCTTCTTTACCATGAGAACTGTGAACTTATGGAACAGTCTACCTCAGGAACTGGTCACAGCAGGAAAAATTAACAGCTTTAAAACAGGATTAGATACATTCCTGGAACAAAATAACATTAATGCTTATGAAGAAATATAAAATCCCATCCCTTCCCCAATATCGCGCCACACCCCTACCCTTTAATTCCCTGGTTGAACTTGATGGACATATGTCTTTTTTTGACTGTACTAACTATGTAACTATGTAACTATGTTTCTGACCTTCAGGAGCTACTATCACAATTAGGGATGCACCGATATATCGGCGGCCAATACATATCGGCCGAAAATAGCTATTTCGGCAAAATGCCGAAACAACTAAAAATCTGCCGATAATGACCCACCTCCCCTGCCCGCCCACAGCACAAGTTACAAACACTGCCAGTGGCAGAGGCACTCGTGGGCGGTGCAGGGGGGGCCGGCCGCAACATCTGGGGGGGGGGGGGGGTTGCGCTCTCCGGGATAGGATTAGGAATACTTCTTTTTATGTGCCCGGGCCGTGTGTGGCTGCAGGCGGGGGCCGACCAGAGCATATAAAAACTAATACTGTATACTAAAAACCAGGGGGCCTCCAGCTGTTGTGAAACTACAACTCCCAGCATGCCCGGACCGGCAAAGTCTGTCCGGGCATGCTGGGAGTTGTAGTTTCACAACAGCTGGAGGCCCCCTGGTTTTTAGCATACAGTATTAGGTTTTATATGCACTGGCCGGCCCCCGTCTGCAGCCACACACAGGAGCCGGCCCGGGCACATAAAAAGAAGTATTCCTAATCCTATCCCGGACATCCCTGTGTCCCGAAAAATCTTTTCGGGACATAAGGATGTCCGGCGGTCACTCACCATTCCCCGGCTTCTTCCTGCGATCCTCCAGCGATCCTCCTTCGGTCCTTCGCTTCTCTGCCTCTATGGTCGTACGCACGGGACATCACTGACGTCCCGTGCGTACAACCATAGAGACGCAGGAGGACAGCAGGATCGTCGCAGGAGAACGCACGCCGGCCGGGGCCTGGTAAGTGACCGCGTCATCTTCTTCAGTGTTCCGGTCATCGCTCCTCCGGTCCCGGCACCGGCACCTACTGCTATGGTCCATAGGCCATAGCAGTAGATGTGACCCCGGGCCGGAGGAGCGGTGACCGGAACACTGTGGGGCAGCAGTACAGACATACAGCCTCCAGCCATACACTGTATATGGCTGGAAGCTGTATGTCTGTGGGGTGGGGGGAACTGCTGACCTAATGTGGGGGGGGCAGCTGCCTACAAACGTGTGTGTGTGTGGGGGGGGGGAGCTGCCTAATATTGTGGGGGGGGGGCTGCCTAATATTGTGGGAGGGGGGGAAGCTGCCTAATATTGTGGGGGGGGGAAGCTGCCTTATATTGTGGGGGGGGGAGCTGCCTGATATTGTGGGGGTGGGGGAGCTGCCTGATATTGTGGGGGGGGGGGGGAGCTGCCTGATATTATGGGGGGGGGGGGAGCTGCCTAATATTGTTGGGGGGAGCTGCCTAATATTGTGGGGTAAGCTGCCTAATATTGTTGGGGGGAGCTGCCTGATATTGTGGGGGGAGCTGCCTACAAATGTGGGGGGAGCTGCCTAATATTGTTGGGGGGAGCTGCCTGATATTGTGGGGGGGGGGAGCTGCCTACAAACGTGGGGGGAGCTGCCTAATATTGTTGGGGGGAGCTGCCTAATATTGTGTGGGAACTGCCTACTATTGTTGGGGGGAGCTGCCAACTATTGTGGGGGAAATGCTGACCTAATGTGAGGAACCTGCCTACTATTGTGGGGGGAGCTGCCTAATATTGTTGGGGGGAGCTGCCTAATATTGTGTGGGAACTGCCTACTATTGTTGGGGGGAGCTGCCTACTATTGTGGGGAACCTGCCTACTATTGTGGGGGAAATGCTAACCTAATTTGGGAATCTGCCTACTGTTGTGGGGGAGCTGCCTACTATTGTGGGGGAGCTGCCTACTATTGTGGGGGAGCTGCCTACTATTGTGGGGTAACTCCCGACCTAATGTGGGGGAGCTGGCAAACTAATGTGGGGAATCTAATCTAATGAGCGGAGCGCTGCATTTTACCAGAAGACGGGGAGAAGTCATTTTCGGTATCGGTTTCGGCCGGACATTTTTTTTTATTTCGGTTTCGTTTCGGTTCTGAAATTTCCATTTCGGTGCACCTCTAATCACAATTCATATGGGCAGGTAGACGCCCCAGAGATTCTTCTTTATCGTCCAGTTAAAGAAGGAGGAAGTTCCTGTCTACGAACTTATTTCCATGCAGTTTTAATAGATCAGCTTAAAAGATGGTGGTGGCAAAAAGATTCCCCACATTGGGTGGATATAGAAGCGGAGCTATTAGGATCACCCTCCTTGTGCAACTTCTTGTGGTCTCTTTGATTCAACTCTACCTTACTTCCTTCTGTTTCATGTCCTACTATAACAGCAGCTATTAAAATCTGGAGTAAATTGGAATACATGAAGGTCCTGTGCCCATGGCGAGTAAAGGATATTCCACTCACAGCAATAAGTAGTTATTTAAAGGACCTAAAAAACCTTGGATTAGAGCAGGTATACATACTGTCTTTTCCAGTTTTTCTTCCTTTCTTCTTTTTCTTCTATTGTCTCAGCTTTTTCTCTTTCACATAAGGAGTTTTATAAATACTTAAGAATATAGCATTTCCTTAGCTCTTTAGTGTGGCCCCAGGTAACCAATAGAACAAATTATGAAAGGTTTTTCCTTAATAATAAGGCATTTACCAAGGGAATCTCTGTGGCTTACACAGAGCTTTTGCAGATAAATAAACCTCAATGTTTTACATTCCAGCAAAGATGGAAGGAAGATCAGGGTCAAAAATTTACAGTTGAGCAATGAGGATTCGTATTTGTATACACAGGAAAACATCTAGATGTGCTAATCATTTTGAATCTTCACAGAAATTACTATATAGGTGGTATTATACTCCTGTCCGCCTTGCTAAATTGTATCCTTTGTCTTCTAACTGCTGCTGGAGATGTGGTAATGGAGTAGATACACTGATCAACATTTGGTGGACATGTGACCTTATCCGCCCCTTTTGGTTGAATATTAAATACCTACTTCAGCAGCTCCTCTCTACCCCTCTTAGTTGGGGGCCTGAAGTGGCCTTATTATTTCTAACCCTAGAAAATACTCCTATAGACCATCTGGTTATTATTTATCATGTCCTTACTGTGGCAAGAATCTCCATTGCTCAATGTTGGAAATCGGAAGACATCCCAGAGATTGCAGTGATTAAAGCTACCGTTCACCGTAATCTTACGTTGGAGGGAATTATAACTAGGCAAGGGGGACTCAGGGAACAAGAACCGATAGGTGGAGCAAGGAGATTGAGGCTATGAAATGGATTCAATCGGTATTTAATTTATACGTCTGTTTCTTTGTGTGTTTCCCTTTTCTTTTCCCCTTTTTGCTTCTTTCTTTTCTTTGTGTTTTTACATATGATTGGCATTTGCTCCTTAAAGTAGGAGTTGTAATTTTATGTTATCTTCTTTAAAAACTAAATAAAACGTTTAAAAAAAAGAAATGGTCACACAAACAATGCACTTTTGATGCTTCAATATATTACATTTAATGAAGTTTCCTCTGTTCTTATTTGTTTATAACAAAATAGGAATTCAAAATGGAATATCTATAAAGTGTGTACCTACTCCATATGGTTTTACCTCAAATGACCTTACAAGCATTCAAAAATTGATAGAAACACAACAATCCTTCATGAAACAGTGTTTTTTGTTCACCCAAGACCCATGTAGGATTGCAAATCTGTTACAATATATTCTCTTTAGTCAATTTTAAATACCGTATTTTCCGGCATATTAGATGACTTTTAAACCCGGTAAAATGTTTTCAAAAGTCAGGGGTCGTCTTATACGTCGGGTGCTGCAGTAGGCCGGGACTCCCGAGGTATGGATTATCCATACCCCGGGCGTCCCGGCCGAGAATAATTTCCCCCTTCACATTCGGGACATCCCTGTGTCCCAAAAGATCTTTGCGGGACACAAGGATGTCCCAGTTACCTTTCCAGTGACATCCAGTGTGTGCGCCCATAGAAACAGAAGAGCAGAGAGGACACACATGCATGGTAAGTTACCAGCGGCACATCATCTTTGGTGCTCTGACCCCTGCTCCTCCAGTCCCGGGACCTACTGCTATGGCCTATAGGCAATAGCAGTAGATTGTGACCCCGGACCGAGGAGGGGTGGTCGGAGCACTGAGGTGAGGCAGTACACAGGCATATAGCCTCCAGCCATACACTGAGTATAATTCCCCCACTGCTAACCTAATGTGGGGGAACTATGCTGGCGACCTAATATGGGGGAACTATGCTGCAACCTAATGTGGGGGAACTATGCTGACAACCTAATGTGGGGAACTATGCTGAAAACCTAATGTGGGGCAACTATGATGACAACCTAATGTAGGGGGAACTATGCGGACAACCTAATGTGGGGGAAACTATGCTGACAACCTAATGTGGGGGAACTATGCTGAAAACCTAATGTGGGGGCAACAATACTGCCAACCTAATGTGGGGGAACTATGCTGACAACCTAATGTAGGGGGAACTGTGCTGCCTATAAAATGGGAATGGTTGGTGATATTAACTTCCTGTGTTACGCCGAGCGCTCCGGGTCCCCGCTCCTCCCCGGAGCACTCGCTTCTCTCTCGCTACCGCAGCGCTCCGGGCAGCTCCACTGACCCGGTGCGCTGCGATACCGTCTCCAGCCGGGATGCGATTCGCGATACGGGTAGCGCCCGCTCGCGATGCGCATCCCGGCTCCCGTACCTGACTCGCTCTCCGTCTGTCCTGTCCCGGCGCGCGCGGCCCCGCTCCCTAGGGTGCGCGCGCGCTGGGTCTCTGCGATTTAAAGGGCCACTGCGCCGCTGATTGGCGCAGTGGTTCCAATTAGTGTGTTCACCTGTGCACTCCCTATTTATACCTCACTTCCCCTTCACTCCCTCGCCGGATCTTGTTGCCATTGTGCCAGTGAAAGCGTTTCCTTGTGTGTTCCTAGCCTGTGTTCCAGACCTCCTGCCGTTGCCCCTGACTACGATCCTTGCTGCCTGCCCCGACCTTCTGCTACGTCCGACCTTGCTTCTGTCTACTCCCTTGTACCGCGCCTATCTTCAGCAGTCAGAGAGGTTGAGCCGTTGCTAGTGGATACGACCTGGTCACTACCGCCGCAGCAAGACCATCCCGCTTTGCGGCGGGCTCTGGTGAAAACCAGTAGTGACTTAGAACCGATCCACTAGCACGGTCCACGCCAATCCCTCTCTGGCACAGAGGATCCACTACCTGCCAGCCGGCATCGTGACAGTAGATCCGGCCATGGATCCCGCTGAAGTTCCTCTGCCAGTTGTCGCCGACCTCACCACGGTGGTCGCCCAGCAGTCACAACAGATAGCGCAACAAGGCCAACAGCTGTCTCAACTGACCGTGATGCTACAGCAGCTACTACCACAGCTTCAGCAATCATCTCCTCCGCCAGCTCCTGCACCTCCTCCGCAGCGAGTGGCCGCTTCTGGTCTACGACTATCCTTGCCGGATAAATTTGATGGGGACTCTAAATTCTGCCGTGGCTTTCTTTCCCAATGTTCCCTGCACTTGGAGATGATGTCGGACCAGTTTCCTACTGAAAGGTCTAAGGTGGCTTTCGTAGTCAGCCTTTTGTCTGGAAAAGCTCTGTCATGGGCCACACCGCTCTGGGACCGCAATGACCCCGTCACTGCCTCTATACACTCCTTCTTCTCGGAAATTCGAAGTGTCTTTGAGGAACCTGCCCGAGCCTCTTCTGCTGAGACTGCCCTGTTGAACCTGGTCCAGGGTAATTCTTCCGTTGGCGAGTACGCCGTACAATTCCGTACTCTTGCTTCAGAATTATCCTGGAATAATGAGGCCCTCTGCGCGACCTTTAAAAAAGGCCTATCCAGCAACATTAAAGATGTTCTGGCCGCACGAGAAATCCCTGCTAACCTACATGAATTCATCCATCTTGCCACTCGCATTGACATGCGTTTTTCCGAAAGGCGTCAGGAGCTCCGCCAGGATATGGACTTTGTTCTCACAAGGCGTTTTTTCTCCCCGGCACCACTCTCCTCTGGTCCCCTGCAATCCGTTCCTGTGCCTCCCGCCGTGGAGGCTATGCAGGTCGACCGGTCTCGCCTGACACCTCAAGAGAGGACACGACGCCGCATGGAGAATCTCTGCCTGTACTGTGCCAGTACCGAACACTTCCTGAAGGATTGTCCTATCCGTCCTCCCCGCCTGGAAAGACGTACGCTGACTCCGCACAAAGGTGAGACAGTCCTTGATGTCTACTCTGCTTCTCCACGTCTTACTGTGCCTGTGCGGATATCTGCCTCTGCCTTCTCCTTCTCTACTATGGCCTTCTTGGATTCCGGATCTGCAGGAAATTTTATTTTGGCCTCTCTCGTCAACAGGTTCAACATCCCAGTGACCAGTCTCGCCAGACCCCTCTACATCAATTGTGTAAACAATGAAAGATTGGACTGTACCATACGTCTCCGCACGGAGCCCCTTCTAATGTGCATCGGACCTCATCACGAGAAGATTGAATTTTTGGTCCTCCCCAATTGCACTTCCGAAATCCTCCTTGGACTACCCTGGCTTCAACTCCATTCCCCAACCCTGGATTGGTCCACTGGGGAGATCAAGAGTTGGGGGCCCTCTTGTTTCAAGGACTGCCTAAAACCGGTTCCCAGTACCCCTTGCCGTGACTCTGTGGTTCCCCCGGTAACCGGTCTCCCTAAGGCCTATATGGACTTTGCGGATGTTTTTTGCAAAAAACAAGCTGAGACTCTACCTCCTCACAGGCCTTATGATTGTCCTATTGACCTCCTCCCGGGCACTACTCCACCCCGGGGCAGAATCTATCCTCTGTCCGCCCCAGAGACTCTTGCTGTGTCGGAGTACATCCAGGAAAATTTAAAAAAAGGCTTTATCCGTAAATCCTCCTCTCCTGCCGGAGCCGGATTTTTCTTTGTGTCCAAAAAAGATGGCTCTCTACGTCCTTGCATTGACTACCGCGGTCTTAATAAAATCACGGTAAAGAACCGCTACCCCCTACCCCTCATCTCTGAACTCTTTGATCGCCTCCAAGGTGCCCA
Organism: Hyla sarda; assembly: GCF_029499605.1. Classification (NCBI taxonomy): domain Eukaryota; kingdom Metazoa; phylum Chordata; class Amphibia; order Anura; family Hylidae; genus Hyla; species Hyla sarda. The sequence continues at coordinate 166,454,332 of NC_079196.1, read as the reverse complement.
CATCTTTACCAAACTGGACTTAAGAGGTGCTTATAATCTCATCCGCATCAGAGAGGGGGATGAATGGAAAACGGCATTTAACACTAGTGATGGACACTTTGAGTATCTGGTCATGCCCTTTGGCCTGTGCAACGCCCCTGCCGTCTTCCAAGACTTTGTTAATGACATTTTTCGTGATCTCTTATACTCCTGTGTTGTTGTATATCTGGACGATATCCTGATTTTTTCTGCCAATCTAGAAGAACACCGCCAGCATGTCCGTATGGTTCTTCAGAGACTTCGTGACAATCAACTTTATGCCAAGATAGAGAAATGTCTGTTTGAATGCCAATCTCTTCCTTTCCTAGGATACTTGGTCTCTGGCCAAGGACTACAAATGGATCCAGACAAACTCTCTGCCGTCTTAGATTGGCCACGCCCCTCCGGACTCCGTGCTATCCAACGTTTTTTGGGGTTCGCCAATTATTACAGGCAATTTATTCCACATTTTTCTACCGTTGTGGCCCCTATCGTGGCTTTAACCAAAAAAAATGCCAATCCCAAGTCTTGGCCTCCTCAAGCGGAAGACGCCTTTAAACGGCTCAAGTCTGCCTTTTCTCCGGCTCCTGTGCTCTCCAGACCTGACCCATCTAAACCCTTCCTATTGGAGGTTGATGCCTCCTCTGTAGGAGCAGGAGCGGTCCTTCTACAAAAAAATTCTTCCGGGCATGCTGTTACTTGTGGTTTTTTTTCTAGGACCTTCTCTCCGGCGGAGAGGAACTACTCCATCGGGGATCGAGAGCTTCTAGCCATTAAATTAGCACTTGAGGAATGGAGGCATCTGCTGGAGGGATCAAGATTTCCAGTTATTATTTACACCGATCACAAGAACCTCTCCTATCTCCAGTCTGCCCAACGGCTGAATCCTCGCCAGGCCAGGTGGTCTCTGTTCTTTGCCCGATTTAATTTTGAAATTCACTTTCGGCCTGCCGATAAGAACATTAGGGCCGATGCTCTCTCTCGTTCCTCGGATGCCTCGGAAGTTGAACTCTCTCCGCAACACATCATTCCTCCTGACTGCCTGATTTCCACTTCTCCAGCCTCCATCAGGCAAACTCCTCCAGGGAAGACCTTCGTCACTCCACGCCAACGCCTCGGAATCCTCAAATGGGGTCACTCCTCCCATCTCGCAGGCCATGCGGGCATCAAGAAATCTGTGCAACTCATCTCTCGCTTCTATTGGTGGCCGACTCTGGAGACGGATGTCGTGGACTTTGTGCGAGCCTGCACTGTCTGTGCCCGGGATAAGACTCCTCGCCAGAAGCCCGCTGGTTTTCTTCATCCTCTGCCTGTCCCCGAACAGCCTTGGTCTCTGATTGGTATGGATTTTATTACAGACCTACCCCCATCCCGTGGCAACACTGTTGTTTGGGTGGTCGTTGATCGATTCTCCAAGATGGCACATTTCATCCCTCTTCCTGGTCTTCCTTCAGCGCCTCAGTTGGCTAAACAATTTTTTGTACACATTTTTCGTCTTCACGGGTTGCCCACACAGATAGTCTCGGATAGAGGCGTCCAATTCGTGTCAAAATTCTGGAGGGCTCTCTGTAAACAACTCAAGATTAAATTAAACTTTTCTTCTGCATATCATCCTCAATCCAATGGACAAGTAGAAAGAATTAACCAGGTCTTGGGTGATTATTTACGACATTTTGTTTCCTCCCGCCAGGATGATTGGGCAGATCTTCTACCATGGGCCGAATTCTCGTATAACTTTAGAGTCTCTGAATCTTCCTCCAAATCCCCATTTTTCGTGGTGTACGGCCGTCACCCTCTTCCCCCCCTCCCTACTCCCTTGCCCTCTGGTTTGCCCGCTGTAGATGAAGTGACTCGTGATCTTTCCACCATATGGAAAGAGACCCAAGATTCTCTTTTACAGGCTTCATCTCGCATGAAAAAGTTTGCCGATAAGAAAAGAAGAGCTCCCCCCATTTTTGCTCCCGGAGACAAGGTATGGCTCTCCGCTAAATATGTCCGCTTTCGTGTCCCCAGTTACAAACTGGGTCCACGCTATCTTGGTCCTTTCAAAGTCTTGTGCCAAATTAATCCTTCTTCTTCCTCCTTCTCTCCGTATTCCTAATGCCTTTCATGTCTCTCTTCTTAAACCACTCATCATCAACCGTTTCTCTCCCAAATTAGTTTCTCCCACTCCTGTCTCCGGTTCTTCTGACGTCTTCTCAGTGAAAGAGATACTGGCCTCCAAGACGGTCAGAGGAAAAAGGTTCTTTTTAGTGGATTGGGAGGGCTGTGGACCTGAAGAGAGATCCTGGGAACCTGAGGACAACATCCTAGACAAAAGTCTGCTCCTCAGGTTCTCAGGCTCTAAGAAGAGGGGGAGACCCAAGGGGGGGGGGTACTGTTACGCCGAGCGCTCCGGGTCCCCGCTCCTCCCCGGAGCGCTCGCTTCTCTCTCGCTACCGCAGCGCTCCGGGCAGCTCCACTGGCCCGGTGCGCTGCGATACCGTCTCCAGCCGGGATGCGATTCGCGATGCGGGTAGCGCCCGCTCGCGATGCGCATCCCGGCTCCCGTACCTGACTCGCTCTCCGTCTGTCCTGTCCCGGCGCGCGCGGCCCCGCTCCCTAGGGCGCGCGCGCGCCGGGTCTCTGCGATTTAAAGGGCCACTGCGCCGCTGATTGGCGCAGTGGTTCCAATTAGTGTGTTCACCTGTGCACTCCCTATTTATACCTCACTTCCCCTTCACTCCCTCGCCGGATCTTGTTGCCATTGTGCCAGTGAAAGCGTTTCCTTGTGTGTTCCTAGCCTGTGTTCCAGACCTCCTGCCGTTGCCCCTGACTACGATCCTTGCTGCCTGCCCCGACCTTCTGCTACGTCCGACCTTGCTTCTGTCTACTCCCTTGTACCGCGCCTATCTTCAGCAGTCAGAGAGGTTGAGCCGTTGCTAGTGGATACGACCTGGTCACTACCGCCGCAGCAAGACCATCCCGCTTTGCGGCGGGCTCTGGTGAAAACCAGTAGTGACTAAGAACCGATCCACTAGCACGGTCCACGCCAATCCCTCTCTGGCACAGAGGATCCACTACCTGCCAGCCGGCATCGTGACATCCTGTTTGTGGCACATTAGTATATGTGAGGGGGGAAACTTTTCAAGATGGGTGGTGACCATGGCGGCCATTTTGAAGTTGGCCATTTTGAATCCAATTTTTGTTTTTTCAATGGGAAGAGGGTCATGTGACACATCAAACTTATTGGGAATTTCACAAGAAAAACATTGATGTGCTTGGTTTTAACATAACTTTATTCTTTCATGAGTTATTTACAAGTTTCTGACCACTTATAAAATGTGTTCAATGTGCTGCCCATTGTGTTGGATTGTCAATGCAACCCTCTTCTCCCACTCTTCACACACTGATAGCAACACCGCAGGAGAAATGCTAGCACAGGCTTGCAGTATTCGTAGTTTCAGGTAGTGCACACCTCGTATCTTCACAGCATGGACAATTGCCTTCAGATGACCCCAAAGATAAAAGTCTATAGGGGTCAGATCGGGAGACCTTGGGGGTCATTCAACTGGCCCACGACGACCAATCCACTTTCCAGGAAATTGTTCATCTAGGAATGCTCGGACCTGACACCCATAATGTGGTGGTGCACCATCTTGCTGGAAAAACTCAGGGAATGTGCCAGCTTCAGTGCATAAAGAGGGAAACATATCATCATGTAGGCCACTGGATATGCGAAATTGCTACATGATGATGTGTTTCCCTCTTTATGCACTGAAGCTGGCACGTTCCCTGAGTTTTTCCAGCAAGCTGGTGCACCACCACATTATGGGTGTCAGGTCCGAGCATTCCTAGCTGAACAGTTTCCTGGAAAGTGGATTGGTCATCGTGGGCCAGTTGAATGGCCCCCAAGGTCTCCCGATCTGACCCCCATAGACATTTATCTTACGAGATGTGCAGCACCTGAAACTACGGATATTGGAAGCCTGTGCTAGCATTTCTCCTGCGGTGTTGCTATCAGTGCATTGACAATCCAACACAATGGGCAGGAGATTGAACACATTTCATAAGTGGTCAGAAACTTGTAAATGACTCATGAAAAAAGTTACGTTAAAACCAAGCACATCATTGTGAATTTTTTCTTGTGAAATTCCCAATAAGTTTGATGTGTCACATGACCCTTTTCCTATTGAAAAAACAAAAGATGGATTCAAAATGGCTGACTTTAAAATGGCCAGCGTGGTCCCCACCCATCTTGAAAAGTTTCCCCCCTCACATATACTAATGTGCCACAAACAAGAAGTTAGTATCACCAATCATTCCCATTTTATTAAAGTATCCATATAAATGTCCCAACCTGTATATATACCTGTATATATATATATATATATATATATATATATATATATATATATAGATCTTTATAAACATGTCAATGTCACTGTGTATGAAGTATTCTGAATCTTAGGTAGATTACGATACTGTTCTTATGTTCTTTAGACAGCAGGAGAAATACATATATCTTCATGTAAATAGTACAGATGTCTCCCTGTTTTCTGTTGCATTTGTTAAGTTTTGGATTTTTTTTTTCCAGAATAATACTGCATAAGGAAATATAAAATATACTGTTACGCCGAGCGCTCCGGGTCCCTGCTCCTCCCCGGAGCGCTCGCGGCGTTCTCCTCTCTGCAGCGCCCCGGTCAGACCCGCTGACCGGGAGCGCTGCACTGACATTCACCATGGGGATGTGATTCGCATAGCGGGACGCGCCCGCTCGCAAATCGCATCCCAAGCCACTTACCCGTCCCGGTCCCCGGCTGTCACGTTCTGGCGCGCGCGGCTCCGGTCTCTAGGGCAGGTGCGCCAGCTCTCTAAGATTTAAAGGGCCAGTGCACCAATGATTGGTGCCTGGCCCAATCAGTCTTATTAGCCTCCACCTGCTCCCTGTCTATTTAACCTCACTTCCCCTACACTTCCTTGCCGGATCTTGTTGCCTTGTGCCAGAGAAAGCGTTTAATGTTGTCCAAAGCCTGTGTTTCCAGACCTTCTGCTATTGCTATTGACTACGAACCTTGCCGCCTGCCCCGACCTTCTGCTACGTCTGACCTTGCTTCTGCCTAGTCCTTCTGTCCCACGCCTTCTCATCAGTCAGCGAGGTTGAGCCGTTGCCGGTGGATACGACCTGGTTGCTACCGCCGCAGCAAGACCATCCCGCTTTGCGGCGGGCTCTCGTGAATACCAGTAGCAACCCTAGAACCGGTCCACCGACACGGTCCACGCCAATCCCTCGCTGACACAGAGGATCCACATCCAGCCTGCCGAATTGTAACAGTAGATTCGGCAATGGATCCCGCTGAGGTGCCGCTGCCAAGTCTCGCTGACTTACCCACGGTGGTCGCCCAGCAATTGCAGCAAATTGCCCAACAAGGACAGCAGCTGTCGCAGTTGACCGCCATGTTACAGCAACTTCTGCCACTGCTACAGCAGCAACCATCTCCTCCTCCAGCTCCGGCACCTCCTCCGCAGCGAGTGGCCGCTCCTAGCCTCCGCTTGTCCCTGCCGGACAAATTTGATGGTGACTCTAGACTCTGCCGTGGCTTCCTGTCTCAATGTTCCCTACATATGGAGATGTTGTCGGACCAATTTCCTACAGAACGGTCTAAGGTGGCGTTCGTAGTTAGTCTTCTGTCTGGAAAGGCCTTGTCTTGGGCCACACCGCTCTGGGACCGCAATGATCCTGCCACAGCCACAGTCCTTCTTCGCTGAAGTCCGTAGTGTCTTCGAGGAACCAGCCCGAGCTTCTTCTGCCGAGACTGCCCTGCTGAACCTGGTCCAGGGTAATTCTTCAGTAGGCGAGTACGCCATCCAATTTCGTACTCTCGCCTCCGAATTATCTTGGAATAATGAGGCCCTCTGCGCGACCTTTAAAAAAGGCCTATCCAGTAACATCAAGGATGTGCTGGCCGCACGAGAGATTCCTGCCAACCTGCATGAACTTATCCATTTGGCCACCCGCATTGACATGCGTTTTTCTGAAAGACACCAGGAGCTCCGCCAGGAAAAAGACCTTGATCTCTGGGCACCTCTCTCACAGTATCCTTTGCAATCTACCCCTGTGCCTCCCGCCGAGGAGGCTATGCAAGTGGATCGGTCTCGCCTGATCCTTGGAGAGAGGACTCGCCGTAGGGATAAAAATTTATGTCTGTACTGCGCTAGTACCGAACATTTCTTGGTGGATTGCCCTATTCGTCCTCCACGTCTGGGAAATGCATGCACGCACCCAGCTCACGTGGGTGTGGCGTCTCTTGGTACGATGTCTGCTTCTCCACGTCTCACTGTGCCCGTGCGGATTTCTTCTTCTGCCAACTCCTCCCTCTCAGCCGTGGCCTTCTTGGACTCTGGTTCTTCTGGAAATTTTCTTCTGGCCTCTTTGGTTAATAGGTTCTGCATCCCGGTGACCCGTCTCATCAAGCCGTTCTACATTTCTTCGGTCAATGGAGTGAAATTGGACTGCACTGTGCGTTACCGCACAGAGCCCTTGCTTATGAGCATTGGACTGCATTACGAGAAAATTTAATTTTTCGTCCTGCCCAACTGCACCTCTGAAGTCCTCCTCGGTCTGCCATGGCTCCAGCATTATTCTCCCACCCTTGACTGGACCACCGGGGAGATCAAGAATTGTGGTCCTGCTTGCCGCAAGAAATGCCTCACGTCTGCTCTCAGTCCCGTCTGTCGGGCCTCAGTGTCTCCTCCTGTGCCTGGTCTCCCCAAGGCCTATCAGGACTGTGCCGTGCCTCCTCATACCCCCCGTCCTGGTGACACTCTGCCCCGTGACAAGCTTCACTCTCTGCCCCCCCTCCCCATTCCCACTTCTTCTGGATTACCGGCCGCTGATGTAGCTACCCAGGACTTTTTTTTGTTCCGGAAGGAAACTCAACAGGTGCCCCCTATGTTCTCTTCTCATTTGAAGGGACAAGGAGACAAAAAGAGGGGGAGACCTAAGGGGGGGGTACTGTTACGCCGAGTGCTCTGGGTCCCTGCTCCTCCCCGGAGCGCACGCGGCGTTCTCCTCTCTGCAGCGCCCCGGTCAGACCCGCTGACCGGGAGCGCCGCACTGACATTCACCATGGGGATGCGATTCGCATAGTGGGACGCGCTCGCTCGCGAATCGCATCCCAAGCCACTTACCCGTCCCGGTCCCCGGCTGTCACGTTCTGACGCGCGCGGCTCCGCTCTCTAGGGCGTGCGCGCCAGCTCTTTAAGATTTAAAGGGCCAGTTCACCGATGATTGGTGCCTGGCCCAATCAGTCTTATTAGCCTCCACCTGCTCCCTGTCTATTTAACCTCACTTCCCCTGCACTTCCTTGCAGGATCTTGTTGCCTTGTGCCAGAGAAAGCGTTTAGTGTTGTCCAAAGCCTGTGTTTCCAGACCTTCTGCTATTGCTATTGACTACGAACCTTGCCGCCTGCCCCGACCTTCTGCTACGTCTGACCTTGCCTCTGCCTAGTCCTTCTGTCCCACGCCTTCTCAGCAGTCAGCGAGGTTGAGCCGTTGCCGGTGGATACGACCTGGTTGCTACCGCCGCAGCAAGACCATCCCGCTTTGCGGCGGGCTCTGGTGAATACCAGTAGCAACCCTAGAACCGGTCCACCGACACGGTCCACGCCAATCCCTCGCTGACACAGAGGATCCACATCCAGCCTGCCGAATCGTAACATATACTACAAAAAATGCTACACAAATGTGTAGTTTTCATTTATTTTAAGTGTGTTTTTGGGCCAGGGGCATTTTTTCTAAATAAAGCTTTTTCTAGACCTTATCGGCAGGCATTTATGCTACTTAATAAAACACGTGTAAGAGTAAATTCACATGTACATAATCCACTGCTGAAAAAATCAGCAACATATATGCTGCTGGGCCAATGAAGTTAATGGGTAGCTAAAAATTCCACCGCAGATTATGTACACATGAATGTTCCCTAAATTTGTGTTGTCGTTTTCACATTACAAATTATAGGCTTAAAAGAGAAACCTCTATATCAAATGATTGGGCGGGTGCCTCACACACTAGTTTTTGATCCCATTTTCGAACCAAAGCCAGACTTAGCTGGAGGCAGAAGTGTAATTCTTTCCTTTATATTGTCCTTTCCCCTTTAATCAACTGTTGGCGTTGTCTTAAAAAAATTTATAAAATAGTGCTACAAAAACTGGCACAAAAATCTGAGTGAAACCAACCTTAACTCCGAGAGGACCCATGACGTAAATATACATCATGGTGCCCTAGGACTTAGTGCACCATGATGTACATTTACATCATGAACATTAAGCGGAAGAAGGAGCAATGTTAGCTTCATGCATAATGGATCTCGGGACCTTGCCGCTAATGGCAGACATGAGTGATCATGCTAATGCTCACCATTGACCCTTTAGATGCCATAAATAATTATTACAACATGTAATGTAGTTGCAGTGCTTATTTACACTCAACGGACCATCTGTAGAGCGATTGTGGGGGTCCGATGAATAAAAATGGTGGCCAAATGTCTCCTTACCTCCTTCATGCTGTGCTTCTGGAATCCACATGCATAGTTTGCCTTCTGGTAGCACTGAACAGTAATAGTAATCCAAAGAATGCTATCAATTGTCCCCTGTGGTGAAGTCATCAAAATTTGTTTAAACTATAAATAAGCCCCTTCCCCCAAGATAATGAAATCACCCCCTTTCCCATTTTACAAATTAAAACAAAAGCAAAATAAATAAACATATTTAGTATTAAAATTTAGTATAAACATATTTAGTACAACCACATGCAGAAATGTCCAAACTATTAACATTTTAAAGCAAAAAAGGTAGAAAACTGGGTCTATAGTAGCGCTGGTCCTAATTCTGTTATTGAAATTCTCAGATCCTCAGATCATGATTTAGCAGGTTTATTTCGTACAAGTACAAAAAACAACGTGTATCCGGCTCAGATTGAGCCCTTTGTCAGGTACATGCATACAAGTATACAGTGATCCTATAATTATGTTCCCACTACTAAATGTAAAAGGTTAGGTCAATTTAGCCATTCCTGAAGGAACTAGAGCAATGGCCAGACATGACAGGATGTGTTTACACAAAACTCTTCTTACATATTACATATTAAAAACAGCATATATAACACAGAAAGAGGGGTTGCAAGTAATCCCAATATAGAAGTAAGTAGAAATAATAAAATAAGAAATAGATTGTATAAAGATGTTTTAAGAAAAATATTGTTTTGATCATCGGGTAGAATACAGACATAGCGCACATCTACAATCTTGTATAATGATCTGATTGCTTCTCAGCATAATATCAAAAACTAACAGGTTGTTAGTATACATTTTTGATCAAAAAGTACAAACCCACTCGCCACGTCAAGGCCACCTATTCAGAGTGGGTCCCTAACATCCCTAGCATAAAATGGCGTAGCACCGGGCGGCGACCACCACCGCCGCGACACAGGTGCCCACGGGGGGGTAGCGACCCACTGGCAGAGCGGCCCCAATGCCATTCAAACCAGTCAGTGGGCCGCACCCGCCCGCAGACACAGCGCCACGGCAGCAACGGACGCCGCCCTGCACCACACCAGTGTGAACAAGGTGTAATGGCTCACTTACCCTGCTCTCCCAGTCAGACTGGGAGGCTGCCAGGAGTGAAATGGCCCTAGTGTGGCTAATTACCACCTATATAGGGTTGGGCTGAGGGGGTGGGGAAGAGTGCAGCACATGTTAAAAAAAAAAAAGAAAAGGAAAGGATAGAAATCACAGTATGAATTTCGGGTAGAATACAGACATAGCGCACATCTACAATCTTGTATAATGATCTGATTGCTTCTCAGCATAATATCAAAAACTAACAGGTTGTTAGTATACATTTTTGATCAAATGTATACTAACAACCTGTTAGTTTTTGATATTGTGCTGAGAAGCAATCAGATCATTATACAAGATTGTAGATGTGTGCTATGTCTGTATTCTACTCGAATTCATATTGTGATTTCTATCCTTTCTTTTTTTTTTTTTTTGAACATGTGCTGCACTCTTCCCCACCCCCTCAGCCCAAACCTATATAGGTGGTAATTAGCCACACTAGGGCCATTTCACTCCTAGCAGCCTCCCAGTCTGACTGGGAGAGCAAGGTAAGTGAGCCATTACACCTTGTTCACACTGGTGAGGTGCGGGGCGGCGTCCGTTGCTGCCGTGGCGCTGTGTCTGCGGGCGGGTGTGGCCTATAGACTGGTTTGAGAGGCATTGGGGCCGCTCTGCCAGTGGATCGCTCCCCCCCGTGGGCACCTGTGTCGTGGCGGTGGTGGTCGCCGCCCGGTGCTACGCCATTTTATGCTAGGGATGTTAGGGACCCACTCTGAATAGGTGGCCTTGACGTGGCGAGTGGGCTTGTACTTTTTGATCAAAAATGTATACTAACAACCTGTTAGTTTTTGATATTGAGCTGAGAAGCAATCAGATCATTATACAAGATTGTAGATGTGCGCTATGTCTGTATTCTACTCGAATTCATATTGTTTTGATCATATTGACCCACAGAATAAAGAGAACATGTCAGTTTTATCATAAAGTTCCCCCCCCCCTACACCTATTAATGGCAAAATTATATTTTTGATTTCCCTTTTCTCCCAAAAATGTTTGACAGAATGACTTTCAAACTGAAAATGAATCCTATTGCATAAATCATTTGTTGTCTTTTCCAGAATATTTTTTGACTGTAGTAATATTTTATGTATCAAGAATATTGCAGATTTGGTTTTATTTTTCAGTGATCATAAATTCTGTAACTTCAAAATTCCACATTTTCAAATAAAAAATACTTTCTTTAATATTCATTAAAACTTTACTACTTTATAACATAGATTGTCAGAACCTTCGTAAAATGTATGGAAGGGTAGAAAGATATTCACTTAAAAAATGTTTTTAATCTTCTCTTTGTTAACTATGAATAAATAAATTTGTCATCAAATTATGAACTGCATCTTCCCGAGAATGTTTAATATGTCTAAGTCTTAATTTATTACATAGCCCTTAATTGTACATCTCTTCCTAGAGGTTTGTGATTACTGTCCTGTGAAATGTTTTGATTTAATGCCGAACCTTTCTCGAAATTCTATGAGCGTAAATAAAGAAAATATAGTGGTGGTTCAAGTTTTGATTAATAGGCTTCTAAAGTGAAAAAAGAACATAAAAATATCACAATAAATCAAACATATGTCAATGTGCGAAATGTTTTGTGCATGAAACAATTCCTAAAAATGTGCTTGGTTTAATCCACATCTAAACCTTTGCTTCCTGGTATCAAAGGTTTAATCATAACTGTGGAATAAGCACAAAGATGCTACAAATAAATTGAAACAAGTGCAAACAAATAATCATTGGTTATTTTGTTATGGATAAATGGGATTGTCGGCTTTACACATTTTTTTCTTTTTAATATTTCTATGATTCCTGCTGTTAAGACCCATAGAATCAGCTGTAATCTTTAGATCAGTAGCAAGTGTTTAATTCTCCTACCTAAAATCAATAAGCCAAACATGTAATGGACAGTAATGTCAGGTCTGGCAGTCTAAAAAGGGAACCTCACCTTTATATCTCAATATGCCCCAATAACGTGGTTGAGCAGAGCTGTGTCTAAGGCCAAAGCTTCAGAGTATTCTCTTCTATCCCCATACACATTACACCAAGATCTTAAATGGGTTATCCAGGAATAGCAAAACACAGCTACTTTCTTTCAAAAAACGCTCCCCATCTGTCTCCAGGTTGGGTGTGGTTCTGCAGCTCAGTTCCATTGAAGGGAATGGAGCCAATTTGTGAAACCACACCCAGCCTGGAGACAGTGGGACTGTCTTTGAAATAAATTACAAAAAAATATATAGGAGAGGCTCTTATCAAACTAATAGCTTAAGACCCGAGCAACTCAAATGGCACCTATACCCACGGTGTCGAAAAAATGAAGAATAATGGTAAAGAAATTTAAGCTCAGGGTCATGAATAATGGGTTTAAAGAATTTTTATTTGGACGTATTTATATAATATGTGTGCCGTGACTCACAGGGCCCTTGTGGGTCAGCGGGAACACAAGATAAAACAACAGTGCAGTACAATGGATAGTATTGCAATAAAATTTGTTAAAAATAATTAAACTTTTAAAAGTATAATACATAAAAGTGATCACACGTCTGTGGATAATCCAGTCTAAATAGTTTAACAGTAATTGCACAAGTCTTATATTCAGATGGATGGTGCAGCAGAGAATATGATTAAATGGAGTGCAGGGTATATTGGTTACTTGTGAGAATAAGCTGTGTTTAGGATAGTTAGTATCCGTTAGTAATAGTTGGTAACAATTTCTGCATATGCCTGCAGTAATAGGTAATGTCTCGGCTCTCTGAGCAGGGAGCCCGCTGCTAGAGACTATGCTGTCTCACCATACACAGCGATATGGGCTTCAAAGTAGGTAACAATAATATTAGTGAGCTTCAAAGTTGGTAACAATGTCAGCATAAGCTTGCGTCGATATATGATGTCTCGGTTCTCTGAGGGGAGAGCCCGTTGCTAGAGACTCAGCCGTATCAATGTACGCAGTGATATTGGTGGGCTACAAAGTTGGGGACTGCAGCGCTTCAATTTAGAAATAAAGTCACATAAATGGTACCTTGTACGTGGATTGCAATAAAAGTCCCAGCTGTCTATAGAAGGGTAACGCTGTTAGCAACTCGGCCGTCTCAGATTGTACAGTGGCAGGGGTCTTTTAGAAGGCTGTGGCAGTTTTCCCAAGTTTGGCCGGAGAGTAAGCAGTGTCCTCGTGGCCATGGCAATGAGCACAAATTGTAAGTGCTTGGAGAGTGATGCAAATTCAATGACTCTGTATCCTAAGTAAAAGTTGTATGGTGTGGCACTTGGGGTTATAGCTGGACATATTTCAAGTCCTTCATAGGACTTTTCCTCAGAATCTGAACATATAAACAATGGCTGAGTCTCTAGTAGCTGGTTCTCGCTCAGAGAGCCGAGACATCATATATCACCGCAAGCTTATGCTGACATTGTTACCAACTTTGAAGCTCACTAATATTATTGTTACCTACTTTGAAACCCATATGGCTGCTTACGTTGAGACATTATAGTCTCTAGCAGCGGGCTCCCCGCTCAGAGAGCCGAGACATTACCTATTACTGCAGGCATATGCAGACATTGTTACCAACTATTACTAACGGATACTAACTATCCTAAACACAGTTTATTCTCACAAGTAACCATGTACTTCATTTAATCATGTTCTCAACTGCACCATCCATCTGAATATAAGACTTGTGCAATTACTGTTTAACTATTTAGGCTGGATTACCCACAGACGTGTGGTCACTTTTCTGTATTATTCTTTTAAAAGTTGAATTATTTTTAACAAATTTTATTGCCATACTATCCATTGTACTGCACTATTGTTTTATCTTGTGTTCCCGTCGACCCACAAGGGCCCTGTGAGTCACTGCACACATATTATATTAATACATCCAAATAAAAAAATTTAAACCCATTATTCACGACCCTGAGCCTCAATTTCTTTACCATTATTTTGAACTAAATTAGCTGTGTTTTTTTTTATTCCTGGATAACCCCTTTAAAGGGGTAATCCACCATAAGGTGATTTCAGTAGTACGTACCTGCCAGAACTGGGTATTTCCTATTGCATTTCATTCTCTAAACTACACATCCCATAGTTCCATGCTTGTAAGTATTAGGTCACTTTCCTCTCTCCCACACATCAGCCACCCCACCCAAACTCGGAGTACCCCTTTAATGCAATACACCAATGTTTCCTGATCTTGGTGCCTACAGCTGTTGCAAAATGAACTCTCATTAAAGAAAGAACAGCCATTGAAGCAGTACAGACTTCCTCTGATCACCTGACTAGTGATGTCAGGTCTCGACGCACTGCAACCTGGGAAATCTCGAGACATGAGTAATTTTGTATGCTGTTAAAAAAACTATTGGGGCGATAATCACAGAAGAATTGTGAGACCAGGTCACACACAGGTACAGACACTATATTATGAAATACACTAACTCTACAACCCCTGTAGATTAGTCAAATGAAAAAAGATCCTGGAATACCCCTTTAATTAAACTTGTCCCTGCCAATGCAATAAAATGTAACATTGCATACAGATCCCTATATATACCCATACATATTCCAAATATTCTGCCCACACAGTACCACCATGCTTCACATATTAATAGTACTTCTTTATGATACACATATACATACATTACACACATGTATGTGTGCATGTACACATGTATACTAGAGATGAGTCCAACTTTCTAAATTTACTTTGGGAGGATATGCTCTGAAATGTGCCAAAATGTGGATTTGATGACTGCTTTAAATTTGGCCCTTCATTCGCTAGGCCGGATGCCAAGTGCCCATCTATTGTACTAGTTGGTGTAAGTAGCAATGCATAAATCAGCATAGGGCACCACAGAAAGTGTTTTCAGAAGTAAAGACTCCTGTCAAAGACTCTAGTATACTGAGTGCAGAAGCATAAACTGTATGTAACACCACTTGTTAGCTGTTCTAACTATTATTTTGTAGTGTACCTGTCTGACTGAGGTGTAGAGATGGAGTGAGGAAAAACAAAATAACATTTAAAGTGGCTGAGCTGTAAGGCATTCAGTTTATGTCTCACTACTAAGTGTACGGAGTAGGAACCCCTGTCTGACATTGTAACTTCCAGTTAATTACACCACTGCAGCTTATCTAAATAATATCCTGACACGTTCATCAACTTCATCATTTCACTGGTAGTATGGAGTGAAAGAAATAGCGAGGGTATCAGTTATCAAAAATTGTAGAAACAAAATAATCCAAAAAAAGAGAAAAAAGAAGCTGCACTCACCGAACATTAACCTCTTAGGAACTAAGCCCATTTTCACCTTAAAGGGGTACTCCGGTGGAAAACTTTTTTTTTTTTTTTTAATCAACTGGTGCCAGAAAGTTAAATAGATTAGTAAATTACTTCTATTAAAAATTCTTAATCCTTCCAGTACTTATTAGCGGCTGTATACTACAGAATAAATTATTTTCTTTTTTATTTATTTTCTGTCACAACCACAGGACTCTCTCTGACACATCTGTCCATGTCAGGAACTGTCCAGAGCAGGAGAAAATCCCCATAGCAAACATATGCTCTGGACAGTACCTAAAATGGACAGAATAAATTATTTTCTTTTTGATTTATTTTCTGTCACAACCACAGGGCTCTCTCTGACACATCTGTCCATGTCAGGAACTGTCCAGAGCAGGAGAAAATCCCCATAGCAAACATATGCTCTGGACAGTACCTAAAATGGACAGAGTTGTCAACAAAGAGCACTGTGGTCTTGACAGAAAAGAAATTCCAAAAGAAAAGGATTTCCTCTGTAGTATACAACCGCTAATAAATACTGGAAGGATTAAGAATTTTTAATAGAAGTAATTTACAAATCTGCTTACCTTTCTTGCACCAGTTCATAAAAAAAAGTTTTCCACCAGAGAACCCCTTTAAGGACAAATTCTTGTTTTTGCATTTTTGTTTTTTCCTCCTTACACTTTCAATTTTGCTTTTTTTTTTGCGTCACTAATTTTACTTTGTAATGACACCACTTATTTTATAATATAACATGCTACAACATGCAATCTTCTGATTTCTTACACAGATCATTACTATGCCATAGCATAGCATTGAACAGTGCTCTTGGCGCTCTGCTGCTCCTTCCTGCTCATGGAGCAGTAGATCAACGATTGCACGATGGAGAGGCAGGTAAGCATCTTCCCATCATCCGGTAAGCTGATTACGACATCACGATTTTGTCGCGATAGTCCCGATCAGCACCGGAATTCTTTCATTTTTGCTTTAGACGCTACAATCAACTTTGATCTCAGTGTCTAAAGGGTTAATGCCGTGCATCCACCCGATCGGCCATGCCCGCCATTAGCCATGGGTCCTGGCTGGGACCCACCGGGTTAAACCCGGTAAACGGGACCAGGGCGTACAGGTATGCCCTGTGTCCTTAGGGACTGGGGATGCAGGACGTGCCTGTACGCCCTGCATCCTCAAGAGGTTAAAGAGATACTCCAGTGGAATTTTTTTTTAATCAACTGGTGAAAGTTAAACAGATTTGTAAATTACTTCTATTAAAAAATCTTTATCCTTCCAGTACTTGTTAGCTGCTGTATACTACAGAGAAAGTTCTTTTCTTTTTGGCTTTCTTTTGTTTTTTCTGTCCACAGTACTCTCTGCTGACACCTCTGTCCGTATCTGGAACTGTCCAGAACATGAGCAAATACCCATAGCAAACCTCTACTCTGGACAGTTCTTGATTCAGACAAAGGTGTCAGGATAGAGCACTGTGTACACAAAAAAAAAAAATCCCCAAACAAAAAGAACTTTCTCTGTAATACACAGCCAATAATAAGCACTGGAAGGATAAAGATTTTTTAATAGCAGTAAATTGCAAAACTGTTTAACTTTCTGCCACCAGTTGATTAAAATATATATACATTTTCCACCAGAGTACCCAGAGTCTTTAAAACGTGTCCAGGAGGAGATAGGCAGTGGTCAGCGCAAGGCTGACTGACTGACAGATTACCTGCTTTCTCTAGCCTGAATATATTCGGTTTGGAGATAAGTTAAAAAAAGGACACATTTGTACACACATAGGACACATTACACTCAAATACATACATGTATTACTCTCACCCATACATGCATATATGCACATTGTACACATATATTTTTACATAATGTAAATACACTGACATATTTTTACATAATGTAAATACACTGATGAGTGTCCACTATAAAAAATATCTGCACATGGTATGAAATTTACTGTATAGAAATTAGACATGTGACCCCGAAATGCAGCATGAAAATCAAGTGAGAATACCTTTTGTGACTTTTATTGTAAATCTACATTAAAATTATGAAATTACCAGTTATTTGAATAGCATTAAAAAAGTCATTGCCATCAGTGCTGGACTAGCTGGGGAAAGTATTTGAAAAGTTAGAGAATATCAAATATAGTAGGACATGTAGTACAACTGGTCCAGTTTAACGCCATTGCTGTCTAAGAGGAACAGGCTTATAATATTTATGTGTAATGTGGTCATTAATAAGCTAATGAACAAGCAAATATTTGCTTGTTGGCTGTTCTTGTGGTTTGGACAGATGTAAAAAAAAATCATAATTTGTAACCCATACTTCACCCTATGTAATAGTGAATGTGTAGCCTACAAATGATAGAAGAAAGGGCTGCACAAACAATCTTGTGACAATCGGAGTGGCCTGTCTGACTGATACTAAGCCATGTAGCAAACTCCAGTCTACGAAACTGTCACTAAAAATTGGGCAAGTGTTGCACTTTCTAATACAGCCCTACTTTATTCTTTAACCCCTTAACGACCACGGACGTAAATGTACGTCCTGGTGCTGCGGTACTTAGCACACAAGGATGTACATTTACATCCTGTGTATGACAGCGGGCATCGAAGCGGTGCTCCTGTTATACACAGCAGATTCATGCTGCTAGCAGCAGCCAGGGACCCGCCGGTAATGGCCAACATCTGGGATCGCACGGATGTCCGGCATTAACCCCTCAGATGCCGTGATCAGTACATATCTTGGCATCTGCCACAGTGTGCATGTTAAAATAGATGAGTGGATCGCCCGCAGCACTGTCGCGGGGATCCGATCATCTGTAATGGCAGACGGAGGTCCCCTCCCCTGCCTCTGTCTGTCTCCCGGCGTCTCCTGCTCTGGTCTGAGATCGAGCAGACCAGAGCAGAAGATAGCCGATAATACTGATCAGTGCTATGCCCTATGCATAGCACTGAACAGTATTAGCAATCAAATGATTGCTATAGATGGTCCCATATGGGGACATAAAAAGTGAAATTTTTAAAAATAAAAAGTAAACAAAAAGTGAAAAATCCCCTCCCCCAATAAAAATGAAAATTGTCACTTTTTCCCATTTTACCCCAAAGAAGCGTAATTTTTTTTAATAAACATATTTAGTATCACTGCATGCATACATTTCCAAACTATCAAAATATAATGTTAATGATCCTGTACGTGAATGGCATAAACATAAAAAAGAAAAAAAAGTCCAAAAATGCTGCTTTTTAATCACATTTTATTCCAAAAAAAAATAATAAAAAATTATCTAAAAGTGCTATATATGCAAATGTGGTATAGATAAAAAGTACAGACGATGGCGCGAAAAATTAGCCCTCATACCACCCTATATACAGAAAAATAAAAAAAAGTTATAGGAGGTCAAATTAGGGCGATTTTAGATTACTGATTTTGTACAAAAAGTTTTAGATTTTTTTTAAGCAGTACAAAAATATAAAAGTATCTAGCCATGGGTATCATTTTAATCGTATTGACCCACAGAATAAAGAACACATGTCATTTTTACCGTAAAGTGTGAAAACAAAACTCTCCAAAATGTGCAAAATTGTGGTTTTCATTAAAAATTTCCTCCATAAAAAAATAAAGAAAATTTGTGTTTGCCGTACATTTTATGGTAAAATGAGAGGTTTCATTACACAGTCCAATTGGTCACGCAAAAAACAAGCCCTTATATGGGTCTGTAGATGAAATATAAAAGAGTTATGGATTTTAGAAGGCGTGGAGTAGGAAAATCGACAATGAAATGCCCCAACAGGTGTGGACCCGTTGTGCCACTTACCCCTTTGGGCCAAACTTAGGAGCGGAGTAAGTTTTTTTTCCTGGTCTTCACCCTTTATTTAGCTCTAGGATGCAGAACCTGGACTTCAGCTGCAGGGAAAATACCAGGTTGCTAATGCAAGAGTGGTCCCAACTTAGTGGCAGCTGGTATCTGGCCAGAATACTTTGGTGCCAAGCATCAGGGATGCAGACAGGAGGGGAGAGCCAATGCTGTAGATGATGTTAGTGCAGCAAACAGAGTCCAAGGCAGTAGAGCTTAAATTGTGTTTGTAGCAGAACTGAGTAGCTCAAAAGCAGTTTTTCTTTTGGTGTTTAGCTAGCTCAGAATGCAGAGGCGTGGTAGACAATCCATGTCATACACAGGAGAATCAGCAAGGTACCAAGGGATATGACATAGGCAATGTCAGGAAAACAGACACAGGTCAGAAACACGGATTAGGACAGATCTCAGACACTTTTGCTAGTAGTAAACTACACAATTACTCAGACACCACAGGAAGGGAGGAGTGCTTTCATATGGGCATGAACCCTTAAAGTAACACATTGTGCACGTGCGTTGCCCCACAAGGTGCACCAGAATCTGTTGCCAGCTGCACTAGAGCAGAGGAGAATGTCTGAAGTTTGTAACAGGGAGAGGAAACCAAGCATGCAGCTCAGCGGAAGTAAGCAGCAGGACATCTGCATACTGGCAGCTGCCAATCACCGATGTTATACACATATCACATGGGTTGTATAGTCATGGATTGGTAACAGAAATATGACAGTGAGTTTTCCTTGCTACTCCGGCCTTCACATTCCTCAGATCTTAATTCTTTTAAAAATCTATAAGATGAGGTACAACAGGCTGTTCAGAACATATTAGTATCAATTTGTAGCAAATGGCTGATGCACCAATATTCCTACAAAACATTTTAATACCTGATGGAATCTTTTCTTTGCTATGATGAATTACTCCAGTTCTGTTGGCCTAAGAAGATTCAATGTGCTACTGCACTCTAGCTAGGCAATTGTCACGAGAATAGGTTTCCTAAACAAGCCAATCCCTTTAATTGATATTCTTCTTTATTTTAGAGATACCATCCTAAACTTAAGGATAGGGTCGCATGTGCCATATTTTGCTGCATATTTTCGGCATCTGATTTTGCTACCCATTGGATTTAATAGGTAGAAACATATGCAGAAACATATACACAGCAATATATGGCACATGTGACCCTACCCTAAATGTTTTTTCCACATCTTTTATGTCTTAAATATGTTATCCACAATATGGTGACTGTAGTACGTACCTGCCAGACAGGAATGGAAATACTTGGGAAGAATCTGTGCTTGACTTGGGACTAAATGGCTGTGTTGTGAGTCCACCATAATGCTGCTTTCTTATTCTGAAATAGCTATTTCCTGTTGGAGTTCCCTCCCTCCAACTACAAGTCCCAGGGTCCCTTGCTTATAAGTGTAAGGTCACTTTTCTCCCTCCCACACATCAGTCACCCCATCTTTTGCAGTACAGCTGAGCTATGCATGCTGTTCATGGAACTACAATTTCCTGCAGCCTTGTGGAGAATGAGCTCCTTCCCAACCAGTGGTCGCTTCACCTATTGAAGCAGACAGGCCTCCTTTCAACATCTGACTAGTGATTTAATATCTTGGGCCGCACTACTACCTGGGAAAGGCTGAGACAACATAAATTTTATATGCTGCTAAAACTGAACATCGGGGCAAAGATCACATAAGAATTGTGAGGCCATCCATCAAACACAGGTACAAACACTTTATTGTGAACTACACCAACTTTACAACCTCTGTAGGACAGTCAAATAGAAAACAAAAAGTACTGGAATAACCCTCCCTTTAAGCTTGATTTTGGCAGTCTACAGCTAACATTTCTTATTGTTATTTAATATACTTGTATTTTTTCTTAGCTGTGGACACCTACAAGGGTATGAATGTAAAAAAGTTACATTTCTATTTTACTTACTGTAGACAATAATTTAAAAAGGGCAAATGTAATTGGTTCTTCATTTTAAGAAGAACAATCTAGTTGGTAGGATTTACATATTTTCTTAACTAGCATACAGTATCATTTTTTTTAACATTATGTATACTTGAGCAGCATATTACCCAGTTATAGTGGTTTTATTTTGTAGATCCAGGAATGTAAGAAATTAAAATGGATGGATGTAAAAGTAATAAAGGAAAATGTTCATAATTGTAAAATGAAATTTAATGCCAGAAATATGAATATATATACTAAAACATTAAGTGTATATTAAAATTGAACCAATGTTTTTTCTTAGATAAGTACATCTCTAGGCTGTACAAAGAAGATAAAATAATAAGACAAAAATAATCAATGTACAAAGAAAATGTAAAAGGCTATAGCCAAAAGAAAGAAAAAAAAACACGTTTTTAAATAACCTGTTAAGGGCACAGGCTATTTTGGCGTCAAGAATAGAGGTGATCGAATTTTTAAAAAATTAAGATTTGGCCGAATTTTCCCAAAAAATGTATTTAGTTCCGAATTTATTTGAGGCAAATCATTATTAAAAACGGCTATTTCTGGCCTACAGAGAGCCTCAATAGGGGTGTAGAACCCTTTGCATTGCTATAACACGCATAGGGTGTGTGCTGGGTAAGTGAAATAATACTGCTATTCATTATGACATGCAAATAAGAGGCGTTGTTATTAGAATCACTGTCGCAGAGCGGCACAATGAAAGAGCCTGGAGGTAACATCAGTATGAAGAGACCACATAGTGGCTGAATGACACAGAGTGGAGGTGGCGGCAGCATGAGGAGAACATATAGTGGCTGAATGACTCAGCGTAGAGGTGGCGGCAGCATGAGGAGACCATATAGTGCCTGAATGACACACCGTGGAGGTGGCGGCAGCATGAGGAGACCATATAGTGGCTGAATGAGACCGCATGGAGGTGGCGGCAGCATGAGGAGACCATATAGTGGCTCAATGACACATCTTGGAAATGGCGGCAGCATGAGGAGAACATATAGTAGCTGAATGAAACCACCTGGAGGTGGCAGAAGCATGAAGTGACCATATAGTGCCAGAATGACAAAGCCTGGAGGTGGCAGCAGCATGAGTAGACCGACCATATAGTGGCTGAATGACACAGCGGGGAGGTGGCAACAGCATGAGGAGAACATGTAGTGGCTTAATGACACAGCCTGGAGTTGGCAGCAGCATGAGGAGAACATACAGTGGCTGAATGACACAACTAGAGGTGGCGGAAGCATGAGGAGACCATATAGTGGCTGAATGACACAGCCTGGAGGTGGCAGCAGCATGAGGAGAACATATGGTGGCATTATGAGACGGCTTGGAGTTGGCATCAGCATGAGGAGAACATATAGTGGCAGAATGAGACAGCCTGCAGGTGGCAGCAGCAGCATCAGGAGTCTTGAAAGTGACCCGGTTACAGAGTGGTGTGGTGGGTGGCAATACCAGTACCTGGTGACGAAGGTGGGTGAAAAAAGGAGAACTTGGCATCAGATGTGTGGCATCAGGTGGGTGGCAGGATAATAATAGTAGCTGAGGCAGGTAGGCAGAAGAAAATTGTTTCTTTTGTAAAAGCCTTAGTATGTACAATTAATTATTGAGGATATGCATTACGTAAAACTTAACTTTTAATAATATGCTTAGGATTAAATGTATGGACGCAATTTTTTTTTTAATCAAACAAAAGGAAAGGTGTGCAGAAAACACCATGTGCCACCTACACCACCAAGTATTTATATAATGCAAAGACCTCTAAAAGGAGGAAGGGAACAACGTATGGTCCATTGTAACCGGTGGGGGTAAAAACTTCCCATGTAAGACCCTCCGGTGGGGGTAAAAACGTCCCCTATAAGGCCGTACTCTCACATTATTATTTCCCTTCTTGGCAAGTGTTACTCACCCCAAAATGGTTGGCCCCACACAGGAACCTCTCCCTACAACCTCTACAAACACTGCCATTTCCCAGGGTTTTTAGGTGGAAATAGGGATTGATTCCTGTGTGGAGCCGCACTTTTTAAGACGAGTAACACTTTCCTCGAAAAGGTGGAAGGGAACAACGTATTGTCCATTGTAGCAGGTGGGGGTAAAAACTTCCCCTGTAAGGCCCTGCTCTTGCCCTATTAATTCCCTTCTTGGCAATTGTTACTCACCCTAAAAAGGGTGGCCTCACACAAGAAACTCTCTATTTCCACCTAAAAACACTGGGAAATTGCAGTGTTTGTAGGGGAAAGTAGGGAGAGATTCCTGTGTGGGGCCGCCCATTTTAGGGCGTGTAACACTTGCCAAGAAGGGAAGTGAGAGTAGGGCCTTACAGGGGAAGTTTTTACCCCCACCGGTTACAATGGATCATATGTTGTTCCCTTCCTCCTTTTAGAGGACTTTGCATCACATCAATACTTGGTGGTGTAGGTGGCACTTGGTGTTTTTTGCACACCTATACTTTTGTTTGATTTTAAAAAAAAAATTGGGTCCATATATTTTATCCTAAGCAAATTATTAAAAGTTAAGTTTTACGTAATGCATATTCTCACTACTTACTTGTGGTCTGATGTGGAGGTATGTCTGTAGCACCTTAAATATGTTTTGCACTATCCATATTTGTGAAGTGTTGGTGTGACACCATGATCAATTTACTCTGAGACATCAGGCGTTGGTGGAAATCCTAGCTGATCCATGCCTGATCCATCTTCACAAAGGTCATTCTCTCCACATTTTTTTGTGGACAGACGTGTTCTCTATGGCCCCCACCACACTAAACACCCGCTCTGATGGCACACTGCTGGCCGGGCAGGACAGTTTTTCCATGGCAAACTCTGCTAGTTGCGGCTACAAATCAAGTTTGGCTGCCCAGAAGTCCAGCGGATCTTCAAGGTGTGTTGGCATGGTCATGCCAAGGTATGCCACCACCTGCTGGTTCAGGTCCTGCTCCAGGTCTACCTGCTACTGGTTAGTTGCTTCACTATGCGGGTGAAAAAATCTACTCATCAGCGACTGTAGACTCAGGCTGCTGCTGATGGAGCTGGTACTGCTCATGCCATCCCACCCCTCCCCAGCAGCCATGGCAGTGGAAGGTGTGCGCAGAGGGCCCCCCGACTCAGACCTGCGAGAGGATGGATGATGGCGCAGATAGACATCTGCCAACTGATTACGTAGGAGGTCTTTGTCGTAGGTCAGTTTCTCCTTCCTCTCAGTGGGTGTAAAAAAGGCATCCCACTGCCGAATGGTGACAATTCAGCGGTCACTACGCAATCAAGTGAGCATGCATCGTGCCATTTGTGCAGACTCGGAGTGACTCGGAGGGAGTCCATTTCCACTGCATTCTGCCACGGTGTGTCTGGGTCCTCTGTCTCACCTTCCTCATAACCCTCTAGCTCCTCTGGTTGCTCCTGCTCCTCCTCTCCTGTCAGATGACTAGAAAAACCGCCCATCTCGCAAAACCTAAACTGTGCTCCACTGTGCCTCTCCCCCACCTCTCCTCCTCCAATTCAGCCCCCACAGGGTTCATGTAGGCACAACATCTCCAGTTCCCTGACCAGCCATTGTTTCCAACAGGTGTTGTAGGAAATGAAGCAGTGGAATGAAGTTGTTCATCCAATAATCCTGGCGACTGACTAACAATGTGGCTTCCTCAAAGGGCCTGAGCAAAAGGCAGGTGTCACGTGTGAGCTATCACTGGTCAACATTGAGGTTACACAGGGGAGTCGCCCGATCTGCTTGGATCATCAAGAAATCAATAATGGCTTTTCTCTGCTCGTATAGTCGGTCCAACATAGGGCGGGTGGAATTCCAATGTGTGGAAATGTCGCAAATCAAACTATGTCGGGGGATGCTGTTCTAATGCTGCCGCTCAAGGAGGGTGTGCTTTGTAGTGTACGAGTGGCTAAAGTGCATGCAAAGTTTACTTCCCATTGTTAGGATATCTTGCAGATGGGAAGAACACTTCAGGAACCGCTTGACAACCAGATTGAACACGTCTGCCATGCAGGGCGCATGGCTAAAACAAGATGTTATTCCCGTTGTCGGTCACCATTGTTCCTATTTCCAGTTTTCGTGGAGTAAGCCATGATTCGATTTCTTCATGAATAGCTTTTAGCAGTTTCTTCCCTGTGTGACTCAGTTCGCCAGGGCAAATCATGTGAAGAACAGCGTGACACTGCTGGGCCCTGCACACATGGTATGCTGAAGGGCCACAGAGACTTGTCCGTGCAGTGGAGGCTGGGGACACAGTGGAGGATGAGGAGGCGGAGTCGCACACTGTCACAGGACCAACGACCTGAGAGCTTGGAGGCAGAAGCGGCGTGACCTGTCCAACTTGCTGTTGTGCCTGTGCAGGAACCACATTCACCCAGTTGGCCGTAAAGGACATTATTGTCCCTGACTGTAGTTACAGCTCCACACGTTCTGCCATGCACCAGCAGATAGGGCGGTTCCCCTGTGTAACTTCAATGTCAACCAGTGATAGCTCATACGTGACACCAGCCGTTTGCTCAGGCCCTTTGAGGAAGCCACATTATTAGTCAGTCCTTACCGACAGGCTCAAGGACTGGCCCACCTTTTGATCCACAAAATTGTGCAGGGCTGGTACTGCCTTCTTCGCAAAGAAATGACGGCTTGGGACACCTCACCACGGCTCGGTACAAGCCATCAGTTCTCTGAAAGGTGCAGAGTCCACCACTTGAAAAGGGAGTGACTGCAGCACCAGCAACTTGGACAGGAGCACATTCAGCGCTGTTGGATGAGTGGGCGCATACTGTTGTCTTTTGGATATGGCTTCGCCGATGGAATGCTGGCGAAATGACTGACTCAAAGTAGCAGGAGCATCTGGAGTGACAGAAGATGGATATAACACACAGCTCTCTTGGGCTGAGGTGGTGAAGCCTTGGCTGGCTGAAAACGGGGAGTGGCATGCCACTGGGTGATGCAGCAGGCTGGACCACAACATCAGAGCCATGGTTCTCCCAGGCCGCTTCATGGTGACGCTGCATATGTTAACGCAGGGCCATGGTGCCATCATTGGGACCCTGGCCACGCTTTACCTTCTACCGACACATCTTGCATGTGGCCATGTTAACCACCTCCGGATGCTTGATGAAAAACTGCCATGCCGCCGAGTAGTTGATTTTCCCACCAAATGTCCGCAACGATTGATTCCTACTGCCGTCGACTCCAGAAACCCCTGTTTCACACTACCTCCCGGGAAGGTAGGCTGCCACGAAGCAGGTGGTCTACCCTGGGCACGTTTGGCTCCAAACTTTCCACTTCCGCCTCCATGCTGACTGCCAACCATGCTACCATCTTGCTGGCCTCACGGGCAACCTGCAAATCTCTTCTCCTGATGAGGGTGAAGCCCCTTCTGCACCTGGCCCCCAAGTGTAATCGGCTTAATCATCAAGTCGTGTCTGCACGTCACTGATGTCCTCCTCAGGTTCCTCAACATTTTTTGCTTCAGGAGCCTAAACGCTCGCAACACCACCACCCACGCCACTCTCCTCATCACTACTTGCTTGCCCAGCGGAGGAAGCGGCGGATGTCTCCTCCACTTCTTGGCTGGGCAGTAGCTGCTGACTGTCCTCTAGATCGTCCTCACTAAATAGTGGAGCTGAATCCACAGCATAAGATACTTCAGTGGCGGAGGGAACAGCATAGGACAGAGGCAATTGGAGGACAGGGACTGCTCCTAGGTTATGCCAACTGAGGGTTGTGTCTGAGGGACCCACCGACTATTGACTGGGGTGTCAGATGTCACTTGTGATGAAGTGGATGACTGTGTTACCCAATTTATGACAGCAGAAGGGTTGCTGTTCAAGACACGACCGCTAGCTGATACCGGGAGCTCAGGCCTCTCGCTGCGACTCCTGCCTGATGAATTAAGGCCTCTGCCACTCCTCTGTGCATGTCCTGGGACTTCTCTGCCTGACATACTTAGTGCATATATGAGGGGAGTACAATACGTCCCACTATGCTCAAAACAGTATTTGTGTACAACACCAGTCGGTGTGTACTTTGTCTAGCCTTTCACAGTATCTAGGCCCTTATGAGGGGAGGGCAATGCACTCCAATACGTTTTAAACAGTATTTGTGTGCAACACCATCTAGTGTGTACTTTTGGCTGGCCTTTCACAGTATCTAGGCCCTTAAGACTTTAACAGGAACAAAATAGTACACCACTTAGATGAACCTATGTGGTATGCACTTATGAGGGGAGGACAATGCACTCCAGTACGCTTAAAAAAGTATTTGTGCACAACACCAGCAGTACACTCCAGTGATGCAGCACACAGTCGCTGTGTACTAAACTCCCTTCCCCGTCAGTGCTTCTAGGCAGGATTTAGGCTTGAGGTGAATCACCGCTGTTCTGTGCAGCACACTCTCTGTCCCTCTCTCTGTGCAACAGAATGCTGATGTGAACGGGAGTTGAATCGCTGCTGTAAAAATGCTTTTCTGTGCAACACACAGTACTGTCTGTCCCTCTCTGTCTCTCTGCAATAAAAGGCTAAAGTGACTGGCTGCAAGATGGCTGCCGATTATATAGGGCTGTTACATCACAGGGCTGGCTGCTGATAGGCTGCATGCTGCATGTGATTCAGGGTCATCCCGCCCACCCTTGTTCCCGCCTTCCAAGAATTTCTTGCCCCATGTCCTCACATGTGGATCCGCCATTTTAGATGTCCTGGAGCCTGGACAACACTAAATGGAGTTTAATGAAGCGATATGCACGATCAAATCGTTGCTAATCAAATTTTTTCTGAAATTCGTAACAAATTTGGATTAATCATATTTGATTTGCTCATCCCTAGTCAAGTACACATAAAAAAAAAATTTGGGGTGTTTTTGTGTTTTCCTCCTCACCTTCTAAGAGCCATAACTCTTATTAGTCTGTACACAGAGCCACATTACGCTGGTTTTTTACACGACCAATTGTACTTTGTAATTACATCATTTATTTCACCAAAACATGTAAGGCACCAGCAAAAAATAAATATTCATGGTTGAGAAATTGAAAAGAAAACTGCAATTGTTTTTTTTTATAATTTTTTTTTAAGCAGGGCACTTTATGGTAAAACTGACATTACCTCTTTATTCTGTGGGTCAACATGGGTCAATATTATTCGAATTATACCCACACTTACATATATATATATATATATATATATATATATATATATATATATATATATATATTATACAGGCTTTTCTTTACTGTACTACTTTTTTAAAAACTCAAACTTTTTAAACTTTTTTTTCCCCATAAACAAGGCTATATGAGGGCTAATTTTTTGGACGATGATCTGTAGTTTTTACTGATACTTCTTTGCGTATATGTGACTTTTTGATCCCTCTCCATTCCTTAATCTCTTCAGGACATGGGGCGAATGCATACACCCTGCATCCCGAGTTCTTAAGGACGTAGGGCGTATGCATACACCGGTGGAAATTCCGGTCCCCACCGCTAGCTGGTTGGGGACCGGTCTGAGATGCCTGCTGGAATCATTCAGCATGCCTCCCGGCATATCGTTGAGTGGGGTCCTGAGACCCCCCCATACTATTTTCTGCTATTGCGGGCTGATCGGGTCTCTGGTGACACGATTATCCGGAAAATAGGGATGATCAGAGCTGTCAGTGACAACCCCGATCATCCTGAGGGATAGGAGTGAGGTCGCAGTGCTGCGATCTCCTCCTATCCCCTGCCATTGGTCAGAACTGTATTTTGACCAATGGCAGTGCAGGACAGAGGGTTGTCATGGCAATCCCCCATTCTGCCCACCCCTGGATGTCGGGCAGAACGGCGGAGAAGATTGAGGCCTTTACCTGAGGACAAGATGCGATGGGGCCCGGCGATCATCAGAGACATCAGCGGAGATCACGGCGCAGGTAGGGAAACGACGGTGGGGGGATGTAAAAGAAGGGGGCAGTAAGCGATATTTACTGCTGCCCTTCCTAGTGGGTGCCAAACTTCAACTCCCAGCAACATCTGGAGGGTCACAGTTTGGAGACCACTGTTACAGTGGTGCCCCAACGGTGGCACTCCAGATCTTGCCAAACTACAACTCTCAGCATGCCTAGACTGCCCAGGCATGCTGGGAGTTGCAGTTCTGTAACATCTGTCCCTTCAGATTTTGCAATTTTTATGACATTTTTGAAAATGGCTGCTCTACTTTGAAGCCCTCAAATTTTTTCAAAAAGTAAAAATATGTCCATTTTATAATGCCAACATAAAGTGGACATATTGTATTTGTGAATAAAAATAAAATTTATTTGGAATATCCATTTTCCTTACAAGCAGGGAGCTTCAAAGTTAGAAAAATGCTAAATTTTCAAAATTTTCATGAAATATTGGGATTTTTCACCAAAATAGGATGCAAGTAACAACGAAACTTTACCACCAAAGTGAAGTAGAATATGTCACGAAAAAACTATCTCAGAATCAGAATATTCGGTAAAAGTGTTTTAGAGTTATTAATGCGTAAAGTGACGGTGGTCAGAATTGCAAAAAAGTGCTCAGTCCTTAAGGTGAAAAAGGGCTCAGTCCTTAAGGGGTTCATTTTTGGGGTGTGATGTGACCAAAAATCAGCAATTATGGATTTTTTTGGTAACGCTTACGCTGTTTACCTTATGGGATTATTAACATTGTATTTTATTAATTTGGACATTTCATGGCAATACCAAATATATTGATTTTTTATATACTCATATTTGTAAAATCGAAAAAGAGGGGGGTTTAATTTTTATTGGGGAGGAGCTTATTGCCTTAATTAAAACTTTGTTTTACTTTTTTTTTTACTTTTTTTTATTCCCCATTGGGGACTATTTGAAGCAATATTTTGATTTCTAATACTGGTCAGTGCAAGCTACTTCTTTAGTCTGCCAGAAGGCAGACCATAGCAGAAGATTGCTGGAGCAGCAGGTAAAGGGTGACAAGACCATACTGCTGCAGAGGAAGCTGGATGTACAATGGGAGATGGTCAGATATTATACAGTAAGTATATGTGGTATAGAGACTATAGATCGTTATACCACATATACTTACTGCACAGTATCTGACCGTCTCCTATTGTTCATTCATCTTCCTCTGCAGCAATCCAGTTTGAGTTTTCTTTTTATATGATATGAGAAGGATTGAGATTCTACCTGTGCACCCATAACTATTGGAGAGTGCCATATTTCTATTACTGTACCCATTCCATCCAGTAACAACAGATAACATAGTCCTGGCTAGAGAGGACCAAGCTTTTCAAAAGTTTGGTTCTGCAGGTCCAGCGAACTCTGGCAAACAGTTCTGGTTCTGAAACTAGTTCTGTCTGCACATGCACTTCACCAATAGCCCAAAAAGGTATGCATATCTAAGAGCCCTAAAAGTCCTGTAAAACACTGCTGTATTTATGTACATTTAAGATGTTTTAATGGCAAATGTATTTTCTAAATGACGGCAACATGTGTGGCTGTGGGTAACCAGAGGGTACCTGGTGGTAACTAACAGGTTGAATAAAAAAAAAAAAAAAAACACTGAACTAGCTGACTTTGTATGCTTTTTTAAACCAATGTCGAAAAATTATTCCTTTTTGGAGGCAGATGCACACAGGGGTATCAAAAGAAGCAATGACTTTTACCAAGTGGTCAAAAAATGATTTCTTTCTGAGAGTAGCAATAGATTTTTATTCCTGGAAAGTGAAAAAGCAATGGCTTTATATGAGCTGTAAGAAATGATTCCCATTTTGGGATGTAGAAACAAGATTGGCATCCTAGAAATTGCACAAAAGTGACCCAAAACCCTTCATGCATGGCTTTTTCACAACAACAGATTTTACATTGACAAAACATATGCAGAATGTTCTCTGCTGCTTTAATACATTTATTATATATGTGTGGTTCTACTCTAGTCTTTGTTGTTCACTGCTTAGTGTCCCTCACAGAGATCTTCACCTGACACCTGACCTCTCTTTTATGTTTGCTTAAAGGGGTTCTCCGGTGCTTACACATCTTATCCCCTATCCAAAGGATAGGGGAAAAGATGCCTGATCGCAGGAGTCCCGCAGCTGGGGACGCCCGTGATCATGCATGCGGCACCCCGTTTGTAATCAGTCCCTGGAGCGTGTTCGCTCCGGGTCTGATTACGGGCGACTACAGGGCCGGCGGCGTGTGACGTCACGCCTCCACCCCCGTGTGACGTCACGCTCCGCCCCTCAATGCAAACCTACGGGAGGGGGTGTGATAGCGGGAGGGGGCGGAGCGTGACGTCCCCAGCTGCAGGACTCCCGCAATCAGGCATCTTATGCCCTATCCTTTGGATAGGGGATAAGATGTGTAAGCACCGCAGAACCCCTTTAAGCTACCCGCTTGATTGGCTGGGGGAGTTGTTTGAAAGGCATTATGAGATTCCCTGAGGTCAGGTGATCCTTCTGCCATGGGGCTGATGTTATTTTAGCAGGTTCTGCGGGACTGAAACATCTGAAATTCAAGTTCTAGCCAAAACAAACTTTTTGCAAAGTTGTGACCGAACTTGGGTTTAATGGGTTCGATTTGCTCATCTCTACTACTATCTTTTAACTAACATAAAATTGTTAGTGTTTACCATGGCACACAATCATATAAAATTAGTTTTTAACCCTGAAAATTAAAGGTGGAAAGTGGTTGTTATGGCAGTATTGACACCAACCAGGTTTTACATGTGTATATTCTGAATTAGCAATAGACGTTAAACAATTAGACATTAGTAAAACTATTAAAGGCTTTCTGCAATGATCTTTTATTTTGATGTGTTTCATCTACTTGTGCCACCTGTGGTATTATCCACAGAAGCTGTAAATTCACACAATAGGTCATTATAATTCTTTTCATTACTGAAATCTGCATCTCAAATGATGTAGATAATTGGTGAACTCAGTTTGATGGTTTTCTTCTCAAAACTTTTGCTACAGGTGGTTATTTTATGTTGTAAGAATGATTGTAAAAGAAAGTCACCTAATTATAATTAATGAATGTAAACTCCTTTTAATTATTCATCAGCAGTAAAAGTTGAGAAACTGAGATAAAAACAACTTACTTGCATGTAGGCAAATTATATGGGTAATAAAAAATATTTTAAGAGGACCTTTCACTTTCCAACATATCTAAAAGGTGATGTCAACTACATGTGTTTTCTTCTGGCCTACAGTATACTGGCTAGCAGTTATCATTATATATATATATATATATATATATATATATATATATGGCACCAAAATACTATAAAAAGGGCACAAAA
Organism: Hyla sarda; assembly: GCF_029499605.1. Classification (NCBI taxonomy): domain Eukaryota; kingdom Metazoa; phylum Chordata; class Amphibia; order Anura; family Hylidae; genus Hyla; species Hyla sarda. The sequence continues at coordinate 166,422,307 of NC_079196.1, read as the reverse complement.
TACTAATATGGATACTATTTGAAGAAAGTAATTACAAATTAATTTTCTGCAAGAGTAAAAGGACATGCACATTGTTCTTATTCTGGTTAGAGATGAACGAACTTTCGAATAGGGCGATTCGCCAAATTTTTTGAAAAAATTTTGTTCGATCCGAATTTATTTGCGGTAAATCTATATTAAAAATGACTATTTCTGTCCTACAGAGAGCCTCAATAGGGGTGTAGAACACTTTGTTATTTTCTAACATGCACATGGAGTGTGCTGGGGTAGTGAAATAATACTGTTATTCAGAATAACATGCAGATTATGGGCATCGCTTTTAGAATCACTGCGGCACAATGACAGAGTCTGGAGGTGGCATCATTAGGGCCGGATTAACAATGGTGCTCTTGGACCTTGTGCTCCAGGCCCCGGGCACCCAGTCAAACAAAAGGGCCCCAGGATGTCTGTAATTTTTTTTTTAAATAAATTCATTTGCAGCTTTTGAATTCTTTTCACCTCACTAAAATCACGCCCCCCCCCCCCCCCCCCCCCTGCACTTGGTATCTTCCCTCAGCCCCGGACTCTTCCCTCAGCCTTCAGCCAGGGAACAACATGGGACAGGCTGTACAACATGGGACCTGACTAAAGTAAGAGTCCATGCATGTTTATATGTGTATAAGCATGTGTTTGTGGATATATATGTATGTGTACATATGTGTATGTCTCTGTAATGTGCCTGTGTGTTACTACTGTGGATGACTATATATATAAAGTGCATGTGTGTATCTATACCAGTGTTTCCCAACCAGTGTGCCCCAAGTTGTTGCAAAACTACAACTCCCAGCATGCCGGGACAGCCAAAAGCTGTCTTGGCATGTTGGGAGTTGGAGTTTTGCAACAGCTGGAGGCTCAATGATTGGGAAACACTGATCTATTCTATGTGTGTGTATGAAGCATGCATGTACAGTATGTAATATGTACAGTATGTGTGCTGTGTGTATATAATGCATGTACAGTATATAATGTGTACAGTATGTGTACTGTGTGTGTATATAATGCATGCATGTACAGTATGTAATATGTACAGTATGTGTGTATGATTCATGTACAGTATGTAATGTGTACAGTATGTGTGTTGTGTGTATGAAGCATGCATGTACAGTATGCAATGTGTACAGTATGTGTGTGTATGATTCATGCACAGTATATAATGTGTACAGTATGTGTGTATGATTCATATACAGTATATAATGTGTACAGTATGTGTGTATGATTCATGTACAGTATGTAATGTGTACAGTATGTGTGTATGATACATGTACATTATGTAATGTGTGCAGTGTGTGTGCTGTGCGAGGATGATGCATGTACAGTATGCAATGTGTTCAGTATGTGTGCTGTGTGTATGATGCATGTACAGTATGTAATGTGTGCAGTATGTGTGTTGTGTGTATGAAGCATGCATGTACAGAATGTAATGTATACAGTATGTGTGTATGATGCATGTACAGTATGTAATGTGTGCAGTATGTGTGTTGTGTGTATGATGCCTGTACAGTATGTAATGTGTGCAGTATGTGTGCTGTGTGTGTATGATGCATGTACAATATATAATGTGTACAGTATGGGTGTGTGATTCATGTACAGTATGTAATGTGTACAGTATGTGTGTGTATGATTCATGCACAATATGTAATGTGTACAGTATGTGTGTGTATGATTCATGTACAGTATATGTGTACAGTATGTGTGTATGATGCATGTACAGTATGTAATGTGTACAGTATGTGTGTATGATTCATGTACAGTATGTAATGTGTACAGTATGTGTGTTGTGTGTATGAAGCATGCATGTACGTGTATATGATCTGAACCTGTCACCAAGTTTTAAGCTCACACTGTACTATAGGCCTTTTAATAAACATTTCTACCATGTCTGTGATATAGCTGACACCGTTAGCACAATTCACATATTTAATTCAGCCATGCACCCTATGTAAATTGTTTTATTGTCATCTGTACATGAGGTTCTGTGTTTAACATCAATACAACCAAGGGAACTATGAAGGAGATTTATCAAGCTCCCTAGTAGATTTTATTTGCGTAAAAAAGACGCACTTGCTTCCGCACGTGCGACTTTCCTATACATGCTGTGTCTTCTTTATTTTTGCTTATTCCAAAGCACATTTCTGAAATCTGCTCACGTAGTATTTATTTTTATTTTTTACTTTGCAGTGGTCATGTATTTATCAGATGCGAAAGTCGCTATTTATGAAGAAAAAAAAAGTTGCATCTCCATTTAAAAGTCGCATATGTATTCCAGTTCCAACCTGGCTTACAGAAAGTGCATACGTCCGCAGAAAAGGAGATTAACGCCCATTTTAACAACTGTTCTTGTTCTGCAACATGAAACAAAGCTACTACATTAATGTTAATGTTAATTAAAGAAAAAAATTATTATATAACTAATAACTATTAATTTTAAGGTTGAAAATACACACTGCACACATTGTAAATTTTAGGACACATCAGGTACATGCTGGCGTACCTACTACATTTTAAAATTAATGTTGTGGTAAAATAGAATAAGGCTTACTTAACCCCTTAAGGACGCAGCCCTTTTTCACCTTAAGGGCTGAGCCCTTTTTAGCAATTCTTACCACCGTCACTTTACGCATTAATAACTCTTAAATGCTTTTACCGGATATTCTGATTCTGAGATAGTTTTTTCGTGACATATTCTTCTTTATTTTGGTGGTAAATTTTCATCCTTACTTGCATCCTTTTTTGGTGAAAAATCCCCAAATTTCATGAAAATTTTGAAAATTTAGCATTTTTCTAACTTTGAAGCTCTCTGCTTGTAAAGAAAAGCGATATTCCAAATACATTTTATTTTTATTCACAAATACAATATGTCCACTTTATGTTGGCATCATAAAATGGACATATTATTACTTTTTGAAAAAATTAGAGGGCTTCAAAGTAGAGCAGCAATTTTCAAAAATGTCATGAAAATTGCAAAATCTGAAGGGACAGATGTTACAGAACTACAACTCCCAGCATGCCTGGGCAGTCTAGGCATACTGAGAGTTGTAGTTTGGCAAGATCTGGAGGGCCACCGTTTGGACACCACTGTAACAGTGGTCTCCAAACTGTGACCCTCCAGATGTTGCAAAACTACAACTCCCAGCATGCCCAGACAGCCTGTGGTTGCCACAGTAAAGATCGCTTTACTGCAACTTTCCTTCCCTCCCACCGTCGCTTCCCTACCTGCGTCGTGGTCTCCGCAGTCTCCAGCGACGATCGGCGGTCCCCACGCATCTTCTCCTCCAGGTACCAGCCTCATTCTTCTCCCCCCGTTCTTCCCGAGATCCAGGGGTGGGCAGAACGGGGGGTTTCCATGGCAACCTACTGTCCTGCGCTGCCATTGGTCAGAATTCAGGTTTGACTAATGGCAGGGGATAGGAGGAGATTGCAGCACTGCAACCTCGCTCCTAGCCCTCAGGATGATCCGGGCTGTCACTCAGGACCCCCTCGGCGATGTTCCGGCAGGCATCCCAGTCCAGTCCCCAACTGGCTAGCGGCGGGGACCGGAATTCCTACGGGCGTATGCATACGCCCTATGTCCTTAAAGACTCGGGATGCAGGGCGTATGCATACACCCCACGTCCTGAAGAGGTTAAAATAATTGTGTAATCATTTTTACAGACATGTAAATAACCCATATGTGGCACTAAAACTTTTCCTTAAAAAAAGAAACATCTATAGTAATATAGCTTCATGCACATTTTGCGGTTGGTAATATACTGAGCCATTTCTTTTCTTTTTGTGGCTTCACTATTGTTTATGCGCCTGTTGGTGCTGCGCTGTATTCCTTCCAGACATAAACTCTGGCGCAGCGATGCAAGACTCCGCCCACCAATGTCACAAAATGCAGGCTCAAAATAAAACAAAAAAGCCTCCAGAGTACGCATATTCATGGTGCGGCATAATATGTTTTTTATATATTTTTTTATTTCTGAGGAGGGTGGAGTTCAGTGCCAGACAGGTCAGTCAGGGTGTCACCTGGTGTGGTACGCCCCCCCCTCCCCATTCACATTACTGGCGGCCACGGTCCGGATCTGGACCGCGGTTCGCCAGTTGAATGTCCCTGGCCCTAGGTCTTATTTTTGAGGTAGGGCTTATATTGCAGCCCACCCCGATAATCCAGCTAGGTCTTATTTTCGGGGTAGGGTGTACTTTCGGGGAAACACGGTAGTAACACTACTGGTAATAAAGGGTAGATAAAGAACTTCAGCTATTAACATGAGGGAAAACTTTTCTGCTTTAAAAAATGCTTTTGTAAGCGGGTTTCCAGGGTTTTGCTTTTGTGCGATTTATTTATCAAGGTCATGCTACTATTTGATAAATAGGTCGCACATAAGCAAAAATAAGTTAAAAAAATTGTCATATAAAAGCCATATGTGTGAAAAGAATGATAAATCTCCTATGACAATAGCTGCATAAAAATTCCCCTTATGCATTAAGGAGGACTACAGTGGCGATCAAAATTTTGGGCACCCCAGGTAAAAATTTGTATTAATGTGCATAAAGAAGCCAAGGAAAGATAGAAAAATCTCCAAAAGGCATCAAATTACAGATTAGACATTCTTATAATATGTCAACAAAAGTTAGATTTTATTTCCATCATTTACACTTTCAAAATAACAGAAAACAAAAAAATGGTGTCTGCAAAAGTTGGGCAAGTATCACAGCTTTTAAACGCTTTTTGTAGGCAACAAAGAGTCTTTCAATTCTTGTTTGAGGTATCCTTGCCCATTCTTCCTTTAAAAAGTCTTCCAGTTATTTGACATCTCTGGGCTGTCTGTCACGCACTGCTCTTTTAAGGTCAATCCAAAGATTTTCAATTATGTTGAGGTCAGGAGAAGGCCTTCACTTTGCTGTTTCTAAAATGCATATGGAGTGTGCTGGGGTAGTGAAATAATACTGTTATTCAGAATAACATGCAGATTACTGGCATCGCTTTTAGAATCACTGTCGCACAGCAGCACAATGAAAGAGCCTGGTGGTGGCATCAGTGTGAGGAGACCATATAGTGGCTGAATGACACAGTGTGGAGGTGTTGGAAGCATGAGGAGACCATATAGTGGCTGAATGGCACAGTGTGGAGGTGTTGGCAGCATGAGGACACCATAAAGTGGCTGAATGACACAGCTTGGATGAGGCTGATGCATGAGGACACCATATAGTGGCTAAATGACACAGCGTGGAGGTGTTGGCGTAGCATGAGTGTCAAGGTTCGGCTGGCAGGAGGTGGATCCTCTGTGCCAGAGAGGGATTGGCGTGGACCGTGCTAGTGGACCGGTTCTAAGCTACTACTGGTATTCACCAGAGCCCGCCGCAAAGCGGGATGGTCTTGCAGCAGCGGTAGTAACCAGGTCGTATCCACTAGCAACGGCTCAACCTCTATGACTGCTGAAGATAGGCGCGGTACAAGGGAGTAGACAAGAGCAAGGTCGGACGTAGCAGAAGGTCGGGGCAGGCAGCAAGGATCGTAGTCAGGGGCAACGGCAGGAGGTCTGGAACACAGGCTAGGAACACACAAGGAAACGCTTTCACTGGCACAATGGCAACAAGATCCGGCAAGGAAGGGAAGGGGAAGTGAGGTTATATAGGGAAGTGCACAGGTGAATACACTAATTAAACCAACTGCGCCAATCAGCGGCGCAGTGGCCCTTTAAATCGTAGAGACCCGGCTCGCGCGCGCCCTAAGGAGCGGGGCCGCGCGCGCCGGGACAGGACCGACGGAGAGCGAGTCAGGTACGGGAGCCGGGGTGCGCATCGCGAGTGGGCGCCACCCGCATCGCGAATCGCATCCCGGCTGGAAGAGGTATCGCAGCGCACCCGGTCAGCAGGTCTGACCGGGGCGCTGCGATTGCGAGGATGTTGCGAGCGCTCCGGGGAGTAGCGGGGACCCGGAGCGCTCGGCGTAACAGTACCCCCCCCCCCTTGGGTCTCCCCCTCTTCTTGGAGCCTGAGAACCTGAGGACCAGACTTTTGTCTAGGATATTGTCCTCAGGTTCCCAGGATCTCTCTTCAGGACCACAGCCCTCCCAATCTACCAAAAAAAATCTTTTTCCTCTGACCGTCTTGGAGGCCAGTATCTCCTTTACGGAGAAGATGTCAGAAGAACCGGAAACAGGAGTGGGAGAAACAAGTTTGGGAGAGAAACGGTTGATGATGAGTGGTTTAAGGAGAGAGACATGGAAGGCATTGGGAATACGAAGAGAAGGAGGAAGAAGGAGTTTGTAAGAGACAGGATTAATCTGGCACAAGACTTTGAAAGGACCAAGATAGCGTGGTCCCAGTTTGTAACTGGGGACACGAAAGCGGACATATTTAGCGGAGAGCCATACCTTGTCTCCGGGAGCAAAAATGGGGGGGGGTTCTTCTTTTCTTATCGGCAAACCTTTTCATGCGGGATGAAGCCTGTAAAAGAGAATTTTGGGTCTCTTTCCATATGGTGGAAAGATCACGAGTTACTTCATCCACAGCGGGCAAACCAGAGGGCAAGGGAGTAGGGAGGGGGGGAAGAGGGTGACGGCCGTACACCACGAAAAATGGGGACTTAGCAGAAGATTCAGAGACTCTGAAGTTGTATGAGAATTCGGCCCATGGTAGAAGATCTGCCCAGTCATCCTGGCGGGAGGAAACAAAATGCCGTAAATAGTCACCCAGGACCTGGTTAATTCTTTCTACTTGCCCATTGGATTGGGAATGATAAGAAGAAGAGAAGTTTAATTTAATCTTGAGCTGTTTACAGAGGGCCCTCCAGAATTTAGACACGAATTGGACGCCTCTATCCGAGACGATCTGCGTGGGCAAACCGTGAAGACGAAAAATGTGTACAAAAAATTGTTTTGCCAACTGAGGCGCTGAAGGAAGACCAGGAAGAGGAATAAAATGTGCCATCTTGGAAAATCGATCAACGACCACCCAAACAACAGTGTTGCCACGGGATGGGGGTAGGTCAGTAATAAAGTCCATACCAATCAGTGACCAAGGCTGTTCGGGGACAGGCAGAGGATGAAGGAGACCAGCAGGCTTCTGGCGAGGAGTCTTATCCCGGGCACAGACAGTACAGGCCCGCACAAAATCAACAACATCCGTCTCCAGAGTTGGCCACCAATAGAAACGAGAGATGAGTTGCAGGGACTTTTTGATGCCCCCATGGCCTGCGAGGTGGGAGGAGTGACCCCATCTGAGAATCCCGAGACGTTGGTGTGGAGAAACGAAGGTCTTCCCTGGAGGAGTTTGCCTGATGGAGGCTGGGGAAGTGGAGATCAGACAGTCAGGAGGAATGATGTGTTGCGGAGAGACCTCTGCTTCCGAGGCATCCGAGGAACGAGAGAGGGCATCGGCCCTAATGTTCTTGTTGGCAGGGCGAAAATGAATTTCAAAGTTAAAATGGGCAAAGAACAATGACCACCTGGCCTGGCGAGGGTTCAGCCGTTGGGCAGACTGGAGATAGGAGAGATTCTTGTGATCGGTGTAAATGATAACTGGAAATTTTGATCCCTCCAGCAGATGTCTCCATTCCTCAAGTGCAAATTTAATGGCCAGTAGTTCTCGATCCCCGATGGAGTAGTTTCTCTCCGCCGGAGAGAAGGTCCTAGAAAAAAAACCACAAGTAACAGCATGCCCGGAAGAATTTTTTTTGTAGAAGGACCGCTCCAGCTCCCACTGAGGAGGCATCTACCTCCAATAGGAAGGGTTTAGATGGGTCAGGTCTGGAGAGCACGGGAGCAGAAGAAAAGGCAGACTTGAGCCGTTTAAATGCGTCTTCCGCTTGGGGAGACCAGGACTTGGGATTGGCATTTTTCTTGGTTAAAGCCACGATAGGAGCTACAATGGTGGAAAAGTGTGGAATAAATTGTCTGTAATAATTGGCGAACCCCAAAAAACGTTGGATAGCACCGAGTCCGGAGGGGCGTGGCCAATCCAAGACGGTAGAGAGTTTATCCGGGTCCATTTGTAATCCCTGGCCAGAGACCAAGTATCCTAGGAAAGGAAGAGATTGACATTCAAACAGACATTTCTCCATTTTGGCATAAAGTTGATTGTCTCGAAGTCTCTGAAGAACCATGCGGACATGCTGGCGGTGTTCTTCCAAGTTGGCAGAAAAAATCAGAATATCGTCCAGATACACAACAACACAGGAATATAAGAGATCACGAAAAATTTCATTAACAAAGTCTTGGAAGACGGCAGGGGCGTTGCACAGGCCAAAGGGCATGACCAGATACTCAAAGTGTCCATCTCTGGTGTTAAATGCGGTCTTCCATTCGTCCCCCTCCCTGATGCGGATGAGATTATAAGCACCTCTTAAGTCCAGTTTGGTAAAGATGTGGGCACCTTGAAGGCGATCAAAGAGTTCTGAGATAAGAGGTAGAGGGTAGCGGTTCTTTACCGTGATTTTATTAAGTCCGCGGTAATCAATGCAAGGACGCAGGGAGCCATCTTTTTTGGACACAAAAAAAAATCCAGCTCCGGCAGGAGAGGAGGATTTGCGGATAAAACCCTTTTTTAAATTTTCCTGGATGTATTCAGACATAGCAAGAGTCTCTGGAGCGGACAGAGGATAAATTCTGCCCCGGGGTGGAGTAGTGCCCGGGAGGAGGTCAATAGAACAGTCATAAGGCCTGTGAGGAGGTAAAGTCTCAGCTTGCTTTTTGCAAAATACGTCAGCATAGTCCATATAAGCCTTAGGGAGACCGGTTACAGGGGGAACCACAGGGTCACGGCAGGGAGTACTGGGAACCGGTTTAAGACAGTCCTTGAAATAAGAAGTACCCCAGATCTTGATTTCTCCTGTGGACCAATCAAGGGTTGGGGAATGGCGTTGAAGCCACGGTAATCCAAGGAGAATTTCGGAAGTGCAATTGGAGAGGACCAAAAACTCAATTTTTTCGTGATGAGGTCCGATGCACATTAGGAGGGGTTCCGTGCGGTAACGCACGGTACAGTCCAATCTTTCATTGTTAACACAATTGATGTAGAGGGGTCTGGCGAGACTAGTCACCGGGATGTTGAACCTGTTGATGAGAGAGGCCAAAATAAAATTTCCTGCAGATCCAGAGTCCAAGAAGGCCATAGTAGAGAAGGAGAAGATGGAGGAAGATATCCGCACAGGCACAGTAAGGCGTGGAGAAGCAGAGTAGACATCAAGAACTGTCTCCCCTTTGTGCGGAGTCAGCGTACGTCTTTCCAGGCGGGGAGGACGGATAGGACAATCCTTCAGGAAGTGTTCGGTACCGGCACAGTACAGGCAGAGATTCTCCATGCGGCTTCGTGTCCTCTCTTGAGGTGTCAAGCGAGACCGGTCAACTTGCATAGCCTCCACGGCGGGAGGCACAGGAACGGATTGCAGAGGACCAGAGGAGAGAGGAGCCGGGGAGAAAAAACGCCTCGTACGAACAAAGTCCATATCCTGGCGGAGCTCCTGACGCCTTTCGGAAAAACGCATGTCAATGCGAGTGGCTAGATGAATAAGTTCATGCAGGTTAGCAGGAATTTCTCGTGCGGCCAGAACATCTTTAATGTTGCTGGATAGGCCTTTTTTAAAGGTCGCGCAGAGGGCCTCATTATTCCAAGATAATTCGGAAGCAAGAGTACGGAATTGGATGGCGTACTCGCCAACGGAAGAATTACCCTGGACCAGGTTCAGCAGGGCAGTCTCAGCAGAAGAGGCTCGGGCAGGTTCCTCAAAGACACTTCGAATCTCCGTGAAGAAGGAGTGTACAGAGGCAGTGATGGGGTTATTGCGGTCCCAGAGCGGTGTGGCCCATGACAGAGCTTTTCCGGACAGAAGGCTGACTACGAAAGCCACCTTAGACCTTTCAGTAGGAAACTGGTCCGACATCATCTCCAAGTGCAGGGAACATTGTGAAAGAAAGCCACGGCAAAACTTAGAGTCCCCATCAAATTTATCCGGCAAGGATAGTCGTAGGCCGGAAGCGGCCACTCGCTGCGGAGGAGGTGCAGGAGCTGGCGGAGGAGATGATTGCTGGAGCTGTGGTAGTAGCTGCTGTAGCATCACGGTCAGTTGAGACAGCTGGTGGCCTTGTTGCGCTATCTGTTGCGACTGCTGGGCGACCACCGTGGTGAGGTCGGCGACAACTGGCAGTGGAACTTCAGCGGGATCCATGGCCGGATCTACTGTCAATGTTCGGCTGGCAGGAGGTGGATCCTCTGTGCCAGAGAGGGATTGGCGTGGACCGTGCTAGTGGACCGGTTCTAAGTTACTACTGGTATTCACCAGAGCCCGCCGCAAAGCGGGATGGTCTTGCAGCGGCGGTAGTAACCAGGTCGTATCCACTAGCAACGGCTCAACCTCTCTGACTGCTGAAGATAGGCGCGGTACAAGGGAGTAGACAAGAGCAAGGTCGGACGTAGCAGAAGGTCGGGGCAGGCAGCAAGGATCGTAGTCAGGGGCAACGGCAGGAGGTCTGGAACACAGGCTAGGAACACACAAGGAAACGCTTTCACTGGCACAATGGCAACAAGATCCGGCAAGGAAGGGAAGAGGAAGTGAGGTTATATAGGGAAGTGCACAGGTGAATACACTAATTAAACCAACTGCGCCAATCAGCGGCGCAGTGGCCCTTTAAATCGTAGAGACCCGGCGCGCGCGCGCCCTAAGGAGCGGGGCCGCGCGCGCCGGGACAGGACCGACGGAGAGCGAGTCAGGTACGGGAGCCGGGGTGCGCATCGCGAGCGGGCGCCACCCGCATCGCGAATCGCATCCCGGCTGGAAGAGGTATCGCAGCGCACCCGGTCAGCAGGTCTGACCGGGGCGCTGCGATTGCGAGGATGTTGCGAGCGCTCCGGGGAGGAGCGGGGACCCGGAGCGCTCGGCGTAACAATGAGGAGACCATATAGTGGCTGAATGACATAGCGTGAAGGTGCTGGCAGCATGAGTAGGCACTAGGCCTTCACAATCCCTAAGATTAAAAGATGAATTTAGAAATTTAAACCAAAGATTTTGGATAGCGGGTGCTACCTATGAGAAAATTTGAAATTCCCAGGCCCAGCAGCGCCATTAGTAAACCATATATTGCCTGAATGACACTGCCTGGAGTTGATTAATGCATGAGTATACACCAGGGCTTCATAAACCCCCCCAAACAACACAACCATTTTAGGAATATTTGAAGAAGATTTTGGATAGCGGGTGCTACCTATGAGAAAATTTGAAATTACCAGACCCAGGCCATACAGCGCCATCAGTAAACCATATATTGCCTGAATGACACAGCCTGGAGTTGGCTGATGCAAGAGTACACAGCAGGGCTTCACAATCCCCCCCAAAAAACATAACAATTTAGAAATTTTTGAAGAAGATTTTAGATAGCGGGTGTTACCTATGAGAAAATGTGAAATTCCCAGGCCCAGCAGCCCCATCAGTAAACCATATATTGCCTGAATGACACTGCCTGGAGTTGGCTGATGCTTGAGTATACACCAGGGCTTCACAATCCCCCCTGAAAAACACAACAATTTAAAAAAATTTTGAAGAAGATTTTGGCTAGAGGGTGCTACCTATGAGAAAATGTGAAATTCCCAGACCCAGGCCCAGCAGCGCAATCATTAAACCATATATTGCTTGAATGAAACAGCCTGCAGTCGCTGATGCATGAGGAGACCATTGAAATGTCTGATTTTTTTTTTTTTAAATCAAACTTTGAGTGTCCCGGACCCCAGCGTGTGGGTACGAAGGACCAAATTTAACAAGCCCCCACAGGGCTCATATGGCCGTGAGATGTAGGCGCAATGTCTCCATTGCCCTGAGCGGCCATTGTTTCCAACACTTTTAGCCAAGGCAAACCATCTGAAGAACAGCGTGACACACATATGGTATGCTGATGGGCCACTGAGACTTGTCCGGGCAGTGGAGGCTTAGGACACAGTGGAGGATGTGGAGGCAGAGTCGCACACTGTGACAGGACTAACGGGCTGACAGAGTGGAGTAGGAAGCAGCATGAGTACACAAGAGGGGTTCACAACCCCTAAAATTAAAAGGTGAACTTTGAAATCTCTATTGAAGATGCATGTTAGGTAGTGCTACCTTCCAAAAATGTAAGGCCCAAGCCCAGAGGCATCAGTAAGCCAAGTAATTCCTGAAAGACACAGGCGCAGGCATCAGCAGTACACCCGAGGGTTTCATAACCCCTTTACATTGCAAGATCAATGTTGAAATTTCAATTAAGCTAGTGATAAATATCACAAAATTTGAGGGCCAAGGCCAGAAGCAGTATTAAGTAAATTAGTTCTGGATAAAAACAGTCAGGAAAAGGCATCTGCAGTACACCGGGGAATTTAATAAGCAATAAGATTGAAATATCAATTAATTCAAGGATTTTAATTATTTTACTCAAGATCAACTGATAGCAGATTCTAGACTATACGGTGTCTGAATGCCACATCCTTGAGGTGGCTGAAGCAATGGGAAGCCATTATGGCTCACACAGATAGGAAATAGGTACATCCAAAGAAGCAAAAAGTAAATGCTTCGAGGATTTCAATTATTTAACTCGAGATCACCAGACAGCAGATTCTATCAATTTTAATAGATAGTAAAAATGACAACCTTTAGACACTCTCATTAAAAGTGTTGAGTCACATGACACAGCAGTCAGCTGTAGCCCAGTTCCATCAAATAAAGGCTTGCACAAAATTGAGATTTCCACAATAAAGAATAGACTGAATAAAAAAAAAAGGCTAACTTCAGTGTTTATTTAAAGGTGTACTGGAAGAATTCAATTGTTTTCTCAGTCAGAAGAAAATATTAAAGATGTTTTAGGTATGTTGTCTGACAAAATACCTTTGTGTTAGAACAAGTGCATATCCAAGAGTCCGGAAGACTCTATAATGCATGACGGTGGACCACAAAAAGACATAATGTGTTCTGACATAAAGAAGCAGAGTTCATCCCTAACAGTGTTATTTTTGGAACATTTTAATGAAAAAATCACACACAACAAGAGTTCCATGGTGTCATGGTTAGTACTCTTGAATATGCAAGTTTACTTCTGAGAAAATGATCTGAAAATTTGAATAGAACTGAACCCAAGAGGGTTTAATAACCCTATACATAGCACCATAAATTTAGAAATTTAAATTAAGCATGTATGTATCTAGTCCAAAAATCCAAAAATGTAAGGCCCAAGCCCAGAAGCATCAGTAATCCAAGTAGTTCCTGAAAGATACAGTCAGGAAAAGGCATCAACAGTACTAGGGATGTCCCGATAGCGATACTAGTATCGGTATCGGGGCTGATACTAGCCATTTACATGGTATCGGGGACTCGTTTAATGTCCCCGATACCATGTCCGATACCTGCTGTCACTCTGCTGCCCCGTTCTCCAGTCCTCCCGTCCGCTTCATAGTGTTCCATGGAGGAGCATGTGACACACACCTCACTCCGCCTCCTCCCCTGCGCCCAGCGTAACGCTACGGAGAAAGCGGAGTGACTTATATGTCACATGCTCCTCCATAGGATGCCATGATGCGTACCGGGAGGACGGAAGAACGGGGCAGTGGAGCGGTAGCACCCGACGGAGGACAGCCGCAGGTGAGCTGTGTGCTGCTGCTAATGTCTACAGGGGGCTTGCTGTCTAAAGGGGGGCTTTGTTGCAGCTGTCTAAAGGGGGGCCCTGCTGCTGCTGTCTAAAGGGGGGCCCTGCTGCTGCTGTCTAAAGGGGTGCCCTGCTGCTGCTGTCTAAATGGGGGCCCTGCTGCTGCTGTCTAAAGGGGGCACTGCTGCTGCTGTCTAAAGGGGGGCCCTGCGGCTGCTGTCTAAAGGGGGGCCTTGCTGCTGCTGTCTAAAGGGGGGCCCTGCTGCTGCTGTCTAAAGGGGAGCCCTGCTGCTGTTGTCTAAAGGGGAGCCCTGCTGCTGCTGTCTAAAGGGGAGCCCTACTGCTGCTGTCTAAAGGGGGGCCCTGCTGCTGCTGTCTAAAGGGGAGCCCTGCTGCTGTCTAAAGGGGGGCCCTGCTGCTGTCTAAACGGGGGGGCTGTTGCTGTCTAAACGGGGGGCCCACTGTCTAAGGGGGGCTGCTGTCTACAGGGGGGCCTGCAGTCTATAGGGGGGGGGGCTACTGTCTACAAGGGGGGCTGCTGTCTACAGGGGGGCTGCTGCTAATGTCCACAAGGGGATACTACCTACTATTAAAGACAATCTTACAGCAGAGTCACCTGCACTAACTCGAATTTATAGATATATAGTGCAGGTGACCCGGTTTCTACCGCTGCTCACCATGTGGTCATCGGTCTCACCGCCAATGCAAATTCCATCCAATGGAGAAGAGAGAAATCTCTGCTCATACTACAGCAGCTGCCTCAATTGTACACAACAAGGACCCATATATCATATGGTAAACAGCACCAGAAACTAGGTCACCCTGGTGTCGGATTCCCTTTAAAATAAAAGTACTCATACTTTGTATCGGCTAGTACTAGAATTAAAGTATCGGTACTCGTACTCGGTCTTAAAAAAATGGTATCGGGACATCCCTAAACAGTACGCAAGAAGATTTCATAACACCTAAGATTGAAATATCAATGTTGAAATCTCAATTAAGCATGTATGTAAGCTAGTGCAAAACATCCAAAATTAAGGCCCAAGCCCAGAAGCATCAATAAGCCAATCAGTTCCTTAAACACATAGTCAGGAGCAGGCATCAGCAGTACACAAAAGGGTTTCCTAACCCCTTACATTGAAAGATCAAAGTTGAAATTTCTATTAAGCATGTATTTATCTCGTGCTAAACATCCAAAAATGTTAGGCCCAAGCCCAGAAGCATCAGTAAGCCAAGTAATTCCTGAAAGACACAGGAGCAGGCATCAGTAGTACACCCGAGGGTTTCATAACCCCGTTACATTGCAAGATCAATGTTGAAATTTGCATTAAGCATGTATTTAGCTACTGCTAAACATCCAAAAATTAAAGGCCCAAGGCCCGAAGCATCAGTGAGGCAAGTAGTTCCGGAAAGAGACACAGGATGAGTCAGGAGCAGCATTCACAGTACCCAAGAGGGATTCATAACCCTTTACATTTAAAGACCAATGTTGAAATTTGAATTAAGCATGTATTTAGCTACTGTGAAACATCCAAAAATTTAAAGAGGCACTGTCATTGTTGAAAACTTTTCATATGTTACAGAACTAATCATATGAGGGCTTTTTGCAATATAAATGTATTTAAAAAAATGTAAATTTCCCCCAGAAATTAAATCTAAAAATAGCCACCACTATTCTTCTTTAGCCAGACAGACTAGTGTTGATTTTGCAGTATACCAGATACTGGATGTAAAGCAGGCCGGTATCCAGTATAGGAGAATTCAGCTGTATGCATACAGCCTATGCATGGGCACACACTGCCTGTGAATGTGCTCAGGGAGCGCACACACACAGGCAGTGCGGGATGCAGACAGATCCCCCCATCCCCAGGTTCTCAGCTGCACCCGATCCTGTGTCCCATTATGCCCCTCTGTACCCCCCCCCCCCCGGATCTCAACTGTGATCATCTGGCAACCCGTACTCAGCTGCGATCGTCCGTCACCCCCCCCCCCCGTTCTCAGCTGCGATCGTCCGGCATCCCCCCCCCCGTTCTCAGCTGCGATCGACCAGCATCCCCATCCAACACCACCCCCCCTCTCAGTTGCTATTACACCCAACCCCCCGCGCACCGGATCATGTCCCCCCGTTACCCCCTCCGTCCCGGTCTTCAGCAGCGCCGGCGTCCGGCCAGTGGAAGAGGACGTCCATGACGCCGCTCCAGGCTGGGGAGATGAAGCACGGTGCAGGACAGGTGAGTGTGTATGTGTGTGCGTGTGTGTTTGTGTAAGTATATATGTGTGTGTGTATGTGTATATATGTATGTGTGTATGTGTATAAATGTGTGTCTGTATGTATATATGTGTGTGTCTGTATGTATATATGTGTGTGTGTGTGTCTTTATGTATATATGTGTGTGTGTGTATGTATATATGTGTGTGTATATATGTGTTTGTGTACGTATGTATATATGTGTGTGTGTGTGTGTATGTATATATGTGTGTGTGTATGTATATTTGTGTGTGTCTGTATGTATATTTGTGTGTGTCTGTATGTATATATGTATGTATATGTCTGTATGTATATATGTGTGTGTCTGTATGTATGTGTGTCTCTGTGTGTGTTAGGGGGGTGGGGGACTGAAAATTAATGTGGGGGGCCTGCAACCTAATGTGGGGGGCCTGCAACCTAATGTGAGGGGCCTGCAACCAAATGTGCAACCTATATTTATACATTTTATCCTGTTATTTATCCTCTGTGTAACATGTACAGCATGAAGCCAGAGAGGAAAGGGTTACAGAGTGGAGCCCAGGCTTGCTCCCAGAGCAGACACAGTGAGGAAGACAGACAGACACGCCCCTCCAGTCTGCACAATGAAAAAGTTGCTGAGCAGCGGATAAATGCTTATATCTCTGGAAATAAAGATCCTAGAGACATAAAACATATATGTACACGATCATGATTAGGGACCGGGTAACATATGGCTTTTTTTTTTTGGAACTATTGTGAAGTGTTGGTGTAGCAGCATGGTCAATCTACTCTTAGGCATCTGGCATTGGTGGCTGGAAATCCTGGCTGATCCATCCCTGATTCATCTTGACAAAGGTTAGTCTCTCCACATTTTTTTGCATTTTTCGTGGACAGACGAGTTCGCCTTGGGATGACTATGGCCCCGGCCGCACTAAACACCCGCTCTGGCACACTACTGGCCGGGCAGGACAGCTTTTCCAGGGCAAACTCTGCTAGTTGCGGCCATAAATCAAGTTTGGCTGCCCAGAAGTCCAGCGGATCCTCAATGTTTGTTGGCATGGCCATGTCAAGGTATGCCACCACCTGCTGGTTCAGGTCCTGCTCCATGTCTACCTGCTGCTGATGAGTTGCTTCACTATGCGGGTGAAGAATGCTACTCATCAGCGACTGTAGACTCAGGCAGCTGCTGATTAATGTTGAGCGGCATAGGCCATATTCGAATTTGCGATATTTCGCGAATATATGGCCGAATATTCGTCATATAGTCGCTAAAATATTTGCTAAAAAAACGAATATTCGGAATTACGAATATATAATGCTATATTCGTGAATATTCCATGTCACCGATAGGCATCGGCCAACTGACTACGTAGGATTTCTAGGTAGTAGGTCAGTTTGTCCTCCCTCTCAGTGGGTGTAAAAAAAGGCCCCCATTCTGGGACGATAGCGAGGGTCCAATAAGGTGGAGAGCCAGAAGTTATCCCGCTGACAAATTTTGACAATTCGGAGGTCACTACCCAAGCAACTGAGCATGCCTCGTGCCATTTGCGCCAGTGACTCGGAGGGACTACCTGACTCCATCACCACTGCATACTGCCACGGCGTGTCTGGGTCCTCTGTCTCACCTTCCTCATAACCCTCTAGCTCCTCTGGATGCTCCTGCTCCTCCTCTTCTGTCCGATGACTAGAAACACCGGCCATCTCATCCAACCTAAACTGTGCTCCACTCTGCCCCTCATCCTCCTCCTCCAGTTCAGCCCACACAGGGCTCATGTAGCCTTGAGATGTAGGTGCAACGTCTCCATTGCCGTGACCAGCCATCGTTTCAATCATCGTTTGTTGTAGGAAATGTAGGAGTGGAATTATGTCGTTCATGCCGTAATCTAGGCGATTTACAAATAATGTGGCTTCCTCAAAGGGCCTGAGCAAACGGCAGGTGTCACGTATGAGCTGCCACTGGTTCACATTGAAGTTACACAGGGGAATACCCCTATCCGCTTGGATCATCAAGAAATCGGTGATCGCTTTTTTCTGTTCGTACAGTCGGTCCAACATATGGAGGGTGGAATTCCAATGTGTGGCAACGTCCTAAATCAGACAATGTTGTGGGATACCGTTCTGACGCTGCAGCTGAAGGAGGGTGTGCTTTGCGGTGTACGAGTGGCTGAAGTGCATGCAAAGTTTCCTTCCCATTGTTAGCATGTCTTGCAAATGGGGGGAACACTTCAAGAACTGCTTCACAACCAGATTGAACACCTGTGCCATGCAGAGTGCATGGCTCAGCCTTCCCAGCCTTCACAGCGCATGCAAGATGTTATTCCCGTTCTCAGTCACCATTGTTCCCATTTCCAGTTTTCATGGAGCAAACCATGCTCCGATTTCTTTACGAATGACTTTTAGCAGTTCCTCCTCTGTGTGACTCTTTTCACCAAGGCAAACCATGTGAAGAACAGTGTGACACCGCCTTTCCTTGCACACATGGTATTCTGAAGGGCCACTGAGACTTGTCTGGGCAGTGGAGGCTGAGGACATGGCGGAGTATGAGGAGGTAGAGTCGCACACTGTCACAGGTCCAAGGGGCTGAGAGGGTGGAGGAGGAAGTGGTGTGACTTGTCCAAGTTGGGGTTGTGGCTGTGCAGGAACCACATTCACCCAGTGAGCCGTAAAGGACATGTATTGTCCCTGACCAAAGTGACAGCTCCAGATGTCAGCGCTCAAGGATTGGACCACAGGCTCAAGGACTGGACCACCTTCCCTTCCACAAAATTGTGCAGGTCTGGTACTGCCTTCTTTGCAAAGAAATGACGGCTTGGTACTCTCCACCTTGGCTCGGCACAAGCCATCAGTTCTCTGAAATGTGCTGAGTCCACACTTGAAAAGTGAGGAACTGCAGCACCAGCAACTTAGAGAGGAGCACATTCAGCTTCTGCGCAGTTGGATTAGTGGGCGCATATTGTTGTCTCTTGGACATGGCTTCACCGATGGATTGTTGGCGGAATGGCTGACTAAAAGTAGGAGGAGCAGGAGCATCTAGAGCGACAGAAGGAGGGTTTGACACACAGCTCCCTTCGGCTGAGGTGGTGGAGCCTTGGCTGGCTAACAGAGGGAGTGGCATGCCACTGGGTGATGCAGCAGGCTGGACCACTACATCGGAGCCACGGTTCTCCCAGGCCGCTTTATGGTGGCGAAGCATATGTTGACGCAGGGCTGTGGTACAAACATTGGGACCCTGACCACGCTTCACCTTCTGCTGACATATCTTGCATGTGGCTATGTAAATCTCCTCTGGATGCTTGATGAAAAACTGCCACACCACCAAGTTGCTGATTTTCCCACCAACAGTCCACACTAATTGACTGCTTCTGCCGACGTCGTCAGGAACCCCTGTTCCACTACCTCCCGGGAAGGTTGGCTGCCGCAAAGCAGGTGGTCTCCCCTGGGTACCTTTGGCTCCAGAATTTAAACTTCTGTCACCACGCTGACTGCCAACCATGCTACCGCCTTGCTGCCTTAGCTGCTGCCTCACGGGCAAACTGCAACGCTCTTCTCCTGATGATAATGAAGCCCCTTCTGCACCCAGCTCCCAATTGCAATCGGCTTCATCATCATCAACAATTGTCTGCACATCACTGTTGTCCTCCTCAGGTTCCTCAACAGTGTCTGCTTCAGGACCCTGAACCCTGGCAACACCACCTCCCACGTTACTCTCTTCATCACTACTTGCCCGCTTGGCATAGTAAGCGGCAGATGTCTCCTCCACTTCTTGACTGCGCAGTAGCTGCTGGTTGTCCTCTATTAGATCGTCCTCAATGAATAGTGGAGCTGAACCCACAGCATAAGATACTTCTGTAGGGGAGGGAACAGCATAGGACAGAGGCAATGGGAGGACAGGGACTGCTCCCGAGCCATGCCAACTGCGGGTTGTGTCTGAGGAACCCACCGACTGTTGACTGAGGGCGTCAGATGTCACTTGTGATGAAGTGGATGACCGTGTTAACCAATTGACAATGGCAGATGGGTTGCTGATGGAGACACGACCTCTAGCTGATAACGGGAGCTCGGGCCTCTCACTGCAACTCCTGCTGCCACTCGCCCCTAGTCTGCTGCGACCTCTGCCACAAGGATTTAGGCCTCTGCCACTCCTCTGTGCACATCCTGGCACTTCTCTGCCTGACATACAGTGCGTATATGAGGGAAGTACAATGCGCTTCACTATGCTTAAAAAAGTATTTGTCTAGAAGAGCAGCAGGTGTGCACTTTTGGTTTGCCTTTCACAGTATCTAGGCCCTTGACAGATTACCAGGTACAAAATAGTAAGCTACTTAGATGTAGGTATGTGATGTGATCTGATGAGAGAAGAAAAATGCTCTACAGTACGCTTAAAAAAAAGTATCTGAGTGCAATACCAGCCTGTGAGTACTTTTGCCTGGACATTCACAGTATGTAGGCCATTGACAGATTATTCGGTACAAAATAGTTCTCTACATACATGTAGGTGTGTGGTGTGCACTGATGAGGGCAGAAAAATGCTCTACAGTACACTTAAAAAAGTATCTGAGTGCAATACCAGCCTGTGAGTACTTTTGCCTGGACTTTCACAGTATGTAGGCCCTTGACAGATTAATAGGTACAAAATAGTACACTACTTAGATGTACGTATGCGGTATGCACTGATGAGGGCAGAAAAAATGTGCTACAGTACACCTAAAAACTCTGTGTTTTTGTAAAACCCCAGCCAGTGATTACTTTTCTATGTCCTTATACAGTATGTTGGCCCTTAGAAGATTAACAGGTACAATCAGGACACTACTTAGATGTACGTATGCGGTATGCACTGATGAGGGCAGAAAAATGCACAACAGTAAGCCTAAAAACTCAGTATTTTTGTAAAACACCATCCGGTGATTACTTTTGTCTGTCCCTTTACAGTACGTCGGCCCTTGACAGATTAACAGGTACAAAATAGTACACTACATTGAAGTAAGTATGAGGTATGCACTGATCTGGGAAGAAAAATGTGCTACAGTACCCTTAAAAAAAATATTTTTGTAAAACACCAGCAGTACCCAACAGTGCTGCAGCCAAAAAAAGCTGTGCACTAAACACAAAATTGCACTCTGTCAAAGACTATTTGGAATGGTCTGCTGGGAATTATACCATCTACAGATTAGAATAACCAGTAGATGATTTTTTGTGGAGCAAAGACACTGAATTGCACTGAAACAATATTCCTGCCTCCTCTGCTATTATCTACCCTTCTCTGTAATACTATGCTGAAACAATTGATTGGGAGGTTTATGCCTGCAGCTGCAGTAAAAATCCTTTTCAGCGAAAAAAACACTGCTCTCCGTCCACGAGAACGTTGCTTTGACTAGGAGGATGTTAAACGATGCTGGAATGCACTTTTTTTCTGCTGTAACACACACACACAGGCTCTGTGTCCTATGATCCTTCTGCAGTGTATTGTAATAAAGTGAGGAGCTGGAATTATGGCTGCCGATTATATAGGGCTGTGACATCACAGGGGTGACTGGCTGCTGATAGGCTGCATCCTGCATGTGATTCAGAGTCATCCTGCCTATATCCCTTCCCGCCTTGCCTTCTTGCCTTCCCAGCGTCCCTTGCCCCAAGTACTGACATGTGGATCTGCCATTTTAGATGCCCCAGAGCCTGGAACGCTGTAAAATGGAGTTTAATGAAACGATTTACGCATTGCAAATCAAATATTTCCTGAAATTTGTAACAAATTTTGATTCGCTCATCTCTAGCGGTATTTATAAGGTAGCCACACACATCCGGTGAATGATTAGTCCCATCATATTTAGATAACTTAACTTTTCTAATGTGTAAGCCAGGAAGAAGCGCAACCAGCGTGAAACAAATGTTGCTTATTCAAACGCATCTGTAATATGTACCTGCTTTTATCTGATGGAATAAAGCGTCACACAAAGAAGTGGTGAGTGCCGTCCATTCATTTCTCAGATACAGTCATGGCCGTAAATGTTGGCACCTCTGAAATTTTTCAACAAAATGAAGTATTTCTCACATGTTTTGCTATACACATGTTTATTCCCTTTGTGTCTATTGGAACTAAACCAAAAAAAGGGAGGGAAAAAAGCAAATTGGACATAATGGCAAACCAAACTCCAAAAATGGTCTGGACAAAATGATTGGCAACCTTTCAAAATTCGGGAAAATGAAGATTGTTTCAAGCATGTGATGCTCCTTTGAACTCACCTGGGGCAAGTAACAGGTTTGGGCAATAAAAAAATCACACCTGAAAGCAGATAAAGAGGAGAGAAGTTCACTCAGTCTTTGCATTGTGTGTCTGTGTGTGACAACAGAAAGAGGAGAAGAGAACTGTCTGAGGACTTGAGAACCAAAATTGTGGAAAAATATTAGCAATCTCAAGGTTACAAGTCCATCTCCAGAAATCTAGATTTGCCTTTGTCCAAATTGCGCAACATTATCAAGAAGTTTGCAACCCATGGCACTGTAGCTAATCTCTCTGGGCATGGACGAAAGAGAAAAATTGGTTAAAGGTGTCAACGCAGGATAGTCCAGATGGTGGATATGCAGCCCCAAACAAGTTCCAAAGATATTCAAGCTGTCCTGCAGGCTCAGGGAGCATCAGTGTCAGCGCGAACAATCGATCAACATTTAAATGAAATTAAACACTATGACAGGAGACCCATGAGGACCCCACTGCTGACACAGAGACATTAAAAAGCAAGACTACATATTTCCAAAATGAACTTGAGTAAGCCAAAATCCTTCTGGGAAAATGTTTTGTAGACAGATGAGGCCAAGATAGAGCTTTTTGGTAAAGCACATCATTCTACTGTTTACCGAAAAACAAAATGAGGCCTACAAAAGAAAGAACACAGTACCTACAGTGAAATATGGTGAAGGTTCAATGATGTTTTGGGGTTGTTTTGCTGCTTCAGGCACTGGGTGACTTGAATGTGTGCAAGGCATCATGAAATCTGAGGATTACCAACGGCTTTTTGGTACAGCCCAGTGTCAGAAATCTGGGTTTGCAACCGACATCTTGGATCTTCCAGCAGGACAAGTCAAAAGCACCCAGAAATGGATGGCAACAAAGTGCTGGAGAGTTCTGAAGTGACAGGCAATGAGTCCAGATCTAAATCTTATTGAACACCTGTGGAGAGATCTTAAAATTGCTGTTGGGAAAAGGCGCCCTTCCAAAGAGAGACCTGGAGCAGTGTGCAAAGGAAGAGTAGTCCAACATTCCGGCTGAGAGGTGTAAGAAGCTTATTGATGGTTATAGGAAGCAACTGATTTCAGTTATTTTTTCCAAAGCATGTGTACCCAAATATTAAAGGGGTACTCCGGTGCAAAACATATATATATATATATATATATATATATATATATATATGTATATATTGTTATCAACTGGTGCCAGAAAGTTAAGCAGATTTGTAAATTACTTCTTTTAAAAAATCTTAACACTCCCAGTACTTATTAGCTGCTGAATACTACAGAGGAAATTATTTTCTTTTTGGAACACTGTTCTCTCTGCTGACATCATGACCAAAGTGCTCTTTGCTGACATCTCTGTCCATTTTTGGAACTGTCCAGAGAAGCATATGTTTTCTATGGGGATTTTCTCCTACTCTGGACAGTTCTTAAAATGGACAGAGGTGTCAGCAGAGAGCACTGTGGTCATGATGTCAGCAGAGAGCTCTGTGTTCCAAAAAGAAAATAATTTCCTCTGTAGTATTCAGCAGCTAATAAGTACTGGAAGGATTAAGATTTTTTTAATAGAAGTAATTTACAAATATGTTTAACTTTCTAGCACCAGTTTATAAAAAATAAAAAAAAAGTTTTCCACCGGAATACCCCTTTAATATTTGGGTGTACATGCTTTGGAAAAAATAACTGAAATCAGTTGCTTCCTATAACCATCAATAAGCTTCTGACACCTCTCAGCCGGAATGTTGGACTACTCTTCCTTTGCAAACTGCTCCAGGTCCCTGATAATTACTGGAAAGATTAAGATTTTTTATTAGAAGTAATTTACAAATCTGTTTAACTTTCTGGTACCAGTTGATTAGTTCCAATCTACACAAAGGGAATAAACATGTGTTTAGCAAAACATGTGTTACTGCAATCCTTTTCTGTGAGAAATACTTCATTTTCTTGAAAACTTTCAGGGGTGCCAACATTTACAGCCATGACTATACTTTGGATTTGATAACTATTTTAATGCAGCCTGCTTTTGGCAGGCTATACTAACAGAACACCGATTCAACTGTCTAACTAATCAATACAATGCAATAGTATTGTATTGCTTAGTATAATCAGGCCAATGATTGCTTATATAAGTCTATGTGGACAGGACAAGTGTAAAAAAAGAACAAAAATGTGGGTTTAAAAATTTAAAAAGGCCCTAAAAATTGTTATCACCCTCCTCTCTAAAATGTTTTAATAAAAAAGGAATAAAAAAAAAAAAAAAAAAAACATACCGTATTTATCGGCGTATAACACGCACTTTTTAGGCTAAAATTTTTAGCCTAAAGTCTGTGTGCGTGTTATACGCCGATACACCCCCAGGAAAGGCAGGGGGAGAGAGGCTGTCGCTGCCCGCTTCTCTCCCCCTGCCTTTCCTGGGGTCGAGAGCGCTGCTGTCGGCCCTTTTCACCCCCTGGCTATCGGCGCCGCTGCCCGTTCTGTCCCCCTGACTATCGGTGCCGGCGCCGATAGCCAGGGAGAGAGAAGCGGCGCCGACAGCCAGGGGGAGAGAAGGGACAGTGGCACCCATTGCCGGCGCCGCTGCCCCGTTGCCTCCCCCCATCCCCGGTGGCATAATTACCTGGGTCGGGTCCGCGCTGCTCCAGGCCTCCGTAGTGCGTCCCCGGCGTCATTGCTATGCGATGAACGGCGCGGCGCATGACGTCAGAGCGCCGCGCCGTGCATAGCAACGACGCTGGGGACGCACGACAGAGGCCTGGAGCAGCACGGACCCGACTCAGGTAATTATGCCACCGGGGATGGGGGGAGGCAACGGGGCAGCGGCGCCTTCTCTCCCCCTGGCTGTCGGCGCCGCTTCTCTCCCCCTGGCTATCGGCGCCGGCACCGATAGTCAGGGGGACAGAACGGGCAGCGGCGCCGATAACCAGGGGGTGAAAAGGGCCAACAGCAGCGCTCTAGACCCCAGGAAAGGCAGGGGGAGAGAAGCGAGCAGCGACGGCCTCTCTCCCCCTGCCTTTCCTGGGGGTATATCGGGGTATACACGTGCACACACGCACCCTCATTTTATCATGGATATTTGGGTAAAAAACTTTTTTTACCCAAATATCCTTGGTAAAATGAGGGTGCGTGTTATAGGCCGGTGCGTGGTATACCCCGATAAATACGGTATTTGGTATCACTGAGTGTGTGATTGCGGAATTTTGCAATCTTTCAATTTCCCTCCATAATACATATTTTTCGGTTTTGCTCCAGATTTTATGGTAAAATAAAAGTGTCTTTACAGAGTACAATTTAACCTGCAAAAAAACAGCCCTTATATGGCTCTGTAGAGTTATGGCTTTTAAAAGGAAAAGAAGAGAAAATATAATTGCAAAAATGAATTTCATTTTTTTTAAATGTAAGATAAAGGTGTGTATAGATTTTTCTTACCTATAGTGTTCCTATACTGAGGAATATATCCCATGAAACCACACAGCCTGCAAAAGTGTATACAATTTGAGGCAATAAAATGCTATAAAAAAATGGTGTATTTCTTTCTCATGCCTTATGAGCCCAGCAGTACCTATTCTCCGTTGGTGTAGTGTGGGCAGGCAGCAGCACAGTACTGTACTTCAGGACCCTTTTTCTCTCTGCAATCTTTTCTTACAAGGTTCTCTGCAAGTTTTCTCACTAGGTTCAAGTAACATTTCATTCTTGGTGAAGATGAAGAGCTATATTTCTTCTTGTACATAGCATCAGTGAGAAGAGCTGCTGTGTACTGAGCTGTGTTAGGGCTCAAGCTGCGGCAACAATGCTGTCAGGATAAGATTAATTGTTTCCCTGTGCATCTTGTAATAATTGTTTATGGGTTTTAATACAAAATGTGTTGTTTGGGATTTTATTTAAATAATCTAAAATTTTATGTAGGATAACTCCTTCAGTACATAACATTATGCCACAGCTAATAGCACTGATATAGAAGGGAAATCGGAATATATGTACTCAGTGAGGAGATAGATGACTATACTGTATGTCTATATGTGGCCACCCAATGGTGTGACCTGATTTCTAGCCTATTGAAAGTTTTGCCAGCATGTGATGGTGTTGTATTTAAATGTGTATTGTGAGAAACTGGAGTTCTAAAAAAAATTGGAAAAAAGTTTATTAAAATCTAATCTGTAATATATATATATATATATATATATATATATATATATATATATATATATATTTATTTATTTTGCATTGCACATTTTGGGGTATGGCTACCTCCATGATGGTCTTGCACTCCACTCATTATTTTATTCTATTAGTGCAGAATTGAGGTGGGTTTCATGTCTGGAGATTGTTTTAGAGACTTAGGGTACGTTCACACGCATGGATTTTTTTAGCGGGTTTTCCACTGCGTATTTTAAAGTGGGCGGGCTCTTCTCGGCTGTCCGCAGCAGATTTTCTGCGGCGGAATTTACGCTGCGGAAAATCCGCCACAGTCCCTACTGACTTCAATGGGGCTTGCGGCGGATTTTCCGCAGTGTACATCCCGCCGTGGAAAATCTGCTGCTGACAGCTGAGAAGAGCCCGCCCACTTTAAAAAATGCAGCGGAAAACCCGCTAAAAAATCTGCGCATGTAAACGTACCCTTAGATACAAGAGAAGGGAATTTATTTTATATATTTCAGGAAGTCACACCGTAATTATTAAGTTCTATCACTGTATAGTCTTAAGTCTTGGTTGTATAGCATAAGAGCATCCATGTTGAGTGGATCTTCTCAAATATTTCCACATATTTAGCTAGGTAAATGTAACTAACACAATAACATATTGGTCATAAATATTTATTGTTTTACAACAACACGGTGATGATAGCAAAATCCCAGTAGTTGTTTTTATGAAAGAAAGAGTACATGATATCAATCATATTTGTCTTGGTCCAAGGGCCCGGACTGGAAACATCCTTTATAATCAGACATTAGCTATAAATAAAATGTGTTTACAGCTATCTATGGAGACCACATTCCTCTTTATTTTTTCATATATTTTTGGTATTAAAAGCTGTAACCCCTTAGGTACTAAAAGCACCCTTGGATGATTTATTGGCTAAGAATGCCATCTAACAGGATAATGAGATACTGCCCCAAGGGGGGAGTTGTCTTTCTCCCTATTGGTTGTAAGTTTTTAACCAGGGGACATATTTGATAGATAAGCCCAGTTTTATAAGAGTATCCCCAAGACAGATCAATATTGGAAATCATCTTAAAAGAAACTGCTGGTGACACTTGGGATTACTGTATATCCATATAAGTTCCAGAGTAACCTATAATATTGGTAAAGTATAAATTATAATATAATTTCATCAATCTCCCCTGCTGATATAATCACTTGATAGTTGACTGGTCAATAAGTTGACAGGCCAAAAAGTGATCTGCAATTGCAGATGTCTAGTTTTCAAATGTGTGTTCAGATCAAGTTTTCAGATTCTGCAGATCACCAAGTCTTTTGATTTGAACCAATATAAAAAGAAATATCTTTTAGAATGTACACATACATTCCATAGTCTGGGTGTGGCCAGTTGGGAATCAAGTGTTACATAAAATGAAATGCCTAATTATGTGTGATCAATTATGTGTGATGTCTCAAGGAAGTATGTGGCACCTAAAAATCTTTTATTTTATGCCATTGTATGATTACATGCTTATTGTTCATGTTTCTATGCTAAATCAGTTGGGGTAATGCATTATTGTTATTGGTTGAAATTGGTTGATGGAGTCTAATTACTACATCAGTGTTGCTTAACTAGATAGATATTCTGGGTTAAATTATGGGCTTTACCTAGATTAGGATATTTAGCCAGTAGATTACATTATTTTCCTATCCTACTATATTGCATATAACAATTTAAAGAAATCCCATTTGTGTTTTGCCTATTGTAACAACATAAGTTACGCTAGATCAAAGAGATTGATCGAAAACCTGAAGTTTATTTTTAAATGTCAGCTCAGGTCATACGAGTTGCAATGTTTGGACATTTTTGCAAATTATATTTTCCTTGTGGCCATAAAATAATAGGTCTTCACTGGTTTTTGAATTTTATTTGACATCAGCCATGGTTTGCAGATTCGTTGGTTGGGAACTGAATTTATTAGTTGTGCAAAAGATTTTTGTGCAAATTTACTCTAGTGACAGCAGGCAAGGCAATCTGTTTGAGCTTTCCACCATTTTTTTCTTCAATCCAGGGGCTTCCTGTAATTTTCACAAAATATGAAGTGTCGTACGCAACATAGTAACATAGTTTATGAGGTTGAAAAAAGACCAGAGTCCATCAAGTTCAACCTATAATCCTAATGATTCCCTACTGAGTTGATCCCGAGGAAGGCCAAAAAAAACTCATACTAGAGGTAAAAATTCCTTCCCGACTCCAAATATGGCAATCAGAATAAATCCCTGGATCAATGTTTTGTCCCTATAAATCTAGTATCCATAACCTGGAATGTTATCACTCTCCAAAATGCATCCCCTTTTGAACTCTTCTACAGAGTTCACCATGGCCACCCTCTCTGGCAGAGAGTTCCATAGTCTCACTGCTCTTACAGTAAAGAACCCCATCTGTGCTGGTGTAGAAACCTTCTTTCACTAAACATAGAGGATGCCCCCTTGTTGTAGATACAGTCTTGGATATAAATAGATCATGGGAGAGATCTCTGTATGGTCCCCTGATATATTTATATATAGTTATTAGGTCGCCCCTAAGCCTTCTTTTTTCTAAACTAAATAACCCTAATTCTGATAATTTTTCTAGGTACTGTAGTCCTCCCCTTCCCCGTATTACTCTGGTTGCCTGTCTTTTAATCTTCTTCAGCTCCACTATATTTTTCTTGTACACTGGTGCCCAGTACTGTACACAGTATTCTATGTGTGGTCTGACTAGTGATTTGTACAGCGGTAGAATTATTTCACTGTCGTGGGTATCTATGCCCCTATTGATGCACCCCATGATTATCTTTGCCTTGGCAGCTGCCTGACACCGGTCGCTACAGCTAAATTTACTGTTAACTAAGACTCCTTAGTCCTTTTCCATGTCAGTCGTCCCAAGTGTTGTCCCATTTAATACATAATCCCAGCCTGGATTTTTCCTCCCCATGTGCATTACCTTACATTAATCAGTGTTGAACCTCATCTGCCACTTCCCAGCCCAAACCTCCAACCTATCCAGATCCATTTGCACAGTCCTCTATTGTGTTGACCACTTAACAGAGTTTATTATCATGTTCAAGGATTGCTACTTTACTATCCAACCCCTCTACAAAGTCATTAATGAATATATAAAATAGAATAGGACCCAAGACTGACCCCTGTGGTGCCCCACTAGTAACAGTCACCCAATCAAAGTACCAATAATAACCACCCTCTGTTTCCTATCACTGAGCCAGTTACTTACCCACTTGCACACATTTTCCCCAGCCCAATCCTTCTCATTTTATGCACCAACCTTTTATGTGGCACTGTATCAAATGCTTTGGAAAAATCAAGATACACGACATCCAGCGATTCCCCCTGGTCCAGTCTGGAGCTCACCTCATCATAAAACCTGATCAGGTTAGTGTTACGCCTAGCGCTCCGGGTCCCCGCTCCTCCCCGGAGCGCGTACGGCGTCTCTCTCTCCGCAGCGCCCCGGTCGGTCCCGCTGACCGGGAGCGCTGCACTGTCATGGCCGTCGGGGATGCGATTCGCACAGCGGGACGCGCCCGCTCGCGAATCGCATCCCAGGTCACTTACCCGTTCCCGTCCCCTGCTGTCATGTGCTGGCGCGCGCGGCTCCGCTCTCTAGGGCGCGCGCGCGCCAGCTCCCTGAGACTTAAAGGGCCAGTGCACCAATGATTGGTGCCTGGCCCAATTAGCTTAATTGGCTTCCACCTGGTCCCTGACTATATCTGACCTCCTCCCATGCACTCCCTTGCCGGATCTTGTTGCCCTTGTGCCTAGTGAAAGCGTTTTGTGTGTCCAAAGCCTGTGTACCAGAACTTCTGCTATCCACCCTGACTACGAACCTTGCTGCCTGCCCCGACCTTCTGCTACGTCCGACTTTGCTTCTGTCTACTCCCTTGTACCGCGCCTATCTTCAGCAGCCAGAGAGGTTGAGCCGTTGCTAGTGGATACGACCTGGTCACTACCGCCGCAGCAAGACCATCCCGCTTTGCGGCGGGCTCTGGTGAAAACCAGTAGTGACTTAGAACCGATCCACTAGCACGGTCCACGCCAATCCCTCTCTGGCACAGAGGATCCACCTCCTGCCAGCCGGCATCGTGACAGTTAGTTTGACATTACCAATCCCTCATAAAGCCATGCTGATATGGGGTCATACATTCATTTTGATCAAGATACTCCAAAATAGCATCTCTTAGAAAACATTAATTTGAAATACCGGCGCTGTAGTAATGTGAATATTTATTAAATAGATAAAAATAGACAATTGAACATAAAAAGAGAATAAAAAAAGAATATGGTAAGGTGTCACTTAAATAAATGATAATGTCCTTAAAATCCAGTGGCATTCTCCTAGAAACAGGGAGGAGAAATGAAAGTGCTGAAAAACAAAAAAAAACAGGATAGGTATGAGAAAAATATTGTTGGTTGGATTATAGATTACTAGATAATTACGAGCAATGAGTTTGTGCACTATAATGGGCCTATAATGGGCTTATAGCGGTGTATTTTTAATAAAGAGAATAAATGTAAATGACAGTGGCAGCAATGTAAACCTGTAGGTAATCAAATAATATAGTTGTGATTAACGCTGTATGTTCATGAATGATATCAATAGGCATGTGAAATCATACCTGCTTGTAATGTAGGATGTACAGCAACAAAATGAAACAAATTGTTTGTAGTTGAAAAGAATGTTTCAAAAGGATCTATGAGAAAGGTAAATATACATTTAGATACTAAGTTGTAGTATTATGCAATTGACATAGAGTTTGAAAAATAAAAATAGGGGTCGTACTTAATGTCTGAGATTGGTGCTACTTCTCCGGCGTGCATCTTATCATAGACATATATTCTTTTGATTTTGTTAGTAATATAATTCTTGTAGTGAATACCACTTTTGATGATAAGTGTTCAAAAAGTTGAGAGCATGTAAAAAAAGGAAACAAAGAAAAAGGACAAGCAATGAATGAATGAAGTAAACGGGGATGAAGTAAGTAGTGACACTTGTTGGTCAAATTAAATACATTTCTTCTTTATATAAACAAAAGCAGAAAAAGAACTCAACTGCTGTAAAGTCAGTCCACTACTTACACAGCTTAGGAGGCTGAAAAAAACATCTGTTGTATTCAGAAAATGGTTTGTTAGTTGATATAGTCCAAATAGAGCCAATTGTATAGGTGTAATACTCTGCTAGAGTGCATATTCAATCCTGTTATATGGCTCCAAAATGCGCTGTGGTTGAGAGTATCTATTTCTTAAATCCTGTAATTATTAAGCAATATTTACTTGTTGTCTCTTAGTATAGTTTCTGGCAATATATATACATGCAGTTTTGTACTGAATTCGGGATGCAGGTGCGTTGGTGCAACGCTCTGCAGTAGCGCTCGTGTACATGGGGAAGGAAAGGGAAGATCCCCGCCTCGTATGTTTGCTGGTGGTTTCCTTTAGCAGGGGGTCCTGTTGAAAATAAGGGGTACCTTTTATGTAATTCTGGGATGTCTGCACCCTTCTTCTGTGTTTCTAGCGTTCTCCCATGTGGTGATCTGAACGGTCTGGGAGACTGCCCCGGCTGGTGGCGTCTCTAACAGATCCCGTTCCAGCTGCACGATAGGGGAAAGGTAATCATGAATTTGCGTTACTACAGTGATGTCACTACAGTGACGTCACTACAAATGCGAAAGAGGACCAAAAAGGCTCTGACATGTTTCGGAAACTAGCTGTTTCCTTCATCTGGGAGTGCCTGCTAGTCCGTGGTCACCCTTCTTATATATCGGCAGCCAGTGGACTTTTTATTGAGAATTTTAAAAAAAGGTATTTCAATCAACGTTAATCTTGTTTAGGCTGGTAGAAAGAGTAGTTATTAATTTCCACAATTTAAATGAATGTGTGGTTCGAGTGCATTATTACTTAGTATATCCGTATTTGTATGGGAAAATGCCAAAGTGTTTATTTCTGTGTGGAAAACATTTTTCTGGCCATATCAAAGGAAACCGAACAGCTCCATTTCCATGTTTAACCCCTTATGGGCCACAGTGTCGAGGGTGAATATCCACCGGGTTTCTGCCCGGCACATCTGGGAGATGTCGTCCCCTCCTCTCCAGTGGGGTTTAATTTCTTCAATTGCAAAGAAGGTGGATCCTTTCATGTTGGAGTTATACAATAATTTAAAGTGATTTGAGAGAAGGTTGCCTTCAAATCCTCAATTTATGTGGTGAGATTCTCTGGTATAATAGTCTTTTTGTTCTCCCGACGTATAATTTTTCACAAGGGCATTTGATACATTACCCCCTTGGATTTACAGTGCAGAAATTGTTTTATTTTATTATTTTGATGGAAAAAAGAATGAAAATGTTCCATTACTGGTATTGTTACATGCTTTGCAGCTTTTACATGGGAAGAATCCTTTTTTCCCCTAGTTTAATAATATTGTGCTGCCATTTTTTATAGCATTACTTAATTTAACACTTTTAGCCTTTTGTGGGTTTTTTACACTTGGGACAATAAAATTCCCTATATTCTGTGCTTTTTTTTTTTATACAAATATTGGTGTTTTAGAAAGCAATCCCCCAATTATTTTATCACTTTTCAGAATATCCCAATGGTTGGCCACAATTTTTTTAAACTAACTACTCCGTTGGCTATACGTTGTTATAAGGGGGATGGTTATCTCTGTGTGCTTTTTTTGAGGGTTATCGTCTCCTGTGGGTTTGGGAGGGATTTCTTCCATATTGTCGATATTTTTTTTTCTGTAGGAATAATTTTTTTCTATCTATTTCCATTATTTCTTCTTTTACCTTATGTAGATGAGCTTCCTCGTATCCTTTTTCGAAATGTTTTTTGTTTTAGATTCTCCGCTTCTTTTTGGAAATCTCCTTCATGGGTACAATTACATTTTATATGTAGAAATTTGCTGCAAGGTATATTGTGCAGCCAAAGGGGTAGGTGACAGCTGCTCTGGTGTATGTTGATGGTTAAATCTGAAAAATGTATCTCCTGATGACTGTAGGTGGCTATAAAATTTAAATTAAAAGCATTTTTATTGATGTCCTTTAAAAATTCTTCTAATGTTTCTACTGTTCCACTCCAGATAAAAATCACATCATCAATAAAATGCTTCCAGAGGTCCAGGCTCGTGTCCAGCTTATCACCGGGGAAAATGGCTTGCTCCAACCAGTGGCCAACATAAAGATTTGAGTAGCTGGGTGCGAACTTGGTCCCCATAGCGGTCCCCCACTACTGGATAAAAAATTGGTCCTCATATTTAAAATAATTATGTTCCAGAATTAACTGGATACAATCTCCAATGTATTGCACATGTGCCCAAGGAATTTCATTGTCCTGTTTTAGGAAATGTTCTGCATCTCTCAGAAAACCCTCAAAAATGTGCATACAAATTAGGTTAAACTAACAGGTTTATAATTCCCCAGATCACCTTTTGACCCCTTTTTAAATATTGGCACCACATTTGCTATGCACCAGTCCTGGGGAACCTTTCCTGTCACTATAGAGTCCTTGAATATTAAAAATAGGGGTCTGTACTTTACTTAATTCCTATAGTACATGGGGGAGAATGCCATCTGAACCTGGGGATTTGTCTATTTTGATTTTCTGTAGGCGGCACTGTACTTCTTGCTGGGTTAGACAGGTGACCTGTACTGGGGAGTTTCCCTTATCTCACTGTATTTCATCTACCATTTCATTTGCCTTGATAAATACAGTGGAGAAGAATGTGTTTAATATAGTTGCTTTTCCTGATCCCCATCTATAATTTCTTCCTCATCATTGTTTTAAGGGCCAACACTTTCATTTTTAACCTTTTTGCCATTTATATAGTTAAAGAACATTTTGGGGTTAGTTTTACTCTCTTTGGCAATGAGTCTTTCTGTCTCTTTTATCTTTTTTTTTTTTACATATTTTACAATTTTCGCTACAACTTTATAATGCTTTTTCACTGCCTGCCTGTTTTAGTAGTTTAAATGCTATATTTTTGTCATGTATTGCCCCCTTAACATTTTTATTCATTCATATTGATTTTCTTTTATGACTGACCCTTTTATTCCCAAAAGGTACACTGCTCAAAAAAGAAAACACTAAAGGGAACACTAAGATAACACATCCTAGATCGGAATGAATGAACTAATTGTATGAAATACTTTCGTCTTTACATAGCTGAATGTGCTGACAACAAAATCACACAAAAATGAACAATATAAATTAAATTTATCAACCCATGGGGGTCTGGATATGGAGTGACACTCAAAATCAAAATGGAAAACCACACTACAGGCTGATCCAACTTTGATGCAATGTCTTTAAAACAAGTCAAAATGAGGCTGAGTAGTTTGTGTGGCCTCCATGTGCCCGTATGACCTCCCTACAATGCCTTAGCATGCTCCTGATGAGGTGGCCGAAGGTCTCCTGATGGATGTCCTCCCAGACCAGGAATAAAGCATCCTCCAACTCCTGGACAGTCTGTGGTGCAAAGTGGCATTGGTGGATGGAGCGAGACATGAAGTCCCAGATGTGCTCACTCGGATTCAGGTCTGAGGAATGGGTGGGCCAGTCGATAGCATCAATGCCTTCCTCTTGCAGTAACTGCTGACACACTCCAGCCACATGAGGTCTAACATTGTCTTGCATTAGGAGGAACCCAGGGCCAACTGCACCAGCATATGGTCTCACAAGGGGTCTGAGGATCTCACCTTGGTACCTTATGGCAGTCAGGCTACCTCTGGCAAGCACATGGAGGGCTGTATGGCTCCCCAAAGAAATGCCACATTACACCATTACTGACCCACTGTCAAACTGGAGGGCAGGCAGCATAATGTTTCCCACGGCATCTCCAGACTTCCAGTAATCTGTCACATGTGCTCAGTGTGAACCTGCTTTCATCTGTGAAGAGCACAGGGCGCCAATCTTGGTGTTCTCTGGCAAATGCCAAATGTCCAACCCCCACCTGTGGAAGTCGAGCCCTCATTCCCCCTCATAGAGTCTGTTTCTGACCGTTTGAGTAGACACATGCACATTTGTGGTCTGCTGGAGGTCATTTTGCAGGGTTCGGGCAGTGCTCCTCTTGCTCCTCCTTGCACAAAGGTGGAGGTAGCAGTCCTGATGCTGGGTTGTTGCCCTCCTACAGCCTACTCCACGTCTCTTGATGTACTAGCCTGTCTCCTGGTTGTGCCTCCATGCTCTGGACACTACGCTGACAGAAACAGCAAACCTTGTCACAGCTCGCATTGATGTGCCATCCTGGATGAGCTGCACTACCTGAGCCACTTGAGTGGGTTGTAGACTCTGTCTCATGCTACCACTAGAGTGAAAGCACCGCCAGCATTAAAAAGTGACCAAAACATCAGCCAGGAAGCATAGGAACTGACAAGTGGTCTGTGGTCACCACCTGCAGAACAACTCCTTTAATGGGGGTGTCTTGCTAATTGCCTATCATTTCCGTCTGTTGTCTGTTCCATTTGCACAACAGCATGTGAAATTAATTGTCAATCAGTGTTGTTTCCTGAGTGGACAGTGGGATTTCACAGAAGTGTGATTGACTTGGAGTTACATTGTGTTGTTTAAGTGTTCCCTTTATTTTTTTTGAACAGTTTATATACCTCTTACAGTAAGAATTTCAGATATTCTTAAAAGTCTCCCATTTAGTGACAATATTTTTATTTTTGAGGACATTAGCTCATTTTATATTCTTCAGGGCTCCTCTGAGTTGATCAAACTTTGCCTTCCTAAAGTTCAATGTTTTTGTGGCCCCTCAAGAGGTTCCCTTATTGCAGAACAAGTTATAACATATCGTATTATGATCATTATTTTGTAGGTATCCTTTCACCTGTGCATTAGTTACTCTGTCAGGTCTGTTGGTTAATATTAAGTCCACTAGGGCGCCCCCTCTGGTTGGGCCCTGCACCATTTGAGACAGATAAGTGTCTTTAGCTATAACATGATGAATTTTTCTCAGCAATTGGGAAAACACCAGCTTGTGCAACAGGATTCACATTGTTCAATAATCTATGCTCATAATAACCCCCCCCCCCCCCATAGTGTTATGATAGTAAAGGTAAAGCTTTAAATCAGACTATCTTTAGGATTTCATAGATCTATGGAAAACCTATAACCTAAAATAACCTAAAATACATACAGTACATGTGCACAATTCAATATATCTTCAGGTTTCAATTGGGATATAGAGATGTTGGAAAGCTAATGAGGTGAATTGTGTTCTGCATTTCTTGACCAAAAAGTAATAAAACAAATAAAATAAAAGAAATCTCTCACTCTTAACTTCTTAAGGACCTAGGGCACACCTGTACGCCCTGTGCCCGGTCACGGTATATAACGCGGGGTCACGCCGTGACCCCGCGTCATACCGAGTTGGTCCCGGCGCCTAATGAAATCCAGGACTCTGGGCTAATAGCGTGCGGCACTGATCGTTGTGCCGCACACTATTAACCCTTTAAACCCGACATTCAAAGTTGATCTCGGCGTCTAAAATGAAAGTAAAAGCTTCCCATCAGCTCAGTCGGGCTGATCAGGACCATCGCAGTGAAATCACGATGTCCCGATCAGCTAGAACGCGAGCGGAGGTCCCCTTACCTGCCTCCGTCTCGTCCGATCTGCGATTGATTGCTCCAAGCCTGAAATCCAAGCCTGATATTTGACGTGTCAATGCACGGCAATGATCTGTGTATGAGATCGGTATATGCAGTGTAACAGTCACTAGGGAGACTATAACACTGCAAAAAAAAGTGTGAAAAAAAAGTTAATAAAGATCATTTAACACCTTGCCTAATAAAAGTTTGAATAACCCCCCTTTTCCCATGAAAAAAAAAAACTGTGCTAATAAAAATAAACGTATGTGGAATCGCCGCATGTGGAAATGTCTGAACAATAAAAATATATCATTAATTAAACTGCACGGTCAATGGCGCACGCGCAAAAAAAATTCAAAGTCCGAAATAGCGTATTTTTGGTCACCTTTTATATCATGAACTAATTATTGAAAAGCGATCAAAAAGTCTGATATATGTAAAAATGGTACTGATAAAAACTTCAGGTCACGGCGCAAAACATGAGCCCTCATACCGGCCCATATGCAGAAAAATTAAAATGTTATAGGGTCAGAAAATAAAAGTTTTAAACATATACATTTTCCTGCATGTAGTTATGATTTTTTTTTTTAAGTAATACAAAATCAAACCTATATAAGTAGGGTATCATTTGAAACGTATGAACCTACAGAATAAAGAGACGGTGTCATTTTTACAGAAAAATGTACTGTGTAGAAACGGAAGCCCCCAAAAATTACAAATTGGCAGTTTTTATTCAATTTTGTCGCACAATGATTTTTTTATTCTGCTTTGCCGTGGATATTTTGGTAAAATGACTAATGTCACTGCAAAGTAGAATTCATGGCACAAAAAAAAGCCACAATATGGAATTTTAGGTGCAAAATTGAAAGTGTTATGATTTTTAGAAGAGGGTGAGGAAAAAATGAAAATGCAAAAAAGAAAAACCCTGCGTCCTTAAGGGGTTAAACATGAATTCCTAGATCAAATTTCTTTCAGGGCTTCAATTTTTTTAAATATCCATTATCTTAGACCCTTTAACTCAAGCAGCTTATCATTCATTTATTTATTATTATTTATTCATCCATTTTATTCTAGCAAGAGGGAGATGATTCAAATTGTCTTCCACAATGTATTGTTAACAGTGAAAATCCAGCAATTTCTCAATCTATCATCTATTTCTTTTTTATTTTATAAGTTTTAATTTAATTGATGATAATCGTGGCTGGCTGGTTTTGTGTTTTATTTTATAACAGCAAAGGTATATTCTTTTCTATTATTCTGTAGAGAGCTTTCCCAGAATGTAAACCTAAGTTAATACAACAAACATTAAAACTTGAGGCTTAAACTTGATTAGGAATTAGTGTTGTCTGTTGAATTAAATTATTACCTTGAATCATGCAAGAAAGCAAATTATAGCTGGCAATGTTTAAAATGAAATCTAGTGTTAATCCCTTTTTAATTGCTATCATTATGATCTATATAGCTTATTAACCCACATTTGAGCATTCTACCCGCCTATAAAATAGTTTTGTTTCCTGACTGTTATTGTCTT
This sequence comes from Hyla sarda, assembly GCF_029499605.1. Classification (NCBI taxonomy): domain Eukaryota; kingdom Metazoa; phylum Chordata; class Amphibia; order Anura; family Hylidae; genus Hyla; species Hyla sarda. The sequence goes on along the minus strand of NC_079196.1, from coordinate 166,383,934 downwards.
AGTATTGCCAATTTTAATATAGCACCTGCATGGTTTACTATAAAGTTTAGCTATAATCAAAGCCTTTACAAGGCATAATGTTTAATATTCTAATTTATATATAAAAGCTTGTAGGTGGTTGATTGTCTTTAATTAGCACAAAAATCTCTATATCCCTCGCTCATTTGTGTTCATATACATAGGAATTTTTCATACTGGTTTGGTTATTTATTCTCATTGATATTTCAGACAACATTGTATGGAGACATGAAATATATGTATGCATAGCCAAAGTGGGATTTAAAAGCAGCCATGGCACACAAACCTCAGCAGGCTACATACAATATCACCTCCTCCATGCTCCCATAAAAAAATGTTGACGCAATGCATGAATTTAACTTTCCTTGGTCGTGCCATTCCCTTAAATATGTAAACTATACCATTAAAGGGGTACTCCGGTGAAATTTTTTTTTTATTATTCAAATGGTTCCAGAAAATTAAACAGATTAGTAAATTACTTCTATTTAAAAAAAAATAAAAAATCTTTCCAGTACTTGTCAACTGCTGTATACAACAGAGAAAGTTCTTTTCTATTTAAATGTCTTTTCTGTCTGACCACATTGCTCTATGCTGACACCTCTGTCTGTCTCAGGAACTGTCAGGAGCAGGATAGATTTGCTTTGGGGATTTGCTCCTGCTCTTGACAGTTCCAGAGACAGACAGAGGTGTCAGCAGAGAGCACTGGGGTCAGACAGGAAAGAAATTTTAAAAAGAAAAGAACAACTCAGCTTCCTGTGCAGCATACAGCAACTGATAAGTACTGGAAAGATTAAGATTTTTAAATATAAGTAATTCACAAATCTGTTTAACATTCTGGCACCAGTTAATTTAAAAAAAAAAGTTTTTCACTGGAGTACCCCTTTAACACAGCAAGGAAAATGAAACAGGCTTTAAAACATCTAATCACATGGTCAGGAACAGGCATACACTAGCTTTTTTCCATCAGGGATAAGTATATGCTACCACTAACTGTACATGGAGGCTGAAAAGGAGAATAAGGGTACGTTCACATGAACAGATCCTCAGCGCGGATTGCGCTGCTGATCCGCCACTGAAGGACCACTGTATGCTGCCTTTACAGGTGGCTGCTCGGAGCGGCAATCCGCCGCTACGAGCAGACACACTACGATGTGTGAGTCGCCGCGCGCATGCGCAGTATACTCGCACATCGTGGCTTCTCTCTGCCTAGCTCAGGGAGCAGGGGGAGCAGCCGTGATATGTGCGAGTACACCATGCATGCACGGCAACTCGCATAACGCAGCAGTGTCTACTCGTAGCGGCGGATTGCTGCTCCGATCAGGCACATCTAAAGGCACCCTGTAGGCGTCCTTCAGCGGTGGATCTGAAGCGTAAAATACGCTGCGGATCCGCTCGTCTGAACGTACCATTAGAGAGGAGAGGATGGATTCTTAGAAGGAGGATGATAGAGGAGAGGTCCTAGCGCTGGAGAGGAAGCAGGAGGGGACGGAGGATGAGGAGAATGAGAAAGGAGGAGACGGAGGCTAAGAGAGTATGAGGGAGGAGGGGTAGAGGCTGAGGATGAGGATGAAGAGGACAGAGACAGAGTTTAAGGGAGTAGGGGATAGAGGCTGAAAAGTAGGATGAGAGTGAAGAAAAAGGAGACTGAGGAGGAAGATAAGGAAGGAGTGAATGGAGGCAGAGGAGGAGGGAGCCCTATAGGTGACAATCCAATTTACATGCAGTTTTTTTTTCTATAGTGTTGTCCTATAAGCTCCTTGTTTTCTCTCTTTAAAGGGGTTCTCCACTGGAAAACATTTTCTTTTAAATCAACTGGCTCCAGAAAGTTATACAGATTTGTAAATTACTTCTATTAAAAGATCCCAATCCTTCCAGTAGTTATCAGTTGCTTTATACTACAGAGGAAGTTATTTTGTTTTTTTATTTCCTTTCTGCTTGACCACAAGTGTTCTCTGCTGACACCTCTGTTAATTTTAGGAACTGTCCAGAGTAGAAGCAAATCCCCATAGCAAACCTATCCTGCTCTGGACAGTTCCTGACATGGACAGAGAGCTCGTGTGGTCAGGCAGAAAGGAAAATTAAAAGAACTTCCTGTGGATTATACAGCAACTGATAAGTACTGGAAGGATTAATATTTTTTAATAGAAGTAATTTACAAATCTGTTTAACGTTTTGGCACCAGTTGATTTAAAAGAAAATGTTTTATAGAGCAGCTTCATTATTTATGGAGAGGGGACAGTTTAAAGCAGTGGGTGGAAATAGAGAGCACAGTCAATCCCGGGTACACTATGAGGGACATTCTGTGGATGTCATGGTTGGCAGGGAAGAATCTTTCTTTTTCAACCTCTCTCCCAACTGTAGAGGCTGCATTGAAAGGTGGAAAGTGCTGAACATCAACTGGTGCCAAAAAGGTAAATAGATTTGTAAATTACTTCTATTTAAAAACCTTAAACCTTCCAGTACTTATCATCTGCTGTATACTACAGAGGAAGCTGAGTTGTTCTTTTCTGTCCGACCAGAGTACTCCCTGCTGACACCTCTGTCTGTGTCAGGAACTGTCCAGAGCAGGAGAGGTTTGCTATGGGGGTTTGCTCTTACTCTGGACAGTTCCTGACAGAGGTGGCAGCAGAGAGTATTGTGGTCAGACAGAAAGGAATCATACAACTTCCTCTGCATCATACAGCAGCTAATAAGTACTGGGAGGATTAAGATTTTTAAATAGAAGTCATTTACAAATCTGTTTAACTTTTTGGCACCAGTTGCTTTCCACCGGAGTACCCCATTAATTTACAATAATCCAGATCAATATAGGGTGATATGGTTTTAATATAAACAACATACATATACAATAGCCACATGATGAGAAATCCCACAAGTTGTTTGTAGAATATCTCAATATTAGTACCCTTAATGCTAAATTCTTATACTAATATAATACAACCACAAAGCAATTTATTTGCACATTCTGCTACATGGTGACTGTAGAAACTCTGGTTTTTAGGGATTCAATCTCAGGCAGAACCATCTTACATAACACAAGTTGCTATCCCAGACTCACCATTAACCACCTTCAAATAGGTGAAAATTTCAGGCCTAAGGGATCGTGTTCCTCTGAAAATACCTACTAGCAAGAGTATAACATCATAGATAAAAGATTACAAGCATATGGCTATAATATAAAGATTTTAAAACAGACAAATCTGTTGCTAACGCCAAGAGGAGATAGTATTGTCTCCTTTTAAAAAATAAACATGACAGGAGAGAAAGTAGTAAAATAATATAGCTTTGTTCTTTTGCTACAAAATCGAATTCTATCTACAGGCAGATTGTTGATTTTATTTAGAAACCTTTACTCATGTTATAACAAGAATAATAATTACATGTTATTTTATAAGGCTGTTATTTTGTGGCTATGAAGTCTGCTATTTTGGTCAGTGTTTTCTTTCTCAGTGTGTATAGGTGATTGAGCCACAATTCCTATTTGCTTTTATACAAGGACTGCTATAAGGCTGTGATTCTACTTGACCGTATTTTGGAAAACTGTGTCAAAACCAGAAGTGAATCCAGCAGGAAGGAGAAGTATACATTCTTCTTTTATATTTCATCATTCCTTTTATTAGTACCATATTTGGGTAGATACAGTGCAAGCTGGCTTAAAATAGAGAAAATATGTGCTAATAGGGCAATACTATATCACCAGTTAGAAAAAAAGCAGCATGTTCATTGGATAGTCACCTATAGGGCTCCCTCCTCCTTAGCCTCCATTCCCTCCTTCCTCATCTTCCTCCTCAGTCTCCTATTTCTTCCCTCTCATCCTCTTTTTCAGCCTCCATCCCCTACTCCCTCAAACTTACTCTCTGTCCACTTCTGACTTTGATCTAAGAGGAAAGCAGAAGGCACTCCATGTGCGGGATCAGCAGGTCAGGCCCATAGGGAAAGGGAAACGATCTATCCCACGCCGCTTATCAGAGTTGGTTGTGTGCAAACACACAACAATGGGAAGCACCTGTAGATGCTTGTGTCCTCATCCGCAGCCCTCCTAAGAGGCAGTAGATAAGCAATTTGACCGTGTAGTAGGAGATGTCGGCGCTGGATGAAAGAACCAGGAATAGTGCAGCATAAAATCAAGTTTGGTTTATTAGATGCAACGCGTTTCGCTGCGCATGCGCAGCTTCATCAGGCATGGCAAGGTTGGGTTCACAAGAGGTATAAATACCTACAAGTGTTAACCCTTTATGTTACATAAAATTGTACATATCAAAAGGTATGACAATCAGAATATATAAACACCACATAAAATACATATCACTATTCGTATCATATGTTAAACAAAAATTATAACATTATAACATTAGTGCTATAAATAAAATGTCACAAATCATTGTATATGTACATAGAAGTGGTTTGTAGGAGGTTAATATCCTCCAGGTACACCAGTCAGGAACCTCGTCAATCTATTTCAGGGACCTGGATCTCAAGGCGAGATCACGGAGTGTGAACGGTGAGCTTAAAAAAGCAATTGAAAAGCAATAAAAATCTTTTAAATACACAAATTTGTGGATTATAAAACTGAAATATACAAGTTCGTCAAGTCAGATCTCCAACATGCCGCCCACACAGGAGCTTCAAAGCCACCGTCCGAAGACGCGTGGATTATGGAACCCCACATGGTGAGAGGGCAGTGTGTGAATACCGGCCGATGAACTAATAAATCCTAAAAGCGTCTGCAGACACGCCACACACCGAGACGATCTCGGTAGGGGAGGAAAAACAAAGAAAAAAGAGAAAGAGGGGCCGCGAACACAGGGCGCAGATGGTAATACCGCAGCGTGTGTATATAAACTAATAAAGCGACTACATTTATAAAGAAAAAACTTTTTTAAGGATGTACATATACAATAATTGTTGTACAGATAACTTGATAGGTTACAACAAAAATGGAAAAATAAATAAGTATATATAATGCGGACAAGCACAGATGGAACAAATTAGTTTTTATCCTACCTAACAGTCTCTATACTTTCATTAAAACCGTAGGGAGTCAAAGTTTGAAGTTTGTGGATCCAAAAGGATTCCCTATTGATTCATTTTTTATATCTGTTGGGTGTGTTAAGTAAAATGGATTCTGAAATGATTAGTTTTAATGATTCTGTATTTTTATTGTGTACAGTGGAAAAATGACGTGACAAGCTGTGAAGTAGGAATCCATGGCTAATGTTCCATCGGTGCTTATTCATTCTGGCCAGTTTGAATTGTACGACCAACATATTGCATATTGCAACCACAAGAAATTAAATAAATTGCATGGTCTGTGTCGCAACTAAGACAACCCTTTATTTTAAAAATAGATTGTGTCTGGTAAGATGAAAAGACATCAGTTTTGTTGATCCAGTGGCAACATAAACATCGGTTCTTATTGCATGGAGAGCATTCAGATTTCTATGTAGTAGTGTTTTTAATGAAATTCTCTTCTCTAAATCTACTAGGGGCCAACAGGTTACTTACATTTTTAGAGCGTCTATATGTTACATTTGGAGTTTTGGGAACAAGTTGTTTTAGAATAGGATCACTTTTTATTATTGGCCAATTTTTTTGGGAGAATTTTTTTGATGTTAAGGGCTTCTGAGTTGTAATTTGTAATGAAATTGAATTTGAACAGTTTTTTTTATTTTTTGGTCATGGTGTGTTTCAGGTTCTGATTTAGTTTTGGGGACAACTAGATCTATTTGTTTTTTGGTTTTTACCCTGGAATATGCTTTAGAGAGTAGAGAGTTCGGATATCCTTTCTGTTTAAATCGAGTTTTTAGGATTTTAGCTTGAATTTCAAAATCTTCATTAGAGGTGCAATTTCTGCGAATTCGCAGGTATTGCCCATAAGGCACTCCTCTTAGCCAGCTAGGGTAATGGGCACTGTCGAATTGTAGAAAACTATTCACATTGACAGATTTGAAGTAGGTTTTAGTATCTAATGAACCATTAGATGTCTTAGAGATATCAAGATCTAAAGATTGGGTAGAAAGATTAGAAAAATGCATGGTGAATTGGAGACCCCAAGTATTAGAGTTCAATTCTTCTACAAATAATACAGCTTCTTGTTGAGACCCTGACCACAGAATGAATAAATCGTCGATAAAACTACGGAAAAAAAAGACAAACTTAAAATACAGGGACTGTGCCATAACTAGGGACTCGAAACGCCCCATGAACAGATTTGAATATCTAGGGGCGAATTGAGTCCCCATGCACAGCCCCTGTTCTAACAATAGATGACTTTATTAAAATCAAATACATTATTAGTAAGTATAAATTTCATAGACTCTATTAGGAAGTCTGTCTGATGTTTTTTCAGGTTTGAATCACTATATAAAAATGTACCTACTGCTGGAACACCAAGAGCAGTGGAGATATTAGAGTAGAGGGAGCATACGTCCAGTGTCAAGAAACTAAAAGCGGGGGGTAGGGATAAATTATGAGATTCCTGAATTAGTTGCGCTGAGTCCCTCAAATAAGAGGGCAGTTTTAATACATATGGTTGTAAAAATAAATCAATAAAGTGAGATAAATTAGCAGTAATGGATCCAATACCTGAAATTATAGGTCTACCTGGAGGTTGAAGTAAATCTTTGTAAAGTTTGGGTAAATAATAAAAAGTGGGTAGGGTATAGTTCTTGACACTAAGGAACGAATGCTCCCTCTTATCCAATAAATGTATCTCCGCTGCTCTATTGATGAGGTTACAATAACTTACAATAACTTTTGAAAATTTCTGGAGATGGGTCCTCTGATAATACCGTGAAATATGTGGTATCCTCCCCTACCGAGATCGTCTCGGTGTGTGGCGTGTCTGCAGACGCTTTGAGGATTTATTAGTTTATCGTCCGGTATTCACACACTGCCCTCTCACCATGTGGGGTTCCATAATCCACGCGTCTTTGGACGGTGGCTTGGAAGCTCCTGTGTGGGCGGCATGTTGGAGATCTGACTTGACGGACCTGTATATTTCAGTTTTATAATCCACAAATTTGTGTATATAAAAGATTTTTATTGCTTTTCAATTGCTTTTTTAAGCTCACCGTTCACACTTCGTGACCTCGCCATGAGATCCAGGTCCCTGAAATAGATTGACGAGGTTCCTGACTGGTGTACCTGGAGGATATTAACCTCCTACAAACCACTTCTATGTACATATACAATGAGTTGTGACATTTTATTTATAGCACTAATGTTATAATGTTATAATTGTTGTTTAACATATGATACGAATAGTGATATGTATTTTATGTGGTGTTTATATATTCTGATTGCTATACCTTTTGATAGGTACAATTTTATGTAACATAAAGGGTTAACACTTGTAGGTATTTATACCTCTTGTGAACCCAACCTTGCCATGCCTGATGAAGCTGCGCATGCGCAGAGAAACGCGTTGCATCTAATAAACCCAACTTGATTTTATGCTGCACTCCTCCTGGTTCCTTCATCCAGCGCCGACATCTCCTACTACACGGTCAAATTGCACTTCTGATTTTGGCTGGAAAACTGCAGTAGTAGTCCCGAGCACAGCTGATTCTGAGCAGTAGTTATATGCTGTATTTCTCCTGCCCAGCATGAGTTTACTGTATACATCAGTAGTTATATGTTGTATTTCTCCTGCCCAGCATGAGTTTACTGTATACATCACTGTTTACTGTCAGCCCTTGACAGCCCAGCAAGGAAAGAGTTACCTTGCGCTGCTGAGCAGCACTGGTTAACTCTTTGAGGGGTATAAAGTATATCCAACCATCAATAGATGGCTGTATATACTGTATACAGTAGCCAGAGGTCTCCCTACTAACCTTGTTCTGGTCTGGTGTAACTTTGCTCTCTAGTGATGATGTAATTAGAGGAGGAGCTACAGCCAGGGCTAATGCAAAGTCTCGGCTTAGTAATGGACTAATTGTCTATGAGTCAACTTCCACTACTAGGCCTGAAAATGAAATGTCAAATAACAAAGATCATTGAAAAAATATGTTATGACAAAAAAAACTTTCCCACAAGCTTTCAAAAAAGCTGGTCATTGAAGTAGTCCATGGAATCCAACGTAGTTTACTGCATTCATGTAAATGAAATAAGAAGAAAAGAAAAACTGGAAAAATGTACATTTATGATGCTCTCCCCTGGGAGAGATTGACCATAATGCTAAACAACAACCCCCACCATTCCCAAACAGCCGTTTGGCTGTGAGAGTTGTGGTTTACCAACACCTGGAGGCTCCCTGTTTTGGAACAGTGCCATACTCAACAACCTGGCTCTTGCCTGTAGCTCTGTCTCTAATGGTGACATCACTAGGGGGCAGAGCTACACCAGGAGCCAGATTGGTAGGTAGATGTCTGGTTACTATATAAAGTATATCCAGCCATCTATAGATAGCTGAATATACTGTATACCCCGCAATGAGTTAACCAGCACTGCTCAGCTCAACTTAACTCTTTCCATGCTGGGCTGACACATAGCACTCAGCACAGCAAGGGCTTACAGTAAACCAGTGATGTATGCACCAACTATGCAGTCACAGCTCACCCCCAGCATCATGGCATCTGCGGCATTATTAGGATTCAGGGGGACTCATTGGACCACCCGTGGCATAAGTGTGGGGTGGTCCAATGAGTCAAAATGGCCTCTAGCCTCTGGTCTGCCTTCTCTCAGGCCAGAGGAGTAGATTGCCGATATTACTGATCAGTGCTATGCCTATGCAGTCCACTATGGGTTCATAAAAAAAATGTATAATGAAAAAAAAAGTTTATTCTTAAATGTTAATAAGCCTTCTAAAATCCCCACTTTTCCCAGTTTACAAAATAAGTATTAAAAACATTTCCAAAGTATTAAAATATAATGGTAATGGTCAAAATTGCTGATTTTTGATCCCATCACATCCCAGAAAAATGGAGCAAAAATGATCAACAAGTGCAAGAAGTGGAGCCAATAAAAACTACAAATTATGGTGCAAAAAATCAGCCCTCATTCAACCCCGGATGCGGAAAAATTAGAACGTTATAGAAGTCAGAATACAGTGATTTTAAACATGCTAATTTTGTTTAAAAAGTTTTTTTTACAGTAAAACAATAATAGTAAAGCATGTAGACATCGGTATCATTTACTTGTATTAACCCACAAAATAAGAAACGTATCAGTTTTACCGTAAAGTGCACTGCATGAAAACGAAAACCTGCATAAGTTGCAAACTTGCAGTTTTCTTTTCAATATTTGTTTTTGTTACATCATACATTTTATGTTAAAATAAAAGGTGTCATTACAAAGTACTGTTGGTCGCGCAAAAAACAAGCCCTCATATGGGTTTGTGGATGGAAAAATAAAAGAGTTATGGCTCTTCAAAGGCAAAGGGGGAAAATTGAAGCTGGCTGTTTCTTTAAGGCCAAAAAGTGGCATGTCCTTTTACCACTTAAGGACCCAGGGTATACCTGTACGCCCTGAGTCCGCTCCCTTTCTATAACGTGGGGCCACGGCCGGGACCTGTTGCTAATAGCACGGCACTGATCGCTGTGCCACATGCTATTAACCCTTTAGAAGCGGCATTCAAAGTTAATCACCGCATCTAAAGTGAAACTAAATTGCTGCCGGTTAGCTCAGGGGGCTGTTCGGGATTGTGGCATCCCGAACAACTGTGGCACATGAGGAGGGTCCCCTACCGGCCTCCTGGTGTCCGATTGCCGAATGACTGCTTAGTGCCTGATACTGAGCAGTCAAGCAACAAAATCGTTGATCTATGTTATCCTACGGGATAACAAAGATCAATGTAAATGATCGGTGTGTGCAGTGTTATAGCCCCCTATGAGGTCTATAACATTGCTAAAAAAAAAAAAAAGTTAATAAAGATCATTTAACCCCTTCCGTAATAAAAGTTTGAATCACCCCCCTTTTTCCATTAAAAAAAACCCAGTAAAAATATACATATGTGATATTGCCGCGTGCAGAAATGCCCAAATTATAAAAATATATCATTAATTAAACCGCATGATCAATGACGTACGTGCAAAGAAATTACAAATTTTTGGTCACTTTTTATATAATGAAAAAATGAATAAAAAGTGATCAATAAGTCCGATCAATACAAAAATGGTACCATTAAAAACTAGATCAACTGCTAGATCATGGCACAAAAAATGAGCCCTCATACCACCCCATATGCGGAAAAATTTAAAAGTTATAAGGGGTCAGAAGATGACAATTTTAAAAGTATACATTTTCCTGCACGTAGTTATCATTTTTTTACCACAAAATCAAACATACATTTATGTAGGGTATCATTTTAATCATTTGGACCTACAGAATACAAAGAAGGTTTGATTTTCACCAAAAAATGTCCTGTGTCGAAACGTAAGCCCCCAAAATTTACAAAATGGCATTTTTTTCAATCTTGTCACACAAGGATTTTTTTTCCATTTTGCCGTTGATTTTTGGGTAAAATGACTGATTTCATTACAAAGTAGAATTGGTGGTGCCAAAAATAAGCCATTATGTGGATTTTTAGGTGGAATATTGAAAGAATTATAATTTTTTAAAGTTGAAGAGGAAAAAACGAAAGTGCAAAATTTGAAAAAAACGGGTCCTTAAAGGGTTAAGGGTTAAAGGGGTACTGCGCACCTAGACATCTTATGACATCACGGCCCCACCCTCTAATGATCTCATGTCTGCCCCCTCAATGCATGTATATGGAAGTGGCATCACGCCCCTCCCATAGACTTGTATTGAAGCGGCGGGGCATGACTTCATGAGGGGGCAGGGCTGTGATGTCACTATGCCCCGTTCCCTGCACCACCCGTCATCAGCGTCAGAGAAAACTTAGCTCCGGGCTGCTGAGGGGCCTGGCTGCTGCAACGGGGATTGTGTGGGTCCCCAGCGGCAGGCCCCCCGTGATCAGACATCTTATCCCTTATCCTTTGGATAGGGGATAAGATGTCTAAGGGCGGAGTACCTCTTTAAGGATGCCATCACACAGTGGCAGTTTTTGAGCCAAAGCCAAAAGTTGATGCAGCAGCGAGAAAATGTGCAATTTCTTCCTTTATATTTCCCTTCCCTTCTGGATCCACTTCTGGCTTTGGTTTCAAAACTGTGGGACAACACAAAACTTGTCCAATGGAGTCATATTTCTGGAAGGTCAATTATTACATATATCTCTATTTCTATGTTTTGCCATCGCTATTTTTTACTACAGTTTATTTTTATGTTTCCAATTGGGTCCTATAACTGTTTATGTTAAATGGGGACTCCATTAGAAAACAAATGTTTTCAAATCAACTGGTGCCAGAAAGTTATGCAGATTTGTAAATGACTATTAACAAATCTATTGAAATTTATTCCAGTACTTATCAGCTGTTGTATATGTTGTTCTTTCCAGTCTGATCACAGTGCTCTCTGCTGCTACCTCTGTACTCTGAAGCAAATCCTCATGGCAAACTTTTCCTGCCACAGACAAACATGGCAGTAGAGAGCACTGTGGTCAGACTGGAAAAGACTACACAGCCTTCTCTGAAGTATACAGCAGCTAGTACTGGAATGATTACGTTTTTTAAATAGAAGCAATTTACAAATCTATATCTTTGTATTCTGTATAATGTAATCTTTCTGGCACCATTTGTTTTCACAGAACTAGACTATATACATATATATATATATATATATATATATATATATATATATATATATATATATATATATATATATAGCACTGGATGACCACTGGGGATGTGCCCGTAATCCACCTGAAAGCAAAGGACGGGTACACATCACACTCTCTCCAAAGGAAACAGCAACAATCGCCAGGTCCAGCATAATAGCAAACTGGTGTTTATTGCATCAATAACAGCAACGTATCGGCTAATAGTAAGCCTTGAGTATGCTTGAGAAAGGCTTACTATTAGCCGATACGTTGCTGTTATTGATGCAATAAACACCAGTTTGCTATTATATTGGACCTGGCGATTGTTGCTGTTTCCTTTGGAGAGAGTATATATATATATATATATATATATATATATATAATACCTTGTGAGAAGGTAAAAGGCATGGTGGTTGATGGGCGATATGTGTAACCAAGGCTCCTGTCTTTGGTGAAGTAAGAGCTGGTATTATTCAGTGTCTGTGTTGCGATGTAGACTTACACTTTGAAAGTAGTATGGCTGGAAGGCCAATCCAGGACGGCTCTTACTGGGAATGATCAAGTGTAGGCTGAGGATCATTCCCCACAATCCAGGCCGGCTTTTATTTGCTTTAAAGCAAGGCTGCCTCATCAGCTGCAGGGGATTTGCTTAGTGCCGCTGACAGTGTCAGAGAAAGCTGTGTGTGGAGTTCTTCCCTGTGGCTTCTCCAAGAGTGGAAGCTGCTGAACAGCCTAGCTGGAGGCCTGGAAAAGTCTAGCTTGATGCTGCATGGCAGGAACTCAGATGTGAACAAACACCTAGGAAATACAAGTGGACTTTTGCTACGTTTTCCATTTGCGTTTAAAGACTGTTTGCCGTGTGCCTAGTGTGAATAATACACTGAACTTTGATTTCAAAAGCACTGTCTCCTTGCCTCTATACTGCAGCCGCACCTATCTGCAAGAGCGAGTCATCACACTTTGTGGAGGATGCGGGCATCGCAGTGAGGAACGCTGTAGTTGTTTCTAGGGGCAACAGACCTACTGACAAGTGACTGTCAGTCCGGCGGGTGTGTTTATCCAGTATCTGCACTGAGAGTCTGCAGAGTTGCCAAAATGGAGGTGGCTATGAAAGCACTCATGGAGGCCAAATTGCAACGGCTGGAGTCCACCAAGCAACAGTTAGAGACCAACAAACTCCAGCAGGAGACCAACCAGCTGCTGTTACAGCACATAATGGCACTACAAGCTGCAACGACAACCTGGACTAACCCGGATGCCTGAAAGGCTGTTAGGATGGTGGTCTCCAAGATGACACCCTCAGATGACGTCGAGACCTACCTGGCGGCCTTCAAAAAGGTGGCCACGAGGGAAAGGTTACCCCGGGACTAATGGGCTGAAGTAATTGCCCTGTTCCTGACATGGGGGTCCCAGCAGGCATATTTTGACTTACCTGATGATCAGGCGGCTAACTATGACACTGTCAAGGGTGAGATATTAGCTTACTGAAGAGACAAAAAGAAGAGAGGAGCGCGATCCTAGTGTATTATCAAAAACATTAAAGGCAGAGTTTTCAACACATATTTGCTCACCAGAGTTGGTTATGTTCAGAGCACAACATCTACAACAGCGCATCAGTAGTGGGTCAGCAGCCCAGGAAAACCCGAACATCCAAGGAGGTCGGCAGGCAGTAGTAAAATAGACGATTAAAAAAAGAAGACATTTTCTCCAAAGCCAGGCACTTCTCCCAATAAAAAGTTATCTTTATTCCATCAGGAAAGACATAAAAAGTTGGTTTAAAAAGCACTTACAAAGCATTTCTAGCTTGTACTGAGCTCTTTATCAAGACGTCTTCATAAAGAGCTCAGTCCGAGCTAGAAACGCGTTGTAAGTGCTTTTTAAACCAACTTTTTATGTCTTTCCTGACGGAATAAAGATAACTTTTTATTGGGAGAAGCGCCTGTCTTTGGAGAAAATGTCTTCTTCTTTTAATCGTCTAAGGGTGAGATATTAGCAGGGGGGCAGCTGGGCCAGCAGAAGATGCAGGACCGAATTTTGCTGCGTTTTTACTGGCCCAGTGTGTAAAAAGAGGTCCAGAGGTATTGTGAATCTTGTCCTACCTGTCAAATAATTAGCCAGCAGCCACATTACCGTAGTCCCCTGGTCCCCCTCCCGATTATCTTGGTCCCGTTTGAATGGACTGCTATGGATCTGGTAGGCCCGTAGCCGAAGTCCGCTAGGGGGCACCAACACATCCTGGTAGTCCTGTACTATGCGACTCGGTATCCCGAAGCGCTACTTCTGCGACATACCTCGGCCAAGCTCATAACTAAGGGTTACTGGAGAGGTTTTCCCGAGTGGGCTTACCCAAAGAGGTGTTGACTGACCAGGACACCCCGTTTATGTCAAAAGTAATGAAAGAGCTCAATAAGTTACTGCAGGTAAAACCGCTACAGACCTATGTGTACCACCCGCAGATGGACGGCCTGGTAGAAAGGTTTAACCAAACATTAAAAAATATGATAAAGCGGGTGGTGGCTAGAGATGGAAAGAATTGGGATCTTTTGCTGCCCCATCTTTTGTTCGCAGTGCGAGAATTGCCTCAGGCCTCTACTGGGTTCTTGCCCTTTGAACTGCTGTACGGCAAACATCCACGTGGTCTGTTAGACATAGCCAAAGAGGCGTGGGAACAACAGCCCACACCGCACAAAAGTGTGGATGAGTATGTCACTCATGTTGCAGGAACGGATGGACACAGTGTTGCCCTTGGTTAGAGAACATATGGAGGCAGTTCAGTGAGCCCAAAGCAAAGCCCAAAGAGTCAATAATCGCCAGTCTTGGGTCCGGAATTTTAACCTGGGAGATCGGGTTCTGGTTCTGGTACCAACGCTCAACGGTCTGGTTAGGTGGCAAGGTCCCAACGAAGTGATCGAAAAAGTAGGGGAGGTAACGTACCGGGTACACCAGCGCAGGCGAAGGAAGCCAGAGCAAGTGTACAATATAAACTTGTTGAAACCCGGGAGAGATAGGGAAACTAGTGTGGATGATAGACCCCGGCCAGGTTTGTTAGGGGTAGAGTTCCCCGTCCCTCAGCCTGGTGCAAGGGAAGCCGTTTCCACAGTAAGGATTGCTGACAGCCTTTCCTCTGCACAGACTCGAGTTGATGAGCTTATTGAGAAGCTGGGACAGGCCCAGTACTTTTCTGTTTTGGACCTCACAAAAGGGTACAGGCAGGTACACTTGACGGAGGCTGCCAAAGAGAAAACCGCATTTGGCACACTATTACCTTCTACATGGCGCTCCCGCTAAGTTCCAAAGGCTAATGGACATTGGGCTCCGGCCACATCATCGGTATGTTTCAGCCTATCTAGACAATATCATCCTTCACAGTACAGACTGGGAAAGTCACCTACCAAAAGTGCAGGCCATTGTAGACTCCCTCAGGAAAGCTGGCTCAACTGCTAACCCCAAAAAATGTGCAATTGGGTTAGAAGAAACCAAATACCTGGGGTATGTCTTTGGGCGTGGAGTTGTGAAACACCAGGTGAACAAAGTAGAGTCCATTTGGAATTGGCCTCGTCCTGTCACTACCCGACAAGTGAAGTCGTTCCTGAGGATGGTGGGTTACTATGTGAGGTTTATCCTCCACATTGCTACAATAGCTGCACCCTTAACAAATCTCTTGTAGGGACGCAAGTTGGTAATGGTGTGTTGGAATGAAAAAGCAGAGCAGGCTTTCTCCCCTTTGAAGTCGGCCCTATGTGGGTCTCCGGGTTTGGTGACACCCTACTTCAAAAAGGAGTTTGTTGTACAGTTGGATGCCTCTGAGGTAGGTCTCGGTGCTGTACTTTCACAGGAAATCAACGGGGAGGAGCTTCCTGTTTTCTTTCTCAGCCGTAAACTTACCCGTCCGAGACCAGGTATAGTATGGGGGAGAGAGAGTGCCTGGCCATTAAGTGGGCACTCGAGTCTCTCCGCTATTATTTGTTGGGAGGGAAGTTTCGTCTCGTGACGGATCATTCCCCCTGAAGTGGATGGGCCAAGCTAAGGACAAAAATGCCAGGGTCACCCGGTGTTTTTTTTCCGTACAAAACTTTAAAGTTCACGGTTGAACACAGGGCTGGTCAGTTGCTAGGCAACGCTGATGCCCTGTCACTGGTCCACTGTTGTACAAGTGTTCACCCCCTCGGGCTTGAACAAAGGGGGGTATCTGAGAAGGTAAAAGGCATGGTGGTTGATGGGCGATATGTGTCACCAAGGCTCCTGGCTTTGGGGAAGTAAGAGCCGGTATTATTCAGTGTCTGTGTGCCTAGATGAAGACTGACATTATGGCAGTAGTATGGCTATAAGGCCAATCCGGGACGGCTCTTACTGGGAATGATCAAGTGTAGGGTGGGGGTCAAATCCCACAATCCAGGACGGCTTTTGTTGGCCTTAAAGCTAGGCTGTCTCACCAGCTGCTGGGGATTTGCTAAGTGCATCTCACAGTGCCAGAGAAAGCTTTGTGTGGAGTTCTTTTCTGTGGTTGCTCCAAGAGTGGAAGCTGCTGAAAAGACTAGCTGGAGGCCTGGAAAAGTCTTGCTTCATGCCGCATGGCAGGAACTCAGGTGTGAACAAACACCTAGGAAATACAGGTGGACTTTTGTTATGTTTTCCTTTTGTTCTGCATTTAACCCCTTCCCGCAGATTGTCATATAAAAACGCCGGGTTGTGCAGTGCGTTCGCGCATCCCGACGTTTATAAATTACATTCAGTTAACCCGGCGATGCGCAGCATCGCACGGGTTAACCAGCAGAAGTCCCACTGTTTCCAGCAGGGGACAACTTCTGCTTCACCCCCCAGGACCATCCATTGATGGTCCTGGTCAGCGATCACTGTGATTGGTCCTTGTGGACCAATTACAGTGACCTGGGGTGAAAGTTCAGATCCCTCGCACTGCCCACCCCTGGAAGTCGGGCAGAACGGGGGAGATTGCTGCGGGGGCTCGTGGGGACCTGCGGCATAGGGGGGGGGACACGGGGGGACCGGCGGCCATACCTGGAGCAGCAGTGGGACCGAGGAGCAGCGCGGGGACGGGCCACGTGGATGAGCAGCGACGGGACCGGCAGGTAAGTATATGGTCCTCAGAGGCAGCAGTGAAGATCTTCACAGCTGCCTCTAGGAGTCTGAAAACTACAACTCCCATCATGCCTAGACAGCCTTTGGCTGTCTGGGCATGCTGGGAGTTGTAGTTTTGCAACATCTGGAGGGCCCCAGTTTGGAGACCATTGTACAATGGTCTCCAATCTGTGCTCTTCCAGCTGTTGCAAAACTACAACTCCCAGCATGCACTGACTGTCCAGGCATGCTGGGAGTTTTAGTTCAGCAACATCTGGCCCTTCAGATGTTGCCGAACTACAACTCCCAGCATGCCCTTCAGCTGTCTGGGCATGCTGGGAGTTGTAGTTTTGCAACAACTGGAGACACACTGGTTGGGAAACATTGTCTGTTTCTAACTCAGTGTTTCCTAACCTGTGTGCCTCCAGCTGTTGCAAAACTATAACTCCCAGCATGCACTAACAGACCATGCATGCTGGGAGTTGTGGTTTTGCAACAGCTGGTGCACCCCCCCGTGAATGTACAGGGTACATTCACATGGGCAGGGGTTTTACAGTGGGTTTCTCGCTGCAAGTTTGAGATGCAGCAAATTTTGCGCTGGGAAAATCCATGTAATTCCCCGCCCGTGTGACTGTACCCTAAAAACACTACACTACCACAAAATAAAATAAAAAGTTAAAAACACTACATATATACATACCCCTACACAGCCCCCCTCCCCCAATAAGAACGTCCGGTACGCCACTGTTTCCAAAGCAGAGCCTCCAGCTGTTGAAAAACAGCAACTCCCAGTATTGCCGGACAGCCATTGACTGTCCACGCATGCTGGGAGTTTTGCAACAGCTAGAGGCACCCTGTTTGGGAATCACTGGCGTAGAATACCCCAATGTCCACCCGAAATCCCTAATTTAGGCCTCAAATGCACATGGTGCTCTCTCACTTCGGAGCCCTGTCGTATTTCAGGGCAACAGTTTAGGGCCACATATGGGGTATCGCAGTACTCGGGAGAAATTGTGTTACAAGGTTTGGGGGCTTTTTCTCCTTTAACCCTTCATGAAAAGGAAATGTTGGGGTCTACACCAGAATGTTAGTGTAAAAATGTTTTATTTTTTACACTAACATGCTGATGTTGCTCTATACTTTACATTTTCACAAGAGGTAAAAGGGAAAAAAGCCCCCCAAAATTTGTAATGCAATTTCTCTCGACTACGGAGATACCCCATAAGTGGGCGCAAAGTGCTCTGGGGGCGCACAACAAGGCCCAGAAGGGAGAGTGCACCATGTACATTTGAGGTGATTTGCACAGGGGTGGCTGATTGTTACAGGGGTTTTGACAAACGCAAAAAAAAAAAAAAAACACATGTGACCCCATTTAGGAAACTACACCCCTCACGGAATGTAATGAGGGGTGCAGTGAGAATTCCCCCCCCCCAGGTTTCTGACGGATCTTTGGAACAGTGGTCCGTGAAAACGAAAACTTTTGTACAGCCCACTGTTCCAAAGATCTGGTGGTCAGACACCAGTGGGGGGCAAATGCTCACTGTACCCCTTGTTACGTTCCTCAAGGGGTCTAGTTTCCAAAATGGTTTGCCATGTGTTTTTTTTTTTTTGCTGTTCTGGCACCATAGGGGCTTTCTAGATGCGACATGCCCCCCTAGCAAAATTTGCTCTCAAAAAGCCAAATATGACTCCTTCTCTTCTGAGCATTGTAGTTCGCCCATAGTGCACTTCAGGTCAACTTATGGGGTACCTCCATACTCATAAGAGATGGGGTTACAAATTTTGGGGGGTATTTTCTACTATTAACCCTTGCAAAAATGTGAAATTTGGGGGGGAAACACACATTTTAGGGAAAATTTTTTTTTTTTTTTTTACATATGCAAAAGTCGTGAAACACCTGTGGGGTATTAAGGCTCACTTTATTCCTTATTACGTTCCTCAAGGGGTCTAGTTTCAAAAATAGTATGCTATGTGGGGTTTGTTTTGCTGTTATGGCACCATAGGGGCTTCCTAAATGCAACATGCCCCCCGAGCAAAATTTGCTCTCAAAAAGCCAAATATGACTCCTTCTCTTCTGAGCATTGTAGTTTGCCCGTAGCGTACTTCAGGTCAACTTATGGGGTACCTCCATACTCAGAAGAGAAGGGGTTACAAATTGTTGGGGGTATTTCCTGCTATTAAGCCTTGGAAAGATGTGAAATTTGGGGGGAAACAAACATTTTAGTGAAAAAAAATATATTTTTTTTTACAAATGCAAAAGTCGTGAAACACCTGTGGGGTATTAAGGCTCACTTTATTCCTTGTTACATTCCTCAAGGGGTCTAGTTTCCAAAATGGTATGCCATGTGAGGGTTTTTTGCTGTTCTGGCACCATAGGGGCTTCCTAAATGCAACATGCCCCCCAAAAACCATTTCAGAAAAACGTACTCTCCAAAATCCCCTTGTCGCTCCTTCGCTTCTGAGCCCTCTACTGCGCCCGCCTAACACTTTACATAGACATATGAGGTATGTGCTTACTCGAGAGAAATTGGGCAACAAATATAAGTATACATTTTCTCCTTTTACCCCTTGTAAAAATGCATAAATTGGGTCTATAAGAACATGCGAATGTAAAATATGAAGATTGTGAATTTCCTCCTTCACATTGCTTCTATTCCTGTGAAACACCTAAAGGGTTAAAACGCTGCCTGAATGTCATTTTGAATACTTTGGGGGTGCAGTTTTTATAATGGGGTCATTTGTGGGGTATTTCTAATATGAAGGCCCTTCAAATCCACTTCAAACCTGAACTGGTCCCTTAAAAATAGTGAGTTTGAAAATTTTGTGAAAAATTGGAAAATTGCTGCTGAACTTTGAAGCCCTCTGGTGTCTTCCAAAAGTAAAAACTCATCAATTTTATGATGCAAACATAAAGTAGACATATTTTATATGTGAATCAAATGTTTTTTTATTTGTAATATACATTTTCCTTACAAGCAGAGAGCTTCAAAGTTAGAAAAATGCAAAATTTTCAAATTTTTCATCAAATTTGGGGATTTTTCACCAAGAAAGGATGCAAATCACCACAAAAATGTACCACCATGTTAAAGTAGAATATGTCACGAAAAAACTATCTCAGAATCAGAATGATAACTAAAAGCATCCCAGTTATTAATGTTTAAAGTGACAGTGGTCAGATGTTCAAAAAACGCTCTGGTCCTTAAGGCCAAAATGGGCTTGGTCCTTAAGGGGTTAAAGACTGTTTGCCGTGTGCTTAGTAGAATATAACACTGAACTTTGATTTGAAAAGTCCTGTCTCCTTGCCTCTATACTGCAATCACACCTATCTGCAAGAGCGAGTCATCACAATATATTTATATATATATATATATATATATATATATATATATATATATACATATATATATATATATATATATATATATATATATATATACGTATATCATTGACATATTTTACTTTTTTACTTTAACTTTGACTGTTTAGATGTATACCTATTTTGTTTTATCAAACATGTTCACATTTGTGTTTTCATACACTATGCTCATACAATATTTTGCCATGGTGTGAGATATACTAATAGATCTGTTTGTATAATAAATGTTGCTGAGAAGCATTAGATCAAGGAGCATATTGTGGATGTGCGACTATGACTGTTTTTTTCTCAAGTAAAATGAATACTAATAGATATACTTTCATAGTGTAAGATACATTTACAGGTATACAATCATAGTGGCTTTATTACATTAATATTACAGATGAAGTGGCTACTAATTGCATTAGTGGATTTATGCATTTTCTGTGAATACAAAGCCACCACTCTTTATATGTGATGTTCGTAATGGCCACATTGTGGCTAAAGGACACCCAACTCTAACAAGTCTTCCCACCGCCTGGTCTGTTAGTTAGCAAAATACACCAATGCCCACAACAGATGGTGAATGTGTACATAAAGTACAATCCTTTATTAACTGTTGTAGCCTGCCTGGCCGGGTGCGACAGCTATTGGATGGTGCACCCTACTAATAAGATGTCCTGCCACAAACAAGTTGACTGGTTATAATTCTGTACTTTGCTTCTGCACCTCAACCCTTTGGGACTGTTGGCTGAAAGGAAGATATACATTCGGGCATAAACCCTAACTACATATGAGCCTTCTAAGACCACTTTCTGTTCTGCAGTAGACTGAAAACCTCTGTACTCTATACCTTATATCTAGAACAATGAAGTCTACCCCTCATGTCTAAATATAAACCTTCCGAGACCCTATTGCTGGGCTGTGGTGTCTGCTCTATGATGTTCCGCTGTCAACCCTGACATGTAGATTTGCTGTTACCGGACTGCCAATCCAGCTGTATTTCCCTGTATCTCCTACTAACTTTGTTATATTTGTATTTTTAACACTGAATTGTTTGGTTTTGGTTAACCTTATACAGTATTTGTATTTTTATACAGTGTTTAGCTGTCATACCATACCAATGTTTTCTTTCATTGTCACTGTTTAGAATCTGCTCATTTAGCTATGAATATAATTTTAGCTTTCAGAAAATTGACAGGTTATAAAGTCTACTACTTGATTATTTATCCATTTCCAGTATTTAGATTGAAATTATAATTTTTCACATGCTAATATTGCTATGATCTAGAGAAGATGTGAGGTGATCTGTAATAAGTAAATAAGTGGCTAGGACTAAGTAATAAAAAAGTGATGTACAGTAGAGAGATGACTGACAAGGCATTAATGGAGGGGGATTTCCATAACACTCATTTAAGAGCTGACATGAAACAATACATATAATGCCAAGCAATGTACTAAAAAATTAGAACATATTATAAAATAAAGAATCAAAGGGGTTTTCAGTGACTAAAACATTGATGACTCATGCTTACAAACTTCTGAGCGGACAATCACTCTTTTGTTATAGATGAAGGGCAGACATTTGTATTATAAATGTAAAGTCACTTTTTGACACCATTTGATCCTTTCATCCTCCAGGGTCAATACTGGAATTTTTCACTTACAAAATGTGTAAAGCTATTTTGACAAAGTTAAAACAACCAGCAATGTTTAATATTGTAACATGTAATCTTAGCACAAAAGTGCCTGCTTGGTTTTATTACAAAAAAAATCCCTACATACTGGAATTTTGTGATGGAGTTCTATCATTGATGAGACTTGAATATGGTATATACAAAAAAAGGAAACTCTCACTTAACTTATATGAAAGAAGGATTGTTTGGTTGGACCATAATGAGATCTCTTTTGATAAGTTTAAAGATAATATTCTGATTGATATGTGAGTTTGAAATTGGGTAGTTGTAAACACCTTTTTTAAATGAATTTTGCAGTGTCTTTATTTTATGGGTTGGGTAGGTTAGGCTGGGTCAGTTCAATTAAATGGGTAGGAAAGATTGATACATCAACTCTGTTACTAAATATGAAATTCTAGTGGAGGTCAGTTATAGATTGGCCCGTGGTAAAGCTGTGGATGTTATATATCTGAACTTTTCTAAGGCGTTTGATACTGTGCCACACAAAAGGTTAGTACATAAAATGAGGATGCTGGGACTAGGGGAGGTTATATGTAAATGTGTTAATAATTTGCCCAGTGATAGGAAAGCAGATGGTAAGGATCAATGGAACTTACTCTGGTTGGGTGACAGTTACTAGTGGGGTACCAGTACTTGGTTCACTTTTTTAAATATGTTTATTGATGACCTTGTAGAGGAATTACAAAGTAGAATTTCAGTATTTGCAGATGACACTTAAAGGAGAACTACGGGATTGAAAAATGTATCCCCTATCCTATGCTATGGGAGAGCCGGAAATTGCCAGAGCAGAGCAGTAAATGGAGGGCGCGTGTCAGCCGCCGCCTCGTGCTGTGGTCGACAAGCGTTCTCTATGCAGAGAGCCGGGGCCCCGTACGGGAGATCGTGGGGGGCCCCAACGGTCGGACCCCCCTCGATCTGAAACTTATCCCCTATCCTTAGGATAGGGGATACATTTTTCAATCCCGTAGTTCTCCTTTAACTTTGGTTATCACCACAGAGAAGGATAACATAATATTGCAGTGGGATCTGGGTAAGCTGGAGGCTTGGGCACAGACATGACAAATTAAGTTTAATGTGGATATATGTAAGGTTATGCACTTGGTATGTAAAAACAAAATGTACAATAATATGCTAAATAATAAAACTTTAGGTAAAACTTCTTCTGAAAAGGACTTGGAAGTACTAGTTAGTAGTAAACTCAACTTGCCAACTCAAGTGCCAGTCTAAAGGGGAGAAAAGGGAGAGCGCTTCTTGGTGTGATAAAAGAGAGATAATCAGTATAAATGTGAAATAAGACAGCAGCTCACCAGATGTGGTTGTGTAACGTCATACACAACAATGGTAAGCGCATCAAGAGGTAGTGTATCAGCAGCCCTCTGGCTAGGCAAGGTATTGAATCGGTCTGGCTTGAAGGAGAACCCCGGCTTCACGTGGCGCAGGATACAAAAGGAATGGAGATCAGATAAAATAGAGGTAATTTATTTCCCAAGATGCTTGCATCTTAGGAAATACCGTATTTTTCGCCGTATAAGACGCACTTTTTCTTCCCCAAAACTGGGGGGGAAAAGTCGGTGCGTCTTATACGGCGAATACACCCCTATCGCGGCAGTCCCTGCGGCCATCAACGGCCGGGACCCGCGGCTAATACAGGACATCACCGATCGCGGTGATGCCCTGTATTAACCCTTCAGACGTGGCGATCAAAGCTGACCGCCGCGTCTGAAGGGAAAGTGACACTAACCCGGCTGTTCAGTCGGGCTGTTCGGGACCGCCGCGATTTAACCGCGGCGGGCCCGAACAGCCCGACTGAATAACCAGGTTAGTGCTTACAGGACACCGGGAGGGACCTTACCTGCCTCCTCGGTGTCTGCTCCGTGCCGGGATCCCCTGTATGGCCGGCGCTCTCCTTCCTCGTCATCACGTCGTCGCGTACGTACGTCGGCGTGCGTAACGGCGTGATGGCGGCGACGGAGAGCGAGGATACCCGGCCGGCAGCAGAGACGTTCCAGAGCGACGGGGACACGGCGACAGCGATGGAGCGACATCCAGGGCAGCGGTGACGGGTCCGGAGCGGCGGGGACACGTGAGTATTACCTCCTCCTGCAGTGATCTTCAATCTGCGGACCTCCAGATGTTGCAAAACTACAACTCCCAGCATGCCCGGACAGCCAACGGCTGTCCGGGCATGCTGGGAGTTGTAGTTTTGCAACATCTGGAGGTCCGCAGGTTGAAGACCACTATTGGGTTCAAAATCTTTATTTTTTAAGATTTTGCCCCTAAAAATTGGGTGCGTCTTATTCGCCGGTGCGTCCTATATAGGATGAAAAATACGGTAAATTACCTCAATTTTATCTGATCTCCATTCCTTTTGTATCCTGCACCACGTGGAGCCGGCGTTCTCCTTGAAGCCAGACCGATTGAAGAACTCAAGTGCCGGAGCCAGAATGAGGCAATAAACAAGTTCAAATAATGATGAGTCAGCCAAGCCTGGAAAACCTGGTTTTGGACTGAACTTTGGGATGACTATGACTTGCCGAACCTCTGGACATTTCCAGTTTTAGCTCACGTGAATCTGGCAATACAGTAAAGCATCGATCTGTATAGATCGCTGTTTTACTGTAACCCTTTTCTAGGCTGAGCACTGTACACAGGCCCAGCAAGGAAGAAAGAGTTAACTACATAACTAGTTAGTTAACTTCTTGGGATGGGGGGGTACATTATACATCAATCTATATGGTTAGCTTTATACTGTATACTGTAAAGAAATGGAGGGTCACTTACAAACCTTGTTCCTGCTGTGGCCTTTCCCAGTGTAGCCCTGCCTCTAATGATGATGTGACTAGAGACTGAGATACACCAGAAGATCCCGAACAGGAACAAGGGTGGTAAGTATGGGTCTGTTCACATGTGTTTTTTAGCATTCCTTTTTTGGTTAAAAGAAGGCATGTTTACACATTTTTTATGTGAACAGACTCTTTTTTATGTGAACAGACAGTTTTCTCCCAAACATGGAGCCTACAGCTGTTGCAAAACTGCAACCATCAGCATTCTCAGACAGCCAAAGGGAGAAATTTAAAAGTAGGTCATCATTTAACAATGTGCAGGAACAAAAATTCAGTTTTACGACAACCGAGATGTGTTGCAGCTCTCTTCATTGCAAGGTGGCCATGATGAAAAGAAATGTGTCCGAGAACATAAGCCATCAGCCCATTATGATATTGTCTAGAGATATGCCTTGATTTACTGCAGTTGGGAAATTCCATTAAAATTATTTTTACCAATTTCCAATATCAATACTTCTGTTACAGAAAAGCATGTGAAGAACACATACGTTCTGTATCTCTAAAATCTGTAAATATTAGGATCCAAAACAGATCCTATTATGTAGTCCACACAATATTTATAGTTCACTGTATTTCCAAAATGTTCCTTGTTAAACATATTTAGATTAAGATCCATGCTTAGCAAATTAGATCTATGTTGATATGAATGTACATAAACACAAAGCAGCCAGATTTCCTGCCTTCCTGCAGAAACATTATGTTGTTTTGCTGTTCTGATTCCCCCAATTACTGTATATTCTAAATTACAGAAGTAGTACCTAAACCACCAACTGTTCTTGGAACAGTTAGGATGCGCAGTGTTGCAAAACTGTAGCCTGATGTATAAACAATGGAACCCTACTGAATGAGAAGACAGACTGTCTAAATATGCTAGCCCCAGAGGCTTCAATCAAAGAAGAGACGGCTTCCTGAATAAACAAATCCAGTGTACCTAATAAACTCTGTCTCTAATTACTGGCTGCATATTTATCAACTGAAGCAAATAAAATTCAAAAATGCATTAATTATCTAATGGGGCCGGCAGTGTTCCCGCTGAAGTTGTACTGATTAAATATTAAAGTCTAGCATATGGAGATTGCCAGAAACGAAAAAGCATGAATGTGATAAAATGGGAGGGAGTATAATTCACATAAAACAGCTACAGTTACAAAAGTGCACAGTTTATTTTTTATTTTATTTTTGTATAGTTTTCTTTTTCTAGGAGAAAATTATAATTAGAACAGAAATGAAAAATAAAAGTGACTCTAGTGAAACCTGACTTCTAAGGGTATATACAGAAAATTACATTTTACATTAAAACATTGCCCAAAATATTTAGAAATTGCAGTATTCCCGTCATTGCATAAACCTATCTTATTTACAAACGCTGTGAATTTTGCTGCTTATGCTATGAAGTAAGATACAGTACCCTGACAAACCTTTGTTACAATCTAAAACATCTTTATCATTTTAAAGTATATACAGGATATGACTTGGCTATTACAAAAATAGAAAGACATGTAAAATAATGCAATACATTTAGCCTAAATAAAATAAAATGAATAGTCACATAAACTAGAAACAGAGTCCGGCACTGCTTGTGTGGAGAACGGCTTGAACTAGAGTGCAGGTGTGGGAATCAAGCAGCCATGTGGGGGTGCTCAGTCCAAATAGCTTAGGATACATTAAAACCAGCCAATGTAGAAATAAAGACGGCACTCACCCAGGTAGGTACTGCTGACAACTGTACTTTATTCCATGAGGAAATCAAGCGGGGAGGTGCAGTGTCAGGCAGGTATCAAGACAGGGGCGCTGGAGCCCACAGCGTGATGGCAACAGCTGTGTCGTGCTTCCCCACTTCGTCAGACCATACACGCCCCCATCCTAGCCACCGGTAAATTCCTGCGTGACGTGTAAGGGGCGGGGAGTACAAAACATGGGTGTATACAAAAAGTGTTACTAAAAACAATTTAAAAACACAAATACATGCTATGGGACAAGGGAAAATTACAGTATAGATGAATGTCATATAAAAATGCCTAAATCCAGCTTATTATTCATGCCCAATCTACCTTGGGCGCAGGTTCTCATTATCCAGCGAGCTTCTACCTGGAGTAGATCCCTACGCCTATCGATTCCGTCTCGGCAATGCACTCTTTCAATTCCAAAAAAGCGCAGAGCTAAAGGGTTACCATTATGGACTTCCCAAACATGGTCAATGATTCTTGGGGAGCCCTTCTTGCTTCTCAGGGAATAGAGATGTTCTCGAAATCTAGTATGCATTGGTCTGGTGGTGCTGCCGATGTAAAATCGGCCGCAATCACAGACCAACCCATACACGATATAATTGGTTTTGCAGCAGCAGAAATCCTGTAAGTAGATATCCACCCCACCGAGATTGAAGTTTTTACCTGTTATTAATTGTGGACACCACTTGCAGTTACCACATCTGTGGTTGCTTTGCAAGAGGAGCCAGTTCTTCTTTTTTTCAGAGGGGATAGAGGAGAATTTACTGTGTGTTAGAGAATCACCTACGTTTTTAGCCCGACGAAAAGCTATCATGGGTCTATTACCTGTGATCTCCGCTAACGCCTGATCACTTTGCAATAGACTCCAATGTTTGTTTATAGCAGCCTTTATGACACTATTTAACGGATTGTATTTAAAAGAAATTTTCTTTTAAATAAAATCTGCTCTTGCAGGGCAACCACAGATGTGGTAACTGCAAGTGGTATCCACAATTAATAACAGGTAAAAACTTCAATCTCGGTGGGGTGGATATCTACTTACAGGATTTCTGCTGCTGCAAAACCAAGTATATTGTGTATGGGTTGGTCTGTGACTGCGGCCGATTTTACATCGGCAGCACCACCAGACCAATGCATACTAGATTTCGGGAACATCTCTATTCCCTGAGAAGCAAGAAGGACTCCCCAAGAATCATTGACCATGTTTGGTAAGTCCATAATGGTAACCCTTTAGCTCTGCGCTTTTTTGGCATTGAAAGAGTGCATTGCCGAGACAGGATCGATAGGCGTACTCCAGGTAGAAGCTCACTGGATAATGAGAACCGGCGCCCAAGGTAGATTGGGCATGAGTGATAAGTTGGATTTAGGCATTTTTGTATGACATGCATCTATACTGTAATTTTCCCTTGTTCCATAGCGTGTATTTGTGTTTTTAAATTGTTTTTAGTAACACTTTTTGTATACACCCATGTTTTGTACTCCCCGCCCCTTACACGTCACGCAGATATTTACCGGTGGCTAGGATGGGGGCGTGTATGGTCTGACGAAGTGCAGAAGCACGACACAGCTGTTGCCATCACGCTGTGGGCTCCAGCGCCCCTGTCTTGATACCTGCCTGACACTGCACCTCCCCACTTGATTTCCTCATGGAATAAAGTACAGTTGTCAGCAGTACCTACCTGGGTGAGTGCCATCTTTATTTATACATTGGCTGAAAATAAAATGAATGATAATGTGCATTTTGCTCCAAAATATGATGAACGATATGGACTTGTATTTGAATTGAATGTACTTATTTTTGTGTGAGGTGCTTTATCATGACATGTAGGGTTATCGAGTTAAGTGACGTCACTAAGCTCCGGCCATGTTCCAAGTCAGGCCAGGAGCTGAAGATACCGAAGACGATTGGCGGAGAACCACAGCACAGCACAGAACAGGACAAGGTAAGTACCGTTGTCATCAATGTTGTTACGCCGAGCGCTCCGGGTTCCCGCTCCTCCCCGGAGCGCTCGCTACACTCTCGCTACCGCAGCGCCCCGGTCAGATCCACTGACCGGGTGCGCTGCGATACCGCCTCCAGCCGGGATGCGATTCGCGATGCGGGTGGCGCCCGCTCGCGATGCGCACCCCGGCTCCCGTACCTGACTCGCTCTCCGTCGGTCCTGTCCCGGTGCGCGCGGCCTCGCTCCCTAGGGCGCGCGCGCGCCGGGTCTCTGCGATTTAAAGGGCCACTGCGCCGCTGATTGGCGCAGTGGTTCTAATCAGTGTGTTCACCTGTGCACTCCCTATGTATACCTCACTTCCCCTGCACTCCCTCGCCGGATCTTGTTGCCATTGTGCCAGTGAAAGCGTTCCCTTGTTTGTTCCTAGCCTGTGTTCCAGACCTCCTGCCGTTGCCCCTGACTACGATCCTTGCTGCCTGCCCCGACCTTCTGCTACGTCCGACCTTGCTTCTGTCTACTCCCTTGTACCGCGCCTATCTTCAGCAGTCAGAGAGGTTGAGCCGTTGCTAGTGGATACGACCTGGTCACTACCGCCGCAGCAAGACCATCCCGCTTTGCGGCGGGCTCTGGTGAATACCAGTAGTGACTTAGAACCGGTCCACTAGCACGGTCCACGCCAATCCCTCTCTGGCACAGAGGATCCACCTCCTGCCAGCCGGCATCGTGACAGTAGATCCGGCCATGGATCCCGCTGAAGTTCCTCTGCCAGTTGTCGCCGACCTCACCACGGTGGTCGCCCAGCAGTCACAACAGATAGCGCAACAAGGCCACCAGCTGTCTCAACTGACCGTGATGCTACAGCAGCTACTACCACAGCTTCAGCAATCATCTCCTCCGCCAGCTCCTGCACCCCCTCCGCAGCGAGTGGCCGCCTCAGGCCTACGACTATCCTTGCCGGATAAATTTGATGGGGACTCTAAGTTTTGCCGTGGCTTTCTTTCACAATGTTCCCTGCACTTGGAGATGATGTCGGACCAGTTTCCTACTGAAAGGTCTAAGGTGGCTTTCGTAGTCAGCCTTCTGTCTGGAAAAGCTCTGTCATGGGCCACACCGCTCTGGGACCGCAATGACCCCGTCACTGCCTCTGTACACTCCTTCTTCGAAATTCGAAGTGTCTTTGAGGAACCTGCCCGAGCCTCTTCTGCTGAGACTGCCCTGCTGAACCTGGTCCAGGGTAATTCTTCCGTTGGCGAGTACGCCGTGCAATTCCGTACTCTTGCTTCAGAACTTTCCTGGAATAATGAGGCCCTCTGCGCGACCTTTAAAAAAAGGCCTATCCAGCAACATTAAAGATGTTCTGGCCGCACGAGAAATTCCTGCTAACCTACATGAACTCATTCATCTAGCCACTCGCATTGACATGCGTTTTTCCGAAAGGCGTCAGGAGCTCCGCCAGGATATGGACTTTGTTCGCACAAGGCGTTTTTTCTCCCCGGCTCCTCTCTCCTCTGGTCCTCTGCAATCCGTTCCTGTGCCTTCCGCCGTGGAGGCTATGCAAGTTGACCGGTCTCGCCTGACACCTCAAGAGAGGACACGACGCCGCATGGAGAATCTCTGCCTGTACTGTGCCGGTACCGAACACTTCCTGAAGGATTGTCCTATCCGTCCTCCCCGCCTGGAAAGACGTACGCTGACTCCGCACAAAGGTGAAACAGTCCTTGATGTCAACTCTGCTTCTCCACATCTTACTGTGCCTGTGCGGATATCTGCCTCTACCTTCTCCTTCTCCACTAAGGCCTTCTTGGACTCCGGATCTGCAGGAAACTTTATTTTGGCCTCTCTCATCAACAGGTTCAACATCCCAGTGACCAGTCTCGCCAGACCTCTCTACATCAATTGCGTTAACAATGAAAGATTGGACTGTGCCGTGCGTTACCGCACGGAACCCCTCCTAATGTGCATCGGACCTCACCATGAAAAAATTGAGTTTTTGGTCCTCTCCAATTGCACTTCCGAAATTCTCCTTGGACTACCCTGGCTTCAACACCATTCCCCAACCCTGGATTGGTCCACAGGGGAGATCAAGAGTTGGGGTTCCTCTTGTTTCAAGGACTGCCTTAAACCGGTTACCAGTACTCCTTGCCGTGACCCTGTGGTTCCCCCTGTAACCGGTCTCCCTAAGGCCTATATGGACTTTGCGGATGTTTTTTGCAAAAAACAAGCTGAGACTCTACCTCCTCACAGGCCTTATGACTGTCCTATTGACCTCCTCCCGGGCACTACTCCACCCCGGGGCAGAATTTATCCTCTCTCTGCCCCAGAGACTCTTGCTATGTCTGAGTACATCCAGGAAAATTTAAAAAAGGGCTTTATCCGCAAATCCTCCTCTCCTGCCGGAGCCGGATTTTTCTTTGTGTCCAAAAAAGATGGCTCCCTACGTCCTTGCATTGACTACCGCGGTCTTAATAAAATCACGGTAAAGAACCGCTACCCTCTACCTCTCATCTCTGAACTCTTTGATCGCCTCCAAGGTGCCCACATCTTTACCAAACTGGACTTAAGAGGTGCTTATAATCTCATCCGCATCAGAGAGGGGGATGAATGGAAAACGGCATTTAACACTAGAGATGGACACTTTGAGTATCTGGTCATGCCCTTTGGCCTGTGCAACGCCCCTGCCGTCTTCCAAGACTTTGTTAATGAAATTTTTCGTGATCTCTTATATTCCTGTGTTGTTGTGTATCTGGACGATATCCTGATTTTTTCTGCCAACCTAGAAGAACACCGCCAGCATGTCCGCATGGTTCTTCAGAGACTTCGTGACAATCAACTTTATGCCAAAATGGAGAAATGTATGTTTGAATGTCAATCTCTTCCTTTCCTAGGATACTTGGTCTCTGGCCAGGGACTACAAATGGATCCAGACAAACTCTCTGCCGTCTTAGATTGGCCACGCCCCTCCGGACTCCGTGCTATCCAACGTTTTTTGGGGTTCGCCAATTATTACAGACAATTTATTCCACATTTTTCCACCATTGTGGCTCCTATCGTGGCTTTAACCAAAAAGAATGCCAATCCTAAGTCATGGCCTCCTCAAGCGGAAGACGCCTTTAAACAGCTCAAGTCTGCCTTTTCTTCAGCTCCCTTGCTCTCCAGACCTGACCCATCTAAACCCTTCCTATTGGAGGTTGATGCCTCCTCAGTAGGAGCTGGAGCGGTCCTTCTACAAAAAAATTCTTCCGGGCATGCTGTTACTTGTGGTTTTTTTTCTAAGACCTTTTCTCCGGCGGAGAGGAACTACTCCATCGGGGATCGAGAGCTACTAGCCATCAAATTAGCACTTGAGGAATGGAGGCATCTGCTGGAGGGATCAAGATTTCCAGTTATTATTTACACCGATCACAAGAACCTCTCCTATCTCCAGTCTGCCCAACGGCTGAATCCTCGCCAGGCCAGGTGGTCTCTGTTCTTTGCCCGATTTAATTTTGAAATTCACTTTCGGCCTGCCGATTAGAACATTAGGGCCGATGCTCTCTCTCGTTCCTCGGATGCCTCGGAAGTAGAGCTCTCTCCGCAACACATCATTCCTCCTGACTGCCTGATCTCCACTTCTCTAGCCTCCATCAGGCAAACTTCTCCAGGGAAGACCTTCGTCTCCCCACGCCAACGCCTCGGAATCCTCAAATGGGGTCACTCCTCCCATCTCGCAGGTCATGCGGGCATCAAGAAATCCGTGCAACTCATCTCTCGTTTCTATTGGTGGCCGACTCTGGAGACGGATGTTGTGGATTTTGTGCGAGCCTGCACTGTCTGTGCCCGGGATAAGACTCCTCGCCAGAAGCCCGCTGGTCTTCTTCATCCTCTGCCTGTTCCCGAACAGCCTTGGTCTCTGATTGGTATGGACTTTATTACAGACTTACCCTCATCCCGTGGCAACACTGTTGTTTGGGTGGTCGTTGATCGATTCTCCAAGATGGCACATTTCATCCCTCTTCCTGGTCTTCCTTCTGCGCCTCAGTTGGCAAAACAATTTTTTGTACACATTTTTCGTCTTCACGGGTTGCCCACGCAGATCGTCTCGGATAGAGGCGTCCAATTCGTGTCTAAATTCTGGAGGGCTCTCTGTAAACAACTCAAGATTAAATTAAACTTTTCTTCTGCTTATCATCCTCAATCCAATGGGCAAGTAGAAAGAATTAACCAGGTCCTGGGTGATTATTTACGGCATTTTGTTTCCTCCCGCCAGGATGACTGGGCAGATCTTCTACCATGGGCCGAATTCTCGTATAACTTCAGAGTTTCTGAATCTTCTTCCAAATCCCCATTTTTCGTGGTGTACGGCCGTCACCCTCTTCCCCCCCCCTCCCTACTCCCTTGCCCTCTGGTGTACCCGCTGTGGATGAAATATCTCGTGATCTTTCCACCATATGGAAAGAGACCCAAAATTCTCTCTTACAGGCTTCATCACGCATGAAGAAGTTTGCTGATAAGAAAAGAAGAGCTCCCCCCATTTTTTCTCCTGGAGACAAGGTATGGCTCTCCGCTAAATATGTCAGCTTCCGTGTTCCCAGCTACAAATTGGGACCACGCTATCTTGGTCCTTTCAAAATTTTGTGCCAGATTAATCCTGTCACTTATAAACTTCTTCTCCCTCCTTCTCTTCGTATTCCTAATGCCTTTCACGTTTCTCTTCTTAAACCACTCATCATCAACCGTTTCTCTCCTAAACTTATCTCTCCCACTCCTGTCTCCGGTTCTTCAGACATCTTTCCTGTAAAGGAGATACTGGCCTCCAAAAAGGTCAGAGGAAAAACCTTCTTTTTGGTTGACTGGGAGGGCTGTGGTCCTGAAGAGAGATCCTGGGAACCTGAGGACAATATCCTAGATAAAAATCTGGAACTCAGGTTCTCAGGCTCCAAGAAGAGGGGGAGACCCAAGGGGGGGGTACTGTTACGCCGAGCGCTCCGGGTTCCCGCTCCTCCCCGGAGCGCTCGCTACACTCTCGCTCCCGCAGCGCCCCGGTCAGATCCACTGACCGGGTGCGCTGCGATACCGCCTCCAGCCGGGATGCGATTCGCGATGCGGGTGGCGCCCGCTCGCGATGCGCACCCCGGCTCCCGTACCTGACTCGCTCTCCGTCGGTCCTGTCCCGGCGCGCGCGGCCCTGCTCCCTAGGGCGCGCGCGCGCCGGGTCTCTGCGATTTAAAGGGCCACTGCGCCGCTGATTGGCGCAGTGGTTCTAATCAGTGTGTTCACCTGTGCACTCCCTATGTTTACCTCACTTCCCCTGCACTCCCTCGCCGGATCTTGTTGCCATTGTGCCAGTGAAAGCGTTCCCTTGTTTGTTCCTAGCCTGTGTTCCAGACCTCCTGCCGTTGCCCCTGACTACGATCCTTGCTGCCTGCCCCGACCTTCTGCTACGTCCGACCTTGCTTCTGTCTACTCCCTTGTACCGCGCCTATCTTCAGCAGTCAGAGAGGTTGAGCCGTTGCTAGTGGATACGACCTGGTCACTACCGCCGCAGTAAGACCATCCCGCTTTGCGGCGGGCTCTAGTGAATACCAGTAGTGACTTAGAACCGGTCCACTAGCACGGTCCACGCCAATCCCTCTCTGGCACAGAGGATCCACCTCCTGCCAGCCGGCATCGTGACAAATGTCACCTGCACTACCTGTCTGTAACAGCTTAGTGCATGTGACACTGATGACAGATTTCCTTTAATGGTGTCCATATTGAAAAGCATTTAAAGGGGCAATCTACTAGATTAAATTGTATCCCCAGTTCACAAGATAGCAGATGTGTCTGATCTCCTGTATGGCGCCCTGGCTCTTCTCATGCACAGAGCACAGTTGACATGAAACCTTCATCTTTAAAGGGGGGGGGGGGACCAAAAATGCAAGAGCGCTATAGAGATGCATAGAGGGGACGGGTCAACCCCACTTTGACTACAAGGAGATCCAGGGCACCATGCAGGAGATTTCAGGGGGTTTCTGACACCCCAAGAAAATGTAAAGAAGGGAGGGTGGGAGTGAAGAACAGCGCAATGAGCCACGGGATCTTATATGCCTCCCGCTCCTCCCACAAATCCAGGCTAACATTTTAGCCTTTCCACTTGTGGTCGAAGCTCAACCATGTAGCGAACGTAATCTGAATGTATATGTGTTTACCAACCCCAATTCTCCTACCTAATAACTATGCAGTCTGAATTGTGCCAATACTGCCGCATTAGAGTAAGCCTGTATAAAAGAGGGAAAAACTCAGAATATCTTGATCAAAACATTCTTTATTCATATTACAACATATCACATTGCCAAAGACTTAAAGGCATCTGCCATCTCTCTGCGGGGATTGGGGATATATCGCATGTAACTGCCTGACTTCCATCGACCCAGTTTCTTGATGACATGTGCCGGGACTCCGTTTCGTGATGTGGCAGTGGAGGCTCCCATGCAAAATGAATGGCCTGATAGAGAGGCTGGATCACCACCAATCGACCTGATTAGGATACGCAAATGTTTGACAAAGACAGAAGTAGTTAATGCGTTATTATTAAATAACAGAAGAGGAACATAAGGCCCACTTAGATGACATCGTTCTAACAACATACTGAAGACCTTTACACGGCACCATTTGTGAGAAGTGGCAAAATAACGTACCACTAGGACTTGTCCTGGTAATTATGTTTTGGTGTTAGTTAGGGATAGTAAGAAGTGATCTACTTTCTTCTCTAACTGATTTGAGACATGGACAGCAGGAATTGCAGCTGGTGAATTCCCCGGGCCTGAGAAATCCATAATACCCTAGGTGCATCGCTGCCTTAAGTTCAACTATTGTAAACTCTGAATGGAGCATTATCCAGCATGTCTGATAGCTTTCTGAATTGATCCATAGAGATAGGCTGCCTAGTTGGGCTTTTTGGAACTTCCCCTTTCAAAATACCCTTTAAAGCTGCCTTGATCATTCGTGAGGAAAATAAAGAATCTCTGCCTGGGTCAGTTAAGGACAAATGATGTTGAATGCCTGCCAAGTAAATCTTAAAAGTGTTATGGGTTAATTTTAAAGGGGTTCTCCGGTGCTTAGACATCTTATCCCCTATCCAAAGGATAGGGGATAAGATGCCTGATCGCGGGAGTCCCGCCGCTGGGGACCCCCGTGATCTTGCACTCGGCACCCCGTTTATAATCAGTCCCCGGAGCGTGTTCGCTCCAGGTCTGATTACCGGTGACCACAGGACCGATGGCGTGTGACGTCACGCCTCCGCCTCTGTGTGACGTCACGCTCCGCCCCTCAATGCAAGCCTATGGGAGGGGGCATGACAGCTATCATATCCCCTTTGGATAGGGGATAAGATGTCTAAGCACCGGAGAACCCCTTTAAGTTAGTATTAGAGATGAGCGAACTTTTCAAAAATTCCATTCGGCCGATTCGCCGAAATTTCCCAAAAAGTTTGTTTCAATCCAAATTTGTTCACGGCGAATCGAGATTAAGAAAGGCTATTTCTAGCCTACATACAGCCTCTATAGGGGTATAAAACACTTTGCTGTGTCCTAAAACGCATATGGAGTGTGCTGGGGTAGTGAAATAATACTGTAATTCAGAATAGCATGAAGATTACCGGCATCGCTCTTAGAATCACTGGCGCACAGCAGCACAATGACAGAGCCTGGTGGTGGCATCAGTGTCAGGAGACCATATAGTGACTGAATGACATAGCGTGGACATGTTGGCAGCAAGAGGAGATCATTTAGTGGCTGAATGGCACAGTGTGGAGTTGGCTGATGCACTAGTACACTACACACCAGGACTTCACATTCCCCCCAAAAAAAACAACACAATATATGAAATTTTTTACAAAGATTTCTCATTGGTAGCGCTCGCTATCCAAAAATTTGAAATTAACAGACCCAGGCCCCACCTCTGCGGCATCAGTAACCCATATATTGCCTGAAGGACACAGCCTGGAGTTGGCTGATATACCAGTACACACCAGGGCTTCACAATCCCCCTCCAAAATCAACACAATGAGAAATTTTTGTCAAAGATTTCTCATAGGTAGCACCCGCTATCCAAAAATTAGAAATTTCCAGACCCAGGCCCCACCTCTGCGGGATCAGGAACCCATATATTGCTTGAAGGACACAGCTTGGAGTTGGCTGATGCACCAGTACACGCCCGGGCTTCACAATCCCCTCCAAAAAACAACAACATTTTAGACATTTTTTAAAGAAATACCTTTGTGTAAGAACAAGCGCATATCCAACAGTTCACAAGACTCTATAATGTAGGATGGTGGACCACCCAAAGACATTCTTCTCAAAAATAAAAAAAACACACAACGTTTGAAATTTTTTTACAAAAACTAATTCAATATGTGTAAGCGCATCTGTCTCCAAAAGATCAGATCACCAAAGGACTTTTTTCGCCCAAAATGACGAAGCAGAGTTAATCCCTGTCCGTATTTTTATTTTTTTTCATTAAAAAATCACACGCAACAAGCGTTCCGTTGTGTAACGATTAGCATTCTGGAAAATTCTATTTTATTACTGATAAAATTATCAGTAATTAAAAAAAAAACACTACCCAAGAGTGTTTAATTACACCATACATTGCACCAGGAGCAGTCAAGAGTAGGCCTCAGCAGTACCCAAGAGGCTTTAAAGGGGTATTCCGCCCCTGGCATCTTATCCCCTATCCAAAGGATAGGGGATAAGATGTTAGATCGCCGCGGTCCCGCTGCTGGGGACCCCGGGGATCGCCGCTGCAGCACCCCACCCTCATTACTGCACAGAGCGAGTTCGCTCTGTGCATAATGATGGGCGATACAGGGGCCGGAGCAGCGTGATGTCATGGCTCCGCCCCTCATGACATCACGGCCCCTTAATGCAAGTCTATGGCAGGGGGCATGATGACCGCCACTCCCCCTTCCCATAGACTTGTATTGACGGGGGCGGGCCGTGACGTCACGAGGGGCGGAGCCGTGACGTAACGATGCTCCGGCCCCTGTATTGCCCGTCATTACGTGCAGAGCGATCTCACTCTGCGCAGTAATGATAGCGGGATGCCGCAGCGGCGATCCCCAGGGTCCCCAGCAGTGGCACCGAGGCGATCTGACATCTTATCCCCTATCCTTTGGATAGGGGATAAGATGTCTAGGGGCGAAGTACCCCTTTAATATACCCCTACCTTTGCACGATCAATTTGCGAGATCGAGCAATACCAGGTGTGTTATGCCCTCTGGTTTCCGGGGCCACAGGCGCGCTCCACTGAACGGATTAGCGTGTCTCTATCTTTCATCGACCGGTGCTGGTAACCCGCTAACTCCCGGAAAGGTAAGCTGCCGTGAAGCAGGTGGTCTCCCCCGGGCACGTTTGGCTCCAGAATTTCCACTACTGCCACACCACACTGACTGCCAACCGTGCTACCACCTTGCTGACTCAAGGGCAACCTGCAACTCTCTTCTCCCAATGATGAACCCCCCTTCTCCTGAGATCGAGCAATAACAGGTGTGTTATGCACTCAGATGTCCGGGGCCACAGGCGCGCTTCACTGAATGGAATCCAAAAATTTTAAATTCCCAGACCCAGGCCCCACCTCTGCAGCAGCAGGAACCCATTTATTGCCTGAAGGACACAGCCTGGAGTTGGCTGATGCACCAGTACACACAGGGCTTCACAATCCGCCCCAAAATCAACAAAATTGTATACATTTTTTTTTTATTTACAACTTTGTGTAAGCACAAGCGCATATCCAACATTTCAGAAGACTCTGGACTCTTAAGACTCTAAAGGCAGTATGGTGGACCACCCAAAGACTTTCTTCTCAAAAATAATGAACCACACAATTTTTTAATTAAAAAAAAAAAAATTGGGAAATTCCTAGACCCAGGCCCCACCTCAGCTGCATCAGTAACCCATAGATTGCCTGAAAGACACAGCCTGGAGTTGGCTGATGCACGAGTACACACCCGGGCTTCACAATCCACCCCAAAAAAACAAATGCAAATTTTTTTGAAATTGTCTGACAAAATACCTTTTTGTTAAAACAAGCGCATATGCAGCAGTTCAGAAGACTCTATAATGCAGGACGGTGGACCACCCAAAGACATTCCTCTCTAATATAATAAACCACACAATATGTTCAATTTTTTTTAAATAATTGAAATTCCAAGACCAAGGCCCCACCTCTGCTGCATCAGTAACCCATATATTGCCTAACGGACACAGACTGGAGTTGACTGATTAACGAGTACACACTACACACCCGTCACCCGGGCTTCACAATCCACCCCAAAAAAACTGCAAAATTTTATCGAAATTGTCTGACAAAATTCCTTTTTTTTTTTTTTTTTTTAAACAAGCGTATGTACAGCAGTTCAGAAGACTCTATAGTGCAGGATGGTGAACCACCAAAAACATTCTTCTCAAAAATAATAAACCACACAATGTTTGAAATTTGGTTAAAAAAATTATTACATGTGTGTAAGCGCATCTGTCTCCAAAAAATCAGATGACAAAAGGATTCTAATCGCCAAAAATGATTAAGCAGAGTTAATCCCTCTCCATCTATTTATTTATTTTTTTCATAAAAAAAATCGTTCTGTTGTGTAACGGTTAGCATTCTGCAAAATTCAATTTTATTACTGATAAAGTTACCAGTAAATTTAACAATAACACTACCCAAGAGTGTTTAATTACCCCATACATTGCACCTGGAGCAGTCAGGAGTAGGCCTCAGCAGTACCCAAGAGGCTTTAATAACTCCTTACCTTGCCCGAACAATTGCGAGATTAAGCAATAACAGGTGTGTTATGGCCTCAGATGTCCTGGGCCGCACTAGCGCTCCACTGAACGGATTAGTGTGTCTCTCTTTCAAGGACACATGCGTGTTGCATGCTGAAACCAGTTCGTGATAGGGATCTGTGATTGCAATTATTTAACCTTAAAATGAGGAATTACCAGTAAGTGAGGGTCATAAACTGGCGTTTATTAAGTCCCTGCCCTTTGTACACACCGCCCGTCGCTATAAGTGTTTGGATTAGTTAGTGAGTTGGTTAGTGAGGTCCTTGGATCGGCCCAGGAGGGGTAGGAGAAGGCCCTGGCAGAGCGCCGAGAATTTAACGATCATTGTTAAAATTTGCATTAAGGATGTATTTAGCTACTGCTAAACATCCAAAAATTTATGGCCCAAGGCCAGAGGCACCAGGGAGGCAAGTAGTTCCTGAAAGACACAGAATGAGTCTGGAGCATGCATTTGCAGTACCCAAGAGGTTTTCATAACCCCTTACATTTAAAGATCAATGTTTACATTTGCATTAAGCATGTATTTAGCTACTGCTAAACTTCAAAAAAGTATAGGCCCAAGGCCTGAGGCACCAGGGAGGCAAGTAGTTTGTGAAAGACACAGAACGAGTCTGGAGCAGTCTTTCGCAGTACCCAAGAGGGTTTCATAACCCCCTACATTTAAAGATCAATGTTGACATTTGCATTAAGCATGTATTTAGCTACTGCTAAGCTTCAAAAAATTATAGGCCCAAGGCCAGAAGCATCAGTTTTCCCCAGATTAGGAGCATAGTTGTCCCCCAGATTAGGAGCATACTTGTCCCACAGATTAGGCAGCATAGATGTCACCCAGATTAGGCAGCACATATGTCCACCAGATTAGGAGCTTAGTTGTCCCTAAAATTAGGAGCATAGTTGTCCCCCAGATTAGGCAGCATAGATGTCACCCAGATTAGGCAGCATAGATGCCCCCCAGATTAGGAGCATAGATGTCCCCCAGAGTAGGCAGCATAGATGTCACCCAGATTAGGAGCATACTTGTCCCCCAGATTAGGCAGCATAGATGTCACCCAGATTAGGAAGCATAGATGTCCCCCAGATTAGGAGCATATTTGTCCCCCAGAGTAGGCAGCATAGATGTCACCCAGATTAGGCAGCATAGATGTCCCCCAGATTAGGAGCATAGTTGTCTCCCAGAGTAGGCAGCATAGATGTCCCCCAGATTAGGAGCATACTTGTCCCCCAGATTAGGCAGCATAGATGTCCCCCAGATTAGGAGCATACTTGTCCCATAGATTAGGCAGCATAGATGTCACCCAGATTAGGCAGCATAGATGTCCACCAGATTACGAGTTTAGTTGTCCCCAAGATTAGGAGCATAGTTGTCCCCCAGATTAGGCAGCATAGATGTCACCCAGATTAGGCAGCATAGATGTCCCCCAGATTAGGAGCATACTTGTCCCCCAGAGTAGGCAGCATATATGTCACCCAGATTAGGCAGAATAGATATCCCCCAGATTAGGAGTTTAGTTGTCCACCAGATTAGGCAGCATAGATGTCCCCCAGATTAGGAGCATATTTGTCCCCCAGAGTAGGCAGCATAGATGTCACCCAGATTAGGCAGCATAGATGTCCCCAAGATTAGGAGCATAGTTGTCCCCCAGATTTGGCAGCATAGATGTCCCCCAGATTAGGAGCATAGTTGTCCCCCAGATTAGGCAGAATAGATGTCACCCAGATTAGGCAGCATAGATGTCCCCCAGATTAGGAGCATAGTTGCCCCCCAGATTAGGCATCATAGATGTCACCCAGATTAGGTAGCATAGATGTCCCCCAGATTAGGAGGATACTTGTCCCCCAGGTTAGGCAGCATAGATGTCCCCCAGATTAGGAGCATAGTTGTCCCCCAGATTAGGCAGCATAGATGTCCCCGAGATTAGGCAGCATAGATGTCCCCCAGATTAGGCAGCATAGATGTCCCCCAGATTAGGCAGCATAGTTGTCCCCCAGATTAGGAGCATAGTTGTCCCCCAGATTAGGAGCATAGTTGTCCCCCAGATTAGGCAGCATAGATGTCCCCCAGATTAGGCAGCATAGGTGTCACCCAGATTAGGCAGCATACTTGTCCCCTAGAGTAGGGAGCATAGATGTCCCCCAGATTAGGAGCATACTTGTCCCCCAGATTAGGCATCATAGATGTCCACCACATTAGGAGCATAGCTTTCCCCCAGATTAGGAGCATAGTTGTCCCCCAGATAAGGAGCATAGTTGTCCCCAGATTAGGCAGAATTGATGTCCCCCAGATTAGGCAGCATAGATGTCCCCCAGATTAGGCAGCATAGTTGTCCCCCGATCAGGGCGGGCTGGTCAGTACCAATCAAAGGGCCATATTTGGCAATCGGGCCATGCAATGCCCAGGTCTGCCCCAGAGGGTTTCATAACCAACCACAATAGAGAAAATGTTGTTGTAGGAGCATGGTCAATCTACTCAGACCCATCTGTCATTGGTGGCTGGAAATCCTGGCTGATCCATCCCTGATTCATCTTGACAAACGTCAGTCTCTCCACATTTTTAGTTGACAGACAAGTTCGCCTTGGGGTGACTATGGCCCCGGCCGCACTAAACACCCGCTCTGATGGCACACTACTAGCTGGGCAGGACAGCTTTTCCAGGGCAAACTCCGCTAGTTGTGGCCATAAATTGAGTTTGGCTGCCCAGAAGTCCAGCGGATCTTCAACGGTTGTTGGCAGGGTCATGTCGAGGTAAGCCACCACCTGCTGGTTCAGGTCCTGCTCCATGTCCACCTGAAG
The DNA here is from genome assembly GCF_029499605.1 of Hyla sarda. Taxonomy (NCBI): domain Eukaryota; kingdom Metazoa; phylum Chordata; class Amphibia; order Anura; family Hylidae; genus Hyla; species Hyla sarda. The sequence continues at coordinate 166,342,030 of NC_079196.1, read as the reverse complement.
CTGATGAGTAGCTTCACTATGCGGCTGAAGGAAGCTACTCATCAGCGACTGTAGACTCAGGCTGCTGCTGATTGAGCCGGTACTGCTCCTGCCACCCCTCCCCTCCCCAGCAGCCGTGGCAGTGGAAGATGAGCGCAGAGGGCCCCCCAAGTCAGACCTGCGAGTGGACTGACCATGTGGCCGATAGGCATCGGCCAACCGACTACGTAGAAGCTCCCTGAAGTAGGTCAGTTTGTCCTCCCTCTCAGTGGGTGTAAAAAAGGCCCCCATTCTGGGCCGGTAAGGTGGAGATCCAGAAGTCATCGCGCTGACAAATTTTGACAATTCGGGGGTCACTACGCAAGCAACTCAGCATGCATCGTGCTATTTGTGACAATGACTTGCTGGGACTACCTGCCTCCATCTCCACTGCATACTGCCACGGTGTGTCTGGGTCCTCTGTCTCGCCTCCCTCGTAATAACCCTCCAGCTCCTCTGGCTCCTCCTGCTCCTCCTCTCCTGTCCAAGACTGCATACTGCCACGGTGTGTCTGGGTCCTCTGTCTCGCCTCCCTCGTAATAAACCACCAGCTCTTCTGGCTGCTCCTGCTCCTCCTCTCCTGTCCAATGACCAGAAACACCGGCCATCTCATCCACCGTAAACTGTGCTCCGCTCTGCCCCTCATCATCCTCCTCCAGTTCATCCCCCACAGGACTCATGTAGCCTTCTGTTGTAGGCGCAACATCTCCATTGCCATGACCAGCCATGTTTTCAATCATTTTTTGGAGTAAATGTAGGAGTGGAATTACGTCGTTCATGGCGTAATTCGAGTGACTAACAAAAAATGTGGCTTCCTCAAAGGGCCTCAGCAAACGGCAGGTGTCACGTATGAGCTGCCACTCGTTCACATTGAAGTTACACAGGGGAGTACTCCTATCTGCTTGTATCATCAAAAAATCCGTGATGGCTTTTCTTTGTTCGTATAGTCTGTCCAACATATGGAGGGTGGAATTCCAAAGTGTGGCAAAGTCACAAATGAGACTATGTTGTGGGATACCGTTCTGACTCTGCAGCTCCAGCAAAGTGTGCTTGGCGGTGTACGAGTGGCTGATGTGCATGCACAGTTTCCTTGCCATTGTCAGGACGTCTTGCAAATGGGGTGAAGACTTGATGAACTTCTTGACAACCAGATTCAACACGTGTGCCATAAAGGGCAAATGGTTCACACTTCCTTGTCGCAGCGCAGCCACAATGTTCTTCCCATTGTCGGTCACCATGGTTCCCATTTCCAGATTTCGTGAAGTAAGCCATACTCGGATTTCTTCCATAATGAACTTCCAGGGCAGTTCCTCCCCTGTGTGACTCCGTTCGCCAAGGCAAACCATGTGAAGGACGGCCTGACACCGCTGTGCCCTACACACGTGGTACGATGAAGGGCCACCGAGATTTGGACACCGAGGACACGGGGAGGAGGTGGCGCACACTGTAAAAAGACCAACTGCCTGCAACCAGAGCGTGGAGGAGGAAGCGGTGTGACCTGTCCAAGTTGTTGTTGTGGCTGTGCAGGAACAACATTTACCCAGTGGGCCGTAAAAGACATGTATTGTCCCTGCCCGTAGTTACAGCTCCACACTTTGGCGCTGCCGTGCACTTTTGGACACACAGGCTCAAGGACTGGCCCCCCTTCTCTTGTACAAACTTATGCAGGGCTGGTACTGCCTTCTTCGCAAAGAAATGACGGCTTGGGACTCTCCACCTCGGCTCGGCACAAGCCATCAATTCCCTGAAAGCTGCAGAGTCCACCAGTTGGAAAGGAAGGGACTGCAACACCAGCAACTTGGACAGGAGCACATTCAACTTCTGCACCGTTGGATAAGTGGACGCATACTGTTGTCTCTTGGACATGGCTTCGCCGATCGATTGTTGGCGGAATGGCTGACTACGAGCGAAAGAAGTAGGAGCTCAAAAAGGAGGGTTTGACACAATGCTCCCTTCGGCTGAGGTGGTGGAGCCTTGGCTGGATGACGGAGGGAGTGGATGGCCACTACATCGGAGCCACGGTTATCCCAGGCCACTTTATGGTGGCGAATCATGTGTTGATGCAGGGCCGTGGTGCCGAGATTGGGACCCTGGCCACGCTTCACTTTCTGCCGACAGATTTTGCATGTGACTACGCTAAGATCCTCCGGATTCTTTATGAAGAACAATCACACCGCAGAGTAGCTGATTTTCCCACCCGCAGTTCGCACTATTTCACTGCTATTGGCGACGTCTCCAGGAACCCCTGTTCCACTACCTCCCTGAATGGTAGCTTGACGCGAAGCAGGTGGTCTCCCCCTGGCACGTTTGGCTCCTGAATTTCCACCACTGCCACCCCCACGCTGATTGCCAACCGTGCTACCGCCTTGCTGCCTCATAGAAAAAGAGCAAATCTCTTCTCCTGATGATGATGAAGCCCCAGCTTCTGCACCCGGCTCCCAATTGCGATCGGCTTCATCATCATTAAACTGATGTCCTCCTCGTGTTCCACAACAATGTCTGCCTCAGGACCCTGAACAATTGAAACACCGCCTTCCACGTCACTCTCCGCATCAATACTTGCCCGCCTTGCGGAGCAAGGGACGCATGTCTCCTCACATTCTTGGCTGCAAAATAGATACTGACTGTCCTCTATTACATCGTCCTCGCTAAATAGTGGAGCTGAACCCAAAGCATAAGATACTTCTTTGGGAGAGGGAACAGCATAGGACAAAGGCAATGGGATTATGGGGACTGCTCCCGGGCCATGCCAACTGAAGGTTGTGTCTGAGGAACCCACCGACTCTTGACTGGGGTTGTCAGATGTCGCTTGTGATGATGGGGATGAGTGTGCAAACCAATTGACGAGGAGAGATGGGTCGACGACACGACCGCTGGGTGTTAATGGGAGCTCAGGCCTACTGCTGCGACTCCTGCTGCCACTCGCCCCAAGTCTGCTGCCAACTCTGCCTGACGTATGTAGGCCTCTGCCCCTTCTCTGTGCACATCCTGGCACTTCCCTGCCTGACATGCTTAGTGCTGTCCTTTCAAAGTATATAGGCCCTAGACAGAATAACAGTTACTAAATAGTACACTCCTTTGTTGTATGTATGCCCTTTGCAATGATGAGCGCACTGTTAAGCGTATTTAGAGGCAGAAAAAAACTTTTTTTGTTGAATACACCAGCCAGTGTATACTAATGTGTGGAATAGCACTGAATTTAGCACCGAGACAGAAATACAGGTACTAAATAGTACACTACTTGGTTGTATGTATGCCCTTTGCAATTATGAGCGCACTGTTAAGCATATTTGTACGCAGGAAAAACTTTTTTTTTCTTTAATACTCCGGCAGGTGTATAACGTGTGGTATAACACTTAATTTAGCACAGAGACAGAAAAAAAGTTGGTATATGGTACGCTATTTGCTTGAATTTAGGCCCTTTGCAATGATAAGGCCACTGTTAAGCGTATTTTTACGCAGGAAAACCTTTTTTTTTCTTTAATACACCGGCAGGTGTATAACGTGTGGTATAACACTTAATTTAGCACAGAGACAGAAAAAAAGGTGGCATATGGTACGCTATTTGCTTGAATTTAGGCCCTTTGCAATAAGGCCACTGTTAAGCGTATTTTTACGCAGGAAAACCTTTTTTTTCTTTAATACACCGGCAGGTGTATAACGTGTGGTATTACACTTCATTTAACACAGAGACAGAAAAAAGGTGGTATATGGTACGCTATTTGCTTGTATGTAGGCCCTTTGCAATGATAAGGCCACTGTTAAGCGTATTTGTACTCAGGAAAAAAAATAATTCTTTAATACACCGGCAGGTGTATAACGTGTGGTATAACACTGAATTTAGCACAAAGACAGAAAAAAAGGTGGTATATGGTACGCTATTTGTTTGTATGTAGGCCCTTTGCAATGATAAGGCCACTGAAAAATCGCATTTGTACTCAGGAAAAAAAATGTTTTCTTTAATACACTGGCAGGTGTATAACGTGTGGTATAACACTGAATTTAGCACAGAGACAGAGTAACAGGTGAAAAATGATAAAAAGGCACTAAAGTCCACACTAATATGACTTATTTCTGAACAGCAGCAGGACCCAACAGTGCAGCACCACACAAAAAAAAAAAATCCAGGGATTAAACCCAAAATTGCACTCTGTCACACAATTCTGAGCAGCAGCAGAAGATTTGTGGAGCAAAAAAAACTCAATTGGGCTGAAAAATTAGGAGATAAGATGCTTCAGAAAGTTCAGGCAGCTTGGAGATCTGTATGAGGCAGCTGACAGCTATCTGCCCCTCTCTGCTGCAATGCTCAATAACGTGAATAGGAGGTTTAGCTATCAATGATCCTTCTCAGTGTTACAGCAAAGTACTCTGCACTCCTGCCTTTCCCTAATGCGGATGTGACTAGCAATTGCAGTGTAACGCTGTGGTATGAGCTATTCACACACGCAGTCCCGTCCTCTCCATCTGAGTGCATAGATGAAATGAAGAGAGGCAAGATGGCTGCCGATTATATAGGGGCTGTGACATCACAGGGGTCAGTGAACACTGATTGGCTGCATCTCACATGTGGTTCAGGGTCAGCCCGCCTACCTTCATTCCCGCCACTGTTTCCCGCCCTCCCATAATCCCCTGTCCCATGTACTCACATGTGGATCCACCATCTTAGGTCTCCAATAGCCTGGAACGCTGTAAAATGGAGTTTAATGAAGCGATTTGTGCGATAGAATCGCGGCGATATTCGTATTCATTGCGAATCGAATTTTTCATGAAATTTGTAACAAATTCGGGTTCGTCAACTTCGATTCGCTCATCTCTAGTTAGTTTGGCAAAACCCAATGAAGGCCAAGACAAATGCTACTGAGCCAACATCCCCCTCTGGGAAATCTTGTTGAAACTTCTGGAAAACCTTCCAAGCCGAATTATACACTCTCTGCGTGTTGGGAGATAACAAATTCATGACAAGTTGTTTAGCTACTTGCCAGTGCTGTACTAATCGAGGATCAGTGAATGAAATGCTGGGATCTGGGTCCCTGTTAGCTCTGCGTCTGGCATCACCTGAAAGAAAAGTGAAAAGTTCCTTCTAGACAGAGCATTAGAAGCTATGTTCTGAATACCATTTATATGAGCGCAAGTGAAATTGTGATATAAAGACAAACAGACTAGCTTTCTGGCAAAAGACATGATCTGAGGACACTTCGATCTACCTTTCAACAGCACCTCCACTATGGCCGCGTTATCAGACACAAAAAGCACAGTAGATTTCTTCCAATTATGGCCCCAAACCTAAGCGGCTGCTACAGTGGGGTAAAACTGAATTATGCTGGAATCCTGCCAAGTAGCCACAACAAAGAAAATGACGGGCACCGCTAATTAAATTCCTGTGGGTGTAGACACAGTTGTCAAAGTTAGACAATGTAAAAAAGAGAAAAAAAGCTGACAACCTAAGTAAATGCACACCGACTGCTTTATAAGTCTGATGAATAAGATTTAATCCTTATTGAAAAAAAAACACACAAAGGAGGGGGTACAGACACAATTAAAACCAATTAAAAACATGCAGAAAAAATTCAGAGAACCTAGGAATGTAATCCTGTCTCTATCCCCTGACTTGTGTTTTTAAGTGGTTTTAATGGTGTCTGTACCCCCTCCTTTATGTCTTTTTTTCAATAAAGATTAAATCTTATTCATCATAGTTATATTGCAGTCGGTGTGCATTTACTTAGGTTGTCAGCTTTTTTCTCTTTTTTTACGGAATCCTGCCAAGTGTCTAACCTCTGGGGGCCATGGACTAGCCAACCATTGTTTACCCCAAATAGCTGCAAACCCCAAGACTGGGGAGGCAGCTGAAAAGACTATAGGAGATAGGTCACTCACTTTAGGTATGAAAAACAAAATGCCATTCCAATTTCGCAAAAACAATTCCCACATTTTCAGATCAGCTAGTGCTTGCTGGTCTAATTGAATGGTACTATTCTGCTCAGGAGCGAAATTCAGCATGCCTAAAATAGACTGTAACTCAACTTTAGACATGTGGGGATTGACTCTGATTGTATGAGAGTAGAGACAGTGTCTGGATCTGCCGAGGCTGACAACAAATTCTTACATTCGTAGATTATCTCCGGAAGGGTCACCGGACCCACGTGAAACCCGAGCCGGAAACCATAAAAAATTGGACAAAGTTCAGATCAGGATGATCGACCAAAAACATGCCCAGACTCTCAACGTCTATCACTCTTAGTCATGCCTTTTCCATTTTTTGGGCACAGGCAGTCTTGGGGTGTGCTCTGAAGCAAATTGTGCAAATATGTAGTAACCTGCACTGGCCGTAATTACACGCTGTGTAATTACAGTTGTTACAAATCTACTATTTGCCAAAAAAATGGATAGGTCGCCCAAACTTGTCTACCAAACCTGACATCTAGCACACACCGGAGCTTTGAGACCCGCAAAATGCTTACAATAAATCTCCGTATCCACCACCGCCCAATTGACAACATAATTGAACTGGTTTAAAGCAGCTGCTGCTTTAGTGGAGAAAGATTTATGGTAATCATAAAATGTGTGACCCCCATACTTGTGGTAAAACTCTGTGATCTTATACAGGTACTGATCTAGATCAACAAGGAAGCTAAGTCCCCATCTTTGCCCTCCAATATCTCTTTCTTGACATGAGCTGGAATTAAATGAGCAGGAGCTATGTCAGGGAGGACAGAGACTGTACCTGCTTGGCTAGTTTGAGGCGGTGGTTGGTGAACAGTGATGGAAGGCTGAACAGTGGTGGAAGGCGTAGGAACTGTGGCATTTCTACTCTCTAACGCATCCACTCTTGCCTGCATGTCGGACATGTTAGTGAGCATATTTATGCAATTGCATAAAGAGTATGCAATTGCGTAAACGAGGTTTGCAGCATGTTCATGGACACCTCCTCATTAGAATGGCCCGAAGAGTCTGCCATTAAAAGCCTATAAAGTTCCACTTTCCTAGCAGATGCTGGGAAGGGGATGCCTCTCTTGATGAGTTCAGCCGTAATCTTGGGAATAGTCCAACTCCTCAAGGAAGGTACACTAGCCTGCTCCGAAGACCTGGCCACATTTTCCATAACGGAGGCTGACTCCTTCATGTCTGATGCATGCAACATTTCTGGAAGATAACCCTGAAACCCCCCAAAACAATAAGGCTTAGACCTTGACCCTGGCTAGCTAAATCGAGTTAACAATCATTAACGTGACTATCACCAAACCCATTCATGGTACCTGAACTTATTCACCTGAAGACCCCGCCTGAAACAATGCATCCGAAGACGTGTCGGATATGAAACAACGTATCGACTAACATGCGTGAATAATGAGTGCCACAGGTGAAAAATGAACACCCATAATCAATCTCAATGCTACACCCTGTACCCCTGGACAGGGCTTGTGATGATAACCGTGAATGAAGTGCACTGAAATCCATGAGATAATCGCAACCCAAAGGCGTGATTTGTTCATGAGGTGATTATTAACCCCTTAAGGACCAGGCCATTTTACACCTTAAGGACATATTCTACTTTAACTTAGTGGTAAAATTTTATGGTAACTTGCATCCTTTCTTGGTGAAAAATCCCAAAATTTGATTAAAAAAATGAAAATTTTGCATTTTTCTAACTTTGAAGCTCTCTGCTTGTAAGGAAAATGGATATTCAAAATATATATTTTTTGGGTTCACATATACAATATGTCTACTTTATGTTTGCATCATAAAATGTATGAGTTTTTACTTTTGGAAGACACCAGAGGGCTTCAAAGTTCAGCAGCAATTTTGATATTTTCACAAAATTTTCAAACTCACTATTTTTCAGGGACCAGTTCAGTTTTCAAGTGGATTTGAAGGGTCTTCATATTAGAAATACCCCATAAAAGACCCCATTATAAAAACTACACCCCCCAAAGTATTCAAAATGACATTCAGTAAGTGTATTAACCCTTTAGGTGTTTCACAGGAATAGCAGCAAAGTGAAGGAGAAAATTCAAAATCTTCATTTTTTACACTCGCATGTTCTTGTAGACCCAATTTTTGAACTTTTGCAAGGGGTAAAAAGGAGAAAATTTTTACTTGTATTTGAAACCCAATTTCTCTCGAGTAAGGAAATACCTCATATGTCTATGTTAATTTTTCAGCGGGCGCAGTAGAGGGCTCAGAAGGGAAGGAGCGACAAATGGTTTTTGGGGGGCATGCCGCATTTAGGAAGCCCCTATGGTGCCAGGACAGCAAAAAAAAAACACATGGCATACCATTTTGGAAACTAGACCCCTCAGGGAACGTAACAAGGGGTAAAGTGAACCTTAATACCCTACAGGTGATTCACGACTTTTGCATATGTAAAAAAAATATATATATTTTTTACCCAAAATGCTTGGTTTCCCAAAAATTTTACGTTTTTAAAAAGGGTAATAGCAGAAAATACCCCCCAAAATTTGAAGCCCAATTTCTCCCGATAGAGAAAACACCTCGCATGGGGGTGAAAAGTGCTCTGCTGGCGCACTACAGGTCTCAGAAGAGAAGGAGTCACATTTGGCTTTTTTGAAGGAAATTTTGCTCTGGGGGCATGCGCATTTAGGAAGCCACTATGGTGCCAGAACAGCAAAAAAAAAAAACACATGGCATACCATTTTGGAAACTAGACCCCTCGGGGAACGTAATAAGGGGTAATGTGAACCTTAATGCCCTACTTGTGTTTCACGACTTTTGCATATGTAAAAAAAAAAAAAATTTTTACCTAAAATGCTTGTTTTCCCAAAATGTTTACATTTTTTAAAAGGGTAATAGCAGAAAATACCCCCCAAAATTTGAAGCCCAATTTCTCCCGATTCAGAAAACACCCTATATGGGGGTGAAAAGTGCTCTGCTGGCGCACTACAGGTCTCAGAAGAGAAGGAGTCACATTTGGCTTTTTGAAAGCAAATTTTGCTCTGGGGGCATGCCGCATTTAGGAAGCCCCTATGGTGCCAGAACAGCAAAAAAAAACACATGGCATACCATTTTGGAAACTAGACCCCTCGGGGAACGTAACAAGGGGTAATGTGAACCTTAATACCCCACAGGTGTTTCACGACTTTTGCATATGTAAAAAAATATATATTTTTTTTACCTAAAATGCTTGGTTTCCCAAAATTTTTACAATTTTAAAAAGGGTAATAGCAGAAAATACCCCCCAAAATTTGAAGCCCAATTTCTCCCGATTCAGAAAACACCCTATATGGGGGTGAAAAGTGCTCTGCTGGCGCACTACAGATCTCAGAAGAGAAGGAGTCACATTTGGCTTTTTGAAAGCGAATTTTGCTCTGGGGGCATGCCACATTTAGGAAGCCCCTATGGTGCCAGGACAGCAAAAAAAAACACATGGCATACCATTTTGGAAACTAGACCCCTCGGGGAACGTAACAAGGGGTAGTTTGAACCTTAATACCCTACAGGTGTTTCACGACTTTTGCATATGTAAAAAAAAATATTTTTTTTTTACCTAAAATGCTTGTTTTCCCAAAAATTTTACATTTTTAAAAAGGGTAATAGCAGAAAATAGGCAATTTCTCCCGAGTACGGCGATACCCCATATGTGACCCTAAACTGTTGCCTTGAAATACGACAGGGCTCCAAAGTGAGAGCGCCATGCGCATTTGAGGCTTAAATTAGGGACTTGCATAGGGGTGGACATAGGGGTATTCTACGCCAGTGATTCCCAAACAGGGTGCCTCCAGCTGTTGTAAAACTGCCAGCATGCCTAGACAGTCAACGGCTATCTGGCAATACTGGGAGTAGTTGTTTTGCAACAGCTGGAGGCTTCGTTTTGGAAACAGTGGCGTACCAGACGTATGTGTATATGTAGTGTTTTTTACTTTTTATTTTATTTTGTGTTAGTGTAGTGTAGTGTTTTTAGGGTACAGTCACACGGGCGGGGGTTCACAGTAGTTTCTCGCTGGCAGTTTGAGCTGCGGCAGAAAATTTGCAGCCGGATACTTACTGTAATACTCCGCCCATGTGAGTGTACCCTGTACGTTCACATTGGGGGGGGGGCATCCAGCTGTTGCAAAATTACAACTCCCAGCATGTACGGTCTATCAGTGCATGCTGGGAGTTGTAGTTTTGCAACCGCTGGAGGCTCCGTTTTGGAAACAGTGGCGTACCAGACGTTTTTCATTTTTATTGGGGAGGGGGGCTGTGTAGGGGTATGTGTATATGTAGTGTTTTTTACTTTTTATTTTATTGTGTGTTAGTGTAGTGTAGTGTTTTTAGGGTACAGTCACATGGGCGGGGGTTCACAGTATTTTCTCGCTGGCAGTTTGAGCTGCGGCAGAAATTTTGCCGCACCTCAAACTTGCAGCCGGATACTTACTGTAATCCTCCGCCCATGTGAGTGTACCCTGTACATTCACATTGGGGGGGGGGGGGGAACATCCAGCTGTTGCATAACTACAACTCCCAGCATGTACGGTCTATCAGTGCATGCTGGGAGTTGTAGTTTTGCAACAGCTGGAGGCACACTGGTTGTGAAACACCGAGTTTGGTAACAAACTCAGTGTTTTGCAACCAGTGTGCCTTCAGCTGTTGCAAAAGCTACAACCCCCAGCATGTACGGACAGCGGAAGGGCATGCTGGGTCTTATAGTTATGCAACAGCTGGAGGCATACTACTTTGGCTGGGGATGCTGGGGATTGTAGTTATGCAACAGCTGGAGACACACTGGTTTGCTACTTAACTCAGTGTGCCTTCAGCTGTTGCAAAACTACAACTCTCAGCAGTCACCGACAGCCAACGTGCATGCTGGAAGTTGTAGTTATGCAACCACCAGATGCACCACTAAGACTCCCATCATGCACTTTAGCTGATTGTGCAAGCTGGGAGTTGTAGTTATACAACAGCTGAAGGTACACTTTTCCATAGAAAGAATGTGCCTCCAGCTGTTGCAAAACTACAAGTCCCAGCATGCCCATAAAGGAATGCTGGGAGTTGTGGTGATCTGCCTCCTGCTGTTGCATAACTACAGCTCCCAGCATGCCCTTTTTGCATGCTGCGAGCTGTTGCTAAGCAACAGCAGGAGGCTGTCACTCACCTCCAACGATCCTCGCCGCACAGGTCAGTCCCTCGTCGTCGCCGCCGCCGCTGCTCCTTGGGCCCCGATCCCAACAGGGGCGCCGGGGATCGGGGTCCCCAGCACCCGGGGTGCACGTCCCGCACCCGCTCAAGTCCTCCGGAAGAGGGGCGGAGCGGGTTGCGATAGTGACACCCGCAGCAGGTGCCCTGATTGGTCGCCCTGATTGGTCCCACCTCACCCCTGCTAGCTCTGGCTGATCAGCCAATAATTTCGGGTCACCGGGTCACTGGAGACCCGATTGACCCGGAATCCGCCGCAGATCGCTGGACTGAATTGTCCAGCGATCTGCGGCCATCGCTGATATGGGGGGTCATCATGACCCCCCTGGGCGATATGCCCCGATGCCTGATGAACGATTTCAGCAGGCATCGGGCACCGGCTCCGCTCCAGATGGTTGCGGGGGGCCGGTAAAACACATGACGTTCTCATACGTCATGTGTCCTTAAGGACTCGGAAATGGAGACGTATGAGAACGTCATGTTTCCTTAAGGGGTTAAGGACAAACGTTAAGGATACTTTACCCGGGATAAGATGAGACTGCACCACCTGAAGCTAAAACGACAAGACCATTAATTAATAACTCTGAGCACAACTATAACCATTATAGGCTAAATACACAATCCAAATACTAGACAGCTTACAGAAGGATACTTAAACTAACCAACTCGACTAGCACGCACCAAGCTTGAAAGACAGTAGTCTCAGGAAAATGACGAAGGCAGACTTCTAACACTAATTCCGTGTGATACCTGGAACAAAAGAACCACATAATGAATTTCCAACCAGCTAATCCAACATCTATCATTGCTAAAACATGTACCAGAACTTGAGCTAACGACAATGATGGTATGGAATCCTGATGTTGATGCTTCTTGAGTGGCCCGACTGAACAAATCTATAAAGTGAAATAACAAGATTTGAGCCAGAGCAAAGCCTATTAATACCACTTAGCAGACTACGTACCTGATAGGTGAAATGAATGAATAACGTTGACCGTGCTGCAGGAACCAAATCCGTTAAATGTCTTCTAACAGACCCGAATATGAATCTAGACCGTGAGAGAAAATAAAGAACCACCCTTAAAATGCTACCTGCTTGTGGCTACCAGCCATAACTCTGTACACCATTAATCAGTATAGACAAAATGCTTAACCACATACCTAGAGGTAGAATGAAATGATTGCGTAGATGTGTAGAAAATGCTGAATCTGATGCAATTACCACTTGCCCGATCCAGCTACCCGGATCTATGTAAGACAGGACATAATCAATTTTATCCCTAATCCTCACATATAACATGACATCCAGCCACCTACCCACAATAAATGTAGAATAACAGGACCATCTAATACTGGAACCAGTAAACCGCTTACAACACTCAGACCCTCAAATTAACTTGATTTTAACCTGAAATGAAAACAACTTACTAGTACCGAAAACCTCTATATAGTAAAGCAAACATGAAACGCTGCTGCATGGATTAAGATCGTACATAGGGGAGGGGGAGGGGGGAGAGCATCCCCATAGTACATTACATGTGGCCCCAAAGGCTGAGCTGAAATGTGCGAGCAATCCCCCTCTCTGATCCACTCCCCCCCCCCAGCCCTCATAGTAATTGTAGCGTGGCCCTGAGCTGGCAACCATGCATTACCTCCCCCGAACACATTACCGCAGTGTATACCGAAACCAGGGCTTGGCTGATCAGGGGTCCCCTGTAACTCCGACTCACCTCCGGAGCAAGGGAATCCTGCTGCGCAACCCCCAATCAGACCCGACCACTTACCCTGCACTCCTCTGCGACGTGCACTGCGACTTCCGGTTCCGGTCAGCTGATCAGCAGTAGTGAAGAACCGTGGGTTCTTATATGCCTCCCACTCCTCCCACAAATACAGGCTAACATGTTAGCCTTTCCACTTATGATCTTTATGGTGGATCATAAATTAACTAAACAGAGTTAACTAGTAAGGTAACTTGAGGCACCCACCCAGTGGTTAAGTGATACTAGTTTATACTATGTGCAGAAGAAACTAAAATTACCGTATATACTCGAGTATAGGCCGAGTTTTTCAGCACGATTTTTCGTGCTGAAAACACCCCCCTCGGCTTATACTCGAGTGAACTCCCCCACCCGCAGTGGTCTTCAACCTGCGGACCTCCAGAGGTTTCAAAACTACAACTCCCAGCAAGCCCGGGCAGCCATCGGCTGTCCGGGCTTGCTGGGAGTTGTAGTTTTGAAACCTCCGGAGGTCCGCAGGTTGAAGACCACTGCGGCCTTCAACATCATCCAGCCCCCTCTCACCCCCTTTAGTTCTGAGTACTCACCTCCGCTCGGCGCTGGTCCGGTCCTGCAGGACTGTCCGGTGAGGAGGTGGTCCGGTGGGATACTGGTTCCGGGCTGCTATCTTCACCGGGGAGGCCTCTTCTAAGCGCTTCGGGCCCGGCCTCAGAATAGTCACGTTGCCGTGACAACGACGCATAGGTGCTTCTGCGTCATTGTCAAGGCAACGCCTCTATTCCGGGCCGGAAGCGCGGAGAAGAGGCGCCCCCGGTGAAGATAGCACCCCGGAACCACCTCCCCACCGGACCACCTCCTCACCGGACAGTCCTGCAGGACCGGAGCAGCGCCGAGCGGAGGTGAGTACTCAGAACTAAAGGGGGGTGAGAGGGGGCTGGATGATGTTGAAGGCCGCAGTGGTCTTCAACCTGCGGACCTCCGGAGGTTTCAAAACTACAACTCCCAGCAAGCCTGGACAGCCGATGGCTGCCCGGGCTTGCTGGGAGTTGTAGTTTTGAAACCTCTGGAGGTCCGCAGGTTGAAGACCACTGAGGGCGAATGATGAGAAGAGGATGATGAAGGGGGGGTGTGGGGATGATGAAGGGGGGTGGGGATGATGAAGGGGGGGTGTGGGATGATAAGGGGATGATGAAGGGGGGATGTGCGGGATGATAAGGGGATAATGAAGGGGGGATGTGTGGGATGATAAGGGGATGATGAAGGGGGGATGTGTGGGATGATGACAAGGGGATGATGAAGGGGGGGGGGTGTGGGATGATAAGGGGATGATGAAGGGGGGATGTGTGGGATGATAAGAGGATGATGAAGGGGGGATGTGTGGGATGATGACAAGGGGATGATGATGAGGATGTTAATGACGGGTCTGGATGATGACAGGGGGGGATGAGGTATTTCCCACCCTAGGCTTATACTCGAGTCAATAACTTTTCCTGGGATTTTGGGTTGAAATTAGGGGTCTCGGCTTATACTCGGGTCGGCTTATACTCGAGTATATACGGTAAATGTATAACACTGGTTACGTTTTTCGTAATTCCTGTAGATTACAGTTTAGTGTCTGCCCTTGCATAATTCTATTTTTTCATCGTACACTTTTTGCTGTCTTTGAGATATATATATCCAGTAAAATCAATGTATCGATGTGAATTGAATCGAGTTTTAGTTTGCTACAACTAAGTCTGTGGTCTCATTGATCTATTTGCCCTCGTAAAACCCCAATTCTGCATTTAGGGTACAAACCGAATGACCATAAAGCTTAGTTTTTCCCAAGAAAAAGCCAATCTAGTTTTGATGTCATCTTTCATAACTGCTTCTGATTTCATTGATGCAGGCTGCCTTCTCTGCTTTTTTTCCAGGCTCCCATACAATTGGCCCCTACAAATAAAGGGGTTGTATGGGCAAATGGTGTTTTTATGGCCAGCTCCCCTGCCACTGCTGGTGTCATGAGCAGCCAGTCTTCTTTGCAGTCCTCTTCTTCACCACTTCTGCTGAGGTTTTGTGTGGACAGGCGATACCTGTCCACACTGAATATTTGTGGATGAGTATAAAGAAGAGGAACACAGCAGGGACCAGGCACTTGGAAAATCAGTAGTGTTGGACGCAAATATTCGCATTTCAAATTTTTATCATGAATATCGCAAATTTGTGAATTCATGAATAATGCGAATATATTTGCTATATATTCGAAATTACGAATATTCATTTTTTTTCGCATATGCGCATATTCGCATATGTGAATATTCGCATATTCCTTCTTTTCACTTGTGGCAAATTAAAATGATGCAAATACACTTGTCAGAGGTTATCAACAACATCCCTAGCAACCAATAGTAAAGGTGCCCACCCCTCGTTGTTTTCTTCCTCGAACATGCGAATATAATGAATACGTGAAATTCACGAATATTTGTCTATATATTCGTGAAATATCGCCAATTCAAATATGGTCAATGACGCTCATCACTAGAAATCAGCAGTAGGAGTGGGCTGGTTAAGTAAACAGGTTTGCTGTTTTCAATGCAATGCAACCCAGGCCACATGTCAAAAAAGTTGACAACCCTTTAAGTCTGTTTGATAAACCTTGATTGATGCCCCCCCCCCCCCCCCCCTCCTGTTACAAATGTAAGCATGCAAGTAATGGATTACTACATGTTTGAAAGAAGTCATATCCATTTTTTTTTTGGGGGGGGGGCACTCTCATTAAAACGAATTTTTGCTGTTGCACTCCTTATGGTACATAAAAAATCTTTCTAACTGTACTTTGTTTTAAAAAAAAATTATGTTTTCTATGTTTTATTTGTGTTTAAAAAAGCTGCCACTAGGTGTCTCCCTACTTGTCCAGAGAACATTTTCCCCAATCCTTTGCACAGACTTTGGACTCCTGCTGGCCTGGCAGAAGTCCAAAAGCAGGAAATTCTGAGGGGGGGTGCAGCCTTATCCAATCAGAGCTCATCTCACACACTAAGGGGCTACTAAGGGGCTGTGTGTAGCAGAGTGAGGGAGGAAGTTCTCCCCTGAATGGCTTCAGATGATGTTACGCCTGCTGGGGAACACCCCTTCCCAGTCTGTGAATCTGACTGAGACTGAACATAAAATACAGAGCAAT
The DNA here is from genome assembly GCF_029499605.1 of Hyla sarda. Classification (NCBI taxonomy): domain Eukaryota; kingdom Metazoa; phylum Chordata; class Amphibia; order Anura; family Hylidae; genus Hyla; species Hyla sarda. The sequence continues at coordinate 166,325,986 of NC_079196.1, read as the reverse complement.
ATCAAGGTAGAAAACTAAAAAAAAAAAAAATACAAATAAAGGTAGGGGGTTGTTTATCATGATGGGGCAGTGAACTGGGAGGATTATAAAATTTTACTAGATCATGAGAGGTACTATTTAAACACTAAATTATAGTTTTATATTATCTAAGGCACAGGAATACAGGAGAACAATACTATTCAAAAGGCAAATTGTCACATTATTTCATAGATAAAGGATCCTTAGGTCACAGCTAGTGTTGAGCGCAAATATTGGAAATGCTAATTCTTACCGAGAATATTGGCACTTCGCGATTTTGAGAATATTTAGAATACAGCGCTATATCTTTATAATGATGAATATTCAGTATTTTTTTCTTCTTCACAGTACACATCACAACAATGATGTGTTCTGTGTAAAAAAAGAAGTGATCATCCCTCCCTGCTTCCAGCTTGTGGTCCAAAGAAGGCTCTAATATTATTTACTGTGTGAGTTGGTGTGGAGCGCAAATATTTTATATATGCAAATATTCAAATATTCGCAAATATTGGCACTTCCAGAGGTCACTGATCCCTTCTTTTAGCTTGTGGGACTATGAGAAAGATGCAAATACAGTGGTCAGAGGTTAACAACATCCCTAGCAACCAATAGGAAAGTTGCCCACCCCTTCACTATATAACATTCTTCCTATCAGTGTTTTTCTTGCAGTTTCATGTGGTTGTGAGAGGAGATTGAACACTATCTGTGCTCTGATGTGCTTTTTCTTAAAAGCAAATCAAATTGTATACTGAATTGATAGTTAGTGTTAGATAGGGTAGGTTAGTTTAGCAGATAGGTTCTAGTGTAGGGTATAATGTTAGTTAGTTGAAAGATATAATTGCGCATGTGCACTATACAAATTTCATGACAATTTTCGCATGGAAAAAAGTAAACGAACATAGCTAATATGCGAATTTCACAAACATAGGACGAATATCCGTCCATATATTCATGAAATATTGCAAGTTCGAATATGGCCGCTGCCGATCATCACCAGTCACAGCCAATTTAACATTTAACACTGCTAAACTGAGCCACGTCTAAAGGAACCCTGGTTTTTGATCCTTAAACTCCTCAAAGAGTATTGAACTTTTTCGTAGTGTATTGAGCATAGTTATCAGATGAAAACCAGATGTGACATCAACAACAGGCTACCAGTGAGAAGATGGGACTAGAACTGGCCAATGGACTGGACCGCAGCCGGACAGAGTTAATTGTTAGAGCCAGTAGTAAGGAACAGGAGTGGAACTACAAACTTTACGCAGGTTTTAGAATGGTGAGACAGAACAGGAGTCATAAGTAGGCCAATGTCAGGATCTGGGTTCCACTTCAGGAACCAAGAGGAAGAGGCCATCTTCCCTAATGGTCAGCTGGGTGCGAGCTTGGTCCTCTGGAAACGCTTCATTGATGACATCATTTTTATATGGAACGGACCGGTTGAAGCATTGGAGAAATTCCTAAGGGACATCAATAAAAATACTTTCCATTTAAAGTTCACAGCCAGCTACAGCAAACAGGATATTAACGTTTTAGATCTCACTATATCCATAATCCACAATGAGGTAACAACAAAAACATATCATAAAACTACAGATAGCAACAGCTATATCCATTGAAGCAGTTGCCACCTACTAGTGTTGCTCGCGAATATTCGCAATTCGAATATTATTCGCGAATATCGCATATTCGCGAATTCGCGAATTTCGCGAATATAGCGCTATATATTCGTAATTACGAATATTCGTTTTTTTTTTTTTTTTTTTTTTTTTCTTCACAGTACACATCACAGTGATCACCCCTCTCTGCCTCCAGCTTGTGTGGTGTAAAGAAGGCTGTAATACTACTGTGTGAGACTGGCGTGCGAAAATTCGCATATGCGAAAATTAGCATATGATAGTTTTCGCATATGCGAATTTCCACATATGCTAATTTTCGCATGCGCGTATTTTCGCATACGCGAAAATAAAACGACAATATTACGAATATGCGAATATTCGCGAATATATGACGAATATTCGTCCATATATTCGCGAATATTCGCGAATTCGAATATGGCCTATGCCGCTCAACACTACCACCTACCCCTCTGGCTGCATAATATACCCCGCAGCCAGTTTTTAAGGGTCAAACGCAACTGTACCCATGTTGAAGAGTATCAACAAGATGCAAATCATTTAAAATTAAAATTCTTAGAAAAAGGGTACGAAGAAAGTCACTTACAACAGATCAAAGAAGAAATAGTGATTATAGACAGAAAAAAACTATTTGTGCACAAAAAAAGTGCCGACAATGTTGAATACATCTCCCCTAAACCTGTAGAGAAAAATAATAAAAATAAACCTATGGAGATAACAATCCCACTTATCACTACATTCAGCCAACAAAGTAGTAAGTTCAAAAAAATTTTAACCAATCACTGGGACATACTCAAAAATGATAAAATCATAGGGGTATGCTATCAAAATATCCAAGTTTTGTGTTCAAAAAAGCATAAAACATTGGTAATTTTATTGCACCTAGTGTAAAAAATCCACAAAAGGTAAAAAATGGAAAAATAAAAGCTCACACTAATAGCTCCGATACCATTAGGTCAGAAACCCCCACACTAGGGGAGAAAAAAGGATTTTTCCTGTGCAAAAATATGCAAAGCATGCAACAACACCAAAAATAGGGAACCAATTTATTCCTTTTTTTTCACTCAAAAAATTAATTCAATATAAAATTGTTTTGCATTGCAAATCGAAAGGGGTCATTTACATATTCAAATGCCCTTGTGAAAAACTATACTTCGGGAGAACCAAGAGACTACTGCATCAGAGAATTTCAGAGCATCTGTACAGTATAAATCGGGGATATGAAGGTCATCCACTATCCAACCACTTCAAAACTATGCACAATTCCAATATGAAAAGATCAATGTTTTATGCCATTGAACAGATTACACCCCACTGGAGAGGAGGGGACTACATCTCCCAAATGTCCCGAGCAGAAACCGGTGGATCTTCTCCCTTGACACTATAGCCCCTAAAGGGTTAAATAGGGAAATGGAACTCTTTGGTTTTCTCTAAAGTATTGTTGCCCCATGCAAAACACAGAATCCTACTTAGTACTTTAACCTCATTAATGGAATTCAACGCACCTGTATCACTCAATCAACTAGGCAGTTGCCGATATATAAGAGAAGGAATCGCTGACCAAGAGGCACTCCCTGATTAAGGTAACAGTGGGTTTCTGAAATGCAATGGAGCCTTTTTTTGGTCATTCTCTAGACTCGTAGTGACGTCACTCTAGTGGCGCTAATTTGGAATTTTTTCCCTTTCTCTGATCGTGCAGCTGTAACGGGATCTAGTAGAGACGCCACCGGCCAAGGTTGTCTCCTAGACCGTTACACTGGAGCCAACAGGATACAGGATACACCGGAGAAAGGTGCTGACACCCCAGGATTCTACACAAGGTACCCCTCTTACTCAAGCAGGACACCCACCTGCTAGAATACTGCAAGTTATTATTTAAAGAGAGTAACTCTCTCACTTCACTTTCAAACAGGAGCACATTAGCACGGCTGCAGACTAGAGATGAGCGAACTTACAGTAAATTTGATTCGTCACAAACTTCTCGGCACGGTAATTAATGACTTATCCTGCATAAATTAGTTCAGTTTTAGGTGCTCCCGTGGGCTGGAAAAGGTGGATACAGTCCTAGGAGACTCTTTCCTAGGACTGTATCCATCTTTTCCAGCCCTCCGGAGCACCTGACAGCTGAACTAATTTATGCAGGATAAGTCATCAACTGCCGAGCCGAGAAGTTCGTGACAAATCGAATTTACTGTAAGTTCGCTCTTGGAGCTACAAACTGCAGAATATCTCACCTGCAGCAGCGATTCGTACCACATTCATTAAAACGGACACTTCCTTACCCTACCAAGTGGCAAAAGTAAGAAAACAAGTATACAGCATTGTGTCAGATTGAAAGTTCCTCTCTTAATTTTCCCAAGGGAAAAAAAAATAAAATAAATCCATTTTTCATATAGTACGTCCCCCTTTTCTGCCTTCCCAGTTCGGTGCTCTGCATAGCCTTAAGACCGCTACAAGACAGGACACATGATTCGAAAATATTCTTAAAACACCACAAGTCTCAGGATACCTTTTCACCCTGACGAACCACTATCTCTTCCACACATAAAGTAGGTATTATTTTACTGAGCTGATTCTAACGTTTTTCCCATATACATACTCACTCTTTTTCGCTCAGATCCCCTGCTCATAGTCCTCCTCTATCACGCCGCAAGTTGTGCACAGAAAGACTCCTCTAAAGAACTAAAGGTAACATGTCTCTGAATTGATACCTTATAGCTACAGAAAGTGTAACAATTGTATAAGAATCTTCTTTTGAACACCCATAGATCCAAAAGATCCTGTTACCCACTTCGACACTGTTGCTTCATCCAAGTGCTTGTCGCAACTACTTCGCCATCTTCCCGGCAATTAGGTACGAGAACAAGCTTATATATATTTCTGTATATGCCCTGTTGCACATTAAGCACTGTGCAAGATTTTTTTTACATCAAATAAGTTTTCTCCCTTCTCCTCAGCATCTCCGAGCCTATACCTTTCCCTAGGAGGACACCACCAGAGCTAAAGGAGAGTATCATTTTTTACAAGAAAAAAATTCCTTGTATACAGGACAAATATTTTACCATTCTTTTTAATAGATTTTATTCGTTTTTGTCCACTATTTATTCATCAATAAAAAATAGTTTACATTAGCGCCGGTATTATTGTATTGTATCTTTTAATAAAAGCAAATCAAATTGAATACTGAATTGATAGTTAGTGTAGGTTAGTTTAGCAGATAGGTTCTAGTGTAGGGTATAATGTTAGTTAGTTGAAAGATATAATCACGCATGCGCACTATACGAATTTAATTACGATTTTCGCATTGAAAAAATAAACGAACATAGCGAAAATGCGAATTTTGCGAACATAGGACGAATATCCGTCCATATATTCATGAAATATCGCGAGTTCGAATATGGCCCCTGACGCTCATCACCAGTCACAGCCAATTTAACATTTAACACTGCTAAACTGAGCCACGTCTAAAGGAACCCTGTTTTTTTTTTATCCTTAACCTCCTCACAGAGAATATTGAGCTTTTTCGTAGTGTATTGAGCATAGTTATCAGATGGAAACCAGATGTGGCATCAACAACAGGCTACCAGTGAGAAGATGGGACTAGAACTGGCCACTGGACTGGACCGCAGCCGGACAGAGTTAATTGTTAGAGCCAGTAGTAAGGAACAGGAGTGGAACTACAAACTTTACGCAGGTTTTAGAATGGTGAGACAGAACAGGAGTCATAAGTAGGCCAATGTCAGGATCTGGGTTCCACTTCAGGAACCAAGGGGGGGATTCATCAATATGTGTCTATTGTAGACAGTTCTACCCCTTTACACTCCTTGTCTATTACACTCTTGCTCAGAATTTACTAAGGCTGTGCATGTCCTTTGATAAATCTTGTGCAAATATAGAAATGTCTCCCCTTGCTCTACCGTACACTCCTTCTCTACCTCACAGGAAAAGTGGACGTAGGGATTTTGTTCTATTGCTTTGAGGCCAGGATTCCATTGTGGTTTTTTGTCCATCATAAAAAACGCTAGAAAAACTGTCATAGCTATTTCCTGCGTTTTGTCTTGTTTTTCTTGTTTTTTTTTTCTTACATTTTTGCTGGTGTGTGGAAACCCAAAAATGTACTAAACTTTTTTTTTTGCTTCGAAATTTAGATACTTGAATGCGGAGGACTATGTCAGATTTTGTGGATTCCAACAATGAATAGCGTTTTTTTTTTAAATGTCAATAAAAGGGTTGACGAGGGCTGTGAGGGAGTGTTTTTTTAAATAACTTTTTTTTTCAATGTGTTGTGTTTTTTTGTAATTAAATTTTCAGGCTTAGTAGTGGAAGGCGTCTTGTAGACATATTCTATTACTAGGCCGGGGCTTAGCATTAGCCCCCAAAACAGCTAGCGCTAACCCCCAATTATTACCCCAGTACCCACCGCCACAGGGGTTCCAGGAAGAGCTGGTACCAACAGGGCGAGAGCATAAAAAATGGCGCACCTGGGCACCAGCCTGACGTTACCAGCACCAGCCTGACGTTACCAGGGTGGGCGAGGACCATTGTTACTGGCCCTCCCCAGCCTAAATAAAGCCAGCCTGTTACCGCCTAGGCCCAGGTACGCCATTTTTGATGCTCCGGGCCTGTTGGTACCGACTCTTCCTGGCACCCCTGTGGTGGTGGGTACCAGGGTAATAATTGGGGGTTAGCACTAGCTGATTTTGGTGCTAACGCTAAGCCCTGGCTTAGTAATGGATTCCATCTATAAGACGGCTTTCACTACTAACCCTGAAAATTCAATTATAAAAAACAAGACAAATTGAAAAAAAATGTATTTAAAAAAAACACTCCCCCACTGCCCTGGTTAGCCATTTTATTGAATAAAAAAAAAAACGCTGGTCATCGTTGCAGTCCACCGAACCTGACGTAGTCCTCCGCATTCACGTATCTGAAATGAGAAGAAGAGAAAAACAAGAAATATGGGTTAGTACTTTTTTTTTTTTTTGCTCTCCCCTGGGAAGAGTGCACATAATGCAGTAATCCTGGGGGCTGTAGTTAACCAACAGCTGGAGTCTCCCTGTTTGGAAACACACTGCCAGAAAGGCTCTGTTTCCATTATGCAAAATGCATAATGTGAACAGAGATCTATCTCTCTTCCCTTGGACTACTACTCCTATCATGGGACAGGGTCTGTCCCATAATGGGAGTAGTTGTAGTACCGCAGCGCTGCTGAGGGATGGCACTTGCACAAACCCCGGCTGCGGGACTTTTAGGACTACTACTCCCATCATGGACCGACTCTGCCCATGATGGGAGTTGTGGTTCAGGGGCTGAGGTGCAGATTGCAACGGGTCCTTCTGCAGAGACCCTCCACATTTAAGTTAACCGCATTTAAGTTAACAAGCCAGGGGTACATGCGGCTACATCGCGCTGCCCGCTGACTTGTATATACACTGTAACAATTCATAATCCCTGCCAGGACACGGGAGCTCTGATTGGTCAATAGCTACCCACCAATCAGAGCTCCCATGTTCCGGCGGCGATTATGAATTATGACAGTGTATATAGGAGCCGTTGGGGAGCGCGATGTAGAGGCATGTAAGGCCGTTAATTTAGTTAATAAATGCGGATTGCAACAGATCTTCAGACAATGATCTGATGCGATCCGCATTTAAGTTAAAAAGCCGGTGTGAGGTGAAAAATTCAAACCCGTGAATTTTTCACTTCACATGCAGCTACACTGCGCTCCTATATACACTGACATAGTTCATAATCTCAACCGGAACACGGGAACTCTGATTGGAGAATAGTTATTGACCAATCAGAGCTCCCCTCTCCCGGCGGCGGGGATTATGAATTTTTACAGTGTATATAGAAGTCGGCGGGCAGTGCATTGTAGATGCATGTACCGCCCGGCTTGTTATCTTAATAAATGCGGATCGCAGTGGGTCTCTGCAGAATGACCCGGTGCGATCTGCACCTCAGCCCCTGGACTATAACTCCCATCATGGGCAGAGTCTGTCCATGATGGGAGTAGTAATCCTAACAGTCCGGCAGCCGTGGGATGTGCTAGTGCCATCCCTCAGCAGCGCTGCGGTACTACAACTACTCCCATCATGGGCAGACTCTGCCCATGATGGTAGTTGTAGACCAGGGGCTGAGGTGCAGATCGCACCGGGTCCTTCTGTAGAGACCCGCTGCGATCCGCATGTAGGTTAACAAGCCAGGCGGTACATGCATCTACATCGCGCTGCCCGCGGCTTCTATATACACTGACATAATTCATAATCCCCGCCGGGAGACGGGAGCACTGATTGCTCAATGGGTATTCTCCAATCAGAGCTCCCGTGTTCCAGCAGCAGAGATTATGAATTATGACAGCTGTATATAGAAGCCGCAATGTAGACGCATGTACCGCTGCTTTGTATAGTCAATAAATGCGGATCGCAGCGGATCTTCAGAGAATGATCTGCTGCGATCCGCATGTAAGTTAACAAGCCGGGCGGTACATGCGGCTACATTGCGCTGCCTGCGGCTTCTATATACACTGACATAATTCATAATTCATAATGTACCGCCTAGCTTGCTAATTTAAATGCGGACCGCAGCAGATCATTCTCTGAAGATCCGCTGCGATCCGCATTTATTAACTATACAAAGCGGCGGTACTTGTGTCTACACTGCGGCTTCTATATACACTGTCATAATTCATAATCACCGCCGCTGGGAGAGGGGAGCTCTGATTGGTCAATAGATATTCTCCAATCAGAGCTCCGGTCTCCCGGCGGGGATTATGAATTAAGTCAGTGTATATAGAAGCCGCAGGCAGCGCAATGAAGACGCATGTACCGCCCGGCTTGTTAACTTACATGCGGATCACAGCAGGTCTCTGCTGAATGACCCGGTGCGATCTGCACCTCAGCCCCTGGACTACAACTCCCATCATGGACAGTTTGTCCATGATGGGAGTAGTAGTCCTAAAAGTCCCACAGCTGGGGGATGTGCTAGTGCCATCCCTCAGCAGCGCTGCGGTACTACAACTACTCCCATCATGGGACAGACTCTGTTCCATGATAGGAGTAGTAGTCCAAAGGCAGATCACTGCAGTTCACTCTCCTTCGAACCGCATTTATTAACTATACAAGCCCCCGGCACATGCGGCTACACTGCGCTGCCGCTGGCTCCTATACACAGTTCTTATAATTCATAATCCCCGCCGGGAGAGGGGAGCTCTGATTGGAGGATAGCTATTGACCAATCAGAGCTCCCGTGTTCCGGCGGCGGGGATTATGAATTATGACAGTGTCCAGCATACAAGAACCGGTGGCAGCGCTGTGTAGCCGCATGTACCACTGGCTTTTGCAGTTAATAAATGCGGATCGCAGCGGGTCTCTGGATAATGACCTGCTGCAATCTGCCCCTCAGCCCCTGGACTACAACTCCCATCATGGGCAGAGTCTGTCCATGATGGGAGTTGCAGTCCTTACTGTGTGAAAATAGGCACTTTGGTACGTGTCCTCCGAGGTGGTGTATATTTGCGCAAAAAAATGAGACTTGTGTTCTTTTTGTGTGTCAAAAAAAATGCAGTTGATAAATCCCTTTCTATATGAAAAAGGGCTCTAAGGTACACTCGAAGGGTGATATCTTTAGAAAAAGTTCCACCAAAAAAGACACACAAAAAGAACGCAGAAAATATCATTGCGCAAGATTTTGCGCAAGAAAATACACTTAAAATGACTCTATATAGATTGATGAATCCCCCTCCCCAAGTGTACAAACCAAGGGTAAAGGCAATAGACAGAGTCCAGAAACAGAGCTAGGTCAAACACAGGTTATCAATATGAAGGTAACTCAGGTTAGACTGACAGCCATAACATTTTTTATTTTTCATCTGACATCTGAGTTGTGCTAGGGGTTATTTTTTGCATCTTTGCATCCCGCTATGACATGTATATAGGTAAGTAGTTTCACACATTTTCTTGGATAACTTCACTGCAGTTTTTTATCCAAGGAATTGCTTGGTCAATTTAAAAAAAAAAAAAAAAATTCGTTTTTTTTTCCTTCCTTTTTACCGTTTTGTTATTTATAGAGGGCATTCTTTTTAAACAGTGCACTTTATGGTAAAACTGATGTAGACTGCAGGGGCTGGGCAGAGGTGATGAGCAAAGCAGTATTTTTTTTCTTCTCTATCTTTTCAATGCTGCTATGATTATGTAACTCTATCATGAATTGTCCCAGTGTTTGCTGGACAGAGACACTAACTTGTGTCAATGAATATGTGTCCCATACTGTACCTCTTGCATAGTTCACTGAGCCAAATTTGACGAACCCACTTTCGATCTCAACTACGGAGAAACAGAAGCTATCTCAGACTCTCAAACATTGCTATGGTTGGCTCGCACAAACCTGGCAATGTAGTCGGTATAACAGCAATCTGAATAGATAGCTGATTTACTGTAACATCTTGCTGGGCTGAGCGCTTTGCATTTTTTTGTAATAATATATTTTTTTAAGTGTCATTTTTAAAAATGTATTTTACAGTCTTAGTAGTTGAAGCTGTCTTATAGACAGAGTCCATTACTAAGCCAGGGCTTAGTGTTAGCCCAAAAAGAGCTAGCGCTAAACCTTAAATTCTTCTTCTGTAGTTCTGCCTATAATTACGTCATCATTAAAGGCAGGTCTACAAAAGAGGGGAGATCTTGTTCAGCATACAATATAGAGCCAAGGCTGGGCATTAACATAGCGCTTAGTCCAGCAAAGGGCTACATTAACCCCTTGCAACTTAACTGTTTCATTGCTGGAGTTTCAGAAAATTTGCTCATTTCTTCTCCTGCATATAACACCACAAATTCTACCCTCACTGTAAAATGAAATAGTTCCCCACACTGAGCCCCAAAGTGAGATAATGTCCCACGCTTTTTCCTGAACATAAAATGCCTACACTGTACCCCTAGTAAAATAAAATAGTACCCACTATGCTGTATGATAACAAATATTACCCAACATTGTGCCCTCTTGTCTACACCATTCCCACTTAAAATCCAGAGGTACCGACACATGGTACCCCTTTCAATCTGCGTTACACAAAGAACAGGGTCAAAATAAGTTGGTTCCACACTATGTGTAATCATGTATTGGGTTTAACAGGAGGGTGACTACTAATAGACCAGCACTTTGTTCTCTTTATACACAGATCATAGATACAGTAAACATGGAGCACAGAAAGGACTGTGCAGTTGTAACTACACAGGTTGTTTAGGCAGATAATTTCATTAATATTTTGCCTGATTTCCATAGACAGGAATTCACTGACAACAGTCAGGGGACAGCAGATTACAGAAAAGTGAGACACCTTTTCACGTATGGGCAGGGATGGAGTGCACATTATTCTCGCCCCGGTAACAGTCCCTACCTAGGCAAGTGAGGGGTGTAACTGTCAAAATAATAAAATACAATAATACAGACAGACACAGGTCAAGGTACAGTAGGGAACAGACAGACTAACAGAAGTAAAACTAACACACTCACACAATAAGTCAATGTCCACTATCCGCGTCAAAACCAGGAGTTGTCAAAGTACAAAATTGCTAATACCAGAGAGAAGTAGAGAAGCCAAAATTCACAGATGCCGGGTAAAAAAGAATAAACAGAGTAAATCGCTAGCTACTGGAGTTGGACTCTTTCACAGGAATTGAATGAGAGCAAACTACCAGGTTAAATAGGCAACCTCACAGGTGCTCTAGATAAACTATTAGGAATTTACCCCAAAATTCACGAAAAATATCGTTGACCAAATTTGGGCATTAATGAGACCAAAAGGCATTACCAAATACTCAAAATGACCCTCAGGGGTATTAAAAGCAGTTTTCCATCTGTCACCCTCTTTTATTCTGATTGAGTTATAAGCCCCTTGAAGGTCCAGTTTAGAGAACCAACATGGCAATGGATATTGATTTTTGACAGTAATCTTGTTCAGACCCCGGTAATCAATACAAGGCCTTAAAGGGGTACTCCGGCCCTAAGACATCTTATCCCTTATCCAAAGTATAGGGGATAAGATGTTTGATCGCGGGGGTCCTTCCGCTGGGGACCCCTGCAATCTCTCATTCCACACCCACCTTTGTTCTCCAGTGCTGGAAACTCTGAGTGCGAAGCGTTACGACCACGGGGCCGGAGTATCATAACATCACGACTCTTCCCCACTTGTGATGTCACGCCCCGTCCCCTCAATGTAAGTCTTTGGGAGGGGGCGTGATGGCTCACAAAGGTGGGTGCAGAATGAGAGATCAGACATCTTATCCTTTGGATAGGGGATAAGATGTGTTACTGCCGAAGTACCCCATTATCCCTCCGTCCTTCTATGCCAAGAAAAACCCTGCTCCCGTAGGAGACACTGAAGAACGAATATGACCCTTTTGCAAACTTGACTGAATATAATCCTTCATAGCTTCTCTTTTAGGACCTGACAAATTATAAATTTGCCTCTTAGGACACTTAGCATCAGGTACAAGTTCAATAGCACAGTCATAATCTCAATGTGGGGGCAAAGCAGAGGAGGCCTCCTCAGAAAAAACATCACAAAAATCAGAAATAAATTTGGGTAGATTACTTTGGGCCACACCGAGAGTTGCAACACATGTAAGAATTAATTTATTCATACATTCAGACCCCCACTTGATGAGTTCCCCAGAGGACCAATCAAAAACAGGATTATGTTTTCTTAACCAAGGCAATCCCAAAATCACATTTACCAGAACAAAAAAAATTCAGTCACAGATGCCGGGTAAACAAGAATAAACAGGGTAAATCGCTAGCTACTGGAGTTGGACTCATTTCACAGGCATTGAATGAGAGCAAACTGCCAGGTTAAATAGGCAACCTCGCAGGTGCTCTCATCAAAAGGTCAGCTGGCCAGCCAGACAGCTAGGCGTAACCCGGCAACACAAACAAACAAAGAACCTGTCAGAACCTTTTAACCCTATAGGTTCTGACACACCTACTGGGCATAAATTGAGAGCTATCTTTCTGTGGTGAAGAATCATTGCTGGTAAACTAAGTGTTTACTAAGTTGATCAAAATGACGGCGAGCCTTTAAAGAAATCAGTGCAGAAGAGAAAAGTTTTAAGCTGCTCGCCTGCACTGTTGCACAGTTTATTTTGAACGGTTGCTGCAGGAGGGGTGGTTTTAAAGTGTCTGGATCTGATGGACCCAAGCTAATTTTATATTCTTAAAGATAAGATGAAGATATGTGTACTTCTGGATCTGCTTGCTTGTGTCCTTGAGCTATCATAGTAATTACATTGATCATTGACAAACTATAATTTTAGCCATTAATGACACCCTGCATGTAAGTACAGAACCAACAGACTGACAAAAACAAATACCATTCATGCATTTATGAAAAAGGTTGCAGGACAATGATTGATAGTAGTTTTTTATATGTGTCTGTAGAATTATAGATTCTCTCCAAACAATCCTTCAGGGAAAATATGCCTCCAGGGAAACTTGGAAAACAGCAAATGACAACGTAAGTTTTATTACTAATAAATGCAATTCTGATATTCTTGACAAACTGAAAAAGTTATTTATACCTTACATAGATTACTATTAAATAAATAGAACATTTCAAATTAAAGAGGTACTGTCACGCTGCCGGCTGGCAGGTAGTGGATCCTCTGTGCCAGAGAGGGATGGCGAGGACCGCGCTAGTGGACCGGTTCTAAGCCACTACAGGTTTTCACCAGAGCCCGCCGCAAAGCGGGATGGTCTTGCTGCGGCGGTAGTGACCAGGTCGTATCCACTAGCAACGGCTCACCTCTCTGACTGCTGAAGATAGGCGAGGTACAAGGGAGTAGGCAGAAGCAAAGTCGGACGTAGCAGAAGGTCGGGGGCAGGCGGCAAGGTTCGTAGTCAGGGGAGATAGCAGAAGTTCTGGTACACAGGCTTTAAACACACAAAACGCTTTCACTAGGCACAAGGGCAACAAGATCCGGCCAGGAAGTGCATGGGAGGAGGTTAGATATAGTCAGGGACCAGGTGGAAGCCAATTAAGCTAATTGGGCCAGGCACCAATCATTGGTGCACTGGCCCTTTAAGTCTCAGGGAGCTGGCGCGCGCGCGCCCTAGAGAGCGGAGCCGCGCGCGCCAGCACATGACAGCAGGGGACGGGAACGGGTAAGTGACCTGGGATGCGATTCGCGAGCGGGCGCGTCCCGCTGTGCGAATCGCATCCCCAACGGCCATGACAGAGCAGCGCTCCCGGTCAGCGGGACTGACCGGGGAGCTGCAGGGAGAAAGACGCCGTGAGCGCTCCGGGGAGGAGCGGGGGCCCGGAGCGCTAGGCGTAACAGTACCCCCCCCCTTAGGTCTCCCCTTCTCTTTGTCCGGTAACTGCCTCCCCTGGGATGAGGACACCGGGAAAGGATGGAGGGATTCCTCAACGGCAGGCAGAACAGCAGGAGTAGGAATGGGGAGAGAGGGCAGAGGGCGAGACCTGGCACGGGGCAGTGTGACACCAGGACGAGGGCCATGAGGGGACACAGAGGCTTGCCTGATGGGACTGGGAGGGGGGGAGAGGCATTTCCTGTGGCAGGCAGAGTCCTTAATGACCTTAGGGGGACCGGATACAGGAGGAACCACAGGGTCACGGCAGGGAGTACTGGGAACCGGTTGAAGGCAGTCCTTGGAACAAGAGGGACCCCAACTCTTGATCTCCCCAGTGGACCAATCCAGGGTTGGGGAATGGTGTTGAAGCCAGGGTAGTCCAAGGAGAACTTCAGAAGTGCAATTAGGAAGGACAAAAAATACAATTTCCTCGTGATGAGGTCCGATGCACATTAGGAGGGGCTCCGTGCGGTAACGCACGGTGCAATCCAACCTGGCTCCGTTGACCGCGGAAATGTGGAGTGGCTTGACAAGACGGGTCACCGGAATGCGGAATTTATTCACTAAGGACTCCCGAATAAAATTCCCAGAAGCTCCAGAGTCCAGGCAGGCCACGGCTGAGAGGGGAGAGCTGGCTGAAGTAGAAATCCGAACAGGCACCGTGAGACGTGGAGAAGCCGACTTAGCATCAAGAGACGCCACACCCACGAGAGCTGGGTGCGAGCGTGCGTTTCCCAGACGTGGAGGACGGATTGGGCAATCCACCAAAAAATGTTCAGTACTGGCACAGTACAGACAAAGATTCTCTTCCTTACGGCGATTCCTCTCTTCCAGGGTCAGGCGAGACCGATCCACTTGCATGGCCTCCTCGGCGGGAGGCCTAGGCGCAGATTGCAGTGGAGACTGTGGGAGAGGTGTCCAGAGATCTAAGTCTTTTTCCTGGCGGAGCTCTTGATGCCTCTCAGAAAAACGCATGTCAATGCGAGTGGCTAGATGAATGAGTTCATGCAGGTTAGCAGGAGTCTCTCGTGCGGCCAGAACATCTTTAATGTTGCTGGATAGGCCTTTTTTAAAGGTCGCGCAGAGAGCCTCATTATTCCAGGATAGTTCAGAAGCAAGAGTACGGAATTGTATGGCGTACTCGCCAACGGAGGAATTACCCTGGACCAGGTTCAGCAGGGCAGTCTCAGCAGAAGAGGCTCGGGCAGGTTCCTCAAAGACACTTCGAATTTCCGAGAAGAAGGAGTGTACAGAGGCAGTGACGGGGTCATTGCGGTCCCAGAGCGGTGTGGCCCATGACAGGGCTTTTCCAGACAGAAGGCTGACTACGAAAGCCACCTTAGACCTTTCAGTAGGAAACTGGTCCGACATCATCTCCAAGTGCAGGGAACATTGCGAAAGAAAGCCACGGCAAAACTTAGAGTCCCCATTAAATTTGTCCGGCAAGGACAGGCGGAGGCTAGGAGTGGCCACTCGCTGCGGAAGGGGTGCAGGAGCTGGCGGAGGAGATGGTTGTTGCTGCTGTAGCTGTGACTGTACTTGCTGTAGTTGTGACTGGAGTTGCTGTGTCATGGTGGTCAAGTACGACAGCTGGTGATCTTGTTGGGCGATCTGACGAGCTTGCTGGGCGACCAGCGTAGGGAGGTCAGCGACAACTGGCAGAGGAACTTCAGCGGGATCCATGGCCGGATCTACTGTCACGATGCCGGCTGGCAGGTAGTGGATCCTCTGTGCCAGAGAGGGATGGCGAGGACCGCGCTAGTGGACCGGTTCTAAGCCACTACAGGTTTTCACCAGAGCCCGCCGCAAAGCGGGATGGTCTTGCTGCGGCGGTAGTGACCAGGTCGTATCCACTAGCAACGGCTCACCTCTCTGACTGCTGAAGATAGGCGAGGTACAAGGGAGTAGGCAGAAGCAAAGTCGGACGTAGCAGAAGGTCGGGGGCAGGCGGCAAGGTTCGTAGTCAGGGGAGATAGCAGAAGTTCTGGTACACAGGCTTTAAACACACAAAACGCTTTCACTAGGCACAAGGGCAACAAGATACGGCCAGGAAGTGCATGGGAGGAGGTTAGATATAGTCAGGGACCAGGTGGAAGCCAATTAAGCTAATTGGGCCAGGCACCAATCATTGGTGCACTGGCCCTTTAAGTCTCAGGGAGCTGGCGCGCGCGCGCCCTAGAGAGCGGAGCCGCGCGCGCCAGCACATGACAGCAGGGGACGGGAACGGGTAAGTGACCTGGGATGCGATTCGCGAGCGGGCGCGTCCCGCTGTGCGAATCGCATCCCCAACGGCCATGACAGAGCAGCGCTCCCTGTCAGCGGAACTGACCGGGGAGCTGCAGGGAGAAAGACGCCATGAGCGCTCCGGGGAGGAGCGGGGGCCCGGAGCGCTAGGCGTAACAGTTACTCTGTCGCTTAGACATCTTATCCCCTATCAAAAGGATAGGGGATAAGATGCCTGATAGCGGGGGTCCCGCTAATGTCACAGCTGTCACGCCCCTTCCCATAGGCTTGCATTGAGGGGGCGGAGCGTGAAGTCACACGGGGCGGAGCCTTGACCCGGCCCTGTGATCGACATTAATCAGGCCCCAAGCAAACACTCTCCGGGGACTGATTATAGACGGGGTGCGGCGTGCAAGATCACGGGAGTCCCCAGCGGCGGGACCTCCGCGATCAGGCATCTTATCCCCTATGCTCTGGATAGGGGACAAGATGTCTAAGCGCCAGAGTACCCCTTTAATATTAAACTATATAAAATGCTTGCCTGCTGCCTTTAGAACTAACAGAATATTTGCATGAATGAGAAATATTTTACCTTAAAAACTCTGTAGAGAGCATTAGTTCACTCTCTTCTTACAATCAGGCTGTCCAGCATAGGCCTACATTTATTTAGAAAGCATCATGGAAGGTAATTTAATTTCAATCCAGTAGGTGGTCATGTACCACCAAATGCCACAATCCTCTTCTATTCCCTTTTCTATCACACTATACCGTTATTCCTTTTTCACCATCAACTAAGCACTCCTACACGAATAGGCTTTGCCATTATGTTCTTAAATAGGCTGTTACCTTCATCTTTAGTATCTGTAAAGGATTAGAATGAAGTTGAAAAACTTAAAGGGATATTCCAACCTTAGACATCTTATCTATTGTTGAGCGGCATAGGCCATATTCGAATTCGCGAATTTTTGCGAATATATGGAGGAATATTCGTCATATTCGCGAATATTCGCATATTCGTAATATTCTCGTTTTATTTACGCATATTCGTGTGGGCGAAAATTAACATATGCGAAAATTTGCATATACAAAAATTTGCATAAGCGAAAATTTGTATATGCGAAAATAAGCATATGCAAATTTTCGCACGCCAGTCTCACACAGTAGTATTAGAGCCTTCTTACACCACATAAGCTGGAAGCAGAGAGGGGTGATCACTGTGATGTGTACTGTGAAAAAAAAACCAAAAAAAACAATATTCATAATTACAAATATATAGCGCTATATTCGCGAATATTCGCGAATTTGCGAATATGCGATATTCGCGAATAAAATTCGAATTGCGAATATTCGCGAGCAACACTAATCTTTTCCCCTATCAAAAGGATAGGGGATAAGATGTTTTATCGCAGGGGTCCTGCTGCTGGAACCCCTGCTATCTTGGTGCAGCCCCCAGCATTCTATTCTGGGCGCTGCTCCGAGATGTCACATCACGACCACGCCCCCTCATGATGTTACACCACACCCCTTTATTCATGTCTTTAGGCTGCACTGGGATCGCTGGGGTCCCAGTGGCGGGACTCCTGCAATCAGACATCTTATAAGATAAATAATACCCCTTTATAGGGGTACTCCCATGGAAAACTTTTTTTTAAAGCAACTGGTGCCAGAAAGTTAAACAGATTTGTAAATCACTTCTATTAAAAAATCTTAATCCTTCCAGTACTTTTTAGGGGCTGTATGCGAAAGAGAAATCCAAAAAGAAATGCATTTCCTGTGATGTTCTGACCACAGTGCTGTCCATTTTAGGAACTGTCCAGAGAAGAAGAAAATCCCAATAGCAAACATATGCTTCCCTGGACAGTTCATAAAATGGACAGCAGAGGTCAGCAGAGAGCACTGTGGTCATGACATCAGAGGAAATGCATTTCTTTTTGGATTTGTCTTTAGTATACAGCCCCTAAAAAGTACTGGAAGGATTAAGATTTTTTTTTATAGAAGTGATATACAAATCTATTTAACTTTCTGGCACCAGTTCATTTAAAAAAAAAAAAAAGTTTTCCACGGTAGTACCCCTTTAAGTATCCCTATAAGTGTGGGAGGCCATTCAGTTAAAATTTTTAGATGCTATTGCTCGGAAGAGCAGCTATTATATATGGGTCATTTTAGGGAAATACTGCAGGAATTCCTGAGAGGAAAGTATTTTTTTTTTGCAGTATATTGAAAGCATTGGAATCTGGCACCTTAGCACAATGTGGAAGGAGGAAGATACCTTTAAACTATATTCACATGGTGGAATCTCTGCAATTCTGCACAAATTCTTCAAAAAAAAAAAACAGACTGATGATTTTTCTAAGTTTTTCAGAATTAAAGCGAAATTCATACTGTAGATTATACTCAAATTCATAGGCCCATTAACTTCAATAGAGATCTCAGTGGAATTCCACAAAATGTAGACATGTCTTATCCCTCCCTACATCTCCTCACTCATCTCTGTCTATCATCCTACATGTTCTCTCTGCTCTGCTTATGATCTCACACTAACATCTTCTATAATCTGAACCTCTCGCTCCCATCTCCAAGACTTTGCTCGTGCTGCACCAGTTCTCTGGAATGCGATACCTCGATCCCTCAGACTCAACCACAACATCTACAGTTTTAAACATGCCCTAATTACACATCTCTTCAAGCAGGCCTATAACATTCCCTAATTGGCCTCCACTACTACCACTTGTCCCCTTTTGAGACCTTTGGGTCTTGGAGATATCAAAAGCTTCATATTTGACAGTCTCCCCCTACTCTCTATGCACTTAACCCCTTAAGGACTCAGGTTTTTCCGTTTTTGCACTTTCGTTTTTTCCTCCTAACCTTTTAAAAATCATAACCCTTTCAATTTTCCACCTAAAAATCCATATTATGGCTTATTTTTTGTGTCGCCAATTCTACTTTGCAGTGACATTAGTCGTTTTTCCCAAAAATGCACGGCGAAACGGAAAAAAAAATCATTGTGCGACAAAATAAAAAAAAAACGCCATTTTTAAACTTTTGGGGGCTTCCGTTTCTACGCAGTGCATATTTCGGTAAAAATTACACGTTATCATTATTCTGTAGGTCCATACGGTTAAAATGATACCCTACTTATATAGGTTTGATTTTGTCGCACTTCTGGAAAAAATCATAACTACATGCAGGAAAATTTATACGTTTAAAAATGTCATCTTCTGACCCCTATAACTTTTTTATTTTTCCACGTACAGGGCGGTATGAGGACTCATTTTTTGCGCCGTGATCTGAAGTTTTTATCGTTTTGATCGTACAGGCTACATTCACACTGGCGGCAGAATACAGTGAGTTCCCCGCTACAAATTTGAGCTGCGGGAAATTTTTCGCCGCAGCTCGAAACTCCTAGCGGGAGACTCAGTGTAATCCGTCGCCAGTGTGAATGTAACCTAAAAACACTACACTACACTAACATAAAATAAAGAGTAAAACACTACATATACACACGTACACTGCCCCCCCCCCACCACCACCCCCCTTCCCCAATAAAAATGAAAAACGTATTGTATGGCAGTGTTTCTAAGATGGAGCCTCCAGCTGTTGCAAAACAAAAACTCCCAGCATTTCTGGACAGCAATTGACTGTCCAGGCATGCTGGGAGTTTAGCAACAGCTGGAGGCACCCTGTTTGGGAATCGCTGGCGTAGAATACCCCTATGTCCACCCCTATGCAAGTCCCTAATTCAGGCCTCAAATGCGCATGGCGCTCTCACTTTGGATCCCTGTCGTATTTCAAGGCAACATAATAGGGTCACATATGGGGTATCGCCGTACTCGGGAGAAATTGCCTAACAAATTTTGGGGGGCTTTTCTCCTTTTACCCCTTATGAAAAGGAACAGTTGGGGTCTACACCAGCATGTTAGTGTAAAAAAATAATTTTTACACTAACATGCTGGTGTTGCCCTATACTTTTCATTTTCACAAGAGGTAAAAGGGAAAAACACCCCCAAAATTTGTAATGCAATTTCTCCCTAGTACGGAGATACCCCATATGTGGGCGCAAAGTGCTCTGGGGGCGCACAACAAGGCCCAGAAGGGAGAGTGCGCCATGTACATTTGAGGTGATTTGCACAGGGGTGGCTGATTGTTACAGCGGTTCTGACAAACGCAAAAAAAAAAACACACCCACATGTGACCCCATTTTGGAAACTACACCCCTCACAGAATGTAATAAGGGGTGCAGCGAGAATTTACACCCCACGGGTGTCTGACGGATCTTTGGAACAGTGGTCCGTGAAAATGAAAAATTTTGCACAGCCCACTGTTCCAAAGATCTGGCAGACACCAGTGGGGGGGTAAATGCTCACTGTACCCCTCATTATATTCTGTGAGGGGTCTAGTTTCCAAAATGGTATGCCATGTGGGGGTTATTTTGCTGCTCTGGCACCATAGGGGCTTCCTAAATGCGACATGCCCCCCAAGCAAAATTTGCTCTCAAAAAGCCAAATATGACGCCTTCTCTTCTGAGCATTGTAGTTCGCCCGCAGTGCACTTCAGGTCCACTTATGGGGTACCTCCATACTCAGAAGAGATGGGGTTACAAATTTTGGGGGGTCTTTTCTGCTATTAACCCTTGCAAAAATGTGAAATTTGGGGGGAACCCCACATTTTAGTGAAAAATATATATATATTTTTTTACATATGCAAAAGTCGTGAAACCCCTGTGGGGTATTAAGGCTCACTTCATCCCTTGTTACGTTCCTCAAGGGGTCTAGTTTCCAAAATGGTATGCCATGTGTTTTTTTTTGCTGTTCTGGCACCATAGGGGCTTCCTAAATGCAACATGTCCCCCGAGCAAAATTTGCTCTCAAAAAGCCAAATATGACTCCTTCTCTTCTGATCATTGTAGTTCGTCCGCAGTGCACTTCAGGTCCACTTATGGGGTACCTCCATACTCAGAAGAGATGGGGTTACAAATGTTGGGGGGTCTTTTCTTCTATTAACCCTTAATAAATGTGAAATTTGGGGGAAAACCAACATTTTAGTGAATTATTTTTTTTTTTTTACATATGCAAAAGTCGTGAAACACCTGTGGGGTATAAAGGCTCACTTTATTCCTTGTTATGTTCCTCAAGGGGTCTAGTTTCCAAAATGGTATGCCATGTGTTTTTTTTTGCTGTTCTGGTACCATAGGGGCTTCCTAAATGCGACATGCCCCCCCAAAACCATTTCAGAAAAACGTACTCTCTAAAATACCCTTGTCGCTCCTTCGCTTCTGAGCCCTCTACTGCGCCCGCCGAACACTTTACATAGACATATGAGGTGTGTCCTTACTCGAGAGAAATTGGGCTACAAATATAAGTATACATTTTCTCCTTTTACCACTTGTAAAAATTCAAAAATTGGGTCTACAAGAACATGTGAGTGTAAAAAAGGAAGATTTTGAATTTTCTCCTTCACTTTGCTGCTTTTCCTATGAAACACCTAAAGGGTTAAAACATTTACTGAATGTCATTTTGAATACTTTGGGGGTGCAGTTTTTATAATGGGGTCATTTATGGGTTATTTCTAATATGAAGATCCTTCAAATCCACTTCAAACCTGAACTGGTCCCTGAAAAATTGCGAGTTTGAAAATTTTGTGAAAAATTGGAAAATTGCTGCTGAACTGTGAAGCCCTCTGGTGTCTTCCAAAAGTAAAAACTCGTTAATTTTATGATGCAACCATAAAGTAGACATATTGTATATGTGAATCAAAAAAAAAAAATTATTTGGAATATCCATTTTCCTTACAAGCAGAGAGCTTCAAAGTTAGAAAAATGCAACAATTTTAATTTTTTCATCAAATTTTGGGATTTTTCACCAAGAAAGGATGCAAGTTTCCACAAAAATTTACCACTATGTTAAAGAAGAATATGTCATGATCAGAATCAGAATGATAACTAAAAGCATTCCAGAGTTATTAATGTTTAAAATGACAGTGGTCAGATTTGCAAAAAAGGGCTTCGTCCTAGAGGTGAAAATGGGCTCCGTCCTTAAGGGGTTAACACTTTTTTTAAACATTTTTTTTGCAGTGTTATAGGTCCCATAGGGACCTATAACACTGCGCACACTGATCTCCTATGCTGATCACTGGCGTGTATTAACACGCCTGTGATCAGCATTATCGGCGCTTGACTTCTCCTGCCTGGATCTCAGGCACGGAGCAGTCATTCGTCGATCGGACACCGAGGAGGCAGGTAAGGGCCCTCCCGATGTCCGGTCAGCTGTTCGGGACGCCGCGATTTCCCCGCGGCGGTCCCGAACAGCCCGACTGAGCAGCCGGGTCACTTTCAGTTTCACTTTAGAAGCGGCGGTCAGCTTTGACCGCCGCTTCTAAAGGGTTAATACCGCACATCGCCGCGATCGGCAATGTGTGGTATTAGCCGCGGGTCCCGGCCATTGATGAGCGCCGGGACCGACGCGATATGATGCAGGATCGCGGCGCGATCCCGCTTCATATCGCGGGAGTCGGCGCATGACGTAAATATACGTCCTGCGTCGTTAAGGGGTTAAAGGGGTATTCCAGGCAAAAACTTTTTTTTATATATCAACTAGCTCTGGAAAGTTAAACAGATTTGTAAATTATTTCTATTAAAAAATCTTTATCCGTCCAATAGTTATTAGCTTCTGAAGTTGAGTTGCTGTTTTCTGTCTAACTGCTTTCTAATGACTCACTTCCCGGGAGCTGTCCAGCTCCTATGGGGATATTCTCCCATCATGCAAGGGATATTCTCCCATCATGCACAGCTCCTGTGACGTCACATCATCATTGAGCAGTTAGACAGAAAACTTCAGAAACTAATAACTATTGGAAGGATTAAGATTTTTTTATATAAGTAATTTACAAATCTGTTTTACTTTCCGGAGCCAGTTGATATATATAAAAAAAAGTTTTTGCCTGGAATACTCCTTTAATAAATTTGGAGGCTAGCTAGTGACTGGTTCACTCTTCTGTATGTAACCTATTACATATAAATATGGCTGGACCATTATATCAATAAAAGCCCTTTAAACCTTCTGTCTCAACCCCATTCCTCGCACTCTGTAAGCCCTCGCTAGCAGGGCCCTCACTCCTCCTGTTTGAATAGTTAGTGTGTAATTTTGTAATGTCTGATACTTGTCTTTATATGTACCCCAAAATTGTATTATTAATATTATTATCACAAATATGGAAATTCCACTGTGTGAGTGGGACAATGGCATCTTTCATTGAAGATAATGGATGGTAAATTTTGCAGAATTCCAAGTGGACATTCCACTGTGGGACAATGGCCTTATTGACACAGGGATATCATATGAAATATTTTATTTTAAATGCTGAGATTTTCAGAGAGTTTACCATTCACATTATGGGACAACTCAAGTTTAACTGAATTCCTTCAAATTAGAGATCACATATTTTGGGATTGAAGAGTTCTAAAATGTAATGCACTTTTTTGAGCATAGAAAGGGGCTTGCATCCAAACTTAAATGTAGATATTTACAAATTTAGCAAGCTTTTACTAATCCAGTTATTAACCCCTTAAGGACTCAGCCCATTTGGACCTTAAGGACTCAGACAATTTTATATTTTCGTTTTTTCCTCCTCCCAAAAAATCATAACTCTTTTATATTTTCAACCACAGAAAAGTATGAGGGCTTGTTTTTTGTGCGACCAGTTGTCCGTTGTAATGCCATCGCTCACTTTACCATAAAATGTATGGCGCAACCAAAAAAATACTATTTGTGTGGAGAAATTAGAAAGAAAACCGCAATTTTGCAAATTTTGGAAGGTTTTGTTTTCACGCCGTACAATTTATGGTAAAAATTACATGTGTTTTTTATTCTCTGGGTCAATACGATTAAAATGATACCCATGATTATACACTTTTCTATTACTGTTGCGCTTAAAAAACAATCGCAAACTTTTTAACCAAATTAGTACGTTTAAAATCCCCCTATTTTGAAGACCTATAACTTTTTCATTTTTCCGTATAAGCGGTGGTATGAGAGCTCATTTTTTGCACCTTGATCTGTACTTTTTATTAATACCATATTTGCTTATACAAAACTTTTATTACATTTTTTATAAAAAATTTTTTGAATAAAATGTTATAAAAAAGCAGGTATTTTCGACTTTTTTTTTTTACGTTCACGCGGTTCACCATACGGGATCATTTACATTTTATTTTAATAGTACGGATATTTATGCACGTGGCGCTACCAAATATGTATATAAAACATTTTTTTACACTTTTTGGGCGTAAAATAGGGAAAATGGGACAAGCGGAGGCAGGTGAGGGGACCTCCGTCTGTCGTGCAGGATGATCAGATCGCCGCGGCAGCGCTGCGGGTGATCCAATCTTCCTGTTAAGTGATCCCGATGCTGCAGATGCCGTGATCTGTATTGATCACGGCATCTGAGGGGTTAATGGTGGACATCCGCGGGATCGCGGGTGTCCGCCATTACCGGCGGGTCCCTGGCTGCGATCCACAGCCAGGACCTGCCGCGCATGATGTCGGCATTGCTCTGATGCCCGCGGTTATGCTCAGGATGTAAATGTACGTCCTGGTGCGTTAAGTACCACATCACCAGGACGTACATTTATGTCCTGCATTGTTAAAGGGGTTAAAGAGGTACCCCGGTGGAAAACTTTTATTTTTTTTATCAACTGGTGCCAGGAAGTTAAACAGATTTGTAAATTGCTTCTATTAAAAATCTTAATCCTTACAGTACTTATTAGCTGCTGAATACTACAGAGGAAATTCCTTTCTTTTTGGAACACAGATCTCTCTGCTGAATCATGAGCACAGTGCTCTCTGCTGACATCTCTGTCCATTTTAAGAACTGTCCAGAGTAGGAGAAAATGGACAGAGATGTCAGCAGAGAGCACTGTGCTCGTGATGTCAGCAGAGAGCACTGTGTTCCAAAAAGAAAATAATTTCCTCTGTAGTATTCAGCAGCTAATAAGTACTGGAAGGATTAAAATTTTTTAATAGAAGTAATTTACAAATCTGTTTAACTTTCTGGCAACATCTGACCACTGTCATTTTAAGCATTAATAACTCTGGGATGCTTGTACTTATGAATTTAATTGACATATTCTACTTTATGTTAGTGGTAAATTATTGTCGATACTTGCATCATTTCTTGGTGAAAAATTTGAAAATGTCATAAAAAATTTGAAAATTTAGCATTTTTATAACTTTGAAGCTCTCTGCTTGTAAGGAAAATAGACATAACAAATAAATAATATGTTGATTCACATAAACAATATGTCTACTTTGTGTTTGCATCATAAAGTTGACATGTTTTTACTTTTTGAAGACATCAGAGGGCTTCAAAGTATAGCAGCAATTTTCCAATTTTTCAAGTAAATTTCAAAATTTTTCAGGGCCAGTTCAGTTTTGAAGTGAATTTAAGGGTCTTTTTGTTAGAAATACCCAATAATGGACCCCATTATGAAAACTGCACTCCTCAACATATTCAAAATTACAAACAGAAAGTTTTTTAACCCTTTAGGTGTTTCACAGAAATAGCAGCAAAGTGGAGGCAAAAATTTTTAATCTTCATTTTTTACACTCATGTTCTTGTAGACCCATATTTTTTATTTTTACAAGAGGTTAAAGGATAAAATGCCCCCCAAAATATGTAACCCAATTTCTGTTGAGTAAGGAAATATCTCATATGTGGATGTAAAGTGTTCGGCGGGTCCACTAGAGGGCTCAGAAGGGAAGGAGAGACAGTGGGATTTTGGAGGGCAAATTTAGTTGAAATGGTTTTTGGGGGGCATGTTGCATTTAGGAAGCCCCTATGGTGCCAGAACAATGAAAACACCCCACATGATATTCTATTTGGGAAACTACACCCCTCAAGGAATGTAACAAGTGGAACAGTGAGCCTTCACACCCCACAGGTTTTTGACGAATTTTCAATAAAGTTTGACGTGAAAATGAAACATTTAAATTTTTTTACAAAAATGCTGATGTTACCCCAAATTTTTCATTTTCACAAGGGGTAATAGGTGAAGATGTCCCCTATTAAGGAAATACCTTATATATGGCTGTAAAGTGCTCTGCGGGTGCATTAGAGGGCTCAAAAGGGAGGGAGCGACATTGAGCTTTTGGAAAGCAAATTTTGCTGAAATGGTTTTTGGGGGCCAGAACAGCAAAAAACACCCCACATGGCATACTATTCGGGAAACTACACCCCTCAAGGAACGTAACAAGGGGTGCAGTGAGCATTTACACCCCACTGGTGTTTAACAGATCTTTGTAACAGTGGGCTGTGCAAATGAAAAATGACATTCTTAATTTTCACGGACCACTGTTCCAAAAATCTGTCAGTCACCTGTGGGGTGTAAATGCTCACTATACCCCTTGCTACATTCCGTGAGGGGTGTAGTTTCCAAAATGGGGTCACATGTGGGTTTTTATTTTTTTGCGTTTATGTCAGAACCGCTGTAGCCAGCAGCCACCCCTGTGAAAATCACCAATTTAGGCCTCAAATTTACATAGTACGCTGTCACTCCTGAGCCTTGTTGTGCGTCTGCAGAGCAC
This sequence comes from Hyla sarda, assembly GCF_029499605.1. Lineage (NCBI taxonomy): Eukaryota > Metazoa > Chordata > Amphibia > Anura > Hylidae > Hyla > Hyla sarda. The sequence continues at coordinate 166,299,171 of NC_079196.1, read as the reverse complement.
TTTACACCCACATTATAGGGTATTTCTGAACTTGGGAGAAATTGTGTTACAAATTTTGGGGGTCTTTATTTCCTTTTACCTCTTATGAAAATGAAAAGTATGGGGCAACACCAGCATGTTAGAGTAAAAACAATTTTTTTTTTACACTAACATGCTGGTGTAGACCCCAACTTTACCTTTTCATAAGGGGTAAAAGGAGAAAAAGTCCCGCAAAATTTGTAGCACAATTTCTCCCGAGTACAGAAATACCCCATATGTGGCCCTAAACTGTTGCCTTGAAATACGACAGGGCTCTGAAGTGTGAGAGCACCATGCGCATTTGAGGCCTAAATTAGGGATTTTCATAGTGGTGTACCTGGATGCAAGCATTACACTTGCCTCCTCCACCAAAAATACGGTACGTCAGTTTTCCCCAAACAGGGTGCCTCCAGCTGTTGCAAAACTCCCAACATGCCTGGACAGTCAATGACTGTCCGGCAATACTGGGAGTTGTTATATTGCAACAGCTGGAGGGTCCGTTTTGGAAAAACAGACGTACAAGACGTTTTCAATTTTTATTGGGGGGAGGCGGCGACAATGTAAGGGGTAATGTATATGTAGTGTTTAATCTTTATTTAGGTTTAGTGTAGTGTGGTGTTTTTAGGGTACATTCACACGTGCTGGGGTTTATAGTGAGTTTCCCACTGCAGCGGAAAATTTGCTGCATCTCAAACTTGAAGCGGAAAACTTGCTGTAAACCCCGTACCCCATGTACCCTGTACCTTCAAAACTACAACTCCCAGCATGCACTGTCAGACCTTGCATGCTGGGAGTTGCAGTTATTCAACCGCTGGAGGCACACTGTTTGGAATTGGGAAACACTGAGTTAGGTAACAGACTACCGTAGTGTTTCCGCACCACTGTCTGTTTCCTGACTCAGTGTTTCCCAACCCATGTGCCTCTAGCTGTTGAAAAACTACAACTCCCAGCATGCATGGTCTGTCAGTGCATGCTGGGAGTTATAGTTTTGCAACAGCAGGAGGCACACGGGATGGGAAACACTGAGTTAGGAAACAGACAATGTTTCCCAACCAGTGTGCCTCCAGCTGTTGCAATACTACAACTCCCAGCATGCCCAGACAGCCAAAGGGCATGTTGGGAGTTATAGTTATGCAACAGCTGGAGGAGAACAGTTTGGAGACCACTGTGTAGTGGTCTCCAAACTGTAGCCCTCCAGATGTTGCAATACTTCAACTCCAAGCATGCCCAGACCACCCAGGCATGCTGGGAGTTGTAGCTCAGCAACATCTGAAGGGCCAGATGTTGCCGAACTACAACTCCCAGCATGCTTGGACAGTCTTGGCATGCTTTGAATTGACATCTGGAGCGTTACAGTTTGGACACCACTGTATAGTGTCCTTCCAGATGTTGAGATGTTGCAAAACTACAGATGTTGAGATGTTGCAAAACTACAACTCCCAGCATGCTGGGAGTTTTAGTTCTGCAACATCTGAAGGGCCAGATGTTACAGAACTACAACTCCCAGCATGCCTGGACAGTCTGGGCATGGTAAGAGTTGTAGTTTGCAACAACTGGAAGGACAATGGTCCCCAAACTGTGGCCCTCCAGATGTGGCAAAACTAAAGGCTAAAGGCTGTCTGGGCATGATGGGAGTTGTGGTTTTTAAACTCCTAGATACAGCAGTGAAGATCACTTTACAGCAATCTTCACTGCTACATCTGGGAAACCACCGCCGCTGCCTACACTTGCCTGCCGCCGGCCCTGGTTCCCGCACCATGCCGTGATTGAGGTAACGGCCGCCGATCCCCGCCATCTTCCCCGCACATCGCCGCCATCTTCCCCCACTCTGCCACAACATCCAGGGGCAGGCAGAGGGGGGGATCTCAACTGACACCCCCCACCCCTGCCCTGAATGATTTCAGCAGGCATCCCGTTCCGATCCCCGTCCGGCTACCTGCGGGGATAGAAATTCCCTCGGGTATACAGGTACGCCCTTGGTCCTTAAATACCAGGAAGCAAGGGTGTATCCAAATGCCTGTGGTCCCAAACAGGTTAAAGAAATGTTTATAGTTGTATCACATATTATTCCTGAGATAATAGGAGGAATGGGGAAGAAAAGTTTATCAGGGTTTTATCAGAATGTAATGCTTGCAATGGCCCAAACATTGCAATTCAAGAGAACAAAGAAGTAAAAGGAAAAACATGAAATAATTGGAAATGAGGAACGTATTAAATGGGTTTTTAATATTTTGTTCTTGTTACATTATGTGCTCCTGCCACACAAGCTGGCTGTGAGCACATGGTCCCGTTACCTGCTGCTGCTGGCGGGGCTGGGATTTGCATTGCGGGACGCGTCCAGTCCATCACTCACCAGGTGCTTCTCCTGCTCCGGCGCGTGTCCCGTCCCCTAGGGAGCGCGTGCTGGAGCTTTAAGATTTAAAAGGGTCAGTGCGCCCATTAGTGTAGTACACCTGTGGCTCATTGATAAATTCCTCCCACACATCCTTACCGGATCTTTGTTGCCTTGTGCCTGAGAGAAAGCATAAATGAGGGTTGCCTTGCCGTGTATCTGTTTCTTTGCTCTGTGACCTGATATTGCTCCTCTGCCATCTGCCTACTGACCTCCTGCTATGTCCTGACTACGCTACTGTGCCGCCTGCCCTGACCTTCTTCAATCCTGACTACGAGCTGCCTTATCCCTCCTGTGCCTCGCATCTCCTCAACCGCCTGTATGGTCGAGCCATCCCAGGGGTAGCAACCTGGGTGTCGCCTGCAGCAGCAAGTCCAACCCGCTTTGCGGCTGGCTCTGGTGAAAACCAGCGGCACCTTAGACTCCGCTCCCTGGTACGGTCCGAATCATCTGCCACACAGGTCCAGCGAATTCACATCCACCGGTGTTCCTGTCTTCTGAAATGTGAGTATTACAGTAAGATCTGGCCATGGATCCCGTTACCCTTGCCTGAAGTCACAGATCTTCCCTCCGTTGTGGTACGTCAGTCTCAGCAATTGGCGTGACTTGAACCTATGTCAAGGGAATTCTTCCGTTGGTTACTACACGGTTCAATTCCGCACTCTAGTCTCAGAACTAGCATGGAATGATGAGGCCTTGTGTGCCACATTCAAAAAAGGACTGTCTAGCAGGGTTAAAGATGCCCTGGCTGCACGTGATCCTCCATAATTTCTGACTGAACTTATCCACCTAGCCACACGTATTGATGTGCGTTTTGCTGAGAGGCAGGAAAAACTGCGCTTAGAGAGGGAACCTGCTCGAACACGGAGATATCCTCTCCTGGCACCTGCATTTCAATGTCCACCAATTTCCTGTGCCTCTTGCCAAAGACCCTATGCAAGTGTATCGTTCCCATCTTTTGTAACAGGAGATATCACAACGACGCAGTGAGAATCTGTGTTTGTATTATGCTAGCCCAAAACACTTCTTCAAAGACTGTTCACAGTATCCGGAAAAACGCTTGCACCTAGAGCACGTAGGAGAGGCGTCCCTAGGTGTAAATACCACCTCTCCTCGCTTGACCATTTCTGTACAAGTCTTCGCTTCTGCCAAGTCTTCCTTCAGCGCAACTGCATTTTTGGATTCTGGATCTGCAGGTGACTTTATTGATGCTTCTTTTGTCCACAAATATCATCTTCCTGTTACTCTGCTTGCCGAGCATTTGTTCATCTCCTCTGTTAATGGACAAAATTTGGACTGTAAGGTGCTGTTCCGTACTGAGCCTCTTATCATGCAAGTGGGTGTTGTTACGCCGAGCGCTCCGGGTTCCCGCTCCTCCCCGGAGCGCTCGCTACACTCTCGCTCCCGCAGCGCCCCGGTCAGATCCACTGACCGGGGGCGCTGCGATACCGCCTCCAGCCGGGATGCGATTCGCGATGCGGGTGGCGCCCGCTCGCGATGCGCACCCCGGCTCCCGTACCTGACTCGCTCTCCGTCGGTCCTGTCCCGGCGCGCGCGGCCCCGCTCCCTAGGGCGCGCGCGCGCCGGGTCTCTGCGATTTAAAGGGCCACTGCGCCGCTGATTGGCGCAGTGGTTCTAATCAGTGTGTTCACCTGTGCACTCCCTATGTATACCTCACTTCCCCTGCACTCCCTCGCCGGATCTTGTTGCCATTGTGCCAGTGAAAGCGTTCCCTTGTTTGTTCCTAGCCTGTGTTCCAGACCTCCTGCCGTTGCCCCTGACTACGATCCTTGCTGCCTGCCCCGACCTTCTGCTACGTCCGACCTTGCTTCTGTCTACTCCCTTGTACCGCGCCTATCTTCAGCAGTCAGAGAGGTTGAGCCGTTGCTAGTGGATACGACCTGGTCACTACCGCCGCAGCAAGACCATCCCGCTTTGCGGCGGGCTCTGGTGAATACCAGTAGTGACTTAGAACCGGTCCACTAGCACGGTCCACGCCAATCCCTCTCTGGCACAGAGGATCCACCTCCTGCCAGCCGGCATCGTGACAGTAGATCCGGCCATGGATCCCGCTGAAGTTCCTCTGCCAGTTGTCGCCGACCTCACCACGGTGGTCGCCCAGCAGTCACAACAGATAGCGCAACAAGGCCACCAGCTGTCTCAACTGACCGTGATGCTACAGCAGCTACTACCACAGCTTCAGCAATCATCTCCTCCGCCAGCTCCTGCACCTCCTCCGCAGCGAGTGGCCGCCTCAGGCCTACGACTATCCTTGCCGGATAAATTTGATGGGGACTCTAAGTTTTGCCGTGGCTTTCTTTCACAATGTTCCCTGCACTTGGAGATGATGTCGGACCAGTTTCCTACTGAAAGGTCTAAGGTGGCTTTCGTAGTCAGCCTTCTGTCTGGAAAAGCTCTGTCATGGGCCACACCGCTCTGGGACCGCAATGACCCCGTCACTGCCTCTGTACACTCCTTCTTCTCGGAAATTCGAAGTGTCTTTGAGGAACCTGCCCGAGCCTCGTCTGCTGAGACTGCCCTGCTGAACCTGGTCCAGGGTAAATCTTCCGTTGGCGAGTACGCCGTGCAATTCCGTACTCTTGCTTCAGAACTTTCCTGGAATAATGAGGCCCTCTGCGCGACCTTTAAAAAAGGCCTATCCAGCAACATTAAAGATGTTCTGGCCGCACGAGAAATTCCTGCTAACCTACATGAACTCATTCATCTAGCCACTCGCATTGACATGCGTTTTTCCGAAAGGCGTCAGGAGCTCCGCCAGGATATGGACTTTGTTCGCACGAGGCGTTTTTTCTCCCCGGCTCCTCTCTCCTCTGGTCCTCTGCAATCCGTTCCTGTGCCTTCCGCCGTGGAGGCTATGCAAGTTGACCGGTCTCGCCTGACACCTCAAGAGAGGACACGACGCCGCATGGAGAATCTCTGCCTGTACTGTGCCGGTACCGAACACTTCCTGAAGGATTGTCCTATCCGTCCTCCCCGCCTGGAAAGACGTACGCTGACTCCGCACAAAGGTGAAACAGTCCTTGATGTCAACTCTGCTTCTCCACGTCTTACTGTGCCTGTGCGGATATCTGCCTCTACCTTCTCCTTCTCCACTAAGGCCTTCTTGGACTCCGGATCTGCAGGAAACTTTATTTTGGCCTCTCTCATCAACAGGTTCAACATCCCAGTGACCAGTCTCGCCAGACCTCTCTACATCAATTGCGTTAACAATGAAAGATTGGACTGTGCCGTGCGTTACCGCACGGAACCCCTCCTAATGTGCATCGGACCTCACCACGAAAAAATTGAGTTTTTGGTCCTCTCCAATTGCACTTCCGAAATTCTCCTTGGACTACCCTGGCTTCAACACCATTCCCCAACCCTGGATTGGTCCACAGGGGAGATCAAGAGTTGGGGTCCCTCTTGTTTCAAGGACTGCCTTAAACCGGTTACCAGTACTCCTTGCCGTGACCCTGTGGTTCCCCCTGTAACCGGTCTCCCTAAGGCCTATATGGACTTTGCGGATGTTTTTTGCAAATAACAAGCTGAGACTCTACCTCCTCACAGGCCTTATGACTGTCCTATTGACCTCCTCCCGGGCACTACTCCACCCCGGGGCAGAATTTATCCTCTCTCTGCCCCAGAGACTCTTGCTATGTCTGAGTACATCCAGGAAAATTTAAAAAAGGGCTTTATCCGCAAATCCTCCTCTCCTGCCGGAGCCGGATTTTTCTTTGTGTCCAAAAAAGATGGCTCCCTACGTCCTTGCATTGACTACCGCGGTCTTAATAAAATCACGGTAAAGAACCGCTACCCTCTACCTCTCATCTCTGAACTCTTTGATCGCCTCCAAGGTGCCCACATCTTTACCAAACTGGACTTAAGAGGTGCTTATAATCTCATCCGCATCAGAGAGGGGGATGAATGGAAAACGGCATTTAACACTAGAGATGGACACTTTGAGTATCTGGTCATGCCCTTTGGCCTGTGCAACGCCCCTGCCGTCTTCCAAGACTTTGTTAATGAAATTTTTCGTGATCTCTTATATTCCTGTGTTGTTGTGTATCTGGACGATATCCAGATTTTTTCTGCCAACCTAGAAGAACACCGCCAGCATGTCCGCATGGTTCTTCAGAGACTTCGTGACAATCAACTTTATGCCAAAATGGAGAAATGTCTGTTTGAATGTCAATCTCTTCCTTTCCTAGGATACTTGGTCTCTGGCCAGGGACTACTAATGGATCCAGACAAACTCTCTGCCGTCTTAGATTGGCCACGCCCCTCCGGACTCCGTGCTATCCAACGTTTTTTGGGGTTCGCCAATTATTACAGACAATTTATTCCACATTTTTCCACCATTGTGGCTCCTATCGTGGCTTTAACCAAAAAGAATGCCAATCCTAAGTCATGGCCTCCTCAAGCGGAAGACGCCTTTAAACAGCTCAAGTCTGCCTTTTCTTCAGCTCCCGTGCTCTCCAGACCTGACCCATCTAAACCCTTCCTATTGGAGGTTGATGCCTCCTCAGTAGGAGCTGGAGCGGTCCTTCTACAAAAAAATTCTTCCGGGCATGCTGTTACTTGTGGTTTTTTTTTCTAAGACCTTCTCTCCGGCGGAGAGGAACTACTCCATCGGGGATCGAGAGCTACTAGCCATTAAATTAGCACTTGAGGAATGGAGGCATCTGCTGGAGGGATCAAGATTTCCAGTTATTATTTACACCGATCACAAGAACCTCTCCTATCTCCAGTCTGCCCAACGGCTGAATCCTCGCCAGGCCAGGTGGTCTCTGTTCTTTGCCCGATTTAATTTTGAAATTCACTTTCGGCCTGCCGATAAGAACATTAGGGCCGATGCTCTCTCTCGTTCCTCGGATGCCTCGGAAGTAGAGCTCTCTCCGCAACACATCATTCCTCCTGACTGCCTGATCTCCACTTCTCCAGCCTCCATCAGGCAAACTCCTCCAGGGAAGACCTTCGTCTCTCCACGCCAACGCCTCGGAATCCTCAAATGGGGTCACTCCTCCCATCTCGCAGGTCATGCGGGCATCAAGAAATCCGTGCAACTCATCTCTCGTTTCTATTGGTGGCCGACTCTGGAGACGGATGTTGTGGATTTTGTGCAAGCCTGCACTGTCTGTGCCCGGGATAAGACTCCTCGCCAGAAGCCCGCTGGTCTTCTTCATCCTCTGCCTGTTCCCGAACAGCCTTGGTCTCTGATTGGTATGGACTTTATTACAGACTTACCCTCATCCCGTGGCAACACTGTTGTTTGGGTGGTCGTTGATCGATTCTCCAAGATGGCACATTTCATCCCTCTTCCTGGTCTTCCTTCTGCACCTCAGTTGGCAAAACAATTTTTTGTACACATTTTTCGTCTTCACGGGTTGCCCACGCAGATCGTCTCGGATAGAGGCGTCCAATTCGTGTCTAAATTCTGGAGGGCTCTCTGTAAACAACTCAAGATTAAATTAAACTTTTCTTCTGCTTATCATCCTCAATCCAATGGGCAAGTAGAAAGAATTAACCAGGTCCTGGGTGATTATTTACGGCATTTTGTTTCCTCCCGCCAGGATGACTGGGCAGATCTTCTACCATGGGCCGAATTCTCGTATAACTTCAGAGTTTCTGAATCTTCTTCCAAATCCCCATTTTTCGTGGTGTACGGCCGTCACCCTCTTCCCCCCCTCCCTACTCCCTTGCCCTCTGGTGTACCCGCTGTGGATGAAATATCTCGTGATCTTTCCACCATATGGAAAGAGACCCAAAATTCTCTCTTACAGGCTTCATCACGCATGAAGAAGTTTGCTGATAAGAAAAGAAGAGCTCCCCCCATTTTTTCTCCCGGAGACAAGGTATGGCTCTCCGCTAAATATGTCCGCTTCCGTGTTCCCAGCTACAAATTGGGACCACGCTATCTTGGTCCTTTCAAAATTTTGTGCCAGATTAATCCTGTCTCTTATAAACTTCTTCTCCCTCCTTCTCTTCGTATTCCTAATGCCTTTCACGTTTCTCTTCTTAAATAACTCATCATCAACCGTTTCTCTCCTAAACTTATCTCTCCCACTCCTGTCTCCGGTTCTTCAGACATCTTTCCTGTAAAGGAGATACTGGCCTCCAAAAAGGTCAGAGGAAAAACCTTCTTTTTGGTTGACTGGGAGGGCTGTGGTCCTGAAGAGAGATCCTGGGAACCTGAGGACAATATCCTAGATAAAAATCTGGTCCTCAGGTTCTCAGGCTCCAAGAAGAGGGGGAGACCCAAGGGGGGGGGTACTGTTACGCCGAGCGCTCCGGGTTCCCGCTCCTCCCCGGAGCGCTCGCTACACTCTCGCTCCCGCAGCGCCCCGGTCAGATCCACTGACCGGGGGCGCTGCGATACCGCCTCCAGCTGGGATGCGATTCGCGATGCGGGTGGCGCCCGCTCGCGATGCGCACCCCGGCTCCCGTACCTGACTCGCTCTCCGTCGGTCCTGTCCCGGCGCGCGCGGCCCCGCTCCCTAGGGCGCACGCGCGCCGGGTCTCTGCGATTTAAAGGGCCACTGCGCCGCTGATTGGCGCAGTGGTTCTAATCAGTGTGTTCACCTGTGCACTCCCTATGTATACCTCACTTCCCCTGCACTCCCTCGCCGGATCTTGTTGCCATTGTGCCAGTGAAAGCGTTCCCTTGTTTGTTCCTAGCCTGTGTTCCAGACCTCCTGCCGTTGCCCCTGACTACGATCCTTGCTGCCTGCCCCGACCTTCTGCTACGTCCGACCTTGCTTCTGTCTACTCCCTTGTACCGCGCCTATCTTCAGCAGTCAGAGAGGTTGAGCCGTTGCTAGTGGATACGACCTGGTCACTACCGCCGCAGCAAGACCATCCCGCTTTGCGGCGGGCTCTGGTGAATACCAGTAGTGACTTAGAACCGGTCCTTTAGCACGGTCCACGCCAATCCCTCTCTGGCACAGAGGATCCACCTCCTGCCAGCCGGCATCGTGACAGGTGTATTGCATAAAGAAAAGATTGAATTCTATGTACTGCCACACTGTACTTCTGAGCTGCTTCTTGGCCTTCCTTGGCTCCGACATCACTCTCCGCAACTAGATTGGAGAATTGGGGAAATTATTCGCTGGGGACAGTTCTGAAAAAATCGTTGTCTCAGTCCAGTCCAGCCTAAAGATGCTTCTCGTCGTCCTCCTTTGCCTGGTCTGCCTCCACCTTACTAAGATTTCTCTGACGTATTCTGCAAGAAACAGGATGAGTATCTGCCTCCATATCCTCCTTACGACTGCCCTATAGATCTTCTGCCTGGTACCACTCCTGGTATCCTCTATCGGTTCCTGAGACCAAAGTCATGGCTGAGTATATCCAGGAGAATCTCCAAAAGGTATTTATCCATAAGTCCTCTTCTCCTGCTGGAGCTGGTTTTTTCTTTGTAGGGATGAAGGATGGCTCACTCCGTCCATGCATTGACTACACTACCTCTTATCTCAGAACTTTTTGACCGTCTACGTGGTGCCAAGGTCTTCTCCAAGTTGGACTTAAGTGGAGAGCATAACCTCATTCATAACCGCAAGGGAGATGAATGGAAAACAGCCTTCAATACTCGTGATGGACATTTTGAGTATCTCGTAATGCCTTTTGGTCTGTGCAATGCTCCAGCCATTTTTCAAGAGTTTGTCAATGATATATTCCTTGATCTTCTCTACACCTGTGTTGTCGTATACCTAGATGACATCCTGATCTTCTCTTCCAACTTAGAGAAGCATCGTACTCATGTTCGTCTGGTTCTTTAGTGACTACAGAAGAATCATCTCTACGTCAAACTGGAGAAATGTCTGTTCGAGAAGTCTAGTCCTCCGTTTCTAGGCTACTTTGTCTCTCATCGGGGCCTGCCGATGGATCCAGATAAATTGTCTGCAGTGTTGGATTGGCCTCGTCCTTTGGGCCTATGTGCTATTCACCACTTTCTGGGATTCGCTTACTATTAATTTCACATTTTTTGTCCTTGGTTGCTCCAATTGTGGCTCTCACTAAAAAGGCTTCTAATCCTAAATCTTGGCCTCAAGAGGCCTTCTCCCATTTAAAGTTTGTGTTTGCCTCTGCTCCCGTGCTTACAAGACCTGATCCAGAGAGGCCTTTTGCTTTGGAGGTTGATGCCTCGTCTATTGGAGCTGGTGCCGTTCTTACTCAGAAAAACGCCAAGGGCAAGACTGTAACTTGTGGGTTTTTCTCTAAGACCTTCACTCCTGCTGAGAGGAATTACTGCATTGGAGATTGTGAACTCCTCGCTATCAAGCTAGCTTTGGAGGAATGGCAAAAATGGCAAAATTCAGCAAGATCCTCAGGGAAAATCCTTTGAGCCCACCAGATTGAGACGCAAGGTAGTGAAATGGGATCATTCTTCCTTGACAGCAGGACATCCTGGAATACACAAGACTCTAATCTCCCGGTACTACTGGTGGCTCCATCTTGAATGTGATGTTTTTGATTTTGTTTGTTCCTGTGAAACTTGTGCCTGTGACAAAACCCCTCGACAGAGACCTGACGGACTTTTACAGACTTTACCAATTCCTGAGACTCCCTGGTCCCATATTGCCATGAATGTAATCACAGATTGGCCACCATCTCATAATAACACTGTCATTTGAGTCATTGTAGATCAGTTTTCCAAGATGGCTTGTTTCATTCCTCTACCAGATCTTCCTTCTGCTCCACAGCTGGAAAAGTACTTCTTGCTGCATGTCTTTCGTTTACATGAACTTCCTCAGCATATCATTTCGGACCGTGGTCTGCAGTTTGTCTCTAAGTTCTGGCGAGCCCTTTGTAACAGTCTGGACATCAAGCTGGACTTCTCATCGGCCTACCACCCTAATTCCAGATTCCTTCCACGTCTCTCTCCTCAAGCCTCTTGTCATAAACCGGTTTTCTCAAAAGAATCTTGTCCCCACACCTGTTCTCCATCTCTTCTGACATCTACAAAGTTAAACAGATTCTTGCCACAAAAACCGTGAGAAGTAAAAAAAAAATTCTGGTCGACTGGGAGGGTTACGGTCCTGATAAGAAATCTTGGGAGTCTGAGGAGAATATCCTGGACCATGACCTTCTCAGGAGTTTTCTGAGTCTTAAAAGGAGGGGGAGACCAAAATGGGGGTATTGTTACGTCATGCACTCCGGCCCCACACGCTGGTTGTGAGCGCATGGTCCCGTTACCTGCTGCTGCCTGCGGGTCTGGGATTCACATCAAGGGAAGCGCCCACATGCGAATCCCAGTCTGTCACTCACCAGGTGCTTCTCCTGCCCCCACTTCTCTGCTCCGGCGCGCGTGTCCTTATCCCCTAGCGTGCATGTGCCAGAGCTTTATGATTTTTAGGGCCCATTAGTGTAATACACCTGTGGCTCATTGATAAATTCCTCCTCCTCCCACACATGAAAGCAACATTTTTAATTGGCAATAATTCCCATCGTAACCACTGGGGACCAAACATAGATACTCTTTTTCATAGCTAGTCATCTCAACAAGTACATTTTAGGAAATATTTGGCCATGAGAGGAGCATTTGAGGTTTTTGAGTCATGAAGAGGTTATTTTCAAAAGTATGTGTATCATCAGGATTTAAACTTAAAGACTCCCAGGTCCCAGGCTTTAGCTCTTCTCACTGAACTACTAAGACTAAATTAGTTATGTTTTTAATCTATTGTCTAGGTCCTCTTAAGGTTCCTTGACTTGTATGCCTGACCAGCCTTTCCTTTTATATTTTACATGTCAGCCTGGCCTTAGCACTACCTCTTTGCCAGATGATTATGCTTCATGCCCTTCCATCCACTGAGAGTAACTGCTGCAATTACCTCTGCCTATGTATTGACTATAGTTGCCTTATTTTTTTTACAAACATTATTGTACAATCTGTGCACTGGAGTGGTTTCTGACCACTCTTTAGCTTACCTACAGTATTTACTGACCTGTTCTGGTTAATAACTAGAACATTTACAGCAACTGAACCCAGATCCAGACCCTAGACACCGACAGAATAATAGGATTAACTACCTTAATAAAATTCAAAAGACCATTACCTTTGTTTCTCTGTCTGAGAAGGTGAATGTTGAAATGTAATCGCTTCTATGTTTGCCCAAGATGAACCGTAAGGTATACTTATACTCTTCTTATTTTGTAATTCCCATGCAGGTTGTTGTATAAAATCATAAATTGTAAGGTTATGCCATATTAGATTCTACAGCTGAAGGAAATTTCAGGACAACTGTAGCCCGAGTAGAAGTAGAACTAAAGATAAACCATCCATCCTACTGATATGGAAACTGTGGATGGTTTATCTTTTTTTTTTTTTTTCCATCCTTCTTACTTATGGGACAATTGAACTTGAAATCTGCATTGAATCTTGTTTTTTAAGACATTGATCATTTTTATTTATTTTTAAGTTATATAAGATATTTCCCGCTTTGAAGTCCACAAATATTTTATGAAATGGAAGTAATTCTCAAGGAAGTAATTCTCCTTTTGGAGTACTGTAAGGACAGTTGCCATACAAATCTTTCTGTTTCTCAATTTCCCATTAGTCATCAGGGCTATGATAAGTTACTACCACCATACTGGCAATTTAATGATGTATTTAACAAGAAAAAATGCTGATCATCTGCCTCTTCATCACCCTGATCATTGTCCCATTGGACTGGTACCAGGTGCAGCTAGACCCTTGGGGCAAATTTATTCCCTCTTTAAACCAAAATTAAAGGTACTTAGAGAATGCTTACATGAGAATTTAAAAGTTTCATTTGATATTTTACATACCTAGCAACGACAGCTAGTTCATTGTGAAAAGAAGGATTCAACTCTGCACCATGCATTGACTAGAGAAATAGGATAGCAGTTAAATTACTATCCCTCCCTCCTGTAATATATGCAAACTGACAAAGTGCCATAGTGCTGAAAAATGTGCATAACATTGGTTTATATCAATACAACATGAACATTTAGTCAAGTGTTCATATACTTAGGATAAGGGTGATAAGCTACTGCCAGAATACTGAAGTGGTGCTGAGAACAAAACAGTTGGATCAAACAGGACCAAATGTAGACATTATTTTTATTAGGTAGTCATATCAACAAACACATTTTAGGAGATATTGAGCTATGAGTAATGGCATGGAGAGAGACATTTGTACATATCGAAAGGTCACTTTTGTATTGGTAATAAATTATTTTACAGAATATGTGTATTATCGGGATTCAAACCCATAAACTCCCAGGTCTCAGTAAGTAGCTGTTATGATTCGGCAAGCTGGAGGTGGATCCTCTGTGTCAGAGAGGGATTGGCGTGGACCGTACCGGTGGACCGGTTCTAAGTTGCTACTGGTATTCACCAGAGCCCGCCGCAAAGCGGGATGGTCTTGCTGCGGCGGTAGCAACCAGGTCGTATCCACCGGTAACGGCTCAACCTCTCTGACTGCTGAGATAGGCGCGGTACAAAAGGACAAGGCAAGAGCAAGGTCGGACGTAGCAGAAGGTCAGGGCAGGCAGCAAGGCTCGTAGTCAGGGGCAACAGCAGAAGATCTGGAACACAGGCTTTGGACAACACTAAACGCTTTCTCTGGCACAGTGCAACAAGATCCGGCGAGGAAGGGAAGGGGAAGTGAGGTTATATGGACAGGGAGCAGGTGGAAGCTAATTAGACTGATTGGGCCAGGCACCAATCATTGGTGCACTGGCCCTTTAAATCTTAGAGAGCTGGCGCGCGCGCGCCCTAGAGAGCAGAGCCGCGCACGCCAGAACGTGACAGCCGGGGAGCGGGACGGGTAAGTGGCTTGGGATGCGATTCGCGAGCGGGCGGGTCCCGCTATGTGAATCGCATCCCTGTCGTCAGTGTCAGTGCAGCGCTCCCGGTCAGCGGGTCTGACCGGGGCGCTGCAGAGAGGGGAACGCCGCCAGCGCTCCGCGGAGGAGCAGGGACCCGGAGCGCTCGGCGTAACAGTAGCTCTTCTCGCTGAACTAGTATGGCTAGATGACTTCTTTGTTGAATCTATTGTCTAGATCCTCAATAGAGGATAAGATGTCTAGCCGCGGGGGTCCTGCCACTGGGGACCCCCATAATCCCCGTGCTGCACGTTTAGAGCGCCAGGTTCAGTGTCGGAGGCTCGTGATGTCACAGCCTTGAGCGCTCATGACTTCACGGCGGGACCCCCACGATCAGACATCTTATTGCCTATCCTTTGGATAGGGAATGAGATGTCTAGGTGCAGAATACCCCTTTAAGGTTCCTTGACCTGTATACCTGATCAGCCTTTCCATTTGAATGTGTATAAGCCTGGCTTAGCACTCCCTCTTTGTAGAATGAATATAAGTCAGGAGAAAGTTGGGAGGATATTATACACATTATATACTTGGCTGCTCCCACCAAAAATGAGCTGGTCTGGTGGAAATATGTCCATGGTGGCTTCTGGGCTGCATGCAAAATCTAAACTGGATTACACTAACCTATACCACATACGCAGCCTATATTTTTATGTATCAGTAAACCAAGTATATAAACAATGTAACAAATGTATACAAACACCATTACAAAGGTTATCTGATACCAAGTATTCACACATATAGTGAAAAACAGCCCTCCAAATACATAGATGTGCGTTTACGTAAATAGAGACAGAGATGTACACTGAATGGCCAATTTTTTAGAGACTTTCAGTATGTCCTTTCATGACCGGAGCTTTTGTGTACATAAATTAGACACCAAAGTGCAGCAAAAAATCATATGAGCAAGTTTTCTGTGGGTCACTTTCAGTATCTTCAAATTTGTATTTTAAATGTCCAAATCTTTTAAGGTTTTCTCATGCAACAGTGTTATAGAAAGAATTATGTAATTACGGAAAAATATCCGGCAAAAGGGCAATCTTGCCAAAACATTAACCTAATATATTTAACATAACATAGAAATTTGTATCTCCTTTTTATAGAAATCCTGACTTAAAGGGGTACTCCGGTGGGAAACTTTTTTTTAAATCAACTGGTGCCAGAAAGTTAAACAGATTTGTAAATTACTTCTATTAAAAAATCTTAATCCTTCCTGGACTTATTAGCTGCTTAATACTACAGAGGAAATTCTTTTCTTTTTGGAACACAGTGCTCTCTGCTGACATCACGAGCACAGTGCTCTCTGCTGACATCTCTGTCCATTTTAGAAACTGTCCAGTGCAGCATATGTTTGCTATGGGGATTTTCTCCTACTCTGAACAGTTCTTAAAATGGACAGAGATGTCAGCAGAGAGCACTGTGCTCGTGATTCAGCAGAGAGCTCTGTGTTCCAAAAAGAAAAGAATTTCCTCTTTAGTGTTCAGCAGCTAATACTGGAAGGATTAAGATTTTTTCATAGAAGTAATTTACAAATCTGTTTAATTTTCTGGCACCAGTTGATTTAAAAAAAAAAGTTTTCCACCGGAGTACCCCTTTAAAAAAAAGTCCACTAGAGGTCCCTATACCATCCAGATCATGGTCCTGTCTGGCTGTGGCACCATTTTTGTTTCAGCTGAAGCATTGGGTGGGACAAAATCCAGGAATTGAGGACAGAACTAGTCTTCCTCTGTCCTACTCATGTCCTGTCCATCAGACTGCAGCATGAAAAAAGAGAGGAGGTGGTTACAGAGCAGCCTACAGTGGCTGGATGAAGACACACAGCACAGTAGATCCAGGCAGGAAGGGAATGCATGGTGAGTGAGGGCGGGTTCAGTGCTTACCACTGACATGAGCAGTGGATGTCATAATAAGTGAACAGCAGTATATAAGGATTTGTGGGCAACACATAGAAGCTAGACACATAAAAAAGGCATGCAAAGCATCTGCATGACTTAGTAAATTACATATGTATATATATATATATATATATATATATATATATATATATATATATATAAAAGCATTTTTTCTGTAATATTAACAGGTGCACTTTAACCCCTTAATGACCAAGGATGTAAATGTACATCCTGGTGCGGTGGTACATCCTGTACATGACCAAGAGCATCGAAGCGATGCACGGGTCATGTGCGGCAAGTCCCGGCTGCTGATAGCTAATACAGATGGCTGACGGAGGTCCCCTCACCTGTCTTTGCCACCTTCCTTGCTTCTTCTGCTCTGGTCTGAGATCGAGTCAGAGTCTGGTCCGAGATCGAAGTAAAAAAAAGTAAATAAATAAAAAAGTAATATATAAATGTGAAAAATCCCCTCCCCCCAATAAAAATGTAAAATGTCCCTTTTTCCCACTTTTACCCCCCAAAAAGTATTTTAAAAAATTATAAACATATTTGGTATCGCTACGTCCAAACTATTAAAATATAATGTTAATGATCCTGTATGGTGAATGGTGTGAACGTTAAAAAAAGAAAGTCGTCAAAAATTGCAGCTTTTTTGTCACATTTTATTTGAAAAAAATTAATAAAAAAATTTGTAAACGTTTTATATACATAAATGTGATATCAATAAAAAAGTACAGATCATGGCGAAAAAAATTAGCCCTCATACCGCTGCTTATATGGAAAAAGGAAAAAGTTATAGGTCGTCAAAATATCAAAATGGAGGGATTTTAAACGTACTAATTTGGTTAAAAAGATTGCGATTTTTTTGTAAGCGAAACAATAATAAAAAAGTAAGTAATCAGGGGTACGATTTTATTTGTGTCGACCCACAGAATAAAGAACACGTCATTTTTACTGTATATTGTACAGCGTGAAAACGAAACCTTCCAAAATTTGCAAAGTTGCATTTTTTTCAACTTTGAAACTCTCTGCTTATAAGGAAAATGAATATTCAAAATAAATGATATATTCATTCACATATACAATCTGTCTACTTTATATTTTCATAAAGTTGATATGTTTTTACTTTTGGAAGACAACAGAGGGCTTCAAAGTTCAGCAGCAATTTTCCAATTTTTCACAAAATTTTCAAAATCTAAATTTTTCAGGGACCAGTTCAGTTTTGAAGTGGATTTGAAGGGCCTTCATATTAGAAATACCCCGTAAATGACCCCATTATAAAAACTACACCCCTCAAAGTATTCAAAAGGTTTGTTTACCCTTTAGGTGTTTCACAGGAATAGCAGCAAATTGAAGGAGAAAATTCTAAATCTTCATTTTTTACACTGGCATGTTCTTGTAGACCTAATGTTTGAATTTTTGCAAGGAGTAAAAGGAGAGAAATCTTCCTAAAATGTGTAACCCAATTTCTCTCGAGTAAGGAAATACCTCATATGTGTATGTCAAGTGTTCGGCGGGTGCACTAGAGGGCTCAAAAGGGAAGGAGCGACAGTGGGATTTTGGAGAGTGAGTTTTTCTGAAATGGTTTATGGGGGGCATGTCACATTTAAGACTCCCCTATGGTGCTAGAACAGCAAAAAAAACACATGGCATACTTTTTTGGAAACTACACCCCTCAAGGAACGTAACAAGGGGTACAGTGAGCCTTAACACCCCACAGGTGTTTGACGACTTTTCGTTAAAGTTGGATGTGTAAATGATTTTTTTTTTTTCACTAAAATGCTAGTTTCCCCCCAAATGTTAAATTTTTACAAGGGGTAATAGGAGAAAATGCCCCCCAAAATTTGTAACCCCATCTCTTCTGAGTATGGAAATACCCCATGTGTGGATGTCAAGTGCTCTGCTGGCGCACTACAATGCTTAGAAGAGAAGGAGTCACATTTGGCTTTTGGAAAGCAAATTTTGCTGAAATGGTTTTTGGGGTTGCATGTCGCATTTAGGAAGCCCCTATGCTGCCAGAACAGCAAAAAACACCCCAAATGGCATACTATTTTGGAAACTACACTCCTCAAGGAACATAACAAGGGATACAGTGAGCCTTAACACCTCACAGGTGTATGATGACTTTTTTTTAAAGTTGGATGTGTAAATGAAAAAAATAATTTTCACTAAAATGCAGGTTTTTCCCCAAATTTTACATTTTTGCAAGGGGTAATAGAAGAAATGGGGTTACAAATTTTGGGGGTCTTTTTCTCCTGAGTATGGAAATACCCCATGTGTGGATGTCAAGTGCTCTGCTGGCGCACTTCAATGCTCAGAAGAGGAGGAGCGCCATTGAGGTTTTGGAAAGAAAATTTGTTTGGAATGGAAGTCAGGGGCCATGTGCGTTTACAAAGTCCCCCGTGCTGCCAGAACAGTGGACCCCCCCAAATGTGACCCCATTTTGGAAACTACACCCCTCACAGAATTTAATAAGGGGTGCAGTGAGTATTTACACCTCACTGGCATTTGACAGATCTTTGGAACAGGCGGCTGTGCCAATGAAAAATTTAATTTTTCATTTTCACGGACCACTATTCCAAAAATCTGTCAGACACCTGTGGTGCGTAAATGCTCACTGCACCCCTTGTGGGGGGGGGGGGGGGTCCATTGTTCTGGCACTATGGGGGCTTTGTAAACACATGTGGCCTTCAATTCTGGACAAAATTTCTCTTCAAAAGCCCAATGGCGCTCCTTCTCTTCTGAGCATGGCAGTTCGCCCGCAGAGCACTTTACATCCACATATGGGGTTGTGAAAATGAAAAATTTAGGGTAACACCAGCATTTTAGTGACTTTTTTTTTTTTTTTTTTCATTTTTCCATCCAACTTTGAAGAATTTTCATTAAACACCTGTGGGGTGTTAAGGCTCACTATACCCCTTGTTACGTTCCGTGAGGGGTGTAGTTTCCAAAATGGGGTCACAGGTGGGTATTTATTTTTTTTCGTTTATGTCAGATCCACTGTAAAATCAGCCACCCCTGTGCAAATCACCAATTTAGGCCTCAAATGTACACACAAACATCACTCCGGAGACTTGTTACGCCCACAAATGAGGTATTTCCGTACTCAGAAGAAATTGTGTTACAAATTTTGGTGGTCTTTTTTCCTTTTAACGCTTGTGAACATAAAACGTATGGGGCAACACCAGCATGTTAGTGTAAAATGCTTTATTTTTTTACAGTAACAGGCTGGTGTAGCCCCCAACATTTCCTTTTCATAAGGTGACCTATCCCAGAACACCAAACACAGTACTAATATATTGAGTCAAACAAATCTTTATTTAGTTACACAAATTTTTAAACATAATTAAAAAAGGATCAGCAGAAATCAGAAAAAATGTGCGAGGGTTGCTACAATGTTATATGCACTGCACTATATAATACTGTATACTAAAATACCCAATAAATTACCATGAAGTGCATAAAAGGAAAAAGTTTTAACAGATACAGGGTGCAAGCTAATGCAAACAAAAAGGTGATGCAGCAACTGTCCAAAGATTGATTTGACTTTTAGTTGGCATACCAGGGGAGAGAGGTAAAGGGAGGAGATGGGAATGAAATCAATAAGTTATCTCTGTATACCATGCTGTCCCCTGAACTCCAATAAGGACAAAGAAAGAAAGACCATACTTAGTCAATGACAATACAAAGGACTGGCTGGCCCTAAACTGTTTCCTTGAAATATGACAGGACTCCGAAGTGAGAGAGCGCCATGCGCATTTGAGGACTGAATTACGGATTGCATAGGGGTGGACATAGGGGTATTCTATGCCAGTGATTCCCAAACAGGATGCCTCCAGCTGTTGCTAAACTCCCCGCATGCCTGGACAGTCAGTGGCTGTCCGGAAATGCTGAGAGTTGTTGTTTTGCAACAGCTGGAGGCTCTGTTTTGGAAACACTGCCATACAATATGTTTTTCATTTTTATTGGGGGGGGGGACAGTGGAAGCAGTGTATTTGTAGTGTTTTAACCTTTATTATGGGTTAGTGTAGTGTCGTGTTTTTAGGGTACATTCGCACTGGCGGAGGTTTATAGTGAGTTTCCCGCTAGGAGTTTGCGCTGCGGCAAAAAATTTGCCACAGCTCAAACTTCAAACAGGAATCCTACTGTAAACTCGCCCGTGTGAATGTACCCTGTACATTTACATGGGGGGGGGGGGGGGGTAAACCTTCAGCTGTTTCAAAACTACAACTCCCAGCATGTACTGACAGACCGTGCATGCTCGGAGTTGTACTTTTGCAACAGCTGGAGGCACACAGGTTGGAAAACCTTCAGTTAGGTTCTGTTACCTAACTCAGTATTTTCCAACCAGTGTGTTTCCTGCTGTTGCTAAACTACAACTCCCAGCATGTATTGATTGCCGAAGGGCATGCTGGGAGATGTAGTTTTGCAACAGCTGGAGGTACGCAACTACCAGCTCCCAGCATGCCGAGACAGCTGTTTGCTGTTTGGGCATGCTGGGATTTGCAGTTTTGAAACATTTGGAGGGCTACAGTTTAGAGACCACTGCACAGTGATCTCCAAACTGTGGCCCTCCGGATGTTGCAAAACTACAAATCCCAGCATGTACAGACAGCAAACTGCTGTGTGGGCATGCTAGGAGTTGTAGTTTTTCAAGATCTAGAGGGCCACAGTTTTGAGATCACTGTGCAGTAGTCTCTAAACTGTAGATCTCCAGCTGTTGCAAAACTACAAATCCCAGCATGCCCAAACAGCTGTCTGGGCATGCTGGGAATTGTAGTTTTGCAACATCTGGAGGGCTACAGTTTAGAGACCAGTGTATAGTGGTCTCAAACTGTAGCCCTCCAAATGTTGCTAGGCAACTTACCGGCTTCAGTAGGATCCAGGAAGCCACAACATCGCCGCCCACCGATCACCACCTGCAGCCTCCGCCGATGGGTAAGTGGACTTCGGCGCTGGTCCTCTGTCGGTTTCCCCATTCTGCCCCGCCTATTGTCGGTGGGCAGAACGGGGAAACCGAAAGTTAACCCACCCGCCCCCGATCTGCTATTGGTCGTCGCTTCTATGCAACCAATAGCAGGGATAGGAGGGGTGGCACCCCTGCCACCTCACTCCTATCCCTTCAGGGGGATCATGGGTGTCTTGGACAACCCTGATCCCCCTTATTTTCTGGGTCACCGGGTCACCATAGACCCGAATGACCCGGGATAGGTGCAAATCGTCGATGTGAATTCACTGGCGATTTGCGGCGACATGGGGGGTCTGATTACCCCTCTGGGCATTTACACGGGGTGCCTGCTGATCGATATCAGCAGTCACCCCGGTCCGAAATTCCCACAGGCGTACAGGTACGTCCTGGGTTCTTAAGTACTAGGGTGTCAGGACGTACCCTTACGCCCTGGGTCCTTAACAGGTTAATGGCTTGGGTTTTTGTTTTTTTGCACTTTTTTTTCCTCTTCAACTTCTAAAAACTCTCAGTTTTTCACCTACAGACCCATATGGGGCTTGTCTTTTTGCACCACCAATTTAACTTTGTAATACCATCAATCATTTCACCACAAAATCTATGGCGAAACCAAAAGAAAATAATTTTGTAACTTTTGGAGGCTTCCGCTTCTATGCATTATGCAGTGCATTTTGAGGTAAAAATGACACCTTATCTTTTTTCTGTAAGCCCATACAATTAAAATGATACCCAACTTGATAGTTTTTTTTTATTTTTTATATCTATTATTTCTTTTATCAAGCAGTACAAGGCATACATGTTTACATTACAAGTACAGTTCCCATATAATTAATTAGGCTTACTTCTATACATATTCCATCACAGTACTATTTTTTTTCCATTTTATTTTAAACCCCTACCAACCCTAAGCGCTACAGAAATATTTGTTCAATTTTTTAACCAGTGAGAGCAAATCAAATTAAATCTCTCTCCAGTATTTCAACCAATATACAGGGTGTGCCATTTATATGGCTACACCTTAATAAAATGGGAATGTTTGGTGATATTAACTTAGGGGAAAACTTTTCAAGATGGGTGGTGACCATGGCGTCCATTTTGAAGTTGACCATTTTGAATCAAACTTTTGTTTTTTCAATAGGAAGAGGGTCATGTGACACATCAAACGTATTGGGAATTTAACAAGAAAAACAATGATGTGCTTGGTTTTAACGTAACCTTATTCTTTCATGAGTTATTTACAAGTTTCTGACCACTTATAAAATGTGTTCAATCTGCTTCCCATTGTGTTGGATTGTCAATGCAACCCTCTTCTCCCACTCTTCACACACTGATAGAAACACTGCAGGAGAAATAATAGCACAGGCTTCCAGTATCCGTAGTTTCAGGTTCTGCATATCTCATATCTTCACAGCATAGACAATTGCCTTCAGATGACCCCAAAGATAAAAGTCTAAGGGGGTCAGATCGGGAGACCTTGGGGGCCATGCAACTGGCCCACGACGAGCAATCCACTTTTCAGGAAACTGTTCATGTAGGAATGCTCGGACCTGACACCCATAATGTGGTGGTGCACCATCTTGCTGGAAAAACTCAGGGAACGTGCCAGCTTCAGTGCATAAAGAGAGAAACACATCATCATGTAGCAATTTTGCATATCCAGTGGCCTTGAGGTTTCCATTGATGGCTCCACTATCGTTGTACCCCATATACCACACCATACCATCAATTTTTGTGTTCCAACAGTCTTGGAGGGATCTATCCAATGTGGGTTAGTGTCAGACCAATAGCGGTGGTTTTGTTTGTTAACTTCACCATTCACATAAAAGTTTGCCTCATCACTGAACAAAATCTTCTGCGTAAACTGAGGGTCCTGTTCCAATTTTTGTTTTGCCCATTCTGCAGCACCTGGAACTATGGATACTGGAAGCCTGTGCTAGCATTTCTCCTGCAGTGTTCCTATTAGTGTGTGAAGAGTGGGAGAAGAGGGCTGCATTGACAATCCAACACAATGGGCAGCACATTGAACACATTTTATAAGTGGTCAGAAACTTGTAAATAACTCATGAAAGAATAAAGTTACGTTAAAACCAAACACATCATTGTTTTTCTTGTCAAATTCCCAATAAGTTTGAAGTGTCACATGACCCTCTTCCTATTGAAAAAACAAAAGTATGGATTCAAAATGGCTGACTTTAAAATGGCCGCCATGGTCACCACCCATCTTGAAAAGTTCCCCCCTCACATATACTAATGTGCCACAAACAGGAAGTTAATATCACCAACCATTCCCATTGTATTAAGGTGTATCCATAAAAATGGCCCACCCTGTAGATCCCTTTTTCTCAATTTATTAAATTATCAACCAACAACCTCTGTGCCATATTTCCGTGTTGGAATTTTAGAGTTTTTTTTTTTTTTTTCCAAGCTAAGATTTATTGTATAACCTACCATTCAAATGTTGGAGTCATAGGGAATATATATTTTAAAGGTCTGTTAAAAAGCTCTAATAATATAAGATGAAAACTCTTCTAAATTGGGACAACTCTTAAACATATGTAACAGATTTGCATCTTCTTTCATACATCTGGGACAGGCAGCATAGATCTACGTCCAATTCTATTCTATATTATAACACAGGAGTTTGATAAGTTCTATACAAAATATATAGTTGGGATAATCTCCCAAAGGTTTGATTTTGTTTTACTTCTTTAAAAAAAAAGTATATATAACTTTTTAGACAAAAATTTGCAAGTTTAAAATGGTTCTCTTCTGACCCTTATAACTTTTTTATTTATCCATAAACGGGGATGTGTGATGGCTTATTTTTTGTCCCTTGATCTTTAGTTTTTATCGGTACCATTTTTGTTTTGACGTTTTATTTTTTTGTTTTTTTTTTGTGTATAAAGAGTGACCAAAAACTAGGCAATTCAGGACTCTGACTTTTAATGTATTTGCCATAGTCCGTGTGGTTTAATAAATGCTATAGTTTTATAGTTGTTACATTTACGCATGCGGTGATGCCACATATGTTTATGTTTATTTTTGTTTACATGCATTTATTTTTTATGGAAGGGGGTGATTCAAACTTTTATTTGGGAAGGGGTTAAATCACATTTTTTAAGATTTTTTTTCACATTTTTTAAACACATTTTTGGTCCACATAGGGGACTATTACATGCAATCATTAGATTGCATACACTGTTCAATGCTATGCCACAGCATAGCATTGATCAGTGTTATCGGGGCTCGATTGCTCCAGGCTCCTGAGGCTTCCTGGAGCATTGAGCCCCCAATCCAATGGTGAGGAGGCAGGCAGGGTCCCTCCCACTTTCCTCTTATCGGGACATCTCGATTCTACCGACATGGTCCCTATCAGCTCCACTGAGCTGCCGGGACTGTTTTTCATTTTAATGGACTTTAAAAATAAGATACTAAATGTAATATTTCAAGCAAAAATAATAACAAAGAGCCCTATCCATCCACATGGAGTATTAATTTCAGCATCATCAAAGTGGTCTGGGTTTATTTGTAAAGTGAAAGGGAGAATGACATTGTAAGGCTGGGTTCACACCACGTTTTGTAACTACGGTTCCCGTATACGGCTGGAGGAGGGGGGTTGGGGCTTAATCGCGGCGCCCACACTCAGCCGTATATGGGAACCGTATTTAATGCATGTCTATGAGCCGACCGGAGTGAACCGCAGCCTCCGGTCGGCTGCATTTTCGGCCATATGTGGTTTACCGACTGTTTTCGACCACGTTTTGGCCTGCGGTTGGGAAACCGCATACGGCCGAAAACGCAGCCGACCGGAGGCTGCGGTTCACTCCGGTCGGCTCATAGACATGCATTAAATACGGTTCCCCTATACGGCTGAGTGCGGGCGTCACAATTAAGCCCCGCCCCCTCCTCCCAGCCGTATACGGGAACCGTAGTTACAAAATGTGGTGTGAACCCAGCCTAAGTCTGCTGAAGAAATAAGCAAGTTTTCAGTTGTTTTCTACAGCATAACATTTTAAGATAACTTTTGCAGCTATAAAGGTAGAGTGTTTATAACAGATGTAAATTTAACACTTTCTTTCTATTGCTATTTACTAGATTAGGAAAAGTTTTGCCTTGTTTATGCCTTATAACGTTTTTTTTTTGTTTATATGATCTTAAGATCCTAGCTTAAATATATAAAGCATAAGTTCACATTTTACCAAAATTATTGACTTAACAATTATGATACTCTTTTAGAATTGACCTGGATCAAACACACAGTAGGCAGCTAAAGTTCTTAGCAGAAAAATACACTTTGAGAATGTCATTAAATTTTAATTATAATTTTTTTTCAGAGCGGAAAACAAACACAACTAGGGGCAAATAATTGGAACGCATATATAAGACAGTGTAAATAAAACCCTACTGGGGAGGACCAATGATGTTTAGATATTAAAAACATCAATATTTATATATAGTTTAACAAGATTCATTCTCATGGCTAGATGGGAACCTTTCAATAAAGCTTAATAAAGATAAATGTTTCTGTGTTTTCATATCAATACAATCAAAGGTGAATCCTCCTATGAGGACATAAAAAGTGTCAAATGTAAAAAAAAGTTATAAATCCCCTCCACCAATACATTTTAATTGCCCCTTTTCCCTATTTTACTTTAAAAAAAAATGTAATAAACATATTTGGAATCTGTGCATGTGTAAATTTCCAAACTATTATAATATAATGTTAATGATCCTCTATGTTCAGCTGCGTAAACAAAGAAAAGAAGTCCGAAATTGCTTCTTTTTTGGTCACATCACATCCCAGAAAGATGAAATAAAGATACATATATGCAAAAATGGTACTGATAAAAACTAAAGATCATTGTGCAAAAAATGAGCCCTAATATAGCCCTGTATACGAAAAATTAGAAAGTTAAAGGGGTCGGAAAAGGACAATTCAAAACATACAAATTTTGTTTTAAAAGTTTAATTTTTTTTAAGTGGTACAAGAATAGAAAAGCATGTAAAGATGGGTATCATTTTAATCATATTGACCAACAGAATAAATAAAACATGTAATTTTCTTTATTCTGTAAAGGACACTGCGTGAAAAACAAAACCCTCCAAAAGTTTCAAAATTGCGATTTTTTGTTCAAATTTCCCACAAAATAATATTTTTTGGGTTGTGCCACACATTTTATGGTAAAATAAATGGTCATGCAAAAAGCCCTTATATGGGTATGTGGATGGAAAAGTTATGAAAAAGTTATGGATTTTAAAGGCAAGGAGGAAAAATGTAAGCGCAAAAATGATACTGGCTTTGTCCTTATGGCCAAAACGGGTGACGTCCTTAATATTTAACTTTTAGGCAAAATCTTTATATTAATCTTGGTCTGGGGTGTTTAAAGTGATTCTTTTCACTTTTTTTGCACAAAATGCTTTAGTCTAATGTTATTTGAATTCTATAGTAAAGAACAGTAAAATGCCTTAATAAACTGCATAAAATGATTCAGTTATGGTGCCACATAGGACAGTATATTTCAAATGTTTGTGTTTGTAGAATGTAAAAGTTGAAAATGACTTAACTATTGGAGTTCTGTGTACAAAATAGCCAGATTGCATTTAACTCAATATTCCTCAGGGTGCAGCTGTTTACAGGATGTTGGCAATAACATCCAGAAGGCCTTGACAAAGCATGATACATGCGAAATGGCCATAGGCCTAATGGTAGGCAGCATGTTCTTTAAGTCTATTGTATCTCAGGGACATTCTGCTTAACAGTGAATGCCTCAGACATATTTCTTCAAATCTAGATGATATTGACTGTAAATCAATATCAAATCTAGATGATATTGACTGTATATTGACTGTAAATCAATATCAAATCTAGATGATATTGACTGTAAATCAATATCAAATCTAGATGATATTGACTGTATATTGACTGTAAATCAATATCAAATCTAGATGATATTGACTGTAAATCAATATCAAATCTAGATGATATTGACTGTATATTGACTGTAAATCAATATCAAATCTAGATGATATTGACTGTAAATCTAGACTGTAAATCAATATCAAATCTTGATGATATTGACTGTAAATCTAGACTGTATTTTACTATTAAGCAGAATATCACTGTTTGTCCCATGTGCCACTAAAGAGAGCAGTGTGCATAAATATATAAATCAGCAGAAAGGTAGTGCCAGTAAAACTATTATTTTTATTCTTTCAATGTTGGCACACAAACACAATATATCATTGTATGAGGATTTCATCATAAATGGAAAAATGTTAGTACATCTAGCACTACAATATACACACACATATACATTGCAATATACAAAATACAATACACACACACATTTATAGATATTGTTTTATTATATCTGTTTGCAAAAGTGTTTTCATATAGTTTGTTTCCTTAGGTATTTTTCTTCCGGATAATTGGATATTTCAGAAATACAATTTCAACTCACTATATTTATTCAAAATCTTTTGTTTTACACAATAAATTTTCACAACAAAATTGTAAAGAACAACTATTAAAAATCTAATTTTTTATTTTTTTTTACTGTATATTAATAATTTAAAGTTTCAACACATACAGGGACTGATTAGGCTGGTCTTCAGTGAATAGTAGGGGGAAATGGCAAATATATATATATATATATATATATCTATATATATATATATATATATATAGATATATATATATATATATATAAAGTAGAGAAAGTCTGTTAATCCGGCACAATACCCCGTATCCAAGTTATACACTTAATTCCCTGGCAGAAGCTATATAGGAGGGGTGCTAAATCCAAAAGGGCAGACAACGCTATATTCAAATGCATACAAGTAGATGTAAAGATAGCACTCAACACCCCTGGAAGTAGTAGGATATTTTCTTTATTGCATGTGAATCATAAAGTGGCAGCGTGCAATGGAAGACATGATTAGCAGCGGGCGAGGACGCCAGGGCGCTCCAGACACAGATGACAGTTGTTTCGAAGGAAACTCCTACTTCCTCAGATCATCAATGATCTGAAGAATTAGGAGTTTCCTACGAAACAGCTGTCATCTGTGTCTGGAGCACCCTGGTGTCCTCACCTGCTGCTAATCATGTCTTCCATTATACGCCGCCACTTTATGATTCACATGCAATAAAGAAAACATTCTACGACTTCCAGGGGTGGTGAGTGCTATCCTTACGTCTACTTGTATGCATATATAAACATATATACAGGGTGGGCCATTTATATGGATACACCTTTAATAAAATGGAAATGGTTGATGATATTAACTTCCTGTTTGTGGCCCATTAGTATATGTGAGGGGGGAAACTTTCAAGATGGGTGGTGACCATGGCGGCCATTTTGAAGTCAGCCATTTTGAATCCAAATTTTAATTTTTCAATAGGAAGAGGGTCATGTGACACATAAAACCTATTGGAAATTTCACAAGAAAAACAATGACGTGCTTGGTTTTAACCTAACTTTATTCTTTCATGAGTTATTTACAAGTTTCTGACCACTTATAAAATGTGTTCAATGTGCTGCCCATTGTTTTGGATTGTCAATGCAACCCTCTTCTCCCACTCTTCACACACTGATAGCAAGACCGCAGGAGAAATGCTAGCACAGGCTTCCAGTATCTGTAGTTTCAGGTGCTGCACATCTCGTATCTTCACAGCATAGACAATTGCCTTCAGATGACCCCAAAGATAAAAGTCTAAGGGGGTCAGATCGGGAGACCTTGGAGGCCAGTCAACCGGCCCACGACCACCGATCAACTTTCCAGGAAACAGTTCATCTAGGAATGCTCATGCATTGGATAGATCCCTCCAAGACTGTTGGAACACAAAAATTGATGGAATGGTGTGTTATATGGGGCACAAAGATAGTGGGGCCATTCTTCATCAATGGAAACCTCCAGGCCACTGGATATGCAAAATTGCTACATGATGTGTTTCCCTCTTTATGCACTGAAGCTGGCATGTTCCCTGAGTTTTTCCAGCAAGATTGTGCACCACCACATTATGGGTGTCAGGTCCGAGCATTCCTAGATGAACAGTTTCCTGGAAAGTGGATTGGTTGTCGTGGGCCAGTTGACTGGCCCCCAAGGTTTCCCGATCTGACCCCCTTAGACTTTTTTTTATCTTTGGGGTCATCTGAAGGCAATTGTCTATGCTGTGAAGATATGAGATGTACAGCACCTGAAACTACAGATACTAGAAGCCTGTGCTAGCATTTCTCCTGCGGTGTTGCTATCAGTGTGTGAAGAGTGAGAGAAGAGTGTTGCATTGACAATCCAACACAATGGGCAGCACATTGAACACATTTTTTAAGTGGTCAGAAACTTGTAAATAACTCATGAAAGAATAAGGTTACGTTAAAACCAAGCACATCATTGTTTTTCTTGTGAAATTCCCAATCAGTTTGGTGTGTCACATGACCCTCTTTCTATTGAAAAAACAAAAGTTGGATTCAAAATGGCTGACTTCAAAATGGCCACCATGGTCATCACCCATCCTGAAAAGTCCCCCCCCCCACACATATATTAATGTGCCACAATCAGGAAATTAATATCACCAACCATTCCCATTGTATTAAGGTGTATCCATATAAATGGCCCACCCTGTGTGTGTGTGTGTGTGTGTGTGTATATATATATATATATATATATATATATATATATATATATATATATATATACATATATGCGTGTGTGTGTGTGTGTTTGTCCTACTAGTACTATTTTGAGGGTGAGTCATACGGAAGCTGAGTTAAACAGGTGGGCCAGTACTTTGTGCTTGTCCCGACCGAAGGCTAAAATTTGCCATCCAGGCCCTGAACACATACTTAGCATTCTGCCTTGTCTGATTTTATTCACAATGTCAAGTATTGGATGACTCCCCATTGTATCTTTTTAATATACAGTATAACACATGGAAATGGTACATTTCCATTACTAAACACTAAAGAAAAATCTTCTTAAGGGAATAGGGATCCAATTTAAGTTTGTGATTTTTTAAACAATTATTTGAAATGAAGTGAATGCAGCCAGGGAATGGCTTTTCATCAACTGTTATAGCCTATTGTGAACTTTATTTCCCTATTGCATTTGGATTTTTATATTAAGGTCAAATATGTACATCATGTCTTCTTATCTCTGGCAAAAAGCTGTATTATTCTGAATATTACAGTATTTTTTTAATCAGTGACAAAATTGTAATGGAAAGAGAGGTTTAAAAGATATTTCCTATTGTTTATAAGGATGAATACTTTTGTTTGATCAAGGTATCATTGCATTCATAAAAATGGTAGCCGATATATTGTCGATCTTCCTATTACAGTGAAACTTCTGAATTGACTAAAATTTGCAAATATAGGAATCGAAAAACTGTCACAGAAAAATAAGGTGTTTTCAAAAGTTAGCAGTTTTGAGAGGTTGCACTGTATTTTAACTCATATAATGGTTCTTTTTGGCAAACCTTAGGTTATATAATGAATCCTCCATTTGTAACAACTATAGCATTGCATATATTTGACACCCCTACTTTCAATTGTTTTGCAAAATTCAGAAAAAAACTTCATCCTATGACTTCTGTAGCTTATTCTAACATCGTAGTTGGGTGGTAGAGATGTTCTTAAAATTATCATAAAGTTTTACCTTACAGACTGTCAATGGGATCACCAGACTATGATCCGGTAATTGTGATTACCAGTCCATCAAATACAATACTATACCTCCCTGTAACTTTATATGTGCATTGTATTTTTTACATATATATAGGCATGACCTGAATACTGTTTACTTGCACTATAAAGTACTGGGGGCTTTGTTTTGCACTTATGTGCAGACAGTTTCTCTTTAAACTCTGACCAAAACTTTTTAAATGTCACAGAGACACGTTAAAAGTTTGGATAGTCTGAGGTAAGTGTTCAGGCTCCCACTAGTCATCAGAATAAGATGGGAGAAACTGACACTTTAACCCCTTAAGGACAGGGGTTTTTTCCGTTTTTGCATTTTCGTTTTTTGCTCCTTGCCTTTAAAAAATCATAACTCTTTAAATTTTGCACCTAAAAATCCATATGATGGCTTATTTTTTGCGCCACCAATTCTACTTTGTAATGACGTCAGTAATTTTGCCCAAAAATCTACGGTGAAATGGATAAAAAAAAATCATTGTGCAACAAAATTGAAAAAAAATTTGGGGGCTTCCGTTTCTACGTAGTACATTTTTCGGTAAAAATGACACTTTATCTTTATTCTGTAGCTCCATACGATTAAAATGATACCCTACTTATATAGGTTTGATTTCGTCGGACTTCTGGAAAAAATCATAACTACATGCAGGAAAATTTATACGTTTAAAATTGTCATCTTCTGACCCCTATAACTTTTTAATTTTTCCGTGTATGGGGCAGTATGAGGACTCATTGTTTGCGCTGGGATCTGAAGTTTTTAACGATACCATTTTTGCATTGATAGGACTTATTGATCACTTTTTATACATTTTTAAATGATATAAAAAGTGACCAAAAATGCACTATTTTGGACTTTGGAATTTTTTTGCGCGCACGCCATTGACCGAGCGGTTTAATTAATTATATATTTTTATAATTCTGACATTTCCGCACGCGGTGATACCATATATGTTTATTTTTATTTTTATTTACACTGTGTTTTTTTTTTTATTGGAAAAGGGGGGTGATTCAAACTTTTAATAGGGGAGGAGTTAAATGACCTATAGGGACTTATAACACTGCACACACTGATCTTCATCATTGATCACTGGTTTCTCATAAGAAACCAGTGATCAACGATTCTGCCGCATAACTGCTCATGCCTGGATCTCAGGCACTGAGCAGTCATTCGGCGATCGGACAGCGAGGAGGCAGGTAGGGGCCCTCCCGCTGTCCTGTCAGCTGTTCGGAATGCCGCGATTAGCCGCGGCTATCCCGAACAGCCCGACTGAGCTAGCCGGCCACTTTCGGTTTCGCTTTTAGCCGCGATCGGCGCTGCGCGCTATTAGAGGCGGGTCCCGGCTTAACTATGACGCGGGGCCCGCCGTAATATGACGCGGGGTTACTGTGTAACCCCGCATTATATCCGGAGAGCAGGACCAAGGACGTACCGGTACGTCCTTGGTCCTTAAGGGGTTAAGGGGTACTCAACTGAAAACATCTTATCCCCTATTCAAGGGATAGGGGATAAGATGTCTAAATGCTGGGGTCTCGCCACTGAGGACCCCTGCAATCTCCGGACCGGTAGTGGCGGCGTCTGGAACACGGAAACTTGGAGCTTTCGTGTTCATGACATCACGCCACGCCCCTTCTATTCATGTCTATGGGAGGGGGTGTCCAGCTATTATAAAGCCATCAAACCCCATAAACATGAATGAAGGGGGCATGGCGTGACATCAAACGCTGAAGCTCCAAGCTTCCATGTTCCGGACACAACCTCTGCCGGCCAAGAGATTGCGGGGGTCCCCAGCAATCAGACATCTTATCCAAAGTCAGACCACACATAGAATACTGTGATATAGTGGAGCTGGAGAGGGTTCAAAGATGGGCAACCAGGATATTATAGGGAATGGGAGGACTACAGTACCCAGAAAGATTATCAGAATTAGGGTTATTTAGTTTAAAAAAAAGAAGGCTTAGGGGAGACCAAATAACTATGTATAAATATATCAGGGGACCATACAGAGATCTCTCCCATGATTTATTTATACCCAGGGCTGTATCTATAACAAGGGGGCATCCTCTACGTGTAGAAGAAAGAAGGTTTCTACACCAGCACAGACGGGGGTTCTTTACTGTAAGAGCAGTGAGATTGTGGAATTCTCTCCTGGAGGAGGTGGTCATGGTGAACTGTGTAAAATAATTTAAAAGGCGTCTGGATGCATTTTTGGAGAGTAAGAACATTGCTGGTTATGTACAGGGTGGGACATTTATATGGATACACCTTAATAAAATGGGAATGGTTGGTGATATTAACTTCATGTTTGTGGCACATTAGTATATGTGAGGGGGGAAACTTTTCAAGATGGGTGGTGACCATGGCGGCCATTTTGAATCCAACTTTTGTTTTTTTAATAGGAAGAGGGTCATGTGACACATCAAACTTATCGGGAATTTCACAAGAAAAACAATGATGTGCTTGGTTTTAACGTAACTTTATTCTTTCATGAGTAATTTACAACTTTCTGACCAGTTATAAAATGTGTTCAATGTGCTGCCCATTGTGTTGGATTGTCAATGCAACCCTCTTCTCCCACTCTTCACACACTGATAGCAACACCGCAGGGGAAATGCTAGCACAGGTTTCCAGTATCCATAGTTTCCGGTGCTGCAGAATGGGCAAAACAAAAATTGGAACTGGACCCTCAGTTTATGCAGAAGATTTGGTTCAGTGATGAGGCAAACTTTTGAAATTTCCAATAGGTTTTATGTGTCACATGACCCTCTTCCTATTGAAAAAAAAAAAGTTGGATTCAAAATGGCCGACTTCAAAATGGCCACCATGGTCACCACCCATCTTGAAAAGTTCCCCCCTTCACATATACTAATGTGCCACAAACAGGAAGTTAATATCACCAACCCCCATTTTATTAAGGTGTATCCATATAAATGGCCCACCCTGTAAATTAGATTTATAGGGACAGGACGTCTATCCAGGGATTAATGATGTTGCGAACATAATATTTTCGGTTCGCGAACGGCGAACGCGATCTTCCGCAAAAGTTTGCGAACCGCCATTGACGTCAATGGGCAGGTGAATTTTAAAACCAACAGGGACTCTTTCTGGCCACAATAGTGATGGAAAAGTTGTTTCAAGGGGACTAACACCTGGACTGTGGCGTGCCGGAGGGGGATCCATGGCAAAACTCCCATGGAAAATTACATAGTTGATGCAGAGTCTGGTTTTAATCCATAAAGGGCATAAATCCCCTAACATTCCTAAATTGTTTGGAATAACGTGCTTTAGCCCCCTTTAGGCAGCACATAGAGCCCCCCTTTAGGCATCACATAGTTAGATCCCTCCTTTAGGCAGCAGATAGATTCCCCCATATTAGGCAGCACATAGTCAGAGCCCCCCATTAGGCAGCACATAGTTAGAGCCTCCCTTTAGGCAGCACATACAGCCCCCTTTAGGCAGCACATAGTTAGATCCCCCCTTTAGGCAGCACATAGTTAGATCCCCCCTTTAGGCAGCACATAGATTACCCCATGTTATTCAGCACATAGAGACCCCCTTTAGGCAGCACATAGATTCCCCTATATTAGGCAGCACATAGTTAGAGCCTCCCTTTAGGCAGCACATAGTTAGATCTCCCCTTTAGGCATCACATAGTTAGATCCCCACTTTAGGCAGCACATAGATTCCCCCATGTTAGGCAGCACATAGTTAGAGCCCCCCTTTAGGCAGCACATAGAGCCCTCCTTTAGGCAGCACATAGATTCAGCCATATTAGGCAGCACATAGTTCGAGCCTCCCTTTAGGCAGCACATAGGAAGAGCCTCCCTTTCGGCAGCACATAGAGCCCCCTTTAGGCAGCACATAGTTAGATCTCCCTTTTAGGCATCACATAGTTAGATTCCCCCTTTAGGCAGCACATAGATTCCCCCATGTTAGGCAGCACATAGTTAGAGCCCCCCTTTAGGCAGCACATAGAGCCCCCTTTAGGCAGCACATAGATTCCCCCATATTAGGCAGCACATAATGCAGGACGGTGGACCACCAAAAGAAATTATTTTCTAAATAAAATTTTTAATCAAACAAAGAAGCAGAGTTTATCCCTCTCTGTATTTTTTTTTTGAAAATGTAACTTAAAAAAATCATACGCAACAAGCGTACCATGGTGTACCGGTTAGTACTCTGGAAAATTCAAGTTTAAATTATCGGAAAGTCCAGAAGACTCTATAATGCAGGACGGAGAAACACACAAAGAAATCCTTTTCAAAATAAAAATTTTCATCAACTAAAGATGAAAGCAGCGGCCAGAAAAATTGCAGCACCAGAAAAAGTGCAGCACCAGAGGCCAGAAAAATTAGGCATGTACACATGGCTGGAAAATTTGGTATTGTCGCAGCCATTGCTGTAGCAGCAGCCAGAAAAATTTCTGTTTGTTTCCCAGGCAGAAAGTGCCCTAAAACATTGCGGCTTGAACCCTAGTTGGTTGCGGATAAGTCACGCAAGTCATCCTTGGTCGCCACCTTACCCAGACGGAACGTGATTGGTCGGATTCTTCAAAAAAGAGTTGCCACCGATGCCTCTTGGAATTCTCCAAAGAGGAAATACACGTCTCATCACTGATTGGTCGCTGCCCGGATCTGCCCAGCAGCGATTGGTCGAATTCTTCAAAAAAGATTTACCACCAATGTCTAAGGGCAGATCTAGCCAAATTGCTGCACATTTTACTGTGGATTTTTTTCAGGTAAGATCTGTAGTTGATGACAGTCATAGGCAAGTTGATTAAATATTACAAATCTAAACCATATACTGTGGACTTTTTTCTACATGGAAATTGGCCTACCATGTAGAGCATAAAATGCACATCATGGTTGTTTCTGTTGTGGGTTTTTATTTCAGATTTCCACCCTTTTAATAAATGGGGTAAAATCTGCAATGAATTTGTAGGAAAATTCTTTATGTCCACATGTAGAATACGCAATAGATCAACCATGTCATTGTGATGGAAACAACCACATGTGGATTAGGTCAGTTGGCAAGACTTTTTGTCCACTACTTAGGGCTCGTTCACATTAACGTCTGTCCCCATTAATTCATGCCCATTCTAAAATCCATTCAAGCCTTTTGCAAATGGCTTGCAAACCGCTGTAAATAGATTCCATTGATGTCAGTGGGATTTTACAGTTTTACAGTCCTTTGTTTTGTCACCCGTTTGCTCTTGTTTGGTTCCTATTCCATTATTTTTAGCGGAGAAAAGAAGTTGCATGCAGTATTTATTTCTCCATCAAAAATAATGGGCTAGAAATTGATATATGAAATTTAACATTAAAGTCTATGGCAAACGAATGAGCCTGTGATGTTATCTATTTGCATCCATTTTTTTCAATCCATTTTTGATCCATTATTACTTCTGAGCATGCTCAGAAGAAGTGTGAGCAGCCAATAAAGGATACAAACGGATTAAAAACTGATGCCACTTAATGGCGTCCCTATGTATGAGATTACATCTGTTTTTAGTATGGTCCATTTAGCAGCAATGACGGGAGAATAGCAGGACAGGAGAGAACAGCCATGTGAATCTAGCCTTACCACAAAAAAAAAAAAAAATTATGAAAAAGAAAAAAAGCTGTAGTATTTTCCACCAAAGACAAATTTCCTTGTAAAAATTAGCAAACAAACTTAAAAGGCTGACAGGAAAATTAACTCATCCAGATTAGTCTGGATGTATTCCAGAAAAAAATTAGAAATAATAAATAATTGTAATTCATGACTCCATATCACAGCTGAGACAGATGTTCTTCACTAGATTCATTGTCTGACTTGAAATGTAGATGAAATGCAGATGCTAAAAATGTATCTTTGTCACATGGAATTTAGAAATTATTTTACTTCACATGTACTGTATAGCTTTTCACTTGACTCTTATTATTTTAAATGACAGAGGTCAAAAAATTTAACCTGGCCTGTGATTCCCATGCATTTTCATGATTATATCAGAAGGCTGAGCATTATTTACATTCTGTTGTTCTTAACATTTTTAAATAAACGCATTCCCTTACGTCCTAACCAGCACAAGTGGGGTGTTCTGCCCCTGTAAAGCTGGCAGGACGGTGGAATTTTTTATTCCGCCCAAGCAATTTAAATTAATTAGCCCCCCCATAAAAGGCCTCCTCCCCTAGGCCATCTCGCTTTTTTTCTGTCCTGTGTAAGGACAGCAGGACGGTGCAGGCTCCTTTGGAGCCTGCCTGGATGTCTCCCCTGTATTTTGGGGAGATATTTTTGGGGCACAGTACCTTTTACAACTGCCCCCTGTTTTTTTTCCCTCTTTTTATTATCTGGGCCTCCGGCCTGGTTTATCTTAAAACAGTTTGTTTTGACTATTTTATTTGCTAGAGGGATCCGGTGATCCCTCCTAGCATTAGGGATGCCGCCGCAGGTTTTTTCTTACCCGCCCGGCGTCCCACGTGTCCCGGCGCACGCTTGTTTTCCTCCGAGCCTCCATTACTCTCTGCGAGCGTGGACCAGAAGTACGTCATCTGACGACTTCCGGTCCCGGCCTCACTTTTCTTCAGCGCTTTGCGCTGCCTTTAAAGTTTATATTTAGGTGAAAATTCAGGTGTGAGCCCTTTCCTAGTAAGGGAAGGGCTCAGTGGATAATTTTTATTAAAATTCCCTTCCGTGTGTTTCAGCCTATTGCAGGCTGGTCTTTCTCTGAAGGGGGCGGGGCTTCCGGGTCCCTTCCCATATAAAGACAGCTGAGACCTTCATTCAGTCTCTGCTGCCATCATAGCTAGTCCTATTTACAAGCCTAGCATTAGTGGTTAGAGCTCCTATCTGCATTATAGGTATCTCTCCCCCCTTTATTATCCCTAACTTATTTTCTTTTCTTTCCAGAGTCATGTCTACTCCTTCCTCTAGTGACCCACACTCTGGTGGTCGTAAGGCTAGCGCCAAAAAATGCCATCTAACTTGCGCCAATTGCGGCACTCCACTTCCGGACGCTTACGAATATAACAGGTGTCCCGGTTGCCGTCCACCCTCTAATCCAGCTGAACCTACTGTCCAGGACATGTTCATCTGGATGAAGGAGTTTATGGGAAATTCCATATCTGAAATTAAGAGTGCTCTTGTTCCCAAAAGAGCTAGAACTGAATCCATTCCTCCTTCTGTGGCGGAAGAATCCGTTATGTCGGTCGATGTATTGGACCAGAGGTCATCTGTACAGTCTGAACAGCCTGTCGAGGTGAAGATGTTTCCGCCTCTTTTCCCTGCGGAAAAGACGCCGAGATTACTTAGGTCCATCCGGTCAAGGGACCAGGATGTTGACCAAGGGGAAGCCTCTGCATCCACCTCTAGAGAACCTTGGGTTTTCAAGGTGAATGATGCACGCAAAAAGATGATGAAGGCTGAGTGGAAGCACCCAGATAAACCTGCGCTTGTCACTCGCACCTTCCAGTTGATATGCCCTCTCTCGGACGCGGAATCTGATTCCTGGATGCCACCTCCTAAGGTTGATATGGCGGTAAATAAACTGTCCAAGAGAGTCTTGGTTCCCGCGGATGATGGAAGCAACCTCCAGGACCCGCTTGATAGGAAGGTGGATTCCCTTCTCAGACGCACATATTCAGCAGCATCAGCGTCTGCCTCTGTGGCTATTGCCTCGGGAGAAGTGTCTGGCTTTGTGAAGGAGCGCGTGGAGCGCATACAAACCGAGATTGACAACAATGTCCCCAGGGAACACATCTTGGACAGCTTCAAGACACTCCTCCTTGGTATAGACTTCCTCTGCAAGGCCTCCCAGCAACACCTTAAGCTAGCTGCCAAGTCCATGGCACTCGCTTCTGCTAGCAGATGTCCCTTGTGGTTACACCCTTGGGTAGCGGACAACACCTCCAAGTTTAACTTGTGTGGGATGCCTTTCGAGCCTACTTGGCTATTTGGTTCTGAACTGGATCGCATAATGGAAGGTTATGCTGACAAAAAAGGCAGGTGCCTTCCTGTTCAGGCCTTTCGGGGTAAAGGTAGAGCCAGAGGGGGGAAGTCCCAGGGCCCTTCTAGATCCCAGAGACGTCAGTCCTTCCAAAAACGTGGTGGAGGTCGCGGCCGCGGTAAAGACCGGAAGGCCGAGCTATGACTCTCCACTGACATCCACCAACGTTTTCCCTCTCCCTTCCCCTCAAGTGTTTTTTGCAGAGAATCTATCTGCCCATCCTCCTCCAGTAGGAGGACGTTTAAGTTTATTCCTTACAACCTGGATGCAAGAAATCCAGGATCCCTGGGTTCTGAAGGTTATTCAGTCGGGGTACAGGATAGAATTTACCTCCCCTCCCCCAAGGAAGTTTGTCTTAACAAAGTTACTTCCTCAGCCAAAACAGGCTGTCATAGAAACCTCAGTTCTCCAATACTTGGAAAAGCAAGCTTTGGAAGAAGTTCCCCCAGATCAAAGATGATCTGGCGTCTACTCCCCGATATTTTTGGTTCCCAAAGCAAATGGCGACTGGCGCATGATAATAGACCTGTGCTACCTAAACCGATTTATAAGGAAAAGGCGGTTCAGAATGGAAACCATTCGTTCGGTGGTCAGTATCCTGAACCCACAAGATCTCATGGTCACTATAGACTTGAAGGATGCATACCTTCATCTCCCTATATTTCCTGCCCACAGGAAGTTCTTAAGAATCGCCGTCACCATAAAAGGTATGGTAAGGCATTTCCAATTTGCTGTTCTACCGTTCGGCATTACCTCCGCTCCCCACACCTTCACAAAGGTGGTGGCTCCAGTTGTCTCTGCTCTAAGACTAAAAGGCCTAGAGATTGTTCCTTATCTAGACGACTGGCTTTTAAAAGCCGCGACTCTAGACATTCTTCAAGCTCATCTTCAACTGACCCTGGATTTTCTTTAACGCCTAGGGTGGCTCATAAATTGGGAAAAGTCCGAGATCATTCCATCTACCTCAAGAAGGTTCCTGGGGTTTGTCCTAGACTCCTCTCGGATGACGCTGTCTCTCACCCCAGAAAGGAGAGAGCGCGTCATAAGAGCCGCAGAGTTTTTGTCGGCACCTCGCAGAGTGCCCATCAGAACTCTAATGAAGATGTTGGGCCACATGTCAGCGTCTGCAGAAGCAGTCCCCTGGGCCCTGTGGCACCTCCGACCTCTCCAAGATCAGGTCTTGACTGCCTGGAATCGCAACCCCAGTGGGTTGGACAAAAAATGCACCCTGTCGTCCGAAGTCCGTGCCTCTCTCAGGTGGTGGACGAACCTGACAGATGGGAAGTCCTTGATTCAACCTCTGTGGATCACTCTGACCACGGACGCCTCCCTTCTAGGGTGGGGAGCCCATCTGGATGACCATCCGGTTCAGGGTACCTGGACCCCTCAGGAAAGGTTACTCTCATCCAACATGAGAGAACTAAGAGTAGTTCTTGCGCTCCTCCACTTTGCTCCCCATATCTTAGGGAAAGCAATAAGAGTCCGGTCAGACAACACCACCGTAGTGGCTTATATCAAAAGACAGGGTGGCACAAGTCCCAAGTGCTCCTCAAGGAGACCAGACTTATTCTATCGTGGGCAGAGCTCAACCTATCCCACCTTGTTGCAGTCCACATCAAGGGGGATCTCAACGTAGTGGCAGATCGTCTAAGTCGCGGGCTTGCAGTCCAGGGAGAATGGTCCCTCAACGAGAAGATCTTCAGGAGGATAACCCTGAAGTGGGGTACACCAGAAATAGACCTCATGGCAACCCGGCTGAATGCCAAGGTGAGCAAGTTTTGTTCCCTTTACAAGGAGGACAATCCGGTGGCGATAGACGCTCTGTCCATTCCATGGAGGTTCAGGCTGGCCAACATATTCCCTCTACTTTCCATGATACCCAGGGTATTGATGAAAGTCAGGCAAGACCAGACCTCAGTGATTGCCATCATCCCATTCTGGCCGAAGAGGTCTTGGTTCACCCAATTCATGAGGATGAGTCAGGGGTGTTATTGGAGGCTTCCCCACGTGCAGAACCTTGTGTCTCACAACACAGGCTCCTGCCTAGATCTGAGGAGACTCAATCTGACAGCCTGGAGATTGACAGGAACCTACTAAGAAGTGGGCTTCCTGCGGAGGTCTTGAGAACTATTGCACACTCTAGAGCAGAGTCTACAAACAAGGTTTACTCCAGGATAAAGAAGATTTTTCTTCAATGGTGTGCAACGAAAGAGGTAGTTACTTCAGATCCTCCTCTTTCTGCAATACTGCGTTTTCTCCAGGATGGCCTTGACAAGGGTCTTAGCCCATCCACCTTAAAGGTTCAGGTCGCAGCACTCTCTGCCTTCCTAGGCAGGTCTCTATCACAAGAATCCCTGGTTAGAAGATTCCTCAAAGGGGCTGAAAGACTTAAACCTACAGTTCTCAGACCTATTCCCAGTTGGGATTTAACCACTGTTCTCAGGGCGTTATGCGTCCCCCCCTTTGAACCTCTGGAAGAAGTAGACTTTAGGTATTTGTCCCTTAAAGTCACTTTTTTTATTGGCCATAACCTCAACCAAGAGAGTGGGTGAGCTTCAGGCCCTTTCGGCTTTCGAGCCTTATACTGTTTTTCTACAGGACAGAGTCCTGTTGAGGTTTTTACCTACCTTCCTTCCTAAGGTTCCGACTTTCTCCAATACCAACCAGGTTATTTCCCTTCCAGTTCTACTTCCTAATCCATCCCCTCCTGAAGAAGCGGTTGACCACACTCTGGACATCTCTAGAGCTCTCAGAGTCTATATCTCAAGAACTGGAGAATTCAGGAAGTCGGAACACCTCCTTGTTTCTTTTTCTGGAAAGAACAAGGGCTTGAAAGCCTCTAAACCTACCCTAAGCAGGTGTATTAAGGAGGCAATCCGAGAGACCTTCATAGTCCAGGAGCTAACTCCCCCTGCCTTTGTCACTGCCCATTCCACTGGGGCAGTCTCTACTTCCTTTGCTGAGAAAAGGTCTGTTCCTCTAGAACAGATTTGTGCTGCTGCTTCTTGGAGCACCCACAATACTTTTTTGAGTCATTACAGGGTTAATGCCAAACGATCGGAAGAGTTGGCCTTTGGGCAGTCAATCCTAAGTGCCACTCTGCCGTAGTCCCTCCCTTTTTGTGTTGTTACTCGCTAAGTTCCCACTTGTGCTGCTGGTTAGGACGTAAGGGAAGCGTTCATTTTTAACGTAAATTTGTTTTCCCTTAGTCCTAACAGCAGCACACAAATTTCCCGCCCTAAACTTTTTTGTTACTTGTTATTAAGCGAGATGGCCTAGGGGAGGAGGCCTTTTATGGGGGGGCTAATTAATTTAAATTGCTTGGGCGGAATAAAAAATTCCACCGTCCTGCCAGCTTCACAGGGGCAGAACACCCCACTTGTGCTGCTGTTAGGACTAAGGGAAAACAAATTTACGTTAAAAATTAACGCTTCTAAACAATATTGCAACTAGGAATGAGTGAATCAAATCTGACGAATCCGAATTTGTTCTGAATTTCTGGTAAAAATTTGCTTTGCAACAGATCCGAGATCCAGGCAGGAGCAGTCAAGCACCGATAACACTGATCAATGGCATATTAATACATGCCAGTGATCAGCGTAAAAGATCAGTGTGTGCAGTGTTATATCATACGACTAAGAGCGCAGTGTTTGGCGCTTTAAACACGTTACCTTTGTCTATATTTCCTGTGGTGGGTGCCAATAAAAACTCAGTTTTTATCTGTAGAGCCGGATCGTTTCTTCTTCTTTTCTAATTTGCTTGTGGCCGACACAGTCCGGTGTCGTAGATCCGTTGCTCCAACTGTCCGGGCATGGTGAGCTGGAGCTTCCTCTCCTTCCCTACTTATATAGGTTTGATTTTGTCATACTTAAAATCATAACTACATGCAGGAAAATATATACGTTTAAAATTGTCATCTTCTGACCCCTATAACTTTATTTTACCGCGTATGGGGTGGTATGAGGGCTAATTTTTTGCGCCGTGATCTAAAGTTTTTAGTGGTACCATTTTTGTATTGGTCGAACTTTTTGATCGCTTTTTATTCATTTTTTCATGATATAAACAGTGACCAAAAATACATTATTTTTGAATTTTTTTGCGCATACGCCATTGACCATGCAGTTTAATTAATTCTATATTTTTACAGTTCGGAAATTTATGCATGCGGCGATACCACATATGTTTATATAAATTTTTATTTACA
Organism: Hyla sarda; assembly: GCF_029499605.1. NCBI lineage: Eukaryota > Metazoa > Chordata > Amphibia > Anura > Hylidae > Hyla > Hyla sarda. Next base: position 166,256,181 of record NC_079196.1, on the reverse strand, counting down.
TGTTTTTCTTTTTTTTATGGGAAAAGGAGGTGATTTGGACTTTTATTAGGGAAAGGGTTAAATCACATAAAAAATTTTTTTTTTACACTTTTTTTTGCATTGTTATAGCTCCCATAGGGAGATACAGGGAAAGTCCTGACTCCTAGCAAAAGTAATCATCTGCTGGTGTTTTTAAAAAATACTGATTTTTTCTGCGTATTGTTGTGCATATTACTGCCCTCATCAGTGCATACCGCATGCGTATATCCAAGTTTTGTAACATTGTGTACCTGTTAATCTTTCAAGGGCATACATACTGCGAAAGTCCAAACAATAGTATTCATCAGCTGGTGTTTTACAAAAATACAGAGTTTTTTCTGCGTATTGTTGCGCATATTTTTGCCCTCATCAGTGCATACCGCATACGTACATCCAAGTATTGTACCTGTTAATCTGTCAAGGGCCTACATACTGTGAAATGACAGCCATAAGTAATCACCTTCTGCTGTTCTAGACAAATACTGTTTAAAGAGTAGTGTAGCGTATTGTAATACCCTCATATACGCACTAAGTATGTCAGGGTGTGCACAGAGGAGTGGCAGAGGCCTATATACTTCAGGCAGAGTTGGCAGCAGACTAGGGGCGAGATTCAGCAGGAGTCCCAGCGAGAGGCCTGAGCTCCCGTTATCAGCTAGCGGTCCTGTCTCGACCAGCAACCCATCTGCCGTCGTCGATTGGTCAACACGCTCATCCACATCACTACAAGTGACATCTGACACCCCCAGTCAACAGTCGGTGGGTTCCTCAGACACAACCCTCAGTTGGCATGGTCCAGGAGCATTCCCTGTCCTCCCATTGCCTTTGTCCTATGCTGTTCCCTCTCTTATGCTGTGGGTTCAGCTCCACTATTCACTGAGGAAGATCTAATAGAGGACAGTCAGCAGCCACTGCCCAACCAAGAAGGAGGAGGAGACATGCGCCACTTGCTCCGCTAGGCAGCCAAGTAGTGATGCGGAGAGTGACGTGGGAGGCGGTGTTGCAAGGGTTCAGGGTCCTGAAGTAGACACTGTTGGGGAACCTGAGGAGGACATCAGTGATGTGCACACAACCTGTTGATGATGATGAAGCTGATCGCAATTGGGAGCTGCGTGCAGAAGGGGCTTCATCATCATCAGGAGAAGAGAGTTGCAGGTTGCCCTTGAGACAGCAAGGCGGTAGCACGGTTGGCAGTCAGCGTGGTGGCAGAAGTGGAAATTCAGGAGCCAAACGTACCCGGGGGAGACCACCTGCTTTGCGGCAGCCTACCTTTTCGGGAGGTAGTGGAACAGGGGTTCCTGGAGACGGCACCAGTAGCAGTCAATTAGTGCGGACTGTAGGTGGGAAAATCAACTACTCGGCGGTGTGGCAGTTTTTCGTTAGGCATCTGGAGGAGGTTCACGTAGCCACATGCAAGATATGTCGGCAGAAGGTGAAGCGTGGCCAGGGTCCCAATTTCAGCACCCCGGCCCTGCATCAACACATGCTTCACCACCATAAAGTGGCCTGGGAGAACCGTGGCTCCGATGTAGTGGTCCAGCCTACTGCATCACCCAGTGGCCATCCGCTCCCTCCTTCATCAAGCCAAGGCTCCACCACCTCAGCCGAAGGGAGCTGTGTGTCAAACCCTCCTTCTGTCGCTCCACATGCTCCTGCTTCTCCCGCTTTTAGTCAGCCATTCTGCCAACAATCCCTCAGCAAAGCCATGTCCAAGAGACAACTGTATGCGCCCGCTCATCCAACGGCGCAGAAGTTGAATGTTCTCCTGTCCAATAATGTGCTCCCTTTTCCAGTGGTGGACTCATCACCTTTCAGAGAATTGATGGCTTGTGTCGAGCTGAGGTGGAGAGTCCCAAGCCGTCATTTATTTGCATAAGTTTGTATAAGAGGTGGGCCAGTCCTTGAGCCTGTCGGTGTGTTCAATATTGCACAGTAGCGCCGACGTGTGGAGCTGTAACTACAGGGAGGGACAATATTTGTCTTTTACGGCCCACTGGGTAAATGTGGTTCCTGCACAGCCACAACAGCAACTTGGACAGGTCACACCGCTTCCTCCTCCATGCTCTCACTCTCAGGCAGTTGGTCCTGTGACATTGTGCAACTCCGCCTCCTCAGCCTCCACCTCCACTGCACGTAGAAATCTCAGTGGCCCTTCATTGTACCATGCGTGTACAGCACGGCGGTGTCAAGCTGTTTTTCACATGGTTTGCCTTGGCGAACTGAGTCACACAGGGGAGGAGCTGCTAAAGTTCATTCGTAAAGAAATCCGAGTATGGCTCACTCCGCGAAATCTGGAAATGGGAACCATGGTCACCGACAAAGGGAAGAACATTGTGTCCGCACTGCGACAAGGAAGTGTGAAACATGCGCCCTGCATGGCACACATGTTGAATCTGGTTGTCAAGCACTTCCTCAAGTCTTCACTCCATTTGCAAAACATCCTGACAATGGCAAGGAAACTGCAAGCACTTCAGCCACTCGTACACCTCAAAGCACACCCTCCTTGAACTGCAACGTCAGAACGGTATCCCACAACATAGTCTTATTTGTGACGTTGCCACACGTTGGAATTCCACCCTCCATATGTTGGACAGACTATATGACCAAAGAAAAGCCATCACCGATTTCTTGATGATCCAAGCAGATAAGAGTACTCCCCTGTGTAACTTCAATGTGAGCCAGTGGCAGCTCATACGTGACTCCTGCCGTTTGCTGAGGCCCTTTGAGGAAGCCTCATTATTTTAAAGTCGCCTGGATTACGGCATGAATGACGTAATTCCACTCCTACATTTCCTACAACAAATGATTGAAACCATGGCTGGTCACGGCAATGGAGACGTTGCGCCTACATCTCAAGACTACATGAGCCCTGTGGGAGCTGAACTGGAGGAGGAGGATGAGGGGCAGAGTGGAGCACAGTTTAGGTTGGATGAAATGGCTGGTGTTTCTAGTCATCGGACAGGAGAGGAGGAGAAGGAGCAGCCAGTGGAGCTAGAGGGTTATGAGGAAGGCGAGACAGAGGACCCAGACACACCGTGGCAGTATGCAGTGGAGATGGAGGCAGGTAGTCCCTCCGAGTCACTGGCACAAATGGCACAATGCATGCTCAGTTGCTTGCGTTGTGACCCCCAAATTGTCAAAATTTGTCAGCGGGATTTCCACCTTATTGGACCCTCGCTATCGTCCCAGAATGGGGACCTTTTTTACACCAAATGAGAGGGAGGACAAACTGACCTACTACAGAGAGATCCTACGTAGTCAGTTGGCCGATGCCGACGGCGACATGGTCCATCAACTCTCAGGTCTGACTGGGGGGCCCTCTGCGCTCATCCTACACTGCCGTGGCTGCTGGGGAGGGGAGGGGTGGCAGGAACAGTACCAGCTCCATCAGCAGCAGCCTGAGTCTACAGTCGCTGATGAGTAGCTTTCTTCACCCGCATAGTGAAGCAACTCATCAGCAGCAGGTAGACATGGAGCAGGACCTGAACCAGCAGGTGATGGCATACCTTGTCATGGCCATGCCAACAAACATTGAAGATCCGCTGGACTTCTGGGCAGCCAAACTTGATTTATGGCCGTAACTAGCAGAGTTTGCTCTGGAAAAGCTGTCCTGCCCGGCCAGTAGTGTGCCATCAGAGCGGGTGTTTAGTGCGGCCGGGGCCATAGTCACCCCAAGGTGAACTCGTCTGTCCACGAAAAATGTGGAGAGACTGATGTTTGTCAAGATGAATCAGGGATGGATCAGCCAGGATTTCCAGCCACCAATGCCAGATGCCTTAGAGTAGATCGACCATGCTGCTAAACCAGTGTTTTCCAACCTTTTTCGGGTCGGGGCACACCTTGGAAATTTTTTTTTCCAAGGGGCACCGCTACCGAGGTTGACAAGCAAGAAAGAAAAAAAAAAGGAAAAACGGTAAAAAACGCAATGCACTATATCTATTTATGTAGTTTAAAGTGCGCTTTATACAGCAACTCACCAATGACGTCTTCTATAATTTGCATCGTTGCCTTCTCTTCTCCATCTGGTCTGGGCCATCATCACAATTTCTTCCACAAACAGTTCTTCACCTTTAAACCTGCAAAACGAACCTATTAGGCACCAAACTTTTTTTTCTTTTTTTTTTTTACATGGGTGACAGAGGGGTGTAGAAGAGTGGACATGGGTGACAGAGGGGTGGACATGGGTGACAGAGGGGTTTAGAGGGGTGTAGAGGAGTGTACAGAGGGGTGTAGAGGAGTGTACATGAGTGTACATGGGTGACAGGGGTGTGGGGGAGCGTACATGGGTGACAGAGGGGTGTGGAGGAGCATAGATGGGTTACAGAGGGGTGTAGAGGAGTGTACATGGGTGACAGAGGGGTTTAGAGAAGTGTACATGGGTGACAGAGGGGTGTAGAGGAGTGTACATGGGTGACAGAGGGGTGTAGAGGAGCGTACATGGGTGACAGAGGGGTGTAGAGGTGCGTTCAGAGGGGTGTAGAGGAGCGTACATGGGTGACGGGTGTAGAGGAGCGTACATGGGTGACAGAGGGGTGTAGAGGAGTGTACATGGGTGACAGGGGTATAGAGGACTGTACATGAGTGACAGAGGGGTGTAGAGGAGTGTACATGGGTGACAGATGGGTGTACACGGGTGACAGTGGGGTATAGAGGAGTGTACATGGGTGACAGATGGGTGTACATGGGTGACAGTGGGGTGTAGAGGAGTGTACATGGGTGACAGATGGGTGTACATGGGTGACAGAGGGGTGTAGAGGAGTGTACATGGGTGACAGTGGGGTATAGAGGAGTGTACATGGGTGACAGATGGGTGTACATGGGTGACAGTGGGGTATAGAGGAGTGTACATGGGTGACAGAGGGGTGTAGAGGAGTGTACATGGGTGACAGAGGGGTATAGAGGACTGTACATGAGTGACAGAGGGGTATAGAGGAGTGTACATGGGTGACAGAGGGGTATAGAGGAGTGTACATGGGTGACAGAGGGATATAGAGGAGTGTACATGGGTGACAGAGGGGGTGCAGAAGAGCGTACATGGGTGACAGGGGTGTAGAGGAGCATACATGGGTGACGGGTGTAGAGGAGTGGAAAGATGGGTGTAGAGGAGTGTACATGAGTGACAGAGCGGTGTAGAGTAGGGTATATGGATGACAGAGGGGTATAGAGGAGTGTACATGGGTGACAGAGGGGTATAGAGGAGTGCACATGGGTGACAGAGGGGGTGCAGAAGAGCGTACATGGGTGACAGGGGTGTAGAGGAGCATACATGGGTGACGGGTGTAGAGGAGTGGACAGATGGGTGTAGAGGAGTGTACATGAGTGACAGAGGGGAATAGAGGACTGTACATGGATGACAGAGGGGTGTAGAGAAGTGTACATGGGTGGCAGAGGGGTGTAGAGGAGTGTACATGGATGACAGAGGGGTGTAGAGAAGTGTACATGGGTGACAGAGGGGTGTAGAGGAGTGTACAGAGGGGTGTAGGGAGGTGTACAAGGGTGATAGATGGGTGTAGAAGAGTTAACATGGGTGACAGAGGGGTGGACAGGGGGTGGACATGGGTGACAGGAGGGTGGACAGGGGGTCAGAGGGGTGGACAAGCGACTAAAAGAGGGACAAGAGTGACGGAGGGGTGGACTGGGGTAACAAAGGGACAGATGGGTGAACAGGAGGGTGGACATGGGTGACAGAGTAGACTACAGGGGTAGACAGGGGGGTAAAAATGAGTGACAGGGATGGACAGGGGAGTGGACAAGGCAGACGTGGATGGCAGGAGGGTGGACATGGGTGAGAGGGGGGGTGGACATGGGTGACGGGGATGATAGGTGGGGGGACATGTGTTAGTGCGGGTGGACATGAGTGATGGGGGGTGGACATGGGTGACAGGAATGTGAACATGGGTGACTGGGGGGGTGGACATGGGTGACAGGGGGTGTGGACATGGGTGACAGGGGGTGTGGACATGGGTGACAGGGGGTGTGGACATGGGTGACAAGGATGTGGTGAACATGGGTGGACATGGGTGGACAATGGAGGGTGAACGTGGGTGACAGGGATGGGCAGGGGTGACAGAGGGATGGATGGGGGTGGACATGGATGACAGGAGAGTGGACATGGGAGACAGGGGGTCAGAGGGGTGGACAAGGGTGACAAAGGGACAGATGGGTGAACAGGAGGGTGGACATGGGTGACAGGGTAGACTACGGGGGTAGACTGGGGGGGTAAACATGAGTGACAGGGATGGACAGGGGAGTGGACAAGGCAAACATGGATGACAGGAGGGTGGACATGGGTAAGAGGGGAGGTGGACATGGGTGACTGGGATGATAGGTGGGGGGACATGTGTGAGAGGGGGTGGACATGAGTGACGGGGGGTGTACATGGGTGACAGGGGGGGTGGACATGGGTGACAGGGGGGGTGGACATGGGTGACAGGGGGTGGGGGGGTGGACAAGGGAGTAAAAGAGGGACAGGAGTGACAGAGAGGGGTGGACTGGGGTGACAAAGGGACAGATGGGTGAACAGGAGGGTGGACATGGGTGACAGGGTAGACTACGGGGGTAGACAGGGGGGTAAGCATGAGTGACAGGGATAGACAGGGGGTGAACAAGGCAGACATGGATGACAGGAGGGTGGACATGGGTCAGAGGGGAGGTGGACATGGGGACAGGGATGATAGGTGGGGGGACATGTGTGAGAGGGGGTGGACATGAGTGACGGGGGTGGACATGGGTGACATGAAGGTGAACATGGGTGACAGGGAGGGTGAACATGGGTGACTGAGGGGGTGGACATGGGTGACTGAGGGGGTGGACATGGGTGACTGGGGGGGTGGACATGGGTGACTGGGGGGGTGGACATGGGTGACTGGGGGGGTGGACAAGGCAGACATGGATGACAGGAGGGTGGACATGGGTGACGGGGATGATAGGTGGGGGGACATGTGTGAGAGGGTGTGTACATGAGAGACGGGGGGGGTATGTACATGGCTGACAGGAGGAGGGTGGACATGGCTGACAGGGGGAGGGTGGACATGGCTGACAGGGGGAGGGTGGACATGGCTGACAGGGGGAGGGTGGACATGGCTGACAGGGGGAGGGTGGACATGGCTGACAGGGGGAGGGTGGACATGGCTGACAGGGGGAGGGTGGACATGGCTGACAGGGGGAGGGTGGACATGGCTGACAGGGGGAGGGGTGGACATGGCTGACAGGGGGAGGGGTGGACATGGCTGACAGGGGGTGGGGTGGACATGGCTGACAGGGGGAGGGGTGGACATGGCTGACAAGGGGAGGGTGGACATGGCTGACAGGGGGAGGGTGGACATGGCTGACAGGGGGAGGGGTGGACATGGCTGACAGGGGGAGGGGTGGACATGGCTGACAGGGGGAGGGGTGGACATGGCTGACAGGGGGAGGGGTGGACATGGCTGACAGGGGGAGGGGTGAACATGGCTGACAGGGGGAGGGGTGGACATGGTTGACAGGGGGAGGGGTGGACATGGCTGACAGGGGGATGGGTGGACATGGCTGACAGGGGGAGGGGTGGACATGGCTGACAGGGGGAGGCGTGGATATGGCTGACAGGGGGAGGGGTGGACATGGCTGACAGGGGGAGGGGTGGACATGGGTGACAGGGGGAGGGGTGGACATGGGTGACAGGGGGAGGGGTGGACATGGGTGAAAGGGAGGGATTACATGGGTGACAGGGGGGGGTGGACATGGGTGATAGAGATGGACAGAGAGGTGGACAAGGCGGACATGGCTGACAGGGGGGGGTGGACATGAGTGACGGGGGGGGGTAGAGGGGGGACCTGGGTGACGGTGGGGGGTTTAGATAGGGTTGAGAAGGTGAACAGAGGGGTGGAAAGGGTACGGTACCTTAAGCAAGCCGGCGCAGCTTGCAGTTCCACAGCAGACACGGGAGTCCGGCGCAGGTGCAGCTCGTTCCGCCCCAGGGACCCATTTTCCGCCCACTGCGCCGTAAGGGATAGGGGGACGGAGGGAGACGCAGGAGATCGAAGGTGTAGGAGGGGGACGCAGGGTACACAGGGAACAGAGGAGGAAGGAGGGGGAACACGGGGGACGCAGGAGACGGAGGAGAACACAGGAAACGCAGGTGACGCAGGGGGACGCTGTGTGCGCACTGCGCACGCAGACTTCCCTTCCCCCCTGCGCCATCAGGCCGGGGCAGGACATTTAAAAAAAATAAAATAATAATAATAATAAAAAAATCACGGCAAAATCACGGGCAGTGCTGAACGGCACACACGTGTGCCGCGGCACCGCGGTTGGGAATCACTGTGCTACACAAACACTTCCCAATTATGGTTATGAAACCCTCTTGGGTTATCAATTAGGGTTATGAAACCCTCTTGGGTACTGCAAATGCCTGCTCCTGACTCATCCTGTGTCTTTCAGATACTACTTGCCTAACTGACGCTTCTGGCCTCGGGCCTTTAATTTTTGGATGTTTAGCAGTAACAAGCTTAATGCAAATGTCAACATTGATCTTTAAATGTAAGGGGTTATGAAACCCTTTAGGGTACTGCCAATGACTGCTCCTAACTCATTCTGTGTCTTTCAGGAATTACTTGCCTCTGGCTTCTGGCCTTGGGCCTTACATTTTATGATTTTTTAAATAGATACATACATGCTTAATTTACTTCAATATTTATGTTGCAGTGTATGGGGTTATTAAACCCTCTTGGGTACAGTTTATTTCAAGTTTTCTGATAATTTTCTCAGTAATAAAATTTTCCAGAATAATAACATTACATCATTGAACGCTTGTTGTGTGTGATTTTTTAATTAAAATGTTCATAAATAATACGGTGATGGATTAACTCTGCTTCTTTATTTCAGAAAACATTACTTTAGAGAAGAATGTCTTTTGGTGGTCCACCGTCCTGCATTATAGAGTCTTCTGGACTCTTGGATATGCGCTTGTTCTTAAACTAAGGTTAAAAATAAATAAATAAAAAATTGCCGGCCAGGGCAATGGAGACATTGCGCCTACATCTCAGGGCCACATAAGCCCTGTGGTGGCTTGTTGTATTTGGTCCTTTGTACCCACACGCTTTGGTCCAGGACACTCAAACTTTGATTTAAATTTCAAAGTAAAAAATCAGACATTTCAATAGTCTCCTCATGCATCAGCCAACTCCAGGCTGTGTCATTCAGGCAATATATGATTTACTGATGGCGCTGCTGGGCCTCGGTCTGAGAATTTCAAATTTTCTCATAGGTAGCACCCACTATCCAAAATCTTTCAAAAATTGTTGTGTTTTTTGGAGGAATTGTGAAGCCCTGCTGTGTGCTCATGCATCAGCCAACTGCAGGCTGTGTCATTCAGGCAATATATGGTTTACTGGTGTGTCAGGCCCAAGGCCTGATTATTAAAATCCTATATGTGTATTATAATTGTAACTGTGTAATGCCTTATCCAAGACTTGGGTGAGAGGTCATTCAGGCTGTGTTTTGTGTATTGCATTTTATTGGGGGGTCTGGCTGTTTGTTTACATGTCCTTTGAAGTCAAAGGTTTTTTTGAAGTCATGCACTCTCGTCTCATCATATAATCAAACAGATAAGGGGCCAGGAAGAGAGAAGACCCCCTGGTGGGGATCAGAGGGGAGGGGGGAATGGAGTCTCCCTCCCAAGAAAGCAGATATGATATTTAAAACAATGCTAGACTCAAAAGATGGGTGTTCAAGGCTGTGCCCCAAGCTGACAAGACCATCCTAAGAACAGCACTCTCACTCACTCATGGACTGCTATAACATCATGCTGTAAGAACTTCCTCTTTTATTTTCTGAACTTGCCTTGCTAAACTCTTTTATACATTTTTGCAACTGTATGTAATTTGTTTCTGTATTTTAATATAGTCAGCACTGTGATACCTTTTATCAGATTAAATGTTTAACCCCTTAAGGACAATGGACGTACTCCTACGCCCCCGTTTCCAAGACCTTAAGGACCGAGGACGTAGGAGTACGTCCTGTCCATTTCCGCCCCCCCCCCCCCCCACCCGCTAGCCGGAGGGGAGTTGGTGCCCGATGCCTGCTGAAATCGTTCAGCAGGCATCGCGGCATATAACCAAGGGGGATCATTATGCCCCCCCCCCATGTCGGCGATGGCCGCAGATCGCTGGACAATTCAGTCCAGCGATTTGCTGCGATTCCGGGTCAATCGGGTCTCCAGTGACCCGGTGACCCGGAATTACTGGCGGATCGGGGCCGTCAGAGACGGCCCCAAACAGCCATAGCCAGCAGGGGTGAGGTGGCACTGGTGCCACCTCACGATCGCCCTGATTCGTCGGCCGGATTCCCGGCCGACCAATCAGGGCGCCTGCTGCGGGTGTCACTCCCGCAATCCGCTCCGCCCCTCTTCCGGAGGACGTGAGCGGGTGCGGGACGTGCACCCCGGGTGCTGGGGACCCCGATCCCCGGCGTTAATGTTGGGTTCGGGGCCCCAGGAGCGACGGCGGCGGGACTGACCTGCGCGGCGTGGATCAGCAGCAGCAGGAGGTGAGTGACAGCCTCCTGCTGTTGCTTAGCAACAGCTCCCAGCATGCAAAAAGGGCATGCTGGGAGCTGTAGTTATGCAACAGGAGGAGGCAGACCACCACAACTCCCAGCATTCCCTTATGGGCATGCTGGGACTTATGGTTTTGCAACAGCTGGAGGCACATTTTTTCTATGGAAATGTGTACCTTCAGCTGTTGTATAACTACAACTCCCAGCTTGCACAATCAGCTAAAGTGCATGCTGGGAGTTGTAGTGGTGCATCTGGTGGTTGCAGAACTACAACTCCCAGCATTCCCGTTGGCTGTCGGTGACTGCTGAGAGTTGTAGTTTTGCAACAGCTGAAGGCACACTGAGTTAAGTAGCAAACCAGTGTGTCTCCAGCTGTTGCATAACTACAATCCCCAGCATCCCCAGCCAAAGTAGTATTCCTCCCGCTGTTGCATAACTACAACACCCAGCATGCCCTTCCGCTGTCCGTTCATGCTGGGGCTTGTAGCTTTTGCAACAGCTGAAGGCACACTGGTTGCAAAACACTGAGTTTGTTACCAAACTCGGTGTTTCACAACCAGTGTGCCTCCAGCTGTTGCAAAACTACAACTCCCAGAATGCACTGATAGACCGTACATGCTGGGAGTTGTAGTTTTGCAACAGCTGGATGTTTCTCCCCCACCAATGTGAACGTACAGGGTACACTCACATGGGCAGAGGATTACAGTAAGTATCCGGCTGCAAGTTTGAGCTGCGGCAAATTTTCTGCCGCAGCTCAAACTGCCAGCGAGAAACTACTGTGAACCCCCCAACCATGCGACTGTACCCTAAAAACACTACACTAACACAAAATAAAAAGTAAAAAACACTACATATACACATACCCCTACACAGCCCCCCTCCCCAATAAAAATAAAAAACATCTGGTACGCCACTGTTTCCAAAACGGAGCCTCCAGCTGTTGCAAAACAACTACTCCCAGTATTGCCAGATAGCCGTTGACTGTCCAGGCATGCTGGGAATTTTACAACAGCTGGAGGCACCCTGTTTGGGAATCACTGGCGTAGAATACCCCTATGTCCACCCCTATGCAAGTCCCTAATTTAGGCCTCAAATGCTCATGGCACTCTCACTTTGGAGCCCTGTCGTATTTCAAGGCAACAGTTTAGGATCACATATGGGGTATCACCGTACTCGGGAGAAATTGTGTTACAAATTTTGGGGGGTATTTTCTGCTATTACCCTTTTTAAAAATGTAAAATTTTTGGGAAACCAAGCATTTTAGGTAATTTTTTAAAATTTTTTTTTACATATGCAAAAGTTGTGAATCACCTGTGGGGTATTAAGGTTCACTTTACCCCGTGTTACATTCCCCGAGGAGTCTAGTTTCCAAAATGGTATGCCATGTGGTATTTTTTGCTGTTCTGGCACCATAGGGGCTTCCTAAATGCGGCATGCCCCCAGAACAAAATTTGCTTCAAAAAAGCCAAATGTGACTCCTTCTCTTCTGAGACCTATAGTGCGCCAGCAGAGCACTTTTCATCCCCATATGGGGTGTTTTCTGAATCGAGAGAAATTGGGCTTCAAATTTTGGGGGGTATTTTCTGCTATTACCCTTTTAAAAAATGTAAAAATTTTGGGAAACCAAGCATTTTAGGTAAATTATTATTTTTTTTTTACATATGCAAAAGTCGTGAAACACCTGTAGGATATTAAGGTTCACTTTACCCCTTGTTACGTTCCCCGAGGGGTCTAGTTTCCAAAATGGTATGCCATGTGTTTTTTTTGCTGTTCTGGCACCATAGGGGCTTCCTAAATGCGGCTTGCCCCCAGAGCAAAATTTGCTTTCAAAAAGCCAAATGTGACTCCTTCTCTTCTGAGACCTGTAGTGCGCCAGCAGAGCACTTTTCACCCCCATATGGGGTGTTTTCTGAATCGGGAGAAATTGGGCTTCAAATTTTGGTGGATATTTTCTGCTATTATCCTTGTTAAAAATGTAAAATTTTTGGGAAACCAAGCATTTTAGGTAAAACATTTTTTTTCTTTTACATATGCAAAAGTCGTGAATCACCTGTGGGGTATTAAGGTTCACTTTACCCCTTGTTACGTTCCCCGAGGGGTCTAGTTTCCAAAATGGTATGCCATTTCGTTTTTTTTTGCTGTCCTGGCACCATAGGAGCTTCCTAAAGGTGACATGCCCCCCCAAAACCATTTGTCGCTCCTTCCCTTCTGAGCCCTCTACTGCGCCCGCCGAACACTTTACATGGACATATGAGATATGTGCTTACTCGAGAGAAATTGGGTTTCAAATACAAGTAAAAATTTTCTCCTTCCTACCAATTGCAAAAATTCAAAAATTGGGTCTGCAAGAACATGCGAGTGTAAAAAATGAAGATTGTGAATTTTCTTCTTCACTTTGCTGCTATTCCTGTGAAACACCTAAAGGGTTAATACACTTATTGAATGTCATTTTGAATACTTTGGGGGGTGTAGTTTTTATAATGGGGTCATTTATGGGGTATTTCTAAGATGAAGACCCTTCAAATCCACTTCAAACCTGAACTGGTCCATGAAAAATAGCGAGTTTGAAAATTTTGTGAAAAATTTCAAAATTGCTGCTGAACTTTGAAGCCCTCTGGTGTCTTCCAAAAGTAAAAACTTGTCAATTTTATGATGCAAACATAAAGTAGACATATTGGGGGACATTTACTAATCTAGTCTATTCTGGGTATGCTTATAGACCAGCGTATGTGGTAGTCTCCTGTCTATTGTGCTCCTAATTTATCAAAGGTCTCGCAGCCCTTGATAAATTCTGTGCTCAGACTTCAGGGTCTACAGCTTAAACTGCGTTTAGACCAGCTCCAACATGGTCTGACATTTCAGCGTATTTCGAGCAGATGCGACTTGTCGCACAAAAGTCGCACTTGATAAATTCAGCACCAATGCATTTTCCAATGCATTTCCGTCTAAAATAGACTTGCGTGCATCATGTTCTAAAAATCCTCTACAGCAAAAGTCGCAGATAAGTCGCACATATTTAGACTGCGACTTTCTGTGCGACAAATTTAGACAGGAAAAACCAGTCTAAATCCTTTGATAAATCTCCCTCATTGTATATGTGAACCCAATTTTTTTTTTATTTTGAATATCCATTTTCCTTACAAGCAGAGAGCTTCAAAGTTCGAAAAATGCTAAATTTTCATTTTTTTTCATCAAATTTTGGGATTTTTCACCAAGAAAGGATGCAAGTTACCATAAAATGTTACCACTAAGTTAAAGTAGAATATGTCACCAAAAAACAATCTCAGAATCAGAATGATAACTAAAAGCATTCCAGAGTTATTAATGTTTAAAGTGACAGTGGTCAGAATTGCAAAAAACGCTCTGGTCCTTAAGGTGTAAAATGGCCTGGTCCTTAAGGGGTTAATTAATCAGTTCTGGTCTTTGATCTCTAAATATATGAGCTCACCTTTCTGAAGGAGGCTCTGGTAAAACACGTTTATCTAAGGGTTAATTTGGTGACTTGCTGGGACTAGTAGTGGATACCCAGAGGTCTGGCGGCTTTAACCCTTGCACCATCACACTCTCTCTAGCGTCTTGGCTGGACCGATAGGGTGTGATCGTGACAACTGGTGGCAGCGTCGGGATATATTTAGAGATTTTTAGTGCTTGCTGGATTTTACCTGTAAGGAAATCTTAGCACTAAAAAGAAATTGCATACATATTCTTTTGTGTAAATTCCAAAGACAGAGCTCAGTGCTGGTTTAAAAGACATACAAAAAGAGTGCAAGACATTTCTGTCCTCCCATCTCCTGTTTTACCTCCTCTGTCTCATCCCGGAAATATGGATGCATATTGCAAGCAGTCCAAGCCTGCACTGGAGCTAATGTGCCAAGAAAAGGACATCCCTACTGCAGGAAAGAACAAGGAAAAACTTATTGCTGATCTTGTGAAGTATGATGCCCCTGCAGAAGAGCTGAGTGACATGAGATAAAGTCCTACAGCTGGAACTGACATCCAAGGACTGATATCTCCTGGGGAATACAACATTACTCCCCATCAGGACAGTACTCCACATGAGGCCTTGGACTCTTATATGCCGACTGCCTTACAACACCTTGGGAATGTGGATGCCAATATGAAACTCCAACTGCTTCTCCAGTACCAAACTGCAGAGAGAGAGGCACGAGCTGCTGAGAGAGAGGCTCAGGCACGAGCCGCAGAAAGAGAGGCCCAGGCACAAGCCGCAGAAAGAGAGGCTCAGGCACGAGCCGCAGAAAGAGAGGCCCAGGCACAAGCTGCAGAAAAAGAGGCCCAGCGAAGGCATGAACTGGAGGTTCTGAGGCTGAGAGGGGATGCTTCATCCGCACGGAGTGATGTGCAGGATCAAGGAGACCACAAACCCCGCTTGGAACATTTCCCCATGTTGAAGAAAGATGGTGGTCTGGATGTGTTCCTGAGGGGATTTGAAAAGGTTTGCCGGCAGTTCGATCTACATAAGGAACAGTGGGGATGATATCTAACCCCACGACTGCGAGGGAAAGCTCTGTATGGGTTTGCTTCGCTTCCCTCTGAGAGTGACCAGGACTATGAGGCAATAAAATCTGCCCTGCTAAAAAGTTTTAATCTGACCCCAGAGACTTATCGGAAAACATTTCGGACTTTGCAACAAAGTGCCACAGAAAGCTGCACTCAACATGCAGGTCAGCTAAGGACTGCATTCAGGCTATGGACTGGGGGCCTACAAGTGACTACCTATGAGGCCCTGGAGGACTTGATGGTCCTGGATCAGTTTCTCCAAACAAGGAGCTTTGAAGCAAGAGAGTGGATTTTGGACCGCAAGCCCAAGACAGCAACGGAGGCAGCAGAACTAGGAGAGGACTTTGCCACCAACCGGCCTCCAGCAGCAAAGCTTGGATCAGCACAAGCTGGAGCAAGTACCTGGAGCGGAGCCACACAACCACAAAGAACCACCAGGTCAGCCGGGAAATTCTTGCCATCATTCCCAAAAGCAACAGGAGCCACATTGGGTCAGGGGGACACCCGCCGATGTTACAGATGCAACAATATTGGGCACCTGAGGGCCACTTGCCCCAACAAAAAGAATTCTCCACCAGTAGCTGGAGGACACACAGCCGTTCTTCTGGTGTCTGGATCGGTGGAGAAAAGAGGGGATAACCTACAGAGTGTAACTGTGGGTGACCAGATGACAGTGGGGTTACGAGATTCTGGAGCCTCATTTACCTTGCCAGGACATCATCATTGGAAGAACCATGGCTTTAAAAGGAATTGGAGGTGTGCGGCCTGCTGTGCCCATGGCCCGTGTGTACCTGGATTGGGGTACAGGCAAGGGTTTGCGGGAGGTGGGGCTCTCTGAGGACATCCCTGTTGATGTTCTGCTGGGGAATGATTTGGGTCGGATGCTCTGTCATTATGCTCCAGAGGACACTACCTGCACACCGGATGGGCTGTTCATTCTGAGGTACTGTGCAAGACTTTGGGAGACACTGCGAAATGTGGTAACTGGGAGGGGGTGCAGGGGATTGATAATTGTTTACCTGTGACTGAACCAGTAATGTTTTCCAAAAGTGGAATGGGGTGTATTGTAAAATGTGGTGACAATGCATTGCCAATGCCAAAACCTAGTGGAGATGGACTAGGGGGAGGGGTTGGTGTGCCCCTGGTGACTAGAGATGAGCGAATCGAATCTGACGACCCTGAATTCTTTACAAATTTCAGGAAACATTTGATTCTGATCGAATACGAACTTCATCGTGATTCGATCGCACAAATCGCTTTATTAAACTCCATTTTCCTGCGTTCTAGGCTGTTTTAGACCTAAGATGGCGGCTCCACATGTCAGTACATGGGGCAAGGCACCATGGGAGGGTGGGAAGCTGGTGCGGGAATCAAGGTAGGCAGGCTGACCCTGAATCACATGTCAGATGCAGCCTATCAGTGTTCACTGACCCCTGTGATGTTGCAGCCCTATATAATCGGCGGCCATCTTCCCTCTGGTCATATCTTCTCCACACGAGATAGGGAAAGAAAGTGACTGCACGTCTGTGTGCTGATAGCATACAACAGCGTTATACAGCATCCGACCACTACGAGTAGCGGTGACATCAGCATTAGGGAAATATACAGGGCACAGTGTTGCTGCAGTTCTGACCAAGAACGATTCTAGCAAAACCTCGTATTCTCCTTACTCCATATAGCAGGCAT
Organism: Hyla sarda; assembly: GCF_029499605.1. Taxonomy (NCBI): domain Eukaryota; kingdom Metazoa; phylum Chordata; class Amphibia; order Anura; family Hylidae; genus Hyla; species Hyla sarda. The sequence goes on along the minus strand of NC_079196.1, from coordinate 166,239,429 downwards.
AGAGGTGCTGCATAGCAGTCACCTGGGTCATAGATCTCACAGCTGTTTTACCTGTATGGAGCATCTAATCTCCTCTTTTTTCAGCCCAATTGAGTTTTTTCTGTTGCTCCACAAATTTGATTCTCGCAATTGTGTGACAGAGTGCAATTTAGGATATAACTTCTTGGGGACAGAGCCCATTATAACCCTAAGGACGGGAGCATTTTTTGCAATTCTGACCACTGTCACTTTAAGCATTAATAACTCTGGGATGCTTTTACTTTTCATTCTGATTCCGAGATTGTTTTTTCGTGACATATTCTACTTTATGTTAGTGGTAAATTTTTGTCGATACTTGCATCGTTTCTTGGTGAAAAATTCCAAAATTTGATGAAAAAATTGAAAATTTAGAATTTTTCTAACTTTGAAGCTCTCTGTTTGTAAGGAAAATAAACATTTAAATAAATAATATTTTGATTCACATATACAATATGTCTACTTTATGTTTGCATCATAAAGATGACATGTTTTTACTTTTGGAAAACATCAGAGGGCTTAAAATTTCAGAAGCAATTTTCCAATTTTTCACAAAATTTTCAAAATCGGAATTTTTTAGGGGCCAGTTCAGTTTTGAAGTGGATTTGAAGGGCCTTCATATTAGAAATGCCCCATAAATTACCCCATTATAAAAACTGCACCCCTCAAAGTATTCAAAATGACATTCAGTACGTTTGTTAACCCTTTAGGTGTTTCACAGGAATAGCAGCAAAGTGAAGGAGAAAATTCAAAATCTTAATTTTTTACACTCGCATGTTCTTGTAGACCCAGTTTTTGAAATTTTACAAGGGGTAAAAGGAGAAAAAGCCCCCCAAAATTTGTAACCCAATTTCTCTCGAGTATGGAAATACCTCATATGTGTATGTCAAGTGTTCGGCGGGTGCAGTAGAGGGCTCAGAAGGGAAGGAGCGACAATGGGATTTTGGAGAGTGAGTTTTGCTAAAATGGTTTTTGAGGGCATGTCCCATTTAGGAAGCCCCTATGGTGCCAGAACAGCAAAAAAAAAAAAACACATGGCATACTATTTTGGAAACTACACCCCTCAAGGCACGTAACAAGGGGTCCGGTGAGCCTTAACACCCCACAGGTGTTAGACGTCTTTTCGTTATATTCGGATGTGTAAATGAAAAAAAAAAAAATTCACTAAAGTGCAGGTTTTTTCCCCAAATTTACCATTTCTACAAAGGGTAATGGGAGAAAAATACCCCCAAACTTTGTAACACAATTTCTCCCGAGTACGGAGATACCCCATATGTGGCCCCAAACTGTTGCCTTGAAATACGACAGGGCTCTGAAGTGAGAGAGCGCCATGCGCATTTGAAGCCTGAATAAGGAATTTGCAGTAGGGGTGGACCCGGTTACAAGGATGGGGCTTGTCTCCACCAAAACCCTACAGCAGTGTCTCCCACAGGGTGTCTCCAGCTGTTGCAAGACTCCCAGCCTGCCAGGACAGTCTATGGCTGTCCGGCAACACTGGGAGTTGTGGTTTTGCCGTATAGGAAACACTGCCGTATGAGACGTTTTTCATTTTTATTGGGGGGGGGGGGGCGATGTGTAAGGGGGTGTATGTGTAGTGTTTTACTTTTTATTATTTGTTAGTGTAGTGTAATGTTTTTAGGGTACATTCACACAGGCAGGGGTTCACAGTAAGTTTCCTTGAAGGAAACCCACTGTAAACCCGCCCGTGTGAATGTACCCTGTACATTCACATGGGGGGGGGGGGGGCGCCCCAAACCTTCTGCTGTGGCAAAATGACAACTCCCAGAATGCACTGACAGACCGTACATGCTGGGAGTTGTAGTTTTACAACAGCTGTAGGCACACTGGTGGGGAACCGCTGAGTTAGAAAACAGACTCTAGTTCAGTGATTCCAACCCATGTGCCTCCAGCTGTTGCAAGACTACAACTCCCAGCATGTACGGTCTATCAGTGCACTCTGGGAGTTGTAGTTTTGCAACAGCTGGAGGCACACGGGTTGGAATCACTGAGTTAGGAAACAGACTCTAGCTCAGTGTTTCCCAACCAGTGTGCCTAGAGCTGTTGCAAAACTACAATTCCCAGCACGGCCAGACAATCAGGGATGCTGGGCGTGTAGTTCTGCAATATCTGGCCCTTCAGATGTTGCAGAACTACAACTCCCAGCATGCCTGGACAGTCTGGGCATGCTAGGAGTTGTAGTTATGCAACAACTGGGGAAGAACAGTGGCCTCCAAACTGTAGCCCTCCAGATGTTGCAAAACTACAACTCCAAGCATGCCCAGACTGTCCAGGCATGCTGGGAGTTGTAGTTCTGCAACATCTGAAGGGCCAGATATTGCAGAACTAAACGCCCAGCATCCCTGACTGTCTGGGCATGCTGGGAGTTGTAGTTTTGCAACATCTGGAGGGCTACAGTCTGAATTGACCTGCGATTTGCTGCGATCGCCGATATGGGGGGGGGGGTCTCAGGACCCCTCTAGACATTGCCACGAAATGCCTGCTGATAGATATCAGCAGGCATCCCGGTCCGATCACCGCCCGGCGAGCTGCAGTGATCGGAAATACGGAGGGCGTATGGATACGCCCTCCGTCCTTAAGTGACGGGACGCGAGGGCATATGCATACGCCCTTCGTCCCCAAGGAGTTAATCCCTGTAAAAAAAAAAATGATGTGGTGCTGCCCAGTTGGGTTCTGCTGCTGTTCAGAAATCAGTCATATTAGTGTGGACTTTAGTGCCTTTTTACCATTCTTCACCTGTTATTCTGTCTCTGTGCTAAATTCAGTGTTATACCACACGTTATACACCTGCCGGTGTATGAAAGAAAAAAAAAAGTTTTCCTGCGTACAAATACGCTTTTTCAGTGGCCTTATCATTGCAAAGGGCCTACATACAAGCAAATAGCGTACCAAATACCACCTTTTTTTCTGTCTCTGTGCTAAATTCAGTGTTATACCACACGTTATACACCTGCCGGTGTATTAAAGAAAAAAAAAGTTTTTCCTGCGTACAAATACGCTTAACAGTGCGCTCATCATTGCAAAGGGCCTAAATACAACCAAGTAGTGTACTATTTAGTACCTGTATTTCTGTCTCGGTGCTAAATTCAGTGCTATTCCACACATTAGTATACACCGGCTGGTGTATACAACAAAAAAAAAGAGTTTTTTTTCTGCGTATAAATACGCTTAACCCCTTCCCGCAGAATGTCATATATAAACGCCGGGTTGTGCAGTGCGTTCGCGCATCCCGACGTTTATAAATTACATTCAGTTAACCCGGCGATGCACAGCATCGCAAGGGTTAACTGGCAGAAGTCCCGCTGTTTCCAGCAGGGGACAACTTCTGCTTCACCCCCCAGGACCATCCATTGATGGTCCTGGTCAGCGATCACTGTGATTGGTCCCTGTGGACCAATCACAGTGATCTGGGGTGGAAGTTCAGATCCCCCGCACTGCCCGCCCCTGAAAGTCAGGCAGAACGGGGGACGATGGCTGCGGGGGCTCGCGGCATAGGTGGGGGAACACGCGGGGACCGGCGGCCTTACCCGAACCAGCGGCGGGACCGAGGAGCAGCGCGGGACCGGCCACGTGGACGAGCAGCGACGGGACTGGCAGGTAAGTATATGGTCCTCAGAAGCAGCAGTGAAGATCTTCACTGCTGCTTCTAGGAGTCTGAAAACTACAACTCCCAGCATGCCAAGACAGCCTTTGGCTGTCTGGGCATGCTGGGAGTTGTAGTTTTACAACATCTGGAGGGCCCCAGTTTGGAGACCATTGCATAATGGTCTCCAATCTGTGCTCTTCCAGCTGTTGCAAAACTACAATTGCCAGTATGCACTGACTGTCCAGGCATGCTGGGAGTTTTAGTTCAGCAACATCTGGCCCTTCAGATGTTGCCGAACTACAACTCCCAGCATGCCCTTCAGCTGTCTGGGCATGCTGGGAGTTGTAGTTTTGCAACAACTGGAGGCACACTGGTTGGGAAACATTGTCTGTTTCTAACTCAGTGTTTCCTAACATGTGTGCCTCCAGCTGTTGCAAAACTATAACTCCCAGCATGCACTAACAGACCATGCATGCTGGGAGTTGTGGTTTTGCAACAGCTGGTGCACCCCCCCCCCCCCCCCTGTGAATGTACAGGGTACATTCACATGGGCGAGGCTTTTACAGTGGGTTTCTCACTGCAAGTTTGAGATGCAGCAAATTTTGCGCTGGGAAACTCGCTGTAATCCCCCGCCCATGTGACTGTACCCTAAAAACACTACACTACACTAACACAAAATAAAATAAAAAGTTAAAAACACTACATATACACATACCCCTACACAGCCCCCCTCCCCCAATAAGAACGTCCGGTACACCACTGTTTCCAAAGCAGAGCCTCCAGCTGTTGAAAAACAACAACTCCCAGTATTGCCGGACAGCCGTTGACTGTCCACGCATGCTGGGAGTTTTGCAACAGCTGGAGGCACCCTGTTTGGGAATCACTGGCGTAGAATACCCCTATGTCCACCCCTATGCAAATCCTTAATTTAGGCCTCAAATGCACATGGCGATCTCACTTTGGAGCCCTGTCGTATTTCAAGGCAACAGTTTAGGGTCACAAATGGGATATCGCCGTACTCGGGAGAATTTGCGTTACAAGGTTTGGGGGGTATTTTCTTCTTTAACCCTTCATGAAAAGGAAATGTTGGGGTCTACACCAGAATGTTAGTGTAAAAAATTTAATTTTTTTACACTAACATGCTGATGTTGCCCTATACTTTACATTTTCACAAGAGGTAAAAGGGAAAAAAGCCCCCCAAAATTTGTAATGCAATTTCTCCCGACTACGGAGATACCCCATATGTGGGTGCAAAGTGCTCTGGGGGCGCACAACAAGGCCCAGAAGGGAGAGTGCGCCATGTACATTTGAGGTGATTTGAACAGGGGTGGCTAATTGTTACAGCGGTTTTGACAAAAGCAAAAAAAAAAAAAAAAAAACACATGTGACCCCATTTCGGAAACGGCACCCCTCACGGAATGTATTGAGGGGTGCAGTGAGAATTTACACCCCACTGGTGTCTGACAGATCTTTGAAACAGTGGTCCGTGAAAATAAAAACTTGTACAGCCCACTGTTCCAAAGATCTGTCAGACACCAGTGGGGGGCAAATGCTCACTGTACCCCTTGTTACGTTCCTCAAGGGGTCTAGTTTCCAAAATGGTATGCCATGTGTTTTTTTTTTTTTTTGCTGTTCTGGCACCTTAGGGGCTTCCTAAATGCGACATGCCCCCCGAGCAAAATTTGCTCTCAAAAAGACAAATATGACTCCTTCTCTTCTGAGCATTGTAGTTCGCCCATAGTGTACTTCAGGTCAACTTATGGGGTACCTCCATACTCAGAAGAGATGGGGTTACAAATGTTGGGGGGTATGTTCTGCTATTAACCCTTGCAGAAATGTGAAATTTGGGGGGAAACACACATTTTAGTGGAAAAAAATTATTTTTTTACATATGCAAAAGTCGTGAAACACCTGTGGGGTATTAAGGTTCACTTTATTCCTTGTTACGCTCCTCAAGGGGTCTAGTTTCCAAAATGGTATGCCATGTGTTTTTTTTTGCTGTTCTGGCACCATAGGGGCTTCCTAAATGCGACATGCCCCACGAGCAAAATTTGCTCTCAAAAAGCCAAATATGACTCCTTCTCTTCTGAGCATTGTAGTTCGTCCGTAGTGTACTTCAGGTCAACTTATGGGGTACCTCCATACTCAGAAGAGAAGGAGTTTCAAATATTGGGGGGTATTTCCTGCTATTAACCCTTGGAAAAATGTGAAATATGGGGGGAAACACACATTTTAGCGAAAAAAAATAATTTTTTTTTTACATATGCAAAAGTCGTGAAACACCTGTGGGGTATTAAGGCTCACTTTATTCCTTGTTATGTTCCTCAAGGGGTCTAGTTTCCAAAATGGTATGCCATGTTTTTTTTTTTTGCTGTTCTGGCACCCTAGGGGCTTCCTAAATGCAACATGCCCCCCAAAAACCATTTCAGAAAAACGTACTCTCCAAAATCCCCTTGTCGCTCTTTCCCTTCTGAGCCCTCTACTGCGCCGGCGAACACTTTACATAGACATATGAGGTATGTGCTTACTCAAGAGAAATTGGGCTACAAATATAAGTATACATTTTCTCCTTTTACCACTTGTAAAAATTCAAAAATTGGGTCTACAAGAACATGCCAGTGTAAAAAATGAAGATTGTGAATTTTCTCCTTCACTTTGCTTCTATTCCTGTGAAACACCTAAAGGGTTAAAATGATGACTGAATGTCATTTTGAATACTTTGGGGGGTGCAGTTTTTATAATAGGGTCTTTTGTTGGGTATTTCTAATATGAAGACCCTTCCAATCCACTTCAAACCTGAACTGGTCCCTGAAAAATTATGAGTTTGAAATTGTTGTGAAAAATTGGAAAATTGCTGCTGAACTTTGAAGCCCTCTGCTGTCTTCAAAAAGTAAAAACTTGTCACTTTTATGATGCAAACATAAAGTAGACATATTGTATTTGTGAATAAAAAATGTTTTTATTTGTAATATACATTTTCCTTACAAGCAGAGAGCTTCAAAGTTAGAAAAATGCACAATTTTAGGATTTTTCATAAGGAAAGTATGCAAGTTACCACAAAAATTTCCCACCATGTTAAAGTAGAATATGTCACGAAAAAACAATCTCGGAATCAGAATGATAACTAAAAGCATTCCAGAGTTATTAATGTTTAAAGTGACAGTGGTCAGATGTGCAAAAAACGCTCTGGTCCTTAAGGCCAAAATGGGCTTGGTCCTGAAGGGGTTAACAGTGCGCTCATCATTGCAAAGGGCATACATAGAACCAAGTAGTGTACTATTTACTACCTGTTATTCTGTATCTGTGCTAAATTCAGTGCTATTCCACACATTAGTATACACCTGCTGGTGTATTTAAAAAAAAAAGTGTTTTTTCTGCGTAGAAATACACATACCAGTGCGCTCATCATTGCAAAGGGTATACATACAACAAAGGAGTGTACTATTTAGTAACTGTTATTCTGTCGAGGGCCTATATACTTCGAAAGGACAGCCGTAAGTAATCGCCTGCTACTGTTCTATACCCTCATAAACGCACTAAGTAGGTCAGGCAGTGAAGTGCCAGTACGTGCATAGAGAAGGGGCAGAGGCCTACATACGTCAGGCAGAGTTGGCAGCAGACTTGGGGCAAGTGGCAGCAGGAGTCGCAGCAATAGGCCTGAGCTCCTGTTAACACCCAGCGGTAGTGTCGTCGACCCATCTCTCCTCGTCAATTGGTTTGCACACTCATCCCCATCATCACAAGGGACATCTGACAAGCACAGTCAAGAGTCGGTGGGTTCCTCAGACACAACCCTCAGTTGGCATGGCCCGGGAGCAGTCCTCGTAATCACATTGCCTTTGTCCTATGCTGTTCCCTCTCCCAAAGAAGTATCTCATGCTTTGGGATCAGCTCCACTATTTAGTGAGGACGATGTAATAGAGGACAGTCAGCAGCTACTGGACAGCCAAGAATGTGAGGAGACATGCGTCGCTTGCTCCGCAAGGCGGCCAAGTAGTGATGCGGAGAGTGACGTGGGAGGCGGTGTTTCAATTGTTCAGGGTCCTGAGGCAGACACTGTTGTGGAACAGGAGGAGGACATCAGTGACGTGCACACATCTTTTGATGATGATGAAGCCGATCACAATTGGGAGCCGGGTGCAGAAGCCGGGGCTTCATCATCATCAGGAGAAGAGATTTGCTCTTTGTCAATGAGGAGGCAAGGCGGTAGCACAGTTGGCAATCAGCGTGGTGGTGGCAGTAGTGGAAATTCAGGAGTCAAACGTGCCAAGGGGAGACCACCTGCTTCACGGCAAGCTACCATTCAGGGAGGTAGTGGAACAGGGGTTCCTGGAGACGGCGCCAATAGCAGTGAAATAGTGCGGACTGCGGGTGGGAAAATCAGCTACTCTGCGGTGTGGTTGTTCTTCATAAAGAATCCGGAGGACCTTAGCGTAGTCGGCAGAAAGTGAAGCGTGGCCAGGGTCCCAATCTCGGCACCATCAACACATGATTCGCCACCATAAAGCGGCCTGGGATAACCATGGCTCCGATGTGGTGGTCCAGCCTGCCGCATCACCCAGTGGCAATCCGCTCCCTCCGTCATCCAGCCAAGGCTCCATCATCTCAGCCGAAGGGAGCATTGTGTCAAACCCTCCTTCTTGCGCTCCTGCTTCTTCCACTCGTAGTCAGCCATTCCGCCAACAATGGATCGGTGAAGCCGTGTCCAAGAGACAACAGTATGCGCCCGCTCATCCAATGGCGCAGAAGTTGAATATGCTCCTGTCTAAGTTGCTGGTATTGCAGTCCCTCCCTTTCCAACTGGTGGACACTGCAGCTTTCAGTGAATTGATGGCTTGTGCCGAGCCGAGGTGGAGAGTCCCAAGCCGTCATTTCTTTGCGAAGAAGGCAGTACCAGCCCTGTATAAGTTTGTACAAGAGAATGTGGGCCAGTCCATGAGCCTGTCGGTGTGTTCAAAGTGCTCGGCAGCACCGACGTGTGGAGCTGTAACTGCGGGCAGGGACAATACATGTCTTTTACGGCCCACTGGGTAAATGTTGTACCTGCACAGCCACAACAGCAACTTGGACAGGTCACACCGCTTCCTCCTCCACGCTCTTGCTCCCAGGCAGTTCCTTTTACATTGTGCGCCTCCTCCTCCTCCTTCCCCGTGTCCTCGTCCTCCACTGCATGTCCAAATCTCGGTGGCCCTTCATCGTACCACGTGTGTAGGGCACAGCGGTGGCAAGCCGTCATTCACATGGTTTGCCTTGGCGAACGGAGTCACACAGGGGAGGAACTGCTAAAGTTCATTAGGGAAGAAATCCGAGTATGGCTTACTCCACGAAATCTGGAAATAGGAACCATGGTGACCGACAATGGGAAGAACATTGTGGCCGCGCTGCGACATGGAAGTGTGAACCATTCGCCCTTCATGGCACACGTGTTGAATCTGGTTGTCAAGAAGTTCATCAAGTCTTCACCCCATTTGCAAGATGTCCTGACAATGGCAAGGAAACTGTGCATGCACTTCAGCCACTCGTACACCGCCAAGCACACTTTGCTTGAGCTGCAGCGTTAGAACGGTATCCCACCACATAGTCTCATTTGTGACATTGCCACACGTTGAAATTCCACCCTCCATATGTTGGACAGACTATACGAACAAAGAAAAGCCATCACGGATTTTTTGATGATACAAGCAGATAGGAGTACTCCCCTGTGTAACTTCAATGTGAACAAGTGGCAGCTCATACGTGGCACCTGCCGTTTGCTGAGGCCCTTTGAGGAAGCCGCATTTTTTGTTAGTCACTAGAATTACGCCATGAACGACATAATTCCACTCCTACATTTACTCCAAAAAATGATTGAAAACATGGCTGTTCACGACAATGGAGACGTTGCGCCTAAATCAGAAGGTTACATGAGTCCTGTGGGGGATGAACTGGAGGAGGATGATGAGGGGTAGAGCGGAGCACAGTTTACGGTGGATGAGATGGCCGGTGTTTCTGGTCATTGGACAGGAGAGGAGAAGCAGGAGCAGCCAGAGGAGCTGGAGGGTTATTACGAGGGAGGCGAGACAGAGGACCCAGACACACCGTGGCAGTATGCAGTGGAAATGGAGGCAGGTAGTCCCAGCGAGTCACTGTCACAAATGGCACAATGCATGCTGAGTTGCTTGCGTAGTGACCCCTGAATTGTCAAAATTTGTCAGCTCGATGACTTCTGGATCTCCACCTTATTAGACCCTCACTACCGGCCCAGAATGGGGGCCTTTTTTACACCCACTGAGAGGGAGGACAAACTGACCTACTTCAGGGAGCTTCTACATAGTCGGTTGGCCGATACCTATCAGCCACATGGTCCATCCACTCGCAGGTCTGACTTGGGGGGCCCTCTGCGCTCACCTTCCACTGCCACGGCTGCTGGGGAGGGGTGGCAGGAGCAGTACCGGCTCAATCAGCAGCAGCCTGAGTCTACAATCGCTGATGAGTAACTTCCTTCAGCCGCATAGTGAAGCTACTCATCAGCAGCAGGTGGACATGGAGCAGGACCTGAACCAGCAGGTGGTGGCTTACCTCGACATGACCCTGCCAACAACCGTTGAAGATCCGCTGGACTTCTGGGCAGTCAAACTCGATTTATGGCCGCAACTAGTGGAGTTTGCCCTGGAAAAGCTGTCCTACCCGGCCAGTAGTGTGCCATCAGAGCGGGTGTTTAGTGCGGCCGGGGCTATATTCGCCCCAAGGCGAACTCTTCTGTCCACTAAAATGGGGAGAGACTGACGTTTGTCAAGATGAAATCAGGGATGGATCAGCCAGGATTTCCAGCCACCAATGACAGATTGGTCTGAGTAGATTGACCATGCTCCTACAACAAAATTTTCTCTATTGTGGTTGGTTATGAAACCCTCTGGGGCAGACCTTGGCATCGTACGGCCCGTTTGCCACATACGGCCCTTTGATTGGCTCTGATCGGCCCGCGCTGATTGGGGGACAACTATTCTGCCTAATCTGGGGGACAACTATGCTCCTAATCTGGGGGACATCTATGCTGCCTAATCTGGGGGACATCTATGCTGCCTAATCTGGGGAACAACTATGCTCCTTATCTGGGGGACAACTATGCTCCTAATCTGGGGGACAACTAAGCTCCTAATCTGGTGGAAATCTACGCTGCCTAATCTGGGGGACAAGTATGCTTCTAATCTGGGGGACATCTATGCTGCCTAATCTGGGGGACATCTATGTTGCCTAATCTGGGGGACATCTATGCTGCCTAATCTGGGGGACAACTATGCTGCCTAATCTGGGGGACATCTATGCTGCCTAATCTGGGGGACATCTATGCTGCCTAATCTGGGGGACAACTATGCTCCTAATATGGGGAGAACTGATGCTTCTGGCCTTGGGCCTATCATTTTTTGAAGTTTAGCAGTAGCTAAATACATGCTTAATGCAAATGTCAACATTGATCTTTAAATGTAAGGGGTTATGAAAACCTCTTGGGTACTGCATATGCATGCTCCAGACTCATTCTGTGTCTTTCAGGAACTACTTGCCTCCCTTGTGCCTCTGGCCTTGGGCCTTAAATTTTTGTATGTTTAGCAGTAGCTAAATACATGCTCAATGCAAATTTCAACAATGATCGTTAAATTCTCGGCGCTCTGCCAGGGCCTTCTCCTACCCCGCCTGGGCCGTTCCGAGGACCTCACTAACCAACTAACTAATCCAATCGCTTATAGCGACGGGCGGTGTGTACAAAGGGCAGGGACTTAATCAACGCCAGCTTATGACCCTAACTTACTGGTAATTCCTCGTTTTAAGGTTAAATAATTGCAATCCCTATCACGAACTGGTTTAAGCGTGCAACACGCACCTGTCCTTGAAAGATAGAGACACGCTAATCCGTTCAGTGGAGCGCTAGTGCGGCCCAGGACATCTGAGGCCATAACACACCTGTTATTGCTCGATCTTGCAATTGATCGGGCAAGGTAAGGAGTTATTAAAGCATCTTGGGTACTGCTGAGGCCTACTCCTGACTGCTCCTGGTGCAATGTATGGGGTAATTAAACACTCTTGGGTAGTGTTATTGTTAAATTTACTGATAATTTTATCAGTAATAAAATTGAATTTTGCAGAATGCTAACCGTTACACAACGGAACGCTTGTTGCATGTGATTTTTTAATGAAAAAAAAATATATATATATGGAGAGGGATTAACTCTGCTTAATCATTTTTGGCGATTTGGATCCTTTTGTGATCTGATCTTTTGGAGACAGATGCGCTTACACACATGTAATGATTTTTTTAACCAAATTTCAAACATTGTGTGGTTTATTATTTTTGAGAAGAATGTCTTTTGGTGGTCCACCGTCCTGCATTATAGAGTCTTCTGAACTGCTGTGTATGCGCTTGTTTTTTAAAAAAAAGTATTTTGTCAGACAATTTCAATAACATTTTGCGTTTTTTTGTGGTGGATTGTGAAGCCCGGGTGTGTACTCGTGCATCAGCCAACTCCAGGCTGTGTCTTTCAGGCAATCTATGGGTTCCTGATGCCGCAGAGGTGGGGCCTGGGCATTTTAAATTTTTGGATTGCGGGTGCTACCAAAAAAGATGGACACACCCTAATCCGTTCAGTGGAGCGTGCCTGCGGCCCCGGACATCTGAGGGCATAACACACCTGTTATTGCTCGATCTCAGGAGAAGGGGGGTTCATCATCGGGAGAAGAGAGTTGCAGGTTACCCTTAAGTCAGCAAGGCTGTAGCACCGTTGGCAGTCAGCGTGGTGTGGTTAGTGGAAATTCTGGAGCCAAACGTGCCCTGGGGAGACCACCTGCTTCGCGGCAGCTTACTTTTCTGGGAGTTAGCGGGTTACCAGCACCGGTCGATGAAAGATAGAGACACGCTAATCCGTTCAGTGGAGCGTGCCTGCGGCCCCGGAAATCTGAGGGCATAACACACCTGGTATTGCTCGATCTCGCAATTGATCGTGCAAAGGTAGGGGGTTATTAAAACCTCTTGGGTACTGCTGAGGCCTACTCCTGACTGCTCCTGGTGTAATGTATGGGGTAATTAAACACTCTTGGGTAGTGTTTTTTTTTTTATTTACTGATAATTTTATCGGTAATAAAATAGAATTTTCCAGAATGCTAAGCGTTACACAAAGGAACGCTTGTTGCGTGTGATTTTTTAATGAAAAAAATAAATAAATATGGACAGGGATTAACTCTGCTTCATCATTTTGGGCAAAAAAAGTCCTTTGGTGATCTGATCTTTTGGAGACAGATGCGCTTACACACATATTGAATTAGTTTTTGTAAAAATATTTCAAACATTGTGTTTATTATCTTTGAGAAGAATGTCTTTGGGTGGTCCAAAGTCTTGGGAACTGTTGGATACGCACTTGTTCTTACACAAAGGTAGTTCTTTAAAAAATTTCTAAAATGTTGTTGTTTTTTGGAGGGGATTGTGAAGCCCGGGTGTGTACTGGTGCATCAGCCAACTCCAGGCTGTGTCCTTCAGGCAATATATGGGTTCCTGATGCCGCAGAGGTGGGGCCTGGGTCTGGAAATTTCTAATTTTTGGATAGCGGGTGCTACCTATGAGAAATCTTTGTCAAAAATGTAATATATTGTGTTTTTTTTTTTTTTTTGGGGGGGGGGGATTGTGAAGCCCTGGTGTGTAGTGTACTAGTGCATCAGCCAACTCCACGCTGTGCCATTCAGCCACTAAATGGTCTCCTCTTGCTGCCAACATGTCCACGCTGTGCCATTCAGCCACTATATGGTGTCCTCATGCTGCCAACACCTCCACGCTGTGCCATTCAGCCACTATATGGTGTCCTCATGCTGCCAACACCTCCACGCTGTGCCATTCAGCCACTATATGGTGTCCTCATGCTGCCAACACCTCCACGCTATGTCATTCAGTCACTATATGGTCTCCTGACACTGATGCCACCACCAGGCTCTGTCATTGTGCTGCTGTGTGGCAGTGATTCTAAGAGCGATGCCGGTAATCTATATGCTATTCTGAATAACAGTATTATTTCACTACCCCAGCACACTCTATATGCGTTTTAGGACACAGCAAAGTGTTCTATACCCCTATAGAGGCTGTACGTAGGCTAGAAATAGCCTTTTTTAACATTGATTCACCACGAACAAATTCGGATCGAAACAAACTTTTCGGGAAAATTTGACAAATCGTCCGAATCGAATTTTTGAAAAGTTTGCTCATCTCTAATAATCGGACATTAGATCACGTGACCAGGTGAGAAGTATTCAGTTGGTGAATATGTACAAGGACGACACTTACCTCGTGATCGATCATGTGATCAGTGTAAACAAAGGACGTCAGCACATAACGAGGAATGCGCGTAAGGGCGTCACTGATTCCATGATGGATCATGTGACTAATGTAAACAAGGGAAGCTAACATATGATGTACGTAGACACGTAGTCACATGACCGCCCTAAAACCAGAAGTCCTGGGACTATCGGAGGCACACAGCCCAGTTCCGGAAATCACCTGGGAACTCAGGTAAGGATAATGGCCCTCATTTACTATTCTAAACCCGACCTCTTTTGTCGGGTTTTTTTGGCGCATCTTTGTCTGCGCCATGTCGCAGACATCGTGCGCCAGTCTGCGACACTATGCGACAGTTTTTCCCGACGGACCCGATGTGGATTCTCCCAAACCCGAAAAAGGGGCGTAACCCGACATTTCTGAGCTTTCCCACGTATTTATTAAAGTTTCCAACCCGAATTTGTTGAATTGTTGTGGATTTTTTCCCGACAGCTCAGAGGAGTTGGAAACCAAAACCTACAAAACGCACGTGCCACAAACAGGATGCGACATAATAATAAATACCAGGGGAAAAAAGCAGTCGGGTAAGAAAGCAACATAGACTTACAACCCGATTTTCTTAGTAAATGAGGGCCAATAGGTGTGAAACGTTAATTGGCTATTCAGGGACATACCTGGTCACGGAAGTGACATACTCTCAGAAGAAGATATGATTGGTAGAATTGGAATGGGCAATCATTGTGTAAGTTTTAATAGTGGCATTGGGACAGTGAATCATGAAAATGATCTTAACCCCTTAAGGACCGGAGGTTTTTCCGTTTTTGCATTTTCGTTTTTTGCTCCTTGCCTTTAAAAAATCATAACTCTTTCAAATTTACACCTAAAAATCCATATGATGGCTTATTTTTTGCGCCACCAATTCTACTTTGTAATGACGTTAGTCATTTTGCCCAAAAATCTATGGTGAAGCGGGAAAAAAAATCATTGTGCGACAAAATTGAAAAAAAAACGCTGTTTTGTAACTTTTGGGGGCTTCCGTTTCTACGTAGTACATTTTTCGGTAACAATGACACCTGATATGTATTCTGTAGGTCCATACGATTAAAATGATACCCTACTTATATAGGTTTGATTTTGTCGGACTTCTGGAAAAAATCATAACTACATGCAGGAAAATTAATACGTTTAAAATTGTCATCTTCTGACCCCTATAACTTTTTTATTTTTCCGTGTATGGGGCGGTATGAGCGCTCATTTTTTGCGCCGTGATCTGAAGTTTTTAACGGTACCATTTTTGCATTGATAGGACTTATTGATCACTTTTTATTCATTTTTAAATGATATAAAAAGTGACCAAAAATGCACTATTTTGGACTTTGGAATTTTTTTGCGCGCACGCCATTGACCGAGCGTTTTCATTAATGATATATTTTTATAATTCGGACATTTACACTGTGTTTTTTTTTTTATTGGAAAAGGGGGGTGATTCAAACTTTTAATAGGGGAGGAGTTAAATGATGTTTATTCACTTTTTTTTTTCACTTTTTTTTTGCAGTGTTATAGGTCCCATAGGGACCTATAACACTGCACACACTGATCTTCTATGTTGATCACTGGTTTCTCATAAGAAACCAGTGATCAACGATTCTGCCGGATGACTGCTCATGCCTGGATCTCAGGCACTGAGCAGTCATTCGGCGATCGGACAGCGAGGAGGCAGGTAGGGGCCCTCCCGCTGTCCTGTCAGCTGTTCGGGATGCCGCGATTAGCCGCGGCTATCCCGAACAGCCCGACTGAGCTAGCCGGGAACTTTCACTTTCACTTTTAGCCGCGCGGCTCAGCTTTGAGCGCGCGGCTAAAGGGTTAATAGCGCGCGGCGCCGCGATCGGCGCTGCGCGCTATTAGAGGCGGGTCCCGGCTTCACTATGACGCCGGGCCCGCCATGATATGACGCGGGGTTACTGTGTAACCCCGCGTTATATCAGAAGAGCAGGACCAAGGATGTACCGGTACGTCCTTTGTCCTTAAGGGGTTAATAGAGCTGAATGCCAAAGGAATTAACCCTATAACACAGAAGTGGTCTCTGGATAGGAGGAATTACACCTCAATCTAAATGGAATATAATACCTAACCCACTACTGACCCAATGACTGTGGTTTTAACTCATGTAGTTTTTTTTTATTTCTCACTAATTATTGATTTTAAAGGATAATAAGAAAAGTTAAATTTTACTTTAGGGTTCCCGAGTTTGGGAAATTAGTCCCAGGACGGCGTGAGCCCGAGTGGGAATTTGAGAAAGTGCTAAATATCTCCCGGAGAAATCCCTTATGGGTAACTTGGATATGAAGTCCATTACTTAGCACATTCGAAACATGTGAAAGTTGACAATGCTAATGTATTGTATATACCAGAGTTAGTGACATACGCATAATAGGTGTATGTTAGCACTAAATATATGTTTAGATGCTGGATACCAAGCGCATGTGATATGGCAACTTGTATATGCTATAGTAACAAGTGCATGGAAATTAGTTGTAGTAATGTAATAATGGTATATTGACTATGTGGTGAGAAATGCTATAGTGAAGGATGCCTGGAATATACACCAGACATGAAACCAAACATGTGCACGAATGCCCACTATAGAAACACAAACACCTATACTACACTTATGGAAACATACGCATAAATCCATGATACGGAAATACATATAAATATATATATATATATATATATATATATATATATATATATATATATATATATATATATATATATATAAAACTCAACGTGTGTGTGTGTATGTATGTTCCACAAAAACTTCCAAATGGCTAAAGATATTAAATTGAAACTTGGCACACATGTTACTTATATTCAGCAACAAACATAGGATAGGTGATTTAACCCTTACTCACCCCCATTTGCAGGGGGTGGGGTTTATGTTTAAAGTCCCATACAAGTAAATGGGAAATATATGTTACTGCATAACTTTCAAACGGCTTGAGATATTTCGATAATACTTGGTCACATGTTACTTATATGTCCACTTAAAATATAGGATAGTTAATTTAAACCTTAACTACCCCCATTTGTGAGGGTCGGGGTTTTTGTTTAAAGTCCCATGCAAATCAATGGGAAATGTATGTTCCCACATAACTTCCGTATGGCTGGAGATATTTCAATAACTGGTACACATATTACGGGTTGGGATAGGAGGTCGACATAGGAGGTCGACATAGGAGGTCGGGATAGGAGGACGCGATAAGAGGACTGGGATAGGAGGTCTGGATAGGAGGTCTGGATAGGAGGTCTGGATAGGAGGTTGCGATAGGAGGTCGGGATAGGAGGTCACGATAGGAGGTCGCGATAGGAGTACGGGATAGGAGGTGGGGATAGGAGTACGGGATAGGAGGTGGGGATAGGAGGACGGGATGGGAGGACGGGATAGGAGGAGGGGATAGGAGGAGGGGATAGGAGGTCGGGATAGGAGGTCGGGATAGGAGATCGGGATAGGAGGACGGGATAGGAGGACGGGATAGGAGATCGAGATATGAGGACGGGATAGGAGGTCGTGATAGGGGGACATGATAGGAGGTCGAGATAGGAGGACGGGATAGGGGGTCGTGATAGGAGGACAGGATATGAAGATGGGATAGGAGGACGGGATAGATGGACAGGATAGGAGGACGGGATAGGAGGACAAAATAGGAGGACGGGAAAGGAGGTCAAGATATGAGGACGGGAAAGGAGGACGGGATAGGAGGACAGGATAGGAGGACGGGATAGGAGGACGGGATAGATGGACGGAATAGGAGGACGGGCTAGGAGGACGGGATAGGAGGACGGGAAAGGAGGACGGGAAAGGAGGTCAAGATAGGAGGACGGGAAAGGAGGTTGAGATATGAGGACGGGATAGGAGAACAAGATAGGAGGACGGGAAAGGAGGTCAAGATATGAGGACGGGAAGGAGGACGGGATAGGAGGACAGGATAGATGGACGGGCTAGGAGGACGGGCTAGGAGGACGGGATAGGAGGACGGGAAAGGAGGTCGAGATAGGAGGACGGGAAAGGAGGTTGAGATAGGAGGACGGGAAAGGAGGTCGAGATATGAGGACAGGATAGGAGGCCGGGATAGGAGGCCGGGATAGGAGGTCGAGATAGGAGGTAGGGATATAATGACGGGATAGGAGGTCGGGATATGACAACAATATATGAGGACGGGATATGAAGTCAAAAGCTTCCTCCTTTGTTTATTTTCCTCCCTAACAAGGATTAGAAAGGAAAGACCGGGCAGGAAAACCTTGAAAGGGCATGGTAACGCATGAACAATGTGGTGATGCATGAGTTAGCATGGTGGCTTCTATAATAGCACGGTGACGCATGATATAGCACGGTGACGCATGATATAGCACGATGACGCATGATATAGCACGATGACTCATGGTATAGCACGGTGACGCATGATATAGCACGGTGACGTATGTAATAGTACCCTGAAGCATGATATAGCACGGCGACGCATGTAATAGTACCCTGACGAATGATATTGCATTGTGAGGCATGTAACAGCCCCGTGAGGCATGTAATAGCATAGTAATGCAAATAATACACAGTGACACATGTAATAGCATAGTGACATATGCAATAGCAGAGTGATGCATGTAATAGCAGAGTGACTCAGAATGCAAAGTGACACATGTAATAGCATAGTGATTCATAATACACAGTGACACATGTAATAGCATAGTGATGCATAGAATGCATGGTGACACATGTAATAGCATAGTGATGCATATAATAAATGGTGACACATGTAATAGCTTAGTGATGCATAAAATGCACAGTGACACACGTAATAGCATAGTGACACATATAATGCACAGTGACGCATGTAATAGCATAGTGATGCATATAATGCACAGTGACGCATGTAATAACAGTGATGCATGTAACAGCATGATAACGCATGTAATAGCATAGTAACACATATCAGCATAGTGATGCATGTAACAGCATGATAACGCATGTAATGGCATGGTGACGCATGTAGTAGCACGATAAGCTGTACTCGGTATGGTGCTGTATGCAAAGTGTATCCCACATCATTGTAAAGTAGGTAAAGTAAAATATGCCTGGCGTAGTAATGTATACATGGAAAGGTAATGTATAGCAAAGAAATTATGTCATTGTAGTAACATATGAGTTGTTTACGCAGTATAATGAAATGACAACTTATCCAAGCACTGAAAGGGGAACAACATACTCTCAGAGACAGAGCATGTCCAACACTGCAACATTTAAGGGGGCGCAGCTGGCTGCAGTAGAACTCAACCGCCGAATCCAAAGCAGTGAGTAATGCAAAGATCACTGGCACCGAATATGAAACTGCTGAAAACTGCACCGACACGGAGAGTTCTGCCCTCTCATGATTCCACAAGTAAAAACCAAACCTCAGCCATCAGATGACCCCCACCTGTAGAAGCTGTCTATTAGCTGATTAAAAGCCTAGGCCAATGTTTCCCAACTGGTGTGCCCCCAGCTGTTGCAAAACCACAACTCCTAGCATGCCCAGACAGCCGAAGCCAAAGAAATGCAGCTATACCAGCCATCAACCCAGCTAGCTTATAACCTAAAGCCCTCACACTGCATGTAACCATAACAGCCAAAGCCCCTAGTTAATGTGATGTCCCTGCCATCATTCCTTACCGCTGGAAAAAACATAGAATGTGTCGGCAGATAAGAACCATTTGGCCCATCTAGTCTGCCCAATAATCTGCATACTATGAATAAATTATTTGGAATAGCGTGCTTTAGCCCCCTTTAGGCATCACATAGTTAGAGCCTCCCTTTAGGCAGCATATAGTTAGATCCCTCCATGTTAGGCAGCACATAAGATTCCCCCATATTAGGCAGCACATAGTTGGAGCCCCCCTTGAGGCAGCACATAGTGGGATTTGAACCAAAGGCCCCAGCACTGCAAGCCACCATGCTACCCTTAAGATATAAATAAACTGCCGGAGCGGTGCTGCCTGCTGATGTTCACGAGCTCCGTCCTTCTCATGGACTCCGCTGGCTCCTGAATGCTGCCGAGTAGCTGAATCTGAATCAGAGCTCCCGCCAACAGGAACGCAAGCCGTGATGACGTCACTGTAGGAGATGACCCGAGTGCTTTAAGTATAGACATTAGCCCCTCGTACAACAGGTGTGAAGCCTAACACACCAGTGGGACATTAGACATAATTGAGGATGACGTTGACTGCTGCCTGTGAGTGTGGTGTGAATGAGTTGTCCCTCCCACAAATACGGCAAATCTTGCCTAACACACGTGTGTATATATATATACATATATGCATATATCCCATTGTTATTCAATCTTTTTATTGACCTGAGGAAGAGGGGAGGCCATCCCTTCGAAAGGCATTGTCTGTTTTTATATAAAGTCCAATAAACCTGAGGGGGCATGTCCTGAATGAAGAGCTGAGCGGACGTGTCCGCCGAAGCTCCCGTTACCCTTTTGTGTTAAGCCCTACTTTCCCCTGACCTGGGCGACCCCGCTGCCTCGTCACATACCTGGTGTTGGTGGTGGTGGGAACACTCTCCAGTCCTCCCGCTTTGCTCTGGGATAGATCTGTGCTAGAGACTGGTGGCGCTCCAGGCAACAATGGCTGCATTCTGGTGCGGCCTGCTGTGCTGTGTCGGGGGGCGGAGCTCCTGCTTCCCCGGTGGCTGGTCCTGGTGTAAGAGCTGCAGGCGGTGTTGAGTGTGACCTGAAGGGCCCGGCTTGTGTCTGCAGGCTTTCTCCCCTGTCCTAGGGAGCCTCATGGTGGCAGCCATTGCGGAGCTTTGTGGGCATGGCCTCCTGCTTAGCTCCTGAATAGGTTGCCTAGGCAACCCCCGCTCTCCCTCTGAGTGTGCTACAAGACTCTGCATACCTTTGCCTGTGAGATTTCTCTCCTGCTGCAGGACTCTACATACCTCTGCCTGTGAGACTTCTCTTCTGCTGCAGTACTCTGCCTACCTCTGCCTGTTAGTACTACAACTCCAAGCCCATCCGCTCCCGTCTCCATAACAATAGTGACTCAGCTTCTCTCTGGTCCTCTCAGCCACTGACCTCTGCTAATGTACTTTGCTCCCAAGTAATTACTTTACACAGTTCTGCAATTAAGGGGCCCACGTCTGCTCTTAAAGGTTACCTGTCTATCCCTACCTGCTGAGATCTGTAGTCCAGCGCCCGCAATGAGTAGCTTTCGTGGCAACCACAAAAAGTCCAAGGCTCCTGCTGATGCAGTTCACCCCTCCTCTGAAGATGAAGGGTCCTCAGATGATGGACACTCTCAATCCTGCGGCCTGTCTCGGCAGCAACATGGAGGCCCCACTCTGGTCGTGGCGCAGGCTTCGGCTCACGTAGCTAAACCCCTCAGTCAGTTCTCCAGACCTGCGGACCGAGATGGTGGGGATTCCCTAGACCCTTCTCTGCTATTTTTTGAGGACCCTTTGACCCCACACTCTCAATCCTGCGGCCTGTCTCGGCAGCAACATGGAGGCCCCACTCTGGTCGTGGCGCAGGCTTCGGCTCACGTAGCTAAACCCCTCAGTCAGTTCTCCAGACCTGCGGACCGAGATGGTGGGGATTCCCTAGACCCTTCTCTGCTATTTTTTGAGGACCCTTTGACCCCCTCCCCCACCTCCGGTCTCTCCAGATCCGCATCAGTATACCCCTCAGTCTCTGGATCGGTGCTTTTCTGAGGTAATGTCTGCTATCTAAACTTGTCAGGTGGCTGTTAACTCCGGTCAAACACTGATGGTGACTAAGGTGGATGAGTTGCGGCAAGAATTTTTCATACTGAGACATGAAACACAGAAACTTAGAGACTGCACTACTGAGGCCGAACCTAGGATCTCCACGGTGGAGGATACCTTGGATTCTAGTCCTCAGCAGATGGAGACTCTGCAATGCAAAAATAAGAGAGTGGAGGATAGAGTTGATGACCTTGAGAACCGCCTCTGGCGCAATAATGTTTGCCTGGTGGGACTGCCTGAAAAGGTGGATACCTGCAGATACCTTCTCCCCCTCCTTTACTGTGGAGAGGGCACACAGAGTTCCTGCATGGCCTGGTCCTCCTGGGGGCCCTCCATGGGCCTTCTTTGCTAAATTGCTGCATTTCCATGACAGGGATGCTATCCAGAGAGCTGTGCGGGAGAAAGGGGAGGTGATGTTCAACGACAGCAGAGTCTTTTTCTACCCAGATTTCTCAGTGGAACTCCGAAAGCAGAGGACTCAATTCACCGAAGTCCGCTCCAGGCTGCGAGCGAAGGGATACAAGTATGCCATGCTCTTCCCGGCAAGACTATGGCCCTCATTTACTATTCTAAACCCGACCTCTTTTGTCGGGTTTTTTTGTCGCATCTTTGTCTGCGCCATGTCGCAGACATCGTGCGCCAGTCTGCGACACGATGCAACATTTTTTCCCGACGGACCCGATGTGGATTCTCCCAAACCCGAAAAGGGGGCGTTACCCGACATTTCTGAGCTTTCCCACGTATTTATTAAGGTTTCCAACCCGAATTTGTTGTATTGTTGTGGATTTTTTCCCAACAGCTCAGAGGAGTTGGAAACCAAAACCAACAAAACTCACGTGCGACAAACAGGATGCGACATAATAATAAATACCAGGGGAAAAAAGCAGTCGGGTAAGAAAGCAACATAGACTTACAACCCGATTTTCTTAGTAAATGAGGGCCTATGTGTTGTTGATGGGAACACTACCAGATTCTTTATGGTTCCTGCTGAGGCACTGCAGTGGGTGGAAGCAGCCCCTCCTGTTTGTCCTCCGAAATGATCCTGGATGCTTCCTTGGTGTTCCCACCACACCTGTTACGCCAAGCGCTCCGGGTCCCCGCTCCTCCCCGGAGCGCTCGCAACATCCTCGCTACTGCAGCGCCCCGGTCAGATCTACTGACCGGGTGCGCTGCGATAACGCCCCCAGCCGGGATGCGATTCGCAATGCGGGTGGCGCCCGCTCGCGATGCGCACCCCGGCTCCCGTACCTGACTCGCTCTCCGTCGGTCCTGTCCCGGCGCGCGCGGCCCCGCTCCCTAGGGCGCGCGCGTGCGTGCCGGGTCTCTGCGATTTAAAGGGCCACTGCGCCACTGATTGGCGCAGTTGGTCTAATTAGTGTGTTCACCTGTGCACTCCCTATGTATACCTCACTTCCCCTGCACTCCCTCGCCGGATCTTGTTGCCATTGTGCCAGTGAAAGCGTTTCCTAGTGTGTTCCTAGCCTGTGTTCCAGACCTCCTGCCGTTGCCCCTGACTACGATCCTTGCTGCCTGCCCCGACCTTCTGCTACGTCCGACCTTGCTCTTGTCTACTCCCTTGTACCGCGCCTATCTTCAGCAGTCAGAGAGGTTGAGCCGTTGCTAGTGGATACGACCTGGTTACTACCGCCGCTGCAAGACCATCCCGCTTTGCGGCGGGCTCTGGTGAATACCAGTAGTAACTTAGAAACGGTCCACTAGCACGGTCCACGCCAATCCCTCTCTGGCACAGAGGATCCACCTCCTGCCAGCCGAATCGTGACAGTAGATCCGGCAAAGGATCCCGCTGAAGTTCCACTGCCAGTTGTCGCCGACCTCACCACGGTGGTCGCCCAGCAGTCGCAACAGATAGCGCAACAAGGCCACCAGCTGTCTCAACTGACCGTGATGCTACAGCAGCTACTACCACAGCTCCAGCAATCATCCCCTCCGCCAGCTCCTGCAGCTCCTCCGCAGCGAGTGGCCGCTTCCGGCCTACGACTATCCTTGCCGGATAAATTTGATGGGGACTCTAAGTTTTGCCGTGGCTTTCTTTCGCAATGTTCCCTGCACTTGGAGATGATGTCGGACCAGTTTCCTACTGAAAGGTCTAAGGTGGCTTTCGTAGTCAGCCTTCTGTCTGGGAAAGCTCTGTCATGGGCCACACCGCTCTGGGACCGCAATGACCCCGTCACTGCCTCTGTACACTCCTTCTTCTCGGAAATTCGAAGTGTCTTTGAGGAACCTGCCCGAGCCTCTTCTGCTGAGACTGCCCTGCTGAACCTGGTCCAGGGTAATTCTTCCGTTGGCGAGTACGCCATCCAATTCCGTACTCTTGCTTCCGAATTATCCTGGAATAATGAGGCCCTCTGCGTGACCTTTAAAAAAGGCCTATCCAGCAACATTAAAGATGTTCTGGCCGCACGAGAAATTCCTGCTAACCTGCATGAACTCATTCATCTAGCCACTCGCATTGACATGCGTTTTTCCGAAAGGCGTCAGGAGCTCCGCCAGGATATGGACTTTGTTCGCACGAGGCGTTTTTTCTCCCCGGCTCCTCTCTCCTCTGGTCCTCTGCAATCCGTTCCTGTGCCTCCCGCCGTGGAGGCTATGCAAGTTGACCGGTCTCGCTTGACACCTCAAGAGAGGACACGACGCCGCATGGAGAATCTTTGCCTGTACTGTGCCGGTACCGAACACTTCCTGAAGGATTGTCCTATCCGTCCTCCCCGCCTGGAAAGACGTATGCTGACTCCGCACAAAGGTGAGACAGTTCTTGATGTCAACTCTGCTTCTCCACGCCTTACTGTGCCTGTGCGCATATCTGCCTCTACCTTCTCCTTCTCTACTATGGCCTTCTTGGATTCCGGATCTGCAGGAAATTTTATTTTGGCCTCTCTCATCAACAGGTTCAACATCCCGGTGACCAGTCTCGCCAGACCCCTTTACATCAATTGTGTTAACAATGAAAGATTGGACTGTACCGTGCGTTACCGCACGGAGCCCCTCCTAATGTGCATCGGACCTCATCACGAAAAAATTGAGTTTTTGGTCCTCTCCAATTGCACTTCCGAAATTCTCCTTGGACTACCGTGGCTTCAACGCCATTCCCCAACCCTTGATTGGTCCACAGGAGAGATCAAGAGCTGGGGTACTTCTTGTTTCAAGGACTGTCTTAAACCGGTTCCCAGTACTCCCTGCCGTGACCCTGTGGGTCCCCCTGTAACCGGTCTCCCTAAGGCTTATATGGACTATGCTGACGTATTTTGCAAAAAACAAGCTGAGACTTTACCTCCTCACAGGCCTTATGACTGTCCTATTGACCTCCTCCCGGGCACTACTCCACCCCGGGGCAGAATTTATCCTCTGTCCGCCCCAGAGACTCTTGCTATGTCTGAATACATCCAGGAAAATTTAAAAAAGGGGTTTATCCGCAAATCCTCCTCTCCTGCCGGAGCTGGATTTTTCTTTGTGTCCAAAAAAGATGGCTCCCTACGTCCTTGCATTGATTACCGCGGACTTAATAAAATCACGGTAAAGAACCGCTACCCCCTACCTCTTATCTCAGAACTCTTTGATCGCCTTCAAGGTGCCCACATCTTTACCAAACTGGACTTAAGAGGTGCTTATAATCTCATCCGCATCAGGGAGGGGGACGAATGGAAAACTGCATTTAACACCAGAGATGGACACTTTGAGTATCTAGTCATGCCCTTTGGCCTGTGCAACGCCCCTGCCGTCTTCCAAGACTTTGTTAATGAAATTTTTCGTGATCTCTTATATTCCTGTGTTGTTGTGTATCTGGACGATATTCTGATTTTTTCTGCCAACTTAGAAGAACATCGCCAGCATGTCCGCATGGTTCTTCAGAGACTTCGAGACAATCAACTTTATGCCAAAATGGAGAAATGTCTGTTTGAATGTCAATCTCTTCCTTTCCTAGGATACTTGGTCTCTGGCCAGGGACTACAAATGGACCCAGATAAACTCTCTGCCGTCTTAGATTGGCCACGCCCCTCCGGACTCCGTGCTATCCAACGTTTTTTGGGGTTCGCCAATTATTACAGACAATTTATTCCACATTTTTCCACTATTGTGGCTCCTATCGTGGCTTTAACCAAGAAGAATGCCAATCCTAAGTCCTGGTCTCCCCAAGCGGAAGACGCATTTAAACGGCTCAAGTCTGCCTTTTCTTCTGCTCCCGTGCTCTCCAGACCTGACCCATCTAAACCCTTCCTATTGGAGGTTGATGCCTCCTCAGTGGGAGCTGGAGCGGTCCTTCTACAAAAAAATTCTTCCGGGCATGCTGTTACTTGTGGGTTTTTTTCTAGGACCTTCTCTCCGGCGGAGAGGAACTACTCCATCGGGGATCGAGAACTACTGGCCATTAAATTGGCACTTGAGGAATGGAGGCATCTGCTGGAGGGATCAAAATTTCCAGTTATCATTAACACCGATCACAAGAATCTCTCCTATCTCCAGTCTGCCCAACGGCTGAATCCTCGCCAGGCCAGGTGGTCGTTGTTCTTTGCCCGTTTTAACTTTGAAATTCATTTTCGCCCTGCCGACAAGAACATTAGGGCCGATGCTCTCTCTCGTTCCTCGGATGCCTCGGAAGTAGAGGTCTCTCCGCAAAACATCATTCCTCCTGACTGTCTGATCTCCACTTCTCCAGTCTCCATCAGGCAAACTCCTCCAGGGAAGACCTTCGTTTCTCCACGCCAACGTCTCGGGATTCTCAAATGGGGTCACTCCTCCCACCTCGCAGGCCATGCGGGCATCAAAAAGTCTTTGCAACTCATCTCTCGTTTCTATTGGTGGCCGACTCTGGAGACGGATGTTGTTGATTTCGTGCGGGCTTGTACTGTCTGTGCCCGGGATAAGACTCCTCGCCAGAAGCCTGCTGGTCTTCTTCATCCTCTGCCTGTCCCCGAACAGCCTTGGTCTCTGATTGGTATGGACTTTATTACAGACTTACCCCCATCCCGTGGCAACACTGTTGTTTGGGTGGTCGTTGATCGATTTTCCAAGATGGCACATTTTATTCCTCTTCCTGGTCTTCCTTCAGCGCCTCAGTTGGCAAAACAATTTTTTGTACACATTTTTCGTCTTCACGGTTTGCCCACGCAGATCGTCTCGGATAGAGGCGTCCAATTCGTGTCAAAATTCTGGAGGGCTCTCTGTAAACAACTCAAGATTAAATTAAACTTCTCTTCTGCTTATCATCCTCAATCCAATGGGCAAGTAGAAAGAATTAACCAGGTCCTGGGTGACTATTTACGGCATTTTGTTTCCTCCCGCCAGGATGACTGGGCAGATCTTCTACCATGGGCCGAATTCTCGTACAACTTCAGAGTCTCTGAATCTTCTGCTAAATCCCCATTTTTCGTGGTGTACGGCCGTCACCCTCTTCCCCCCCTCCCTACTCCCTTGCCCTCTGGTTTGCCCGCTGTGGATGAAGTAACTCGTGATCTTTCCAACATATGGAAAGAGACCCAAAATTCTCTTTTACAGGCTTCTTCTCGCATGAAAAAGTTTGCCGATAAGAAAAGAAGAGCTTCCCCCATTTTTGCTCCCGGAGATAAGGTATGGCTCTCCGCTAAATATGTCCGCTTCCGTGTCCCCAGTTACAAACTGGGACCACGCTATCTGGGTCCTTTCAAAATCTTGTGCCAAATTAATCCTGTCTCTTACAAACTTCTTCCTCCTTCTCTTCGTATTCCCAATGCCTTTCATGTCTCTCTCCTTAAACCACTCATCATCA
This sequence comes from Hyla sarda, assembly GCF_029499605.1. Lineage (NCBI taxonomy): Eukaryota > Metazoa > Chordata > Amphibia > Anura > Hylidae > Hyla > Hyla sarda. The sequence continues at coordinate 166,211,957 of NC_079196.1, read as the reverse complement.
ACCGTTTCTCTCCCAAACTTGTTTCTCCCACTCCTGTTTCCGGTTCTTCTGACATCTTCTCCGTGAAGGAGATACTGGCCTCCAAGACGGTCAGAGGGAAAAAAAATTTTTGGGTTGATTGGGAGGGCTGTGGTCCTGAAGAGAGATCCTGGGAACCTGAGGACAACATCCTAGACAAAAGTCTGGTCCTCAGGTTCTCAGGCTCCAAGAAGAGGGGGAGACCCAAGGGGGGGGGGTACTGTTACGCCGAGCGCTCCGGGTCCCCGCTCCTCCCCGGAGCGCTCGCAACATCCTCGCTACTGCAGCGCCCCGGTCAGATCTACTGACCGGGTGCGCTGCGATACCGCCCCCAGCCGGGATGCGATTCGCGATGCGGGTGGCGCCCGCTCGCGATGCGCACCCCGGCTCCCGTACCTGACTCGCTCTCCGTCGGTCCTGTCCCGGCGCGCGCGGCCCCGCTCCCTGATTGGCGCAGTTGGTCTAATTAGTGTGTTCACCTGTGCACTCCCTATGTATACCTCACTTCCCCTGCACTCCCTCGCCGGATCTTGTTGCCATTGTGCCAGTGAAAGCGTTTCCTAGTGGGTTCCTAGCCTGTGTTCCAGACCTCCTGCCGTTGCCCCTGACTACGATCTTTGCTGCCTGCCCCGACCTTCTGCTACGTCCGACCTTGCTCTTGTCTACTCCCTTGTACCGCGCCTATCTTCAGCAGTCAGAGAGGTTGAGCCGTTGCTAGTGGATACGACCTGGTTACTACCGCCGCTGCAAGACCATCCCGCTTTGCGGCGGGCTCTGGTGAATACCAGTAGTAACTTAGAACCGGTCCACTAGCACGGTCCACGCCAATCCCTCTCTGGCACAGAGGATCCACCTCCTGCCAGCCGAATCGTGACAACACCCCTTTTTCCCTCTTAGTTATGATAGGGAGTTAGGGATGGCCACTGGTAGTAATCCTTAGGTACGAGTGTTCTTTAGGGTTGCCTGGTTAGGGACTCACTTTAGTTATTTTCCCTTTTTTTATGGTGGGGTGGCAGGAGGGTACAGGGATTCCCGCTGTACTTTTCTCAGTTATGGGTTTAGGTTTACACTGGTTCCGTAGTGTTAGACAGAGGGTTTTATTCTCAGGGTATGTTGTTGTTGTTTATTTACTGTGTGCTGCTGCATTTGTTGGTGTCTTGTCCGGTTGGATGTATGTTGTGTTGTCTTTTGTACCCTTTGTTTTGTCTGTTACTCTTGATATTCTCTGTTGTGTTTGTGGTTATGGGGCTCTTCTCTCCGTAGGCGCTCCTGTGTGTTATAGCTTTTTCTCGCTGCCATGAGGTCCCTTAAAGTGATCAGCTGGAATGTCCGGGGGTTGAACTCTAAGTTTAAGAGGGTGTTGTGCCTCGATTTTGTTAAAAGACACTCCCCCATGTGATTTGCTTGCAAGAAACCCATATTACAGGACAGAAAGTTTTGGCGCTAAAACGGGCCTGGATTGCCATGCTTCTTATCCGAATTATGAGAGGGGTGTTTCGATCCTGGTGTCCAAGGCCTTGCCATTAGAGGTGTCACAATTCGCATGTGACCATTTTGGGAGGTTTGTTATTTTTCATTGCACTATTCGCTCCTTTAGCTTTAATTTAGTTTCTGTCTATGTCCCCCCCCCCTTTAATGTTGATGTCCTTCAACTTGTTACTGATAAACTAATGCTTTTTCCTCTTGCTCCTGTTCTCTATGTAGGTGATTTTAATGTTGTTCCCGATCCTTCACTCGGCTACAGACCCTGGCTCCTCTGCTTTCACGACTTGGCACATGGCGTTGGGTCTGGAAGACATCTGGAGGTGGAAATATCCTATCAAGTCTATCTTCTCCTTCTACTCCACGGCTCACCAGTCGTTCTCCAGTATTGACTTAGCCCTGGCATCGGTAGTTCTTCTCCCAGCGGTAAGAGCCATTGGGTGACATGTATCATTATTTGTGTATGGTAGAAGCAGTTTACCCCTTTTGCCAAATTCTAAATTATGCACAGAAGTGCTAAATTTATCAATCAAGTGCAAAGAGTTTAATAAATTGTGGGCAAATATAGTAATTTCCTCATACCTCCACCCTTTGAAAAATGACATTGATTGTTTAGTGCAGAGATAGGCTTTAATGGAGGTGCCAGCTTTAAAATTGTGCAGGTCACAGTAAGACACAAGGTAGGTAAAAGCAAGAGTAGTTTATTTTCCCAACATGCATCGTGTTTCACTGCTACAGCAGCTTCATCAGGCATAACAAGAGACATTTGAGAGGTGAATTTATTCAGGTAGTGAGAAGACACGTCAGAGGGACAGGGAGGGGGAAATGGAATAGGGGAGGGAAAGGAGTCAGACAGTCTCTTCACCATCGGGTAAATTACACCGTACAAAAAATATTTAAAAAAAAAACATTATCAACATGTAAAAACTTCTATTAAAATATATAATGAAGATGAATACAAAAATATGGTGAATGGAAAGATAGAGAACGGTCGACAAATTTAGCGAGCGTTCTCTATGGTCTCATTCAGACCATACAATATTAAACTAGAAAGAGTAAAGATCCAATATGATTCCCGATTAATTAAATACTGAAAACGATTAGGTATGGTGGGTGGAACAGATTCTAAAATAATTAAACGTAAAGATGATATATCACTTTTGTGAACTAAAGTGAAGTGACGTGACACACTGTTAAGTGTGAATTTGTTTTTAATATTGGATCGGTGTTTGGACATGCGGCAACGCACTGTTTGAATCATGCGTCCAATGTATTGGAAGCAGATTGAAAAATATTTCACCGATCAGTACTTCTTCTTTGCCTTCCATTTTCAGTTGCTCACCATGCAATAAAACTCATTGTTTATGTTGTAGCATGATGGACCCATTTGTTGACAAATTCTGTTCCTTTTATACAAAAAAATCTTTTAATATCAAACAATGTTTAAATTGTAACACTCAATTTGCAATTATCTTGCAGTTGTAATTTCCAATACCTTGGACGCACGATTCAAACGGTGCGTTGCCGCATGTCCAAACACCGATCCAATATTAAAAACAAATTCACACTTCACAGTGTGTCACGTTACTTCACTTTAGTTCACAAAAGTGATACATCATCTTTATGTTTAATTATTTTAGAATCCGTTCTACCCACCATACCTAATCGTTTTCAGTATTTCATTAATCGGGAATCATATTGGATCTTTACTCTTTCTACTTTAATTCTGCATGGTCTAAATGAGACCATAGAGAACGCTCGCTAAATTTGTCGACCGTTCTCCATCTTCCCATTCACCATATTTTTGTATTCATCTTCATTATATATTTTAATAGAAGTTCTTACATGTTGATAATATGTTTTTTATATATTTTGTACGGTGTAATTTACCCGATGGTGAAGAGACTGTCTGACTCCTTTCCCTCCCCTATTCTATTTACCCCTCCCTGTCCCTCTGACGTGTCTTCTCACTACCTGGATAAATTCACCTCTCACATGTCTCTTGTTATGCCTGATGAAGCTGATGAAGCAGTGAAACGCGTTGCATGTAGGGAGAGTAAACTACTCTTGCTTTTACCTACCTTGTGTCTTCCTGTGACCTGTGCCATTTTAAAGCTGGCACCTCCATTGAAGCCTGTCTCCGCATTATCCATTGTTCAGCCGGTTGGCTGCAGACACTACATGCGCTCACCATTGTTGTGTATGTGGGTACATAACTATATCAGGTGAGCCCCTTTTCCATTGCTTAATTCACCTTACAGGTCTCTCGTTTATTACACCATGGAGTGCTATGTCATTTGTCTTTTTTAGCTATTGATGGTTTAGAGCATCTTGCTAAATGCAGTTCGAGATGGCTTATATTTGCGTTAAAAATATGGTCATTGCGCAAGATTTCTGAGGGTAAATGAAATGTACGCAGTTAATAAATTTGTGCATACTAAATATGCCTCTCCAAGGTACACCGAAACCTACACATCTGGAGGAAATGCTCCACCAGAATGTACGCAAAAAAAGAGGCAAAAAAAAACAGCTTGCGCAAAATTTTGAACACAAATTTAAACACGAAACAGGGGTAAAATCTTTAATACATGCCCCCCATTGAGTATACCAGTAGAGGGATCTCAGATCATTCTGCTATTATCCTTACCCTCAACTTAGGACCCTTCCCCAAGTCTAGACTTTGGCGAATGCACCCGGGTTGGCTACATTCTGAAGCGATTGCAGATGCCTTGGGGGCGTCTCAAGCTGAATACTGGGAGTTTAATGCTACACATCCAGATACACTAGTGCAGTGGGATGCGTATAAAGCTAAGATGAGGGGAGCTTTTGTGGCAGGCGTGGCGAGCCAACGTGTGTCTTTGTTGTCACGATTCGGCAGGCTGGAGGTGGATCCTCTGTGCCAGAGAGGGATAGGCGTGAACCGTGCTAGTGGACCGGTTCTAAGCTGCTACTGGTTTTCACCAGAGCCCGCCGCAAAGCGGGATGGTCTTGCAGCGGCGGTAGCAACCAGGTCGTATCCACTAGCAACGGCTCAACCTCTCTGACTGCTGAAGATAGGCGCGGTACAAGGGAGTAGACAAGAGCAAGGTCGGACGTAGCAGAAGGTCGGGGCAGGCAGCAAGAATCGTAGTCAATATGGCAATAGCAGGAGGTCAAGTACACAGTATGGACAAACACAGTAAACGCTTTCTCTAGGCACTAAGGCAACAAGATCCGGCAGGGGAGTGCAGGGGCAGTGATCAGATATAGTCTGGGAGCAGGTGGAAGCCAATTAAGCTAATTGGGCCAGGCACCAATCATTGGTGCACTGGCCCTTTAAGTCTCAGAGAGCTGGCGCGCGCGCGTCCTAGAGAGCGGAGCCGCGCGCCAGCACATGACAGCAGGGGACCAGGACGGGTAAGTGACCTGGGATGCGATTCGCGAGCGGGCGCGTCCCGCTGTGCGAATCGCATCCCCGACGGCCATGACAGTGCAGCGCTCCCGGTCAGCGGGACTGACCGGGGCGCTGCGGGGAGAGAGACGCCGTGAGCGCTCCGGGGAGGAGCGGGGACCCGGAGCGCTAGGCGTAACAGTACCCCCCCCTTAGGTCTCCCCTTTTCTTTGTCCGGTAACTGCCTCCCCTGGGATGCGGACACCGGGAAAGAATGGAGGGTTTCCTCAACGGCAGGCAGTACAGCAGGAGTGGGAATGGGGAGGGAGGGCAGAGGGCGAAGCCTGGCACGGGGCAGTGTGACACCAGGACGGGGGCCATGAGGAGGCACTGAGGCTTGCCTGACGGGACTGGGAGGGGGGGAGAGGCACTTCCTATGGCAGGCAGAGTCCCAGTTCTTGATCTCCCCGGTGGTCCAATCAAGGGTGGGAGAATGAAGCCGGAGCCATGGCAGACCGAGGAGGACCTCAGAGGTACAGTTGGGAAGGACAAAGAACTCAATGACTTCATGATGGGGTCCTATACACATCAGGAGGGGTTCTGTGCGGTAACGCACGGTGCAATCCAACCTGACTCCGTTGACCGCGGAAATGTAGAGCGGCTTGACGAGACGGGTCACTGGGATGCGGAATTTATTCACCAAGGAATCCAGAATAAAATTCCCAGAGGAACCAGAGTCCAAGCAGGCCACGGCTGAGAGGGAGGAGTTGGCTGAAGGAGAAATCCGCACGGGCACCGTGAGACGTGGAGAAGCCGACTTTGAATCAAGAGACGCCACACCCACGAGAGCTGGGTGCGAGCGTGCGTTTCCCAGACGTGGAGGACGAATAGGGCAATCCACCAAGAAATGTTCGGTACTGGCACAGTACAGACAAAGATTTTCTTCCCTACGGCGATTCCTCTCTTCCTGGGTCAGGCGAGACCGATCCACTTGCATGGCCTCCTCGGCGGGAGGCCCAGGCGTAGATTGCAACGGAGACTGTGGGAGAGGTGCCCAGAGATCTAAATCTTTTTCCTGGCAGAGCTCTTGATGTCTCTCAGAAAAACGCATGTCAATGCGGGTGGCCAAATGGATAAGTACTTGCAGGTTGGCAGGAATCTCTTGTGCGGCCAGCACATCCTTGATGCGACTGGATAGGCCTTTTTTAAAGGTCGCGCAGAGAGCCTCGTTATTCCATGATAATTCGGAAGCAAGAGTACGAAATTGGATGGCGTACTCGCCCACTGAAGAATTACCCTGGGCCAGGTTCAGCAGGGCAGTCTCGGCAGAAGAAGCTCGGGCAGGCTCCTCGAAGACACTACGGACCTCAGCGAAGAAGGACTGGACTGTGGCTGTGGCAGGATCATTGCGGTCCCAGAGCGGTGTGGCCCAAGACAAGGCCTTTCCAGAAAGAAGGCTCACTACGAACGCCACCTTAGACCGTTCTGTAGGAAACAAGTCCGACAACATCTCCATATGCAGGGAACATTGAGACAAAAATCCACGGCAGAGTCTAGAGTCCCCATCAAATTTGTCCGGCAGGGACAAGCGGAGGCTAGGAGCGGCCACTCGCTGCGGAGGAGGTGCAGGAGCTGGCGGAGGAGATGGTTGCTGCTGTAGCAGAGGCAGAAGTTGCGACTGAAGTTGCTGCACCATGGTGGACACTTCCGACAGCTGGTGAGTTAGATGGGCGATCTGTCGGGATTGCTGGGCGACCACCGTGGTGAGGTCAGAGATAGCTGGCAGGGGAACCTCAGCGGGATCCATGGCCGGATCTACTGTCACGATTCGGCAGGCTGGAGGTGGATCCTCTGTGCCAGAGAGGGATAGGCGTGGACCGTGCTAGTGGACCGGTTCTAAGCTGCTACTGGTTTTCACCAGAGCCCGCCGCAAAGCGGGATGGTCTTGCAGCGGCGGTAGCAACCAGGTCGTATCCACTAGAAACGGCTCAACCTCTCTGACTGCTGAAGATAGGCGCGGTACAAGGGAGTAGACAAGAGCAAGGTCGGACGTAGCAGAAGGTCGGGGCAGGCAGCAAGAATCGTAGTCAATATGGCAATAGCAGGAGGTCAAGTACACAGTATGGACAAACACAGTAAACGCTTTCTCTAGGCACTAAGGCAACAAGATCCGGCAGGGGAGTGCAGGGGCAGTGATCAGATATAGTCTGGGAGCAGGTGGAAGCCAATTAAGCTAATTGGGCCAGGCACCAATCATTGGTGCACTGGCCCTTTAAGTCTCAGAGAGCTGGCGCGCGCGCGTCCTAGAGAGCGGAGCCGCGCGCGCCAGCACATGACAGCAGGGGACCGGGACGGGTAAGTGACCTGGGATGCGATTCGCGAGCGGGCGCGTCCCGCTGTGCGAATCGCATCCCCGACGGCCATGACAGTGCAGCGCTCCCGGTCAGCGGGACTGACCGGGGCGCTGCGGGGAGAGAGACTCCGTGAGCGCTCCGGGGAGGAGCGGGGACCCGGAGCGCTAGGCGTAACATTTGTCAGCTCGGGAGCAAGCTCTGCAGGTAGAGGTTCGGTCCCTCGAGGCTGCCTATGTTAGAGACCCTACTTTGAAGGGTGGGCATGCTTGGGCTAAAGCTCAAAGGTTTCTGCTTCTTGTACAAAAGGATTACAAAAAACTGGTGGACAGGGAAGCAGCCCTCTTCGAGTTTGGAGATAAAAATGGAAAACTTCTGGCATATTTGGCCTCCATCCCCTGTATAATGAGCTGGGATGGGTCCTTGATTACGAACCCCTCTGTGATCAATTATGTGTTTCGTGAGTTTTACTCCTGCAGAGATGTCTCGGGGGCTGTCTCTCCTGCCTGGTCTCCCTGGAGGTCTTTAGGTGGTGAACAGGTTTAAATACCTGGGTGTTCATGTCTTCGCCTCTCTGCCAGACTACTTCCGCTTAATTTGGACCCTCTCTTAAGTAGCACTGAAGATAGGTTGAGGTCCTGGGAATCCCTCCATACCTTTGGCTAAATATATTTAAGATGATCTACCTTCCTAAATTCCTCTACCTGTTTCATCTGTCTCCCCTTACCCCCCCTCAAAAATATTTCAAGCGGTTCGGGACACTTCTGAGATCCTTCTTCTGGCAGAACAAACCTCCTAGACTCGGTCGGGCTCTTCTCCAAGCGCCTAAGTCCAGGGGCGGCTTGACTGCTCCTGATATGTTTAACTACATTCTTGCCTCTCAGTGGGTGTATGCAGCGTGGTTGATCGACCTGGATCTTGCCAATGCAGCTCCTGCCCTAGCTGGTGCTTTGATGGGATCTTATGAAACCCTTACTAATTCTCTTTACAGGTACACTTCCTCCTCTTCTTATTTGCTGCCTATTAATACTGTGGCAGCCGTATGGTCCAGTGTGTTGGGGCATTTTCCTCAACCTGTAATCTCCCCTAGGTCACCCTTGTGGGGGAATTGCAATCTGTCTCATCTTTACAGGTTTCCGAGAGCTGGCTACTGGGGTACCCATGGGGTCAAATTAGCGATTCACCCATTTGGAGAGGACCTGTCCTTCTTGTCCTTCCCTGAGATGCAGACTCGCTATAATGTCCCCGGGAGTGGCTTTTTTAGATATCTCCAAGTGAGACATGCGGTCCAATTGCATTTTGGCTCCCTGGGGATTACTCCTGCCTTTAATGAGGTGGAACTGCTTTTAGGCACTACTGATCTAGGTAAACCCCTCACACAAGCATATGCTTTGTAACAACCTGTGGGTACTAGTCCCTTTGGTTTGGCGTATGAGAGGTGGGTGGCACATGTTCCTGACCTGTCCCCCAAGCACTGGAAGGAAGTAGAAAAGACGTATTATCACACATATGCTAGAGATATGTTGAACCAGTTTAGATTTTTTCTGTGAATTTACCATACCCCCGAACGATTGAATTGAGGTATCACCCTCCGATCTCTGTTTTCGCTGCACAGTGGATGAGGGTACGTTTTTACATGCAGTGTGGTCGTGCCCGTGTACATTGACATGACATTCTTGGTTGATTACCTGGAGTCCCTCTTTTTTTTACCCCTTCGGTTTATTTATTGGGACTTATTAACGATGTGGTATCGGGTCCTCATAATCGTATTCTCTTTCACTTTCTCCTATTCTGTGCATGTAAAGTGGTGGTAATGGCTTGGAAGGATTTGTCTCTTCCTCCCCTTTCATGGTGGATTAATCTGGTTTAACAAGTATGTGCCCCATTATCAGGCTTTGTATATTAGTTGGAAATGCCCGAAGAAATTTGATAGGATTTGGATGCCATGGCTTTTGAAGGATGTTTCTGTTGGTGTGGTCAGATTAGTGCTCCTTGAGTAGAAGCACTGCTGAAGGTGCTGGTGGGTGGAGGGCACTGGAGTGTGTGTGGTGTGTGTATGTTTTTGTTTGTTCATTGAGGGCTTTGTGCTTCCTCGGAGATGACGGAGCGGAGACCCTGTCTTACTGCCTTAAAGTCTTACAGTGATGCCTATGTAAGAAGACATGCTATGCGGACTATACTACGGATAGTAACCAGCATATTCTGCTTCGTATTCCCCCTTCTGCTGTGTTCACTCCTCGTGGCGGATTGTGTTATTCTTGTACTCCACAGTCAGTTGTTGTATTGTTGTTTTAAAAGTTTGAAAATGGCAAAATAAAAACTTTAAAAAAAAAAGTCCAATAAACCTGTGAGTGGCGAGTATCTGGTTTTACCTGGTTGATCCTCCTTTTCCCTGGATGGATTCTCTGCTGAGACTATATGAATAAATATATAGATTCTTAGATCTGTTCATAATCTCCTCATCTACTTTCCAATATGCGTAATTTACTAAATACTGTATAGCACATGTGTAATTAAAACCCTTGTATTCTTCATAAATGAGAGGTCTAAAAAATATAGCAGCCCAGAAATGTCCTCTAAGCATCTTTTGGCTACTGCAGTTTCGACTGACAAAAAAATAAAAAAATAAAAAAAAATGGTCCTTTCACTGGTTTCTTAAAGCACCAGAGGAAGCGTATACATATATCTAAAAGAGACACAAATCACTGTTAAAAGATGTCATTTATATGCCATCAAAATACCTATCTCATAGTCTTGAAAAATAGTTTGCAATCTCTATCTCATTAACCTTCACTCTAATGATATCTTTGAAAGCCAGCGGCTTACCCTTGTCTTCATGACTAATGTGCATTTAAAGCACATTTTACAAAGTATATTAACTAGTCTATAAAACCTCAGCCTTCTTTACATTGAATAAAAAGATGTATCAGAACAAGTTATAAATCTAAAAATGCATATGAAAATATGCACCATATCAGATACTTTGTCATGCAAAAATATTGATCCTTAGGAAATGGTTTGTACCAGTTACACTGTTTGCGTGTGTGGGGGGGAAAGAGTATTGAAAATGATTGATTAAAGGGGTTATTCACCATAAGGTGATTTTAGTACCTGGCAGACAGGGACGTGCACACATAGGAGTTACAGGGGGCTGTAGCCCCTGCCCTTTTCCTCACCTGCCCCTCTAGTGCCCTCACAAAAGGAGCTGCAGACTCAGGGTGACAGGTTCAGTAAAAAGGATCCGTTGCTGGGAAAATTTGTATGTGGTTTAATGGAGGGTGCTGTGCCCTCCCTGCAGCAAGGGGGCATCACTTACCCTGTCATTATCTGCCATTTCTCTGCTCCTCTCCACACGGAGGAGACAGGAGCAGAGGAGGCAGAGAGAAAGCCGCGCACACTGTCTATCCCGGCCAGAAACTTCAGTCTATACAGAGGGGGATGGAGCCTTACTTACTGTTAGTGATTGTGTATAGATGTGAGTGATTTTATGTCAGTGTGTATGTATGATGTGTATATGTGTCTGTGTGTGTATCTCTATGTATGTGCCTGTACAGAGAGGGATGACTAGGGCCTTAGTGTAAGTGACTGTGTATATATTGAGTGACTGTATGTCAGTGTGATGTGTGTGTGTGTATATATATATATATATATATATATAAATATATGTGTGTGTGTGTGTGTGTGTGTGTGTATCTGTATGTATGTGCCTATATATGTGAGCAAGTGAATCTTTGTATGTGTGTGTGTATATATATATATATATATATATATATATATATATATATATATGAGCAAGGGAATCTATGTATGTGTGTACATATCTGTGAGTGATTGTATGTGTGTACCTATATGTATGATGTGCTTATTGGCTATATCTTTTAGAATATATTCCATGTTATATGTGTGTCTGTGTATTTATGTTTCTAAATGTATATTTGTACTTGTATGTATGTGTCAAAGTGTCTCTTTGTATGTGTGTATATTACCTATGTACCAGGTAATAACTATGTAAGCACAGTATATAGGGAATTTATGGAAGCACAGTATATATTTCATTATGTTGGAACATTATATTTTTATGTATGATCCTTAGGGTGCATTCACATGTGCCTATTTTTGCTGCAGATCTGCTGCAGATTTTGCTTCCCATTGACAATGGGAAGAGAAATCTGCTAAAGCAAATCTGCAGCAGATCTGTAGCAGAAAATACGCACGTGTGAACGCACCCTTAGTGGTGGCACAGTATAGTTAAATAATAGTGACACAGTATATAGTTCATTAATAGTGGCACAGTATATAGGGAATTAATAGATGAATGGTGGCACAGTATATAGTTCATAAAGGGGGGTACGGTATTTAATTAAAGGGAAACTGACAGGCTGTTTACTCGCACTAAACCCAATACACTAGGTTACAGTGCATGTATACAAAAATTGGTCTTCCCGTTTTCTAGGTATTGCCCCACATTGCTAGTATGCAAAGTCAGTCTTGTGCGTAATGGAGGCGGAGCTTCCCTGCCTCCATCCTGTATGCTGTGCTATGCCTGGCCGTCTTTGTATATTTATAATTCTTTTTTTGCCAACTCTTGTATATTGTAGCATGTAAGCATATCTTTGTGTGGTGTCCATCTCTTCAGTGTAAGAACCAGGGCTGTGTGGAGATTCCTGCATAAGGTGGGTGCTGGGTGATTGGGGATGGGTGCTGGGTGATGGGTGCTGGGTTAGGCCAGATACAGTGCACGTTCTGTCATATAGAGCTCAGGTGGGGCATATAGGGGGAGGTTTATTAAAACCTTTGCAGAGGAAAATCCTTCTGCAAAAGGAAAGCAGCGATCTGATTGGTTGCTATGGACAACTGCACCGCTCTTTCTCTGCAAAGGTTTTGATAAATCTCCTCTATAATACAGTATATTATAGTGCAGCTGTCACATGTTTTCTGTAAATAAGACTGACAGCATAGCCAAAGTGTATATACACATGGCAGACCTCAGAGAAACTGTTCTTGACTTCATTTTACAAAAACACCAACTTTTATGGGGATAGGAATGTCAAGGAGGCCTGGCAGGAGGTCCACTGTATCCCTGGGCCGCAGCACATCTGCCCATTAAGTCTGGCAGATGTTTTTTAAATTAGGAAAAGTGCTCTCTATTTTTACTTGAGCCCCTGCCCTTCAAAATGTCTGTGCACGTCCCTGCTGGCAGACAGTAATGGACATGCTTAGGAAGGATCTGCGCTTGTCTTGGGGCTAAATGGCTATGTTGTGAGATTACCATAATACTGTGGCTAGCTTATTGTGAACTGGTATTTCCTGTTTGATTTTTCTTTTTTTTTTTTTTATTACAAATACTACAATTCCATTTTCCTCCCTCCCACACATCAGCCACACCACCCATTGAAACGTTAATGAGCTGCATCCATCAAAAGACCTGTGGTATTCAATCAGGGTGCCTACAGCTGTTGCATTAGTTGCAGATTGATCTCTCTGCCACCAAGTGATCGCTCCACCCATTGAAGCAGACAGGCTCCCTGTCATCAGCTGACTAGTGAGTAAGGTCTCGGCCGCATGGCAAGCTGAGAAAAATCCGAGACAACAGTCATTTTGTATGCTTATAAAAATAAATAGTGGGGTGAAAATCACAGAAGAATTGTGAGAAAACCATCACACACAGGTACAGACACTATATTATGAACTACACAACTTCACAGCCCCTGTAGCATAGTCAAAAAATCCTGGAATACCACTTTAAGAAATATGAACTGATTTGGTATAAGGAGAGGAGTTGAGAATATACAGCGTGAGAAAATGGACTTCAGGTTTTTACGTTGTGGTCTTTTTTATTTAATTATTTTTTTCTCATATTTTCTTCTTGCAGCTAGGCTTTGGGTGGGGGAGGTATACAATGCATTTGTTTATGTTTTTTTGTATTAAACGTTTTGTAAAAAAAAGATAAAAATATATCCTCTATAACCTGAGTCATATCTACAATATTCTATATGTCTTTTAAGATGCACTTTTTACAAAATGCATTTGTACCATATGCATCTGTTTAATAATCTACAGTCAGAGGTTTGCTGCATTGCCAGAGCCCCTGTCACAGCGAGCGCTCTGGCCTCCACCTCCGGACCGGAGCGCCCGCTGCCTGTGTTTCCCCTTCTGGGGTACCGGCGCCTCCCGGTCAAACACACTGACCGGGAGCGCGGGTCTCAGCCTGGCAGGGACGCGACTAGTGTGGCGGCTGGTCCCCGATCACGCGCCGCGTCCCCGTTAAGCTTACCTGCTCCCTGTGCGGCGTCCCTGGTTCCTGGTTCCCGGCGCGCGTGGCCCCGCTCCGGCTTCAGTAAATTTTAAGGGCCAGCGCAACAGTAATTGGTGCGCTGATTCCACACCTCCCTTGTCAATTCCCAATAAAAGACACCTGCCCCTTCCTGCCCTTGCTGGATCTTTGTGCCTTGTGCCTCTGAGAAAGCGTTCCCTACAGTGTTATTGCCTAACCAGTTGCCGAACCCTTTGCTACCGTATACTCGCCTGTGAACCCTTGCCGCCTGCCCTGACCTCTGCTACGTCCGACTACGTTCTTGCCTGCTCCCTGTGTACCACGCCATATCAGCCACCAGAGAGGTCGAGTTGCTATTGGAGGATACAACCTGGTGGTTACCGCCGCAGCAAGTCCATCCCGCCTTGCGGCGGGCTCTGGTGAAAACCAGTAAACACTTAGAACCGGTCCTCTGGTAAAAATCACCATTAAAAACCGTTACCCTCTGCCACTAATCTCTGAGCTCTTTGACCGTCTCAGAGGAGCCAAGATCTTCACCAAGTTGGACCTCCGCGGGGCTTACAATGTGATCCGCATTCGTAAAGGAGACAAATGGAAGACCGCATTTAACACCTGGGACGGTCATTTTGAGTATTTGGTGATGCCTTTTGGACTATGTAACGCACCCGCAGTCTTCCAGGAGTTTGTGAACGACACCTTCCGGGACCTTCTCTATACTTGTGTTGTAGTATATCTGGATGATATTCTTATTTTTTCGTCCAATCTGGAGCAACATCGAGACCATGTCCGGCAAGATCTCACCCGACTCAGAAGTAACCGTCTCTATGCTAAAATTGAGAAATGTCTGTTTGAGCGTACCTCCTTGCCATTCCTGGGGTATATCATCTCTGCCCAAGGTCTGCAAAAGGATCCTGCCAAGTTATCTGCAGTTCTAGACTGGCCACGCCCCTCTGGTCTCCGAGCCATACAAAGGTTCCTAGGTTTTGCCACTTGTTACAGACAGTTTATTCATTATTACTCCACCCTAGTGGTTCCCCTTGTGGCTCTAACTAAAAAGGGTGCCAACCCAAAGTTCTGGCCTTCTCACGCTGAAGAGGCTTTTCAGTCGCTGAAAACCGCATTTGCATCGGCACCTGTCCTCTCCCAGCCAGTTCCCTCCAAACCTTTTTTCCTTGAAGTGGATGCATCCTCGGTGGGAGCTGGAGCTGTATTAACTCAGAAGTCTTCCAGGGGCAAAACTATAACTTGTGGCTTCTTCTCTAAGATCTTTTTTCCGCCGAAAAGAATTACGCCATCGGGGACAGAGAACTATTGGCTATTAAATTGGCCTTGGAGGAGTGGAGACACCTTCTCGAGGGTGCTCCTCACCCAGTTACCGTTTTCTCGGACCATAAGAATCTAGTCTACCTCCAGTCTGCTCAGAGATTAAATCCCCGTCAAGCCCGTTGGTCCATCTTCTTCGCCCGCTTCAACTTCCAGATTCACTTTTGTCCTGCTGCCAAGAACATCACGGCTGATGCCCTTTCTCGCTCTTCGGATGTGGTGGGCGACATATCTACTCCTCAACACATTGTCTCACCTGAATGTCTCATCTCCGCTGCACCTGGGGACTTACGGCTTCTTCCTCCGGATAAGACCTATGTTCCTCCTCGCCAGCGACTGCAAGTTCTCAAGTGGGGTCACACTTCCCTTCTGGCCGGACATCCTGGGATTAAGAAGTCTCTTTAATTAATTTCTCAAAGGTATTGGTGGCCTTCGCTTGAGAGAGACGTCACAGAATTCATTCAGTCCTGTGCGATCTGCGCCCGTGACAAGACTCCTCGTCAGAGACCTGCCGGCCTTCTTCTGCCTCTTCCTGTTCCAGAGACCCCTTGGTCACACATCGCCATGGACTTTATCACAGATCTCCCCTCCTCCCATGGTATGACATGTCATTTGGGTTGTGGTTGACCGATTCTCGAAGATGGCTCACTTTGTCGCCCTGCCTTGTCTCCCGTCTGCGCCTCAGTTGGCCAAAAAAATTTTCTTCACATCTTCCGCCTCCACGGCCTTCCCAGACACATTGTCTCTGACCGGGGAGTGCAGTTCGTTTCTAAGTTTTGGAGGGCTCTCTGTGGTCAACTCAGAGTCAAGTTGGACTTTTCTTCCTCGTATCACCCACAGTACAACGGCCAAGTAGAACGGGTGAACCAGACTCTGGGAGATTACCTACGCCATTTTGTGTCCGCCCGCCAAGATGATTGGTCGGACTTGCTCCCTTTGGCAGAGTTCTCATATAACTACAAACAATCTTCCGCTACCAACAAGTCTCCATTTTTTGGGGTTTATGGTCACCATCTTCTGCCACCTCTGCCTAGGACCTCTACTCCCTCCTCTGTACCAGCGGTAGAGAATCTTCTTCTGGACTTCTCATCTATTTTGGAGAGACTCACTCAGCCCTCCTCAAGGCCTCGGCCCGTATGAAGCTCCAAGCCGACAAGGCTCGTAGAGCTCCTCCAGAATTCCGTCCCGGTGACAAGGTGTGGCTCTCCTCTAAATACATCAGATTCAAGGTACCAAGTTACAAGCTGGGCCCTCATTACCTAGGTCCCTTCAGAGTTAAGAGCCGCATTAACCCGGTGTCCTACCAGCTCCATCTTCCTCCCTCCCTCAGAATTCATAACTCTTTGTGTCTCCCTTCTCAAACCTGCTATCTTTAATCGCTTCTCTCCCAAACTTCTTTCTCCCACTCCTGTCACTGGTACCTCCGATGTTTTTACTGTTAAAGAAATCCTAGCCTCCAAGCTTGTTCGGGGGAAAAGATTCTTTTTGGTCGACTGGGAGGGCTGCGGTCCTGAAGAAAGATCTTGGGAGCCTGAAAGTAACATCTTGGACTGCAGTCTCATTCTCAAATTTCTTGGTACCAAAAATAGAGGGAGACCTAAGGGGGGGGGGGGGGGTACTGTCACAACGAGCGCTCCGGCCTCCACCTCCGGACCGGAGCGTCCGCTGCCTGTGTTTCCCCTTCTGGGGTCCCGGCGTCTCCCGGTCAAACACACTGACCGGGAGCGCGGGTCTCAGCCTGGCAGGGACACGGCTAGCGTGGCAGCTGGTCCCCGCTCACGCACCGCGTCCCCGTTAAACTTACCTGCTCCCCCTGCGGCGTTCCTGGTTCCCGGCGCGCACAGCCCCGCTCTCTAGGGAACGCGCGCGCCAGCTTCCGTACATTTTAAGGGCCTGCGCACCAGTAATAGGTGCGCTGGTTCCACACCTCCCTTGTCAATTCCCAATAAAAGACACCTGCCCCTTCCTGCCCTTGCCGGATCTTTGTGCCTTGTGCCTCTGAGAAAGCATTCCCTACAGTGTTATTGCCTAACCAGTTGCCGAACCCTTTGCTATCGTATACTCGCCTGTGAACCCTTGCCGCCTGCCCTGACCTCTGCTACGTCCGACTACGCTCTTGCCTGCTCCCTGTGTACCACGCCGTATCAGCCACCAGAGAGGTCGAGTTGCTATTGGAGGATACAACCTGGTGGTTACCGCCGCAGCAAGTCCATCCAGCCTTGTGGCGGGCTCTGGTGAAAACCAGTAACCACTTAGAACCGGTCCTCTGGTACAACCCGCGTCATCGCCTCTCTGGTTCAGAGGATCCACTTCCAGTCCTGCCGGTACGTTACAGCCCCTTCCCCTTAAAGAGACGGTTGGGAGAGTTTGGTATGAAAAAACATGACTGCCCAACACAGAGCCCTGACTTCAACCCCATCAAATAACTTTGGAATGAATTATAATTGAGATTTCAATCCAGAGCCTCTTGTCCAACATCAAAGTTCGACCTCACAATACTCTACTGAATAAATGGGCAAAAATTCACACAGATACCTTCAAAATCTTGTAGAAAGTGTTTCTAGAAGGTAGAAGCTGTTGTTGCAAAGGTAGGTCCAGCTCTATTGTAGTGCCTGATGGGCTTGAAATGAGATGTCCTTAACCAGTTAATGACCCAGGGTGTACGCTTACGTCCTGACACCCTGGTACTTAAGGACCCAGGATGTAAATGTATGCCCGTGGGAATTTCGATCCCGCCGCGCATGCTGATATCGATCAGCAGGCACCCCGCGCAAATGCCCAGGGGAGTCATCAGACCCCCCATGTCGGTGATCACCGTAAATCACTGGTGAATTCACACCGGTGATTTGCGTAATTCTGTATCATACGGGTCTATGGTGACCCGGAAAATAAGGGGATCGGGGTTGTCCAAGACACCTACGATCCCCCTGAAGGGATAGGAGTGAGGTGGCATGGGTACCACCCCTCCTGTCCCTGCTATTGGTCATCTAGAAGCGACGATCAATAGCAAATAGGGGGTGGAGGTGTTTACTTTCGGTTTTCCCATTCTGCCCACCCACTGTAAGCTGGGCAGAACGGGGAAACCAAGGAGGACTAGCGCAGAAGTCCACTTTCCCATCGGCGGCAGCAGAGGTGACGATCGGCGGCGGTGATCGGTGGCAGCAGAGGACGGCAATGCGGCTCCCTGAATCCTACGGAAGCCGGTGAGTTGCCTAGCAACATCTGGAGGGCTACGGTCTGAGACCACTGTACAGAGGTCTCTAAACTGTAGCCCTCCAGATGTTGCAAAACTGCAAGCATGTCCAAACAGCAAAGCTCTGTCTCGGCATGCTGGGAGTTGAAGTTGTGTCACTCCAGCTGTTGCATAACTACATCTCTCAGCATGCCCTTCGGCGATCAGTACATGCTGGGAGTTGTAGTTTTGCAACAGCTGAAGACACGCTGGTTGGAAATTACAGTTAGGTAACAGAACCTAACTGAAGGTTTTCTAACCAGTGTACCTCCAGCTGTTGCAAAAGTACAACTCCCAGCATGCACAGTCTGTCAGTACATGCTGGGAGTTGTAGTTTTGAAACAGCTGGAGGTTTCCCCCCACCCCCATGTGAATGTACAGGGTACATTTATATGGATGAGTTTACAGTAGGATTCCTGCTTTAAGTTTGAGCTGCAGCAAACTCACCATAAACCCCCGCCAGTGCAAATGTACACTAAAAACACTACACTACACTTACACAAAATAAAGAGTAAAACACTACATATACACCCCCTTACACTGTCCCCCCCAATAGAAATTAAAAATGTATCGCACGGCAGTGTTTCCAAAATGGAGCCTCCAGCTGTTGCAAAACAACAACTCCGAGCATTTACGGACAGCCACTGTCTGTCCAGGCATGTTGGGAGTTTAGCAACAGCTGGAGGCACCCTGTTTGGGAATTACTGGCATAGAATACCCCTATGTCCACCCCTATGCAATCCCTAATTTAGTCCTCAGATGCGCATGGCGCTTTTCAAGGAAACAGTTTAGGGTCACATATGGGGTATTTTTGTACTCGGGAGAAATTGCCCTACATATTTTGGGGGCTTTTTCTTCTATACCCCTTATGAAAAGCAAAAGTTGGGGGCTACACCAGCCTGTTAGTGTAAAAAAATTAAAAAAAAATTACACTAACATGCTGGTGTTGCCCAATACAATTTATTTTCACAAGCGGTAAAAGGGAAAAAAAAGACCCCCAAAATGTGTAACGCAATTCCTCTTGAGTATGGACATACTCCATATGTGGGTGTAAAATGTACATTTGAGGCTTAAATTGGTGATTTGCACAGGGTTGATTTATTTTACAGCGGTTCTGACATAAACGCAAAAAAATAAATACTCACATGTGACCCCATTTTGGAAACTACACCCCTCACAGAATGTAACAAGGGGTATAGTAAGCCTTAACACCCTACAGATGTTTGAAGAATTTTTGTTAAATTTGGATGGGAAAATGAAAAAAAAAATATTTTTCACTAAAATGCTGGTGTTACCCTAAATTTTTCATTTTCACAAGGGAAAATAGGAAAAAAGCCCCCGAAATTTCTAACCCCATTTCTTCTGAGTAAGAACATACCCCATATGCCAAAGTGCTCTGCTGGTGAACTACAATGCTCAGAAGAGATGGAGCGACATTGGGCTTTTGAAGAGAAAATTTGTCCAGAATTGTGTTTACAAAGCGCCCATAGTGCCAGAACAATGGACCCCCCCACATGTGACCCCATTTTGGAAACTACACCCCTCATGTAATGTAATAAAGGCAACAGTAAGCATTTACGCCCCACAGGTATCTGACAGATTTTTGGAACAGTGGTCTGTGAAAATGAAAAATGTAATTTTTCATTTGCACAGCCTACTGTTCCAAAGATCTATCAAATGCCAGTGGGGTGTAAATACTCACTGCACCCCTTATTAAATTCTGTGAGGGATGTCGTTTTCCAAAATGGGGTCACATGTGGGAGGGTCCACTGTTCTGACACCATGGGGGGCTTTGTAAACGCACATGGCCCCTGACTTCCATTCCAAACAAATTCAATCTCCAAAAGCTCAATGGCACTCCTCTTCTGAGCATTGTAGTTTGCCAGCAGAGCACTTGACATCCACACATGGGGTATTTCCATACTCAGAAGAAATGGAGTTACAAATTTTGGGGGTAATTTTCTCCTATCACCCCTTGTAAAAATGTTAAATTTGGGGAAAAACATGCATTTTTTTTCATTTACACATCCAACTTTAACAAAAAGTTGTGAAACACCTGTGGGGTGTTAAGGCTCACTATACCCCATTTCACATTCCTTGAGGGGTGTAGTTTCCAAAATAGTATGCCATGTGTTTTTTTTTTGTTTTTGCTATTCGGGCTTCCTAAATGTGACATGACCCCCAAAAACCTTTTCAGCAAAATTTGCTTTCCAAAAGCCAAATGTGACTCCTTCTCTTCTGAGCATTGTAGTTCGCCCACAGAGCATTTTACGTCCTAACATGGGGTATTTCCATACTCAGAAGAAATGGGGTTACAAATTTGGGGGGGCATTTTCTCCCAATACCTTTTGTAAAAATTGTAAATTTTGGGGAAAAAAACTGCACTTTAGTGAATTTTTTTTTTCATTTACACATCCAACTTTAACAAAAAATCATCAAACACCTTGTTACGTGTCTTGAGGGGCGTAGTTTCCAAAATGGTATGCCATGTGGGGTTTTTCTGCTGTTCTGGCAGCATAGGGGCTTCCTAAATGCGACATGCCCCCTAAAAGCCATTTCAGCAAAATTTACTCTCCAAAATCCCATTGTTGCTCCTTCTCTTCTGAGCCCTCTACTGTGCCTGTCAAACACTTGACATACACCTATGAGGTATTTCCTTATTTGAGAAAAATTTGGTTATCAATTTTGGGGGACTTTTTCTCCTATTACCCCTTGTAAAGATTCAAAAACTGGGTCTACAAGAACATGCGAGTGTACAAAATGAAGATTTTGAATTTTCTCCTTCACTTTGCTGCTATTCCTGTGAAATACCTAAAGGGTTAACACACTTACTGAATGTCATTTTGAATACTTTGAGGGGTGCAGTTTTTATGATTGGGTCATTTGTGGGGTATTTCTGTGGTGGCGGATGAGAGGACACTGTCTCGTGAGAGTGTAGTGTGTCTAGGATGTCGTTGTGCAGGATAATTAAGGGCGCTGTTAACCCTTGTCACTCGTGACACCAGGGTGAGGGTTAAATACTGTGTTTCTTGACAGGCCTATTGCCACCCTTCCCAAAAGCAATAGGTGATGCAGAAATAAAGGATTGTCCACAACCGCTGTTAGCTGAAAACTTGCAAGAACTTTTACTGAGGAGTTTCTGTGCGTGAAGTAACAGTAACAGTCCAGATAACAGAGTCTCTTTACATCAGGCTTGAGCAGCGATTGACAGTTGGTTGGGATCATATAAGCCCAATTTGGCTTGTGAAGAATTGTATAGCAGAGATCTGCTGGATTTAGGGGAATATTGAGGTCCAGTGATCCTGCGATGAGTAGCGGGGAATTGCTTAGTATATCCGCTATGCTATAGGCCTAGGCCGCAAGGCTTTGGCCTAGTAATTAATCTTGTAAGCTGCGGAGGTCCTACCTCTTCCAGAGTCAGCAACCCAAGAGAGGGATCAAGATAGCGTGGTCCCCTTATATGGGCAAGGGCCGGCCGTTTTGGATTGGTCCATAACAACTGTCACTCACCTTTACAGTGCATTGTGGGTGAATACATCACGGGAACCTCCAAAAGGTCCTGTAGCAAAACCATAGAGTTTCTACCCAATCACGTGACCCGCAGGTCCTGCTATGCTCCGAACAGGTAGATAACTAAATATATACATATCTATACTTATAATTATATAGATATTAAATAAAACTGCTATATACTTATTGGCTAAGTGAGAGGTGACAAGGGGAGATCTACAAAAGAGGGACCCCGACGTCCTAGGGACTCTGGCTATGGGGACTCTTACACAGCTATCGTATATAATATGGTACCGGGATACCACATTTCTAAAAAGAAGGCCCTTCAAATCCACTTCAGAACTGGACAGGTCCATGAAAAATTCAGATTTTGAAAATTTTTAAGACCTCTGATGTCTTCCAAAAGTAAAAACATGTCATCTTTATGATGCAAACATAAAGTAGACATATTGTATATGTGAATCAAAATATAATTTATTTGTTATGTCTACTTTCCATACAAGCAGAGAGCTTCAAAGTTAGAAAAATGCAAAATGTTCAATTTTTCCATCAAATTTTGGAATTTTTCACCAAGAAATTATGCAAGTATCGCCAAAAATTTACCACTAACATAAAGTAGAATATGTCACGAAAAAACAATCTCAGAATCAGAATGAAAGGTAAAAGCATCCCAGAGTTATTAATGCTTAAAATGACAGTGGTCAGATGTGCAAAAAATGGCCAGGGCCTACACTGAAAATTGGCTGGGTCCTTAATGGGTTAAAGGGGTACTCCGATGGAAAACATTTTTTTTAATCAACTGGTTCCAGAAAGTTAAACAGATTTGTAAATTATTTCTATAAAAAAATCTTAATCCTTCCAGTACTTTTTAGGGGCTGTATACTAAAGAGAAATCCAAAAAAGAAATACATTTCCTCTGATGTCATGACCACAGTGCTCTCTGCTGACCTCTGCTGTCCATTTTAGGAACTGTCCAGAGCAGCATATGTTTGCTATGGGGATTTTCTCCTGCTCTTGACAGTTCCTAAAATGGACAGCAGAGGTCAGCCGAGAGCACTGTGGTCATGACAGCAGAAGAAATGCATTTCTTTTTTGGATTTCTTTTAGTATACCGTCCCTAAAAAGTACTGGAAGGATTACATTTTTTTAATACAAGTGATTTACAAATCTGTTTAACTTTCAGGCACCAGTTGATTAAAAAAAAAGTTTTCCATGGGAGTACCCCTTTAACCCCTTAACGACCACGGACGTAAATGTACGTCCTGGTTTGGCGGGACTTCCCGCACCAGGACGTACATTTACGTCCTGTGTATGACCGCGAGCATCCGAATGGTGCTCGTGTTATACACGGCAGGCTCTGGCTACTAGTAGCAGCCGGGGACCCGCCTGTAATGGCCGACATCCGCAATGTCGATGTCTGCCATTAACCCCTCAGATGCCGTGATCAATATAGATCATGGCGTCTGCGGCAGTGCAGTACTTTGAATGGATGATCGGATCGCCCGCAGCTCTGCCGCGGGGATCCGATCATCCAGCATGGCGGCCGGAGGTCCCCTCACCTGGCTCCGTCCGTCTCCCGGGGTCTTCTGCTCTGTTCTGCGATCGAGCAGACCAGAGCAGAAGATCACCGATAATACTGATCAGTGCTGTGTCCTATACATAGCACTGAACATTATTAGCAATCAAAGGATTGCTATATATAGTCCCCTATGGGGACATAAAAAAGTGTAAAATAAAAGTTGAAAAATGTTTTTTAAAAAAAGTTTTAAAAAAGTGAAAAATCCCCTCCCTCAATAAAAATGAAAATTGTCCGTTTTTCCCTTTTTACCCCCCAAAAGTGTAATTTTTTAAAAATAAACATATTTGGTAAATGTCCATTCTATCAAAATATAATTTTAATTATCTCGTACGGTGAATGGCGTAAACGTAAAAAATTAAAAATTCCAAAAATTCTGCTTTTTTGTCACATTTTTTATAAAAAAAAAAAAAAAAAGATCTACAAGTTTTATATATGCAAATGTGGTATCAATAAAAATTACAGATGACCACGCAAAAAAATTAGCCCTCATACCGCCCTATATACGTAAAAATGAAAAAGTTATAGGTGGACGAAATAGGGCGATTTTAGATTACTGATTTTGTACAAAAAGATTTAGATTTTTTTTTAAGCGGTACAAAAATATAAAAGTATCTAGCCATGGGTACTGTTTTAATTGTATTGACCCACAGAATAAAGAACACATGTCATTTTTACCATAAAGTGTATAGTGTGAAAGCAAAACCCTCCCAAATGCACAAAATTGTGGTTTTCATTTAAATTTCCTCCCTAAAAATTTTTTTTTTGGGGTTTGCGTACATTTTATGGTAAAATGAGAGCTTTCATTACAGAGTAGAATTGGTCACGCAAAAAACAAGCCTTTATATGGGTCTGTAGATGGAAATATAAAGGAGTTATGGAATTTAGAAGGCGAGGAGGAAAAAACAAAAACGCAAAAATAAATTGGCCTGGTCCTTAAAGTGAAAATGGGCTTTGTCCTTAAGGGATTAAAGGGTTTAACCAGGGGAAGAAAAAAAACTTTTTTTTATATATATCAACTGGCTCTAGAAAGTTAAACAGATTTGTAAATTACTTCTATTAAAAAAATCTTAATCCTTTCAGTACTTATGAGCTGCTGAAGTTGAGTTGTTCTTTTCTGTCTAAGTGCTTTCTGATGAACCTTGCCTCGGGAACTGTCCAGAGTAGAAGCAAAACTCTTCTACTCTGTGCAGTTCCCAAATTGCAAGCTAAGTACCTCACTTTTTCATAACTTCATAATTTTATATTTCCATTTATTGCACCATAGCTGTATAGCTTTTCATGTTTTATCTATATAATCATGTTTTATCTATATTTTTGTGCTAGCAGTGTGCTGCTGCATTCTTCTGTTGCTGTATATTTAGCCCAGTAGCATGCACCTGGGCTTAAATATATTCATAAACATTTCTATTTATTTGAAGCTATTTTACATTCGAATTTGTAACATATTCTTTCTTTATAGTCTTTAAATCCTCTTATCACAATTATTTATAAATAAGGTTAAAACCCCATTCTCTATAATATGAAATCACCCATTGTCCTCTTCAAATCCTCTTTTATTCAGTTACAAAGCATAAGAAAAATGTTCTTATCTATACAAAAAGTCGCTTTATTAGTCATTAGTGGGATTTATATTTACTGTATTATTCAATTTCCATTTATTCTCTCTTATATTTTTACTTTTATAAGTGTACTTAGTTAAAAGCACGGACAAGAGGCAGATAAAAATTCACCACTCTCGTCTATGGCTACTGCAATTAATTTATGAGAGCTATGACCTGCATTTTTTCCCCTTTGGCATATTCTATGACATATTATGTCTAATTATTGACCACCTTTTTACTTTTTTCATTAAATAAAATAGGCAGTGATTTGTGCTATCCCTCTGGCTTTTCATTTATATTATGGGTACTTTATCACAAGAAATATGTCAGGATAGTAATGTAAGATTTGTATTCTTCTAGAAAGCATGAAAAAGCAACATTTAGGATAGAAAGTCCTATTGAAATTTTATGAGCTACTACATATAATTACATTGTATATTAACCCCTTAAGGACAGTGGCGGATCCCGAGATTGCCACACGCAGCACCCGCCCCACCACCTTGCATGGTGGAGCCGAAGCTGTAAGCTCCAGCTCCACCATTCACTGAACTTTCACACGCTGTGATTACACAGTGTGTGAGCTACGGGGACGCGATCCACTAGAGGCCGGCGCGATGACATCACATCATCGCGCCGGCGCCCGGAGATCCTGTCCCCGCAGCCCGCATACTGTAAGTAGTGAAGAGTATGCTCAGGGGCCAGGGGATTTGGGGAAACTATATACAGAAGAAAGGGGAGGGGGATTTAAAAACTTGGAAAAAGGGAATATTTAATGTGTAGGGCAAAGCACAGGGGGCATTATATGGGAAGAGCACATGGCAGGGGGCCCCCCTGTGCTATGCCCCTCACATATAATGCCCCCTGTGCTGTGCCCCTCACATATAATGCCCCCTGTGCTGTGTTCCACACATATAATTTATATGTTTGGGGCACAGCACAGGGGGCATTATATGTGAGGGTTATAGCACAGGGGGCATTATATGTGAGGGGCACAGCACAGGGGGCATTATATGAAATAATGCCCCCTGTGCTGTGCCCATCACATATAATGCCCCCTGTGCTGTGTCCCACACATATAAATTATGTGTGTGGGGCACAGCACAGGGGGCATTATATGAAATAATGCCTCCTGTGCTGTGTCCCTCACATATAATGCCCCCTGTGCTGTGCCCCTCACATATAATGCACCCTGTGCTGTGCCCCTCACATATAATGCCTCCTGTGCTGTGTCCCACACATATAAATTATATGTGTGGGTGTCACGATTCGGCTGGCAGGAGGTGGATCCTCTGTGCCAGAGAGGGATTGGCGTGGACCGTGCTAGTGGACCGGTTCTAAGTTACTACTGGTATTCACCAGAGCCCGCCGCAAAGCAGGATGCTCTTGCAGCGGCGGTAGTAACCA
This sequence comes from Hyla sarda, assembly GCF_029499605.1. NCBI lineage: Eukaryota > Metazoa > Chordata > Amphibia > Anura > Hylidae > Hyla > Hyla sarda. The sequence continues at coordinate 166,185,813 of NC_079196.1, read as the reverse complement.
GGTCGTATCCACTAGCAACGGCTCAACCTCTCTGACTGCTGAAGATAGGCACGGTACAAGGGAGTAGACAAGAGCAAGGTCGGACGTAGCAGAAGGTCGGGGCAGGCAGCAAGGATCGTAGTCAGGGGCAACGGCAGGAGGTCTGGAACACAGGCTAGGAACACACTAGGAAACGCTTTCACTGGCACAATGGCAACAAGATCCGGCGAGGGAGTGCAGGGGAAGTGAGGTATACATAGGGTGTGCACAGGTGAACACACTAATTAGACCAACTGCGCCAATCAGTGGCGCAGTGGCCCTTTAAATCGCAGAGACCCGGCGCGCGCGCGCCCTAGGGAGCGGGGCCGCGCGCGCCGGGACAGGACCGACGGAGAGCGAGTCAGGTACGGGAGCCGGGGTGCGCATCGCGAGCGGGCGCCACCCGCATCGCGAATCGCATCCCGGCTGGGGGCGGTATCGCAGCGCACCCGGTCAGTAGATCTGACCGGGGCGCTACAGTAGCGAGGATGTTGCGAGCGCTCCGGGGAGGAGCGGGGACCCGGAGCGCTCGGCGTAACAGTACCCCCCCCCTTGAGTCTCCCCCTCTTCTTGGAGCCTGAGAACCTGAGGACCAGACTTTTGTCTAGGATGTTGTCCTCAGGTTCCCAGGATCTCTCTTCAGGACCACAGCCCTCCCAATCAACCCAAAAATTTTTTTTCCCTCTGACCGTCTTGGAGGCCAGTATCTCCTTCACGGAGAAGATGTCAGAAGAACCGGAAACAGGAGTGGGAGAAACAAGTTTGGGAGAGAAACGGTTGATGATGAGTGGTTTAAGGAGAGAGACATGAAAGGCATTGGGAATACGAAGAGAAGGAGGAAGAAGAAGTTTGTAAGAGACAGGATTAATTTGGCACAAGATTTTGAAAGGACCCAGATAGCGTGGTCCCAGTTTGTAACTGGGGACACGGAAGCGGACATATTTAGCGGAGAGCCATACCTTGTCTCCGGGAGCAAAAATGGGGGAAGCTCTTCTTTTCTTATCGGCAAACTTTTTCATGCGAGATGAAGCCTGTAAAAGAGAATTTTGGGTCTCTTTCCATATGGTGGAAAGATCACGAGTCACTTCATCCACAGCGGGCAAACCAGAGGGCAAGGGAGTAGGGAGGGGGGGAAGAGGGTGACGGCCGTACACCACGAAAAATGGGGATTTAGCAGAAGATTCAGAGACTCTGAAGTTGTACGAAAATTCGGCCCATGGTAGAAGATCTGCCCAGTCATCCTGGCGGGAGGAAACAAAATGCCGTAAATAGTCACCTAGGACCTGGTTAATTCTTTCTACTTGCCCATTGGATTGAGGATGATAAGCAGAAGAGAAGTTTAATTTAATCTTGAGTTGTTTACAGAGAGCCCTCCAGAATTTTGACACGAATTGGACGCCTCTATCCGAGACGATCTGCGTGGGCAAACCGTGAAGACGAAAAATGTGTACAAAAAATTGTTTTGCCAACTGAGGCGCTGAAGGAAGACCAGGAAGAGGAATAAAATGTGCCATCTTGGAAAATCGATCAACGACCACCCAAACAACAGTGTTGCCACGGAATGGGGGTAAGTCTGTAATAAAGTCCATACCAATCAGAGACTAAGGCTGTTCGGGGACAGGCAGAGGATGAAGGAGACCAGCAGGCTTCTGGCGAGGAGTCTTATCCCGGGCACAGACAGTACAGGCCCGCACAAAATCAACAACATCCGTCTCCAGAGTCGGCCACCAATAGAAAAGAGAGATGAGTTGCAAGGACTTTTTGATGCCCGCATGGCCTGCGAGGTGGGAGGAGTGACCCCATTTGAGAATCCCAAGACGTTGGCGTGGAGAAACGAAGGTCTTCCCTGGAGGAGTTTGCCTGATGGAGACTGGAGAAGTGGAGATCAGACAGTCAGGAGGAATGATGTGTTGCGGAGAGACCTCTACTTCCGAGGCATCCGAGGAACGAGAGAGAGCATCGGCCCTAATGTTCTTGTCGGCAGGGCGAAAATGAATTTCAAAGTTAAAACGGGCAAAGAACAACGACCACCTGGCCTGGCGAGGATTCAGCCGTTGGGCAGACTGGAGATAGGAGAGATTCTTGTGATCGGTGTAAATGATAACTGGAAATTTTGATCCCTCCAGCAGATGACTCCATTCCTTAAGTGCTAATTTAATGGCCAGTAGTTCTCGATCCCCGATGGAGTAGTTCCTCTCCGCCGGAGAGAAGGTCCTAGAAAAAAAACCACAAGTAACAGCATGCCCGGAAGAATTTTTTTGTAGAAGGACCGCTCCAGCTCCCACTGAGGAGGCATCAACCTCCAATAGGAAGGGTTTAGATGGGTCAGGTCTGGAGAGCACGGGAGCAGAAGAAAAGGCAGACTTGAGCCGTTTAAATGCGTCTTCCGCTTGGGGAGACCAGGACTTAGGATTGGCATTCTTCTTGGTTAAAGCCACGATAGGAGCCACAATAGTGGAAAAATGTGGAATAAATTGTCTGTAATAATTGGCGAACCCCAAAAAAACGTTGGATAGCACGGAGTCCGGAGGGGCGTGGCCAATCTTAGACGGCAGAGAGTTTATCTGGGTCCATTTGTAGTCCCTGGCCAGAGACCAAGTATCCTAGGAAAGGAAGAGATTGACATTCAAACAGACATTTCTCCATTTTGGCATAAAGTTGATTGTCTCGAAGTCTTTGAAGAACCATGCAGACATGCTGGCGATGTTCTTCTAAATTGGCAGAAAAAATAAGAATATCGTCCAGATACACAACAACACAGGAATATAAGAGATCACGAAAAATTTCATTAACAAAGTCTTGGAAGACGGCAGGGGCGTTGCACAGGCCAAAGGGCATGACTAGATACTCAAAGTGTCCATCTCTGGTGTTAAATGCAGTTTTCCATTCGTCCCCCTCCCTGATGCGGATGAGATTATAAGCACCTCTTAAGTCCAGTTTGGTAAAGATGTGGGCACCTTGAAGGCGATCAAAGAGTTCTGAGATAAGAGGTAGGGGGTAGCGGTTCTTTACCGTGATTTTATTATGTCCGCGGTAATCAATGCAAGGACGTAGGGAGCCATCTTTTTTGGACACAAAGAAAAATCCAGCTCCGGCAGGAGAGGAGGATTTGCGGATAAACCCCTTTTTTAAATTTTCCTGGATGTATTCAGACATAGCAAGAGTCTCTGGGGCGGACAGAGGATAAATTCTGCCCCGGGGTGGAGTAGTGCCCGGGAGGAGGTCAATAGGACAGTCATAAGGCCTGTGAGGAGGTAAAGTCTCAGCTTGTTTTTTGCAAAATACGTCAGCATAGTCCATATAAGCTTTAGGGAGACCGGTTACAGGGGAGCCCACAGGGTCACGGCAGGGAGTACTGGGAACCGGTTTAAGACAGTCCTTGAAACAAGAAGTACCCCAGCTCTTGATCTCTCCTGTGGACCAATCAAGGGTTGGGGAATGGCGTTGAAGCCACGGTAGTCCAAGGAGAATTTCGGAAGTGCAATTGGAGAGGACCAAAAACTCAATTTTTTCGTGATGAGGTCCGATGCACATTAGGAGGGGCTCCGTGCGGTAACGCACGGTACAGTCCAATCTTTCATTGTTAACACAATTGATGTAGAGGGGTCTGGCGAGACTGGTCACCGGGATGTTGAACCTGTTGATGAGAGAGGCCAAAATAAAATTTCCTGCAGATCCGGAATCCAAGAAGGTCATACTAGAGAAGGAGAAGGTAGAGGCAGATATCCGCACAGGCACAGTAAGGCGTGGAGAAGCAGAGTTGACATCAAGAACTGTCTCACCTTTGTGCGGAGTCAGCGTACGTCTTTCCAGGCGGGGAGGATGGATAGGACAATCCTTCAGGAAGTGTTCGGTACCGGCACAGTACAGGCAAAGATTCTCCATGCGGCGTCGTGTCCTCTCTTGAGGTGTCAAGCGAGACCGGTCAACTTGCATAGCCTCCACGGCGGGAGGCACAGGAACGGATTGCAGAGGACCAGAGGAGAGAGGAGCCGGGGAGAAAAAACGCCTTGTGCGAACAAAGTCCATATCCTGGCGGAGCTCCTGACGCCTTTCGGAAAAACGCATGTCAATGCGAGTGGCTAGATGAATGAGTTCATGCAGGTTAGCAGGAATTTCTCGTGCGGCCAGAACATCTTTAATGTTGCTGGATAGGCCTTTTTTAAAGGTCGCGCAGAGGGCCTCATTATTCCAGGATAATTCGGAAGCAAGAGTACGGAATTGGATGGCGTACTCGCCAACGGAAGAATTACCCTGGACCAGGTTCAGCAGGGCAGTCTCAGCAGAAGAGGCTCGGGCAGGTTCCTCAAAGACACTTCGAAGAAGGAGTGTACAGAGGCAGTGACGGGGTCATTGCGGTCCCAGAGCGGTGTGGCCCATGACAGAGCTTTCCCAGACAGAAGGCTGACTACGAAAGCCACCTTAGACCTTTCAGTAGGAAACTGGTCCGACATCATCTCCAAGTGCAGGGAACATTGCGAAAGAAAGCCACGGCAAAACTTAGAGTCCCCATCAAATTTATCCGGCAAGGATAGTCGTAGGCCGGAAGCGGCCACTCGCAGCGGAGGAGGTGCAGGAGCTGGCGGAGGAGATGATTGCTGGAGCTGTGGTAGTAGCTGCTGTAGCATCACGGTCAGTTGAGACAGCTGGTGGCCTTGTTGCGCTATCTGTTGCGACTGCTGGGCGACCACCGTGGTGAGGTCGGCGACAACTGGCAGTGGAACTTCAGCGGGATCCATGGCCGGATCTACTGTCACGATTCGGCTGGCAGGAGGTGGATCCTCTGTGCCAGAGAGGGATTGGCGTGGACCGTGCTAGTGGACCGGTTCTAAGTTACTACTGGTATTCACCAGAGCCCGCCGCAAAGCGGGATGGTCTTGCAGCGGCGGTAGTAACCAGGTCGTATCCACTAGCAACGGCTCAACCTCTCTGACTGCTGAAGATAGGCGCGGTACAAGGGAGTAGACAAGAGCAAGGTCGGACGTAGCAGAAGGTCGGGGCAGGCAGCAAGGATCGTAGTCAGGGGCAACGGCAGGAGGTCTGGAACACAGGCTAGGAACACACTAGGAAACGCTTTCACTGGCACAATGGCAACATGATCCGGCGAGGGAGTGCAGGGGAAGTGAGGTATACATAGGGAGTGCACAGGTGAACACACTAATTAGACCAATGTGGCCCTTTAAATCGCAGAGACCCGGCGTGCGCGCGCCCTAGGGAGCGGGGCCGCGCGCGCCGGGACAGGACCGACGGAGAGCGAGTCAGGTACGGGAGCTGGGGTGCGCATCGCGAGCGGGCGCCACCCGCATCGCGAATCGCATCCCGGCTGGGGGCGGTATCGCAGCGCACCCGGTCAGTAGATCTGACTGGGGCGCTACAGTAACGAGGATGTTGCGAGCGCTCCGGGGAGGAGCGGGGACCCGGAGCGCTCGGCGTAACAGTGGGGCACAGGGGCCATTATATGTGAGGGGCACAGCACAGGAGGCATTATTTCATATAATGCCCCCTGTGCTGTACTTCACACATATAATGCCACCTGTGCTGTGCCCCACACATATAATGCCCTGTGCTATGCCCCACACATATAATTCCCCCTGTGCTGTGCCCCTCACATATAATGCCCCCTGTGCTGTGCCCCACACATATAAATTATATGTGTGGGGCACAGGGGGCATTATATGTGGGGGGCATTATATGTGAGGGGCACAGCACAGGAGGCATTATTTCATGTAATGCCCCCTGTGCTGTGCTCCACACATATTATGCCACCTGTGCTATGCCCCACACATATAATGCCCCGTACCTTGCCCCACACATATAATGCCTCCTGTGCTGTGCCCATCACATATAATGCCCCATAATGCACCCCTCACATATAATGCCCCCATCATGCACCCCTCACATGTAATGCCCCCATCATGCACCCCTCATATATAATGCCCCCATCATGCGCCCCTCACATATAATGCCCCCTGTGCTGTGCCCCTCACAAATAATGCTCCTTTCATGTGCCCCAAACATAAAATGCCCCATGTGCTGTCCCCCTCACATATAATGCCCCCTGAGGGGACAGGATGGGGGCATTATATGTGAGGGGCACAGCACAGGGGGCATTATATGTGAAGGGCACAGCACGGGGGGCATTATATGTGAAGGGCACAGCACGGGGCATTATATGTGAGGGGCGCATGATGGGGGCATTATATATGAGGGGCAAAGAACAGGGGCATTAAATGTGAAGGGCACAGCACGGGGCATTATATGTGAGGGGCGCATGATCGGGGCATTATATGTGAGGGGCAAAGAACGGGGGCATTATATGTGAAGGGCACAGCACAGGGGGCAATATATGTTAGGGGCACAGGACAGAGGGCATTATTATTATGTGGGGGGGAACAGGACGGGTCATAATTATTATATGTAGTGGCACAAGATGGGGCATTATTACTATATGTGAAGGCACATAGTGTTCTGCCTTTCAGAAGTATAGTGTATATGATGAGGAATTTCTGGGGTGGTACGTTTTTTATGGGCCACAAAACATTTGGGTATTTTATTCAGAAGGTGTAATGCACAGCAAGTTATGTTCAGAGAGTGCAGTGTTTGGTAGCATTAAATTTAGAGAACACAGTGTGTGGTAGTATTTTATTCAGAGGGTACGGTGTGTGGCGGTATTATATTCAGAGGGTACAGTGTGTTGTATATTCAGGAGGTACTGTATTAGAAGAATACAGTGTTTGGCAGTGTTACGCCGAGCGCTCCGGGTCCCCGCTCCTCCCCGGAGCGCTCGCCTCTCTCTCGCTACCGCAGCGCTCCGGGCAGCTCCACTGACCCGGTGCGCTGCGATACCGTCTCCAGCCGGGATGCGATTCGCGATGCGGGTAGCGCCCGCTCGCGATGCGCATCCCGGCTCCCGTACCTGACTCGCTCTCCGTCTGTCCTGTCCCGGCGCGCGCGGCCCCGCTCCCTAGGGCGCGCGCGCGCCGGGTCTCTGCGATTTAAAGGGCCACTGCGCCGCTGATTGGCGCAGTGGTTCCAATTAGTGTGTTCACCTGTGCACTCCCTGTTTATACCTCACTTCCCCTTCACTCCCTCGCCGGATCTTGTTGCCATTGTGCCAGTGAAAGCGTTTCCTTGTGTGTTCCTAGCCTGTGTTCCAGACCTCCTGCCGTTGCCCCCGACTACGATCCTTGCTGCCTGCCCCGACCTTCTGCTACGTCCGACCTTGCTTCTGTCTACTCCCTTGTACCGCGCCTATCTTCAGCAGTCAGAGAGGTTGAGCCGTTGCTAGTGGATACGACCTGGTCACTACCGCCGCAGCAAGACCATCCCGCTTTGCGGCGGGCTCTGGTGAAAACCAGTAGTGACTTAGAACCGATCCACTAGCACGGTCCACGCCAATCCCTCTCTGGCACAGAGGATCCACTACCTGCCAGCCGGCATCGTGACAGTAGATCCGGCCATGGATCCCGCTGAAGTTCCTCTGCCAGTTGTCGCCGACCTCACCACGGTGGTCGCCCAGCAGTCACAACAGATAGCGCAACAAGGCCAACAGCTGTCTCAACTGACCGTGATGCTACAGCAGCTACTACCACAGCTTCAGCAATCATCTCCTCCGCCAGCTCCTGCACCTCCTCCGCAGCGAGTGGCCGCTTCAGGCCTACGACTATCCTTGCCGGATAAATTTGATGGGGACTCTAAATTCTGCCGTGGCTTTCTTTCCCAATGTTCCCTGCACTTGGAGATGATGTCGGACCAGTTCCCTACTGAAAGGTCTAAGGTGGCTTTCGTAGTCAGCCTTCTGTCTGGAAAAGCTCTGTCATGGGCCACACCGCTCTGGGACCGCAATGACCCCGTCACTGCCTCTATACACTCCTTCTTCTCGGAAATTCGAAGTGTCTTTGAGGAACCTGCCCGAGCCTCTTCTGCTGAGACTGCCCTGTTGAACCTGGTCCAGGGTAATTCTTCCGTTGGCGAGTACGCCGTACAATTCCGTACTCTTGCTTCAGAATTATCCTGGAATAATGAGGCCCTCTGCGCGACCTTTAAAAAAGGCCTATCCAGCAACATTAAAGATGTTCTGGCCGCACGAGAAATCCCTGCTAACCTACATGAACTCATCCATCTTGCCACTCGCATTGACATGCGTTTTTCCGAAAGGCGTCAGGAGCTCCGCCAGGATATGGACTTTGTTCGCACAAGGCGTTTTTTCTCCCCGGCTCCTCTCTCCTCTGGTCCCCTGCAATCCGTTCCTGTGCCTCCCGCCGTGGAGGCTATGCAGGTCGACCGGTCTCGCCTGACACCTCAAGAGAGGACACGACGCCGCATGGAGAATCTCTGCCTGTACTGTGCCAGTACCGAACACTTCCTGAAGGATTGTCCTATCCGTCCTCCCCGCCTGGAAAGACGTACGCTGACTCCGCACAAAGAGGAGACAGTCCTTGATGTCTACTCTGCTTCTCCACGTCTTACTGTGCCTGTGCGGATATCTGCCTCTGCCTTCTCCTTCTCTACTATGGCCTTCTTGGATTCCGGATCTGCAGGAAATTTTATTTTGGCCTCTCTCGTCAACAGGTTCAACATCCCAGTGACCAGTCTCGCCAGACCCCTCTACATCAATTGTGTAAACAATGAAAGATTGGACTGTACCATACGTTTCCGCACGGAGCCCCTTCTAATGTGCATCGGACCTCATCACGAGAAGATTGAATTTTTGGTCCTCCCCAATTGCACTTCCGAAATCCTCCTTGGACTACCCTGGCTTCAACTCCATTCCCCAACCCTGGATTGGTCCACTGGGGAGATCAAGAGTTGGGGGCCCTCTTGTTTCAAGGACTGCCTAAAACCGGTTCCCAGTACCCCTTGCCGTGACTCTGTGGTTCCCCCTGTAACCGGTCTCCCTAAGGCCTATATGGACTTTGCGGATGTTTTTTGCAAAAAACAAGCTGAGACTCTACCTCCTCACAGGCCTTATGATTGTCCTATTGACCTCCTCCCGGGCACTACTCCACCCCGGGGCAGAATCTATCCTCTGTCCGCCCCAGAGACTCTTGCTATGTCGGAGTACATCCAGGAAAATTTAAAAAAAGGCTTTATCCGTAAATCCTCCTCTCCTGCCGGAGCCGGATTTTTCTTTGTGTCCAAAAAAGATGGCTCTCTACGTCCTTGCATTGACTACCGCGGTCTTAATAAAATCACGGTAAAGAACCGCTACCCCCTACCCCTCATCTCTGAACTCTTTGATCGCCTCCAAGGTGCCCACATCTTTACCAAACTGGACTTAAGAGGTGCTTATAATCTCATCCGCATCAGAGAGGGGGATGAATGGAAAACGGCATTTAACACTAGAGATGGACACTTTGAGTATCTGGTCATGCCCTTTGGCCTGTGCAACGCCCCTGCCGTCTTCCAAGACTTTGTTAATGACATTTTTCGTGATCTCTTATACTCCTGTGTTGTTGTATATCTGGACGATATCCTGATTTTTTCTGCCAATCTAGAAGAACACCGCCAGCATGTCCGTATGGTTCTTCAGAGACTTCGTGACAATCAACTTTATGCCAAGATAGAGAAATGTCTGTTTGAATGCCAATCTCTTCCTTTCCTAGGATACTTGGTCTCTGGCCAGGGACTACAAATGGATCCAGACAAACTCTCTGCCGTCTTAGATTGGCCACGCCCCTCCGGACTCCGTGCTATCCAACGTTTTTTGGGGTTCGCCAATTATTACAGGCAATTTATTCCACATTTTTCTACCGTTGTGGCCCCTATCGTGCCTTTAACAAAAAAAAATGCCAATCCCAAGTCTTGGCCTCCTCAAGCGGAAGACGCCTTTAAACGGCTCAAGTCTGCCTTTTCTTCGGCTCCCGTGCTCTCCAGACCTGACCCATCTAAACCCTTCCTATTGGAGGTTGATGCCTCCTCTGTAGGAGCTGGAGCGGTCCTTCTACAAAAAAATCCTTCCGGGCATGCTGTTACTTGTGGTTTTTTTTCTAGGACCTTCTCTCCGGCGGAGAGGAACTACTCCATCGGGGATCGAGAGCTTCTAGCCATTAAATTAGCACTTGAGGAATGGAGGCATCTGCTGGAGGGATCAAGATTTCCAGTTATTATTTACACCGATCACAAGAACCTCTCCTATCTCCAGTCTGCCCAACGGCTGAATCCTCGCCAGGCCAGGTGGTCTCTGTTCTTTGCCCGATTTAATTTTGAAATTCACTTTCGGCCTGCCGATAAGAACATTAGGGCCGATGCTCTCTCTCGTTCCTCGGATGCCTCGGAAGTTGAACTCTCTCCGCAACACATCATTCCTCCTGACTGCCTGATTTCCACTTCTCCAGCCTCCATCAGGCAAACTCCTCCAGGAAAGACCTTCGTCTCTCCACGCCAACGCCTCGGAATCCTCAAATGGGGTCACTCCTCCCATCTCGCAGGTCATGCAGGCATCAAGAAATCTGTGCAACTCATCTCTCGCTTCTATTGGTGGCCGACTCTGGAGACGGATGTCGTGGACTTTGTGCGAGCCTGCACTGTCTGTGCCCGGGATAAGACTCCTCGCCAGAAGCCCGCTGGTTTTCTTCATCCTCTGCCTGTCCCTGAACAGCCTTGGTCTCTGATTGGTATGGATTTTATTACAGACCTACCCCCATCCCGTGGCAACACTGTTGTTTGGGTGGTCGTTGATCGATTCTCCAAGATGGCACATTTCATCCCTCTTCCTGGTCTTCCTTCAGCGCCTCAGTTGGCTAAACAATTTTTTGTACACATTTTTCGTCTTCACGGGTTGCCCACACAGATAGTCTCGGATAGAGGCGTCCAATTCGTGTCAAAATTCTGGAGGGCTCTCTGTAAACAACTCAAGATTAAATTACACTTTTCTTCTGCATATCATCCTCAATCCAATGGACAAGTAGAAAGAATTAACCAGGTCTTGGGTGATTATTTACGACATTTTGTTTCCTCCCGCCAGGATGATTGGGCAGATCTTCTACCATGGGCCGAATTCTCGTATAACTTTAGAGTCTCTGAATCTTCCTCCAAATCCCCATTTTTCGTGGTGTACGGCCGTCACCCTCTTCCCCCCCTCCCTACTCCCTTGCCCTCTGGTTTGCCCGCTGTAGATGAAGTGACTCGTGATCTTTCCACCATATGGAAAGAGACCCAAGATTCTCTTTTACAGGCTTCATCTCGCATGAAAAAGTTTGCCGATAAGAAAAGAAGAGCTCCCCCCATTTTTGCTCCTGGAGACAAGGTATGGCTCTCCGCTAAATATGTCCGCTTTCGTGTCCCCAGTTACAAACTGGGTCCACGCTATCTTGGTCCTTTCAAAGTCTTGTGCCAAATTAATCCCGTCTCTTACAAACTTCTTCTTCCTCCTTCTCTCCGTATTCCTAATGCCTTTCATGTCTCTCTTCTTAAACCACTCATCATCAACCGTTTCTCTCCCAAATTAGTTTCTCCCACTCCTGTCTCCGGTTCTTCTGACGTCTTCTCAGTGAAAGAGATACTGGCCTCCAAGACGGTCAGAGGAAAAAGGTTCTTTTTGGTGGATTGGGAGGGCTGTGGACCTGAAGAGAGATCCTGGGAACCTGAGGACAACATCCTAGACAAAAGTCTGCTCCTCAGGTTCTCAGGCTCTAAGAAGAGGGGGAGACCCAAGGGGGGGGGGGTACTGTTACGCCGAGCGCTCCGGGTCCCCGCTCCTCCCCGGAGCGCTCGCCTCTCTCTCGCTACCGCAGCGCTCCGGGCAGCTCCACTGACCCGGTGCGCTGCGATACCGTCTCCAGCCGGGATGCGATTCGCGATGCGGGTAGCGCCCGCTCGCGATGCGCATCCCGGCTCCCGTACCTGACTCGCTCTCCGTCTGTCCTGTCCCGGCGCGCGCGGCCCCGCTCCCTAGGGCGCGCGCGCGCCGGGTCTCTGCGATTTAAAGGGCCACTGCGCCGCTGATTGGCGCAGTGGTTCCAATTAGTGTGTTCACCTGTGCACTCCCTGTTTATACCTCACTTCCCCTTCACTCCCTCGCCGGATCTTGTTGCCATTGTGCCAGTGAAAGCGTTTCCTTGTGTGTTCCTAGCCTGTGTTCCAGACCTCCTGCCGTTGCCCCCGACTACGATCCTTGCTGCCTGCCCCGACCTTCTGCTACGTCCGACCTTGCTTCTGTCTACTCCCTTGTACCGCGCCTATCTTCAGCAGTCAGAGAGGTTGAGCCGTTGCTAGTGGATACGACCTGGTCACTACCGCCGCAGCAAGACCATCCCGCTTTGCGGCGGGCTCTGGTGAAAACCAGTAGTGACTTAGAACCGATCCACTAGCACGGTCCACGCCAATCCCTCTCTGGCACAGAGGATCCACTACCTGCCAGCCGGCATCGTGACAGGCAGTATTATAATAATTATTGTTTTCATATAGAGGATCAGAATCCGCTGACATAGAAACCATCTGGGCGTCAAGTTCTGCTGAGAGAAAATATAGCTGGAACAATTCCTGGCGGTATCTACATCTGAATTAGATAAGGAAAGACTATAGAGAAGACGTCACCTGTAGTCACTGATATCATTCTGTATTCTCCTCACTATAGAGAAGACGTCACCTGTAGTCACTGATATCATTTTGTATTCTCCTCACTATAGAGAAGAAGTCACCTGTAGTCACTGATATCATTCTGTATCCTCCTGTGTGTGTCCCATCAGAGCTGTAGTCACTTGTAAGTTCTGCAGTAATGATGGGTGAAACAACAACTCCCAGCATCCCCTCACCACTACTTAGGTCATACTGGGAGCTGTAGTTTTAAATGGTAAAAACCTCTTTAGCACTTTCCCATTCTGCGGCAATTGGTATATTTGATAATTATTCTGACAAGTGAACATGGCCTAAGAGTCTTAAACAAGGTTAGGACTGTATGATACATTTAATAATATTGTAAGTTCCGTGAGCAACATCTTGTTTTCTGTCCGCCAACACAAAATACTCTAATAGTGCCCCTCCCAAGACTCCACTCTGGATCCGCCCCTGCTTAAGGATGCAGGGGTTTTCCATTTTTGCATTTTCATTTTTTCCTCACCACCTTCTAAAAACTATACACTTTCAACTTTGCACCTAAAACGTCAAAATTCCTAAAATTTACCAAAATATCCACGGCTAAGCGTAAAAAAAAAATCACTGTGGGACAAAATTGAAGAAAAAAAGGAATTTTTTTTACTTTTGGGGGCTTCCGTTTCTACGCAGTGCATTTTTCGGTAAAAATTACATCTTATCTTTATTCTGTAGGTCCATACGGTTAAAATAATAACCTACTTATGTAGGTTTGATTTTGTCGTACTTCTAAAAAAAATCATAACTGCATGCAGGAAAATGTATGTGTTTAAAATTGTCATCTTCTGACCCCTATAACTTTTTTCTTTTTCTGCATACAGGCCGGTATGGGAGCTCATTTTTTGCGCCGCGATTTGAAGTTTTTATCGCTAACATTTTTATATTGATTGGACTTTTTGATAGTTTTTTATTCAATTTTTCATGATATAAAAAATGACCAAAAATACGCTATTTAAGACTTTGGAATTATTTTTGCACGTACGCCATTGACCGTGCGGTTTAATTAACAATATATATATATATTTTTATAGTTCGGACATTTTCACATGTGCCGATACCACATATGTTTATTTTTATTTACACAGTTTATTTATTTTTTTTATGGGAAAAGGGGGTGATTCAAACTTTTATTAGGGAAGGTGTTAAATGATCTTTATTAACTTTTTTCACACTTTTTTTTGCAGTGTTATAGCCCCCCCTAGTGGCTATTACACTGCACACACTGATCTGCTACAAAGATCATTGCCATGCACTGACACGGCAAAGATCAGTGTTATCGGCGGTCGATTACTCAAGCCTGGATTTTAGGCTTGGAGCAATCAATCACCGATTTCACCGCGATGGTCCCGATCAGCCCGACTGAGCTGCCGGGAAGCTTTCACTTTCATTTTAGTGAAATGGTCTAAAGGGTTAATAGCGCACGGCACAACAATTGGTGCTGCACACTATTAGCCCAGGGTGCCGGCGTGACCCCACGTCGATGTCTGTGGCGTGACCCCGCGTTGATGTCCACGGCGTGACCCCGCATTATATACCGGGATCGGGTGCAGGACATACAGGTATGCCCTGCATCCTTAAAAGGTTAAATAAAACATTTAAACAGGCAAGATACAAAAGGTAGATAATAAGATTTTCACCTGCTACAATACTGTATATCTATTTATAAACTCTATAACACTGCTATAATACTGATGGCAGTACAAATAAGTACAATCTAACCAAACTAATAAATTCTATATTTCTGATATATATATATCCAAAAAACACAGCACCAGTCAGGTCACAGATCTTTAAAAAGCTGGGTTGTCTTTATTATCCCAAAATCAAAGCAACGTTTCGGCAGTAGTGGCCTTTATCAAGCATAACATAGTTGTGAACAATGTGCATTTATATATACAACAGATACAAATTATTGGATGTGACACAAGTGATACAAACGTGTGATTAAAGAGACCACACCCCTGTTGTAATTTCATTATTGTAATCATCTGTCAATACTTGTGATGTCAGGTTGGCATAGTAACTCAGCATATACAATGTAATAAATATTCATATAAAGTGCCTAGTGCTAAAATACACATTGTGTAATATATTATTTTGTAGGTACCTTCAGCATCAGCCATATATCCACAGTGATCATCTCCACAACAATACCGAACATCACATTCACATTGTCTGCACTTGTTTGTAAACATACTCACTGCGCATGTGACAAGCGGGTTCCCCCATCAGTAGGCGTCACTTCCGCTGTTCACCATATGCTGTAGAGCATGTCAATCGTGTGCCCATCATGCCCACCGACTTCTTCCTGCGGTCTATGCGGCTGCGCAGGGAACAGCGCAAGTGACACCTACTGATGTGGGAACCCGCTTGTCACATGCAGACTATGTGAATGTGATGATCGTTACTGTTGTGGAGATGATCGTTGTGGATATATGGCTGACGCTGAAGGTACCTACAAAATAATATATTACACAATGTGTATTTTAGCACTAGGCACATTGTCACGATGCCGGCTGGCAGGTAGTGGACCCTCTGTGCCAGAGAGGGATTGGCGTGGACCGTGCTAGTGGACCGGTTCTAAGCCACTACTGGTTTTCACCAGAGCCCGCCGCAAAGCGGGATGGTCTTGCTGCGGCGGTAGTGACCAGGTCGTATCCACTAGCAACGGCTCACCTCTCTGGCTGCTGAAGATAGGCGCGGTACAAGGGAGTAGGCAGAAGCAAGGTCGGACGTAGCAGAAGGTCGGGGCAGGCAGCAAGGATCGTAGTCAGGGGCAACGGCAGAAGGTCTGGAAACACTGGCAAGGGACACACAAGGAACGCTTTCACTGGCACTAAGGCAACAAGATCCGGCAAGGGAGTGCAAGGGAAGTGAGGTAATATAGGGAGTGCACAGGTGATAACTCTAATTGGAACCACTGCGCCAATCAGCGGCGCAGTGGCCCTTTAAATCGCAGAGACCCGGCGCGCGCGCGCCCTAGGGAGCGGGGCCGCGCGCGCCGGGACAGAACAGACGGGGAGCGAGTCAGGTAGGAGAGCCGGGGTGCGCATCGCGAGCGGGCGCTACCCGCATCGCGAATCGCATCCCGGCTAGCAGCAGGATCGCAGCGCCCCGGGTCAGAGGACGTGACCGGGGCGCTGCAGCGGAGGAGGTGAAGCGAGCGCTCCGGGGAGGAGCGGGAACCCGGAGCGCTCGGCGTAACAGTACCCCCCCCCTTGGGTCTCCCCCTCTTCTTGGAGCCTGAGAACCTGAGGAGCAGACTTTTGTCAAGGATGTTGTCCTCAGGTTCCCAGGATCTCTCTTCAGGACCACAACCCTCCCAATCTACTAAAAAAAAATTTTTTCCTCTGACCTTTTTGGCAGCCAAAATCTCCTTGACCGAGAAGACGTCCGAGGAGCCGGAAACAGGAGTGGGAGGAACAGATTTGGGAGAAAAACGGTTGAGGATGAGTGGTTTGAGAAGAGAGACGTGAAAGGCATTAGGGATACGAAGAGAAGGAGGAAGAAGAAGTTTATAAGAGACAGGATTAATTTGACACAGAATTTTGAAAGGACCAAGATAGCGTGGTCCCAACTTGTAGCTAGGGACACGGAAGCGGACATATTTAGCGGAGAGCCATACCTTGTCTCCAGGGGAAAAAACGGGGGGAGCTCTTCTTTTCTTATCCGCGAACCTCTTCATGCGTGAAGAAGCCTGTAAGAGAGAATTTTGGGTCTCTCTCCATATAATGGAAAGGTCACGAGAAATTTCATCCACAGCGGGCAGACCAGAGGGCAAGGGGGTAGGGAGGGGGGGAAGAGGGTGACGGCCGTACACCACGAAAAATGGGGATTTGGAGGAAGATTCGGAGACCCTGAAGTTATACGAGAATTCGGCCCATGGAAGGAGATCTGCCCAGTCATCCTGGCGGGAGGAAACAAAATGTCGCAAATAATCACCCAGGATCTGGTTAATTCTTTCTACTTGTCCATTGGACTGGGGATGATATGCAGAGGAAAAATTTAATTTAATCTTGAGTTGTTTACAGAGAGCTCTCCAGAATTTAGACACGAATTGGACCCCTCTATCCGAGACAATCTGCGTAGGCAACCCGTGAAGACGAAAAATGTGTACAAAAAATTGTTTAGCCAACTGAGGCGCAGAAGGAAGACCAGGAAGAGGAATGAAATGTGCCATTTTGGAGAATCGATCAACGACCACCCAAATAACGGTGTTGCCACGGGAAGGGGGTAAATCAGTAATAAAATCCATACCAATCAGAGACCAAGGCTGTTCGGGGACAGGCAGAGGATGAAGAAAACCAGCGGGCTTCTGGCGAGGAGTCTTATCCCGGGCACAGATAGTGCAGGCTCGCACAAAGTCCCCAACATCCGTCTCCAGAGTTGGCCACCAATAGAAGCGGGAGATGAGTTGCACAGATTTCTTGATGCCCGCATGACCTGCGAGATGGGAGGAGTGACCCCATTTGAGGATTCCGAGGCGTTGGCGTGGAGAAACAAAGGTCTTTCCTGGAGGAGTCTGTCTGATGGAGGCAGGAGAAGTGGAGATCAGGCAGTCAGGTGGAATGATGTGTTGCGGAGGGAGATCAACTTCTGAGGCATCCGAGGAACGAGAGAGAGCATCGGCTCTAATGTTCTTATCGGCAGGACGAAAGTGAATCTCAAAATTAAATCGGGCAAAGAACAGAGACCACCGGGCCTGGCGAGGATTCAGCCGTTGGGCCGACTGGAGGTAGGAGAGGTTCTTGTGGTCGGTGTAGATAATAACAGGAAATCTTGATCCCTCCAGCAGATGCCTCCATTCCTCAAGTGCTAATTTAATGGCTAGAAGTTCTCGATCCCCGATGGAGTAGTTCCTCTCCGCTGGAGAGAAGGTCCTAGAGAAAAAACCACAAGTGACAGCATGCCCGGAAGGATTTTTTTGTAGAAGAACAGCTCCAGCTCCTACTGAGGAGGCATCAACCTCCAATAGGAAGGGTTTGGAAGGGTCAGGTCTGGAGAGCACGGGAGCCGAAGAAAAGGCAGACTTGAGTTGTTTAAAGGAGTCTTCTGCTTGAGGAGGCCAGGACTTGGGATCAGCATTTTTCTTGGTTAAAGCCACGATAGGAGCCACAATGGTAGAAAAATGTGGAATAAATTGCCTGTAATAATTGGCGAACCCCAAAAAGCGTTGGATAGCACGGAGTCCGGAGGGGCGTGGCCAATTTAAGACGGCAGAGAGTTTGTCTGGATCCATCTGTAGTCCCTGGCCAGAGACCAAATATCCTAGAAAAGGAAGAGATTGGCATTCAAACAGACATTTCTCAATTTTGGCATAGAGTTGGTTGTCACGAAGTCTCTGAAGAACCATACGGACATGCCGGCGGTGTTCCTCTAGATTGGCAGAAAAAATTAGGATATCGTCCAGATATACCACAACACAGGAGTATAATAGATCACGAAAAATTTCATTGACAAAGTCTTGGAAGACGGCAGGGGCATTGCACAGTCCAAAGGGCATGACCAGATACTCAAAGTGTCCATCTCTGGTGTTAAATGCCGTTTTCCACTCGTCCCCCTCTCTGATGCGGATGAGGTTATAGGCGCCTCTTAAGTCCAATTTAGTGAAGATGTGGGCACCTTGGAGGCGATCAAAGAGTTCAGAGATGAGGGGTAAGGGGTAGCGGTTCTTAACCGTGATTTTATTAAGACCGCGGTAGTCAATGCAGGGACGTAGGGAGCCATCTTTTTTGGAGACAAAGAAAAATCCGGCTCCGGCAGGAGAGGAGGATTTACGGATAAAGCCCCTTTTTAGATTCTCCTGGACGTATTCGGACATGGCAAGAGTCTCTGGGGCAGAGAGAGGATAAATTCTGCCCCGGGGTGGAGTAGTACCCGGGAGGAGGTCGATAGGGCAATCATAAGGCCTGTGAGGAGGTAGAGTCTCAGCTTGTTTTTTGCAGAAAACATCCGCGAAGTCCAAATAGGCCTTGGGGAGACCGGTTACTGGAGGAACCACAGAGTTACGGCAAGGGTTACTGGGAACCGGTTTTAGACAGTTCTTGGAACAAGAGGACCCCCAACTCTTGATCTCCCCAGTGGACCAATCCAGGGTTGGGGAATGAAGTTGAAGCCAGGGAAGTCCAAGGAGAATCTCCGAGGTGCAATTGGGGAGGACCAAAAGTTCAATCCTCTCATGATGAGATCCGATGCTCATAAGAAGGGGCTCCGTGCGGAAACGTATGGTACAGTCCAATCTTTCATTATTTACACAATTGATGTAGAGGGGTCTGGCGAGACTGGTCACTGGGATGTTGAACCTGTTGACGAGAGAGGCCAAAATAAAATTTCCTGCAGAACCAGAGTCCAAGAAGGCCACTGTAGCGAAGGAGAAGGCAGAAGCAGACATCCGCACAGGCACAGTAAGACGTGGAGAAGCAGAGTAGACATCAAGGACTGTCTCACCTTTGTGCGGAGTCAGCGTACGTCTTTCCAGGCGGGGAGGACGGATAGGACAATCCCTCAGGAAGTGTTCGGTACTAGCACAGTACAGGCAGAGGTTCTCCATACGGCGTCGTGTCCTCTCTTGAGGTGTCAGGCGAGACCGGTCGACCTGCATAGCCTCCACGGCGGGAGGCACAGGAACAGATTGCAGGGGACCAGAGGAGAGAGGAGCCGAGGAGATGAAACGCCTCGTGCGAACAGAGTCCATATCTTGGCGGAGTTCCTGACGCCTTTCAGAAAAACGCATGTCAATGCGAGTGGCTAGGTGAATAAGTTCATGTAGATTAGCAGGAATTTCTCGTGCGGCCAGAACATCTTTAATGTTGCTGGATAGGCCTTTTTTGAAGGTCGCGCAGAGGGCCTCATTATTCCAGGACAATTCAGAAGCAAGTGTACGGAATTGTACGGCATACTCGCCAACGGAAGAATTACCCTGGACCAGGTTCAACAGGGCAGTCTCAGCAGAAGAGGCTCGGGCAGGTTCCTCAAAGACACTTCGGATTTCCGAGAAGAAGGAGTGTACTGAGGCAGTGACGGGGTCATTGCGGTCCCAGAGCGGTGTGGCCCATGACAGGGCTTTTCCGGACAGAAGACTGACTACGAAAGCCACCTTAGACCTTTCAGTGGGAAACAGGTCCGACATCATCTCCAGATGCAGGGAACATTGGGAAAGGAAGCCACGGCAAAACTTAGAGTCCCCATCAAACTTATCCGGCAAGGATAAGCGTATCCCAGGAGCGGCCACTCGCTGCGGAGGAGGTGCAGGAGCTGGCGGAGGAGATGACTGCTGAAGCTGTGGTAGCAACTGTTGTAGCATAACGGTCAGTTGAGACAGCTGTTGGCCTTGTTGCGCAATCTGTTGTGACTGCTGGGCGACCACCGTGGTGAGGTCAGCGACAACTGGCAGAGGAACTTCAGCGGGATCCATGGCCGGATCTACTGTCACGATGCCGGCTGGCAGGTAGTGGACCCTCTGTGCCAGAGAGGGATTGGCGTGGACCGTGCTAGTGGACCGGTTCTAAGCCACTACTGGTTTTCACCAGAGCCCGCCGCAAAGCGGGATGGTCTTGCTGCGGCGGTAGTGACCAGGTCGTATCCACTAGCAACGGCTCACCTCTCTGGCTGCTGAAGATAGGCGCGGTACAAGGGAGTAGGCAGAAGCAAGGTCGGACGTAGCAGAAGGTCGGGGCAGGCAGCAAGGATCGTAGTCAGGGGCAACGGCAGAAGGTCTGGAAACACTGGCAAGGGACACACAAGGAACGCTTTCACTGGCACTAAGGCAACAAGATCCGGCAAGGGAGTGCAAGGGAAGTGAGGTAATATAGGGAGTGCACAGGTGATAACTCTAATTGGAACCACTGCGCCAATCAGCGGCGCAGTGGCCCTTTAAATCGCAGAGACCCGGCGCGCGCGCGCCCTAGGGAGCGGGGCCGCGCGCGCCGGGACAGAACAGACGGGGAGCGAGTCAGGTAGGAGAGCCGGGGTGCGCATCGCGAGCGGGCGCTACCCGCATCGCGAATCGCATCCCGGCTAGCAGCAGGATCGCAGCGCCCCGGGTCAGAGGACGTGACCGGGGCGCTGCAGCGGAGGAGGTGAAGCGAGCGCTCCGGGGAGGAGCGGGAACCCGGAGCGCTCGGCGTAACACACATTACATGAATATTTATGACATTGTATATACTGAGTTACTATGCCAACCTAACATCACTAGTATTGACAGATGATTACACCAATAAAATTACAGCAGAGGTGTGGTCTCTTTAATCACACATTTGTGTCACATCCAGTGATTTGTATCTGTTGTATATATAAATGCACATTGTTCACAACTATGTTATGCTTGATAAAGGCCACTACTGCCGAAACGTTGCTTTGATTTTGGGATAATAAAGACAAAGATAAAGATAAAGACAACCCAGCTTTTTAAAGATCCGTGACCTGACTGGTGTTGTGTTTTTTGGATTTTGTGTACAATTTTCCTGGGCTGGCTGCCTGGGCGAGCACGGGCACAGAGGTCGAGCTCCAGTGCTGTCTTACACACCTCTTCTATCTATCTATATATGTATTTTGAAAACTTAGTCCATTTCAAGCCTCATAGACTGCCCATTTTTATATTAAATCAGATCAACCAATCATCATAGTGCTGGGCTTTGATGACACATTAATATCACAGCTGATGGTTATGAGTAGAGATGAGCGAATTTTTGAAAATTTGATTCGCCCGATTCGCCAAATTTCCCCCCAAAATTTGTTTTGGTCTGAATTCATGGCAAATCGCTATTAAAAACGGCTATTTCTGGGCTTCAGAGAGCCTCAACAGGGGTGTAGAACACTTTGCTTTGTCGTAACTGTTACGCCGAGCGCTCCGGGTCTCCGCTCCTCCCCGGAGCGCTCGCTACACTCTCGCTACTGCAGCGCTCCGGTCAGATCCACTGACCCGGTGCGCTGCGATACCGCCTCCAGCCGGGATGCGATTTGCGATGCGGGTGGCGCCCGCTCGCGATGCGCACCCCGGCTCCCGTACCTGACTCGCTCTCCGTCGGTCCTGTCCCGGCGCGCGTGGCCCCGCTCCCTAGGGCGCGCGCGCGCCGGGTCTCTGCGATTTAAAGGGCCACTGCGCCGCTGATTGACGCAAGTGGTTCTAATTAGTGTGTTCACCTGTGCACTCCCTATGTATACCTCACTTCCCCTGCACTCCCTAGCCGGATCTTGTTGCCATTGTGCCAGTGAAAGCGTTTCCTTGTGTGTTCCTAGCCTGTGTTCCAGACCTCCTGCCGTTGCCCCTGACTACGATCCTTGCTGCCTGCCTATCTTCAGCAGTCAGAGAGGTTGAGCCGTTGCTAGTGGATACGACCTGGTCACTACCGCCGCAGCAAGACCATCCCGCTTTGCGGCGGGCTCTGGTGAAAACCAGTAGTGACTTAGAACCGGTCCACTAGCACGGTCCACGCCAATCCCTCTCTGGCACAGAGGATCCACCTCCTGCCAGCCGGCATCGTGACAGTAGATCCGGCCATGGATCCCGCTGAAGTCCCTCTGCCAGTTGTCGCCGACCTCACCACGGTGGTCGCCCAGCAGTCACAACAGATAGCGCAACAAGGCCACCAGCTGTCTCAACTGACCGTGATGCTACAGCAGCTACTACCACAGCTTCAGCAATCATCTCCTCCGCCAGCTCCTGCACCTCCTCCGCAGCGAGTGGCCGCTTCAGGCCTACGACTATCCTTGCCGGATAAATTTGATGGGGACTCTAAATTTTGCCGTGGCTTTCTTTCTCAATGTTCCCTGCACTTGGAGATGATGTCGGACCAGTTTCCTACTGAAAGGTCTAAGGTGGCTTTCGTAGTCAGCCTTCTATCTGGAAAAGCTCTGTCATGGGCCACACCGCTCTGGGACCGCAATGACCCCGTCACTGCCTCTGTACACTCCTTCTTCTCGGAAATTCGAAGTGTCTTTGAGGAACCTGCCCGAGCCTCTTCTGCTGAGACTGCCCTGTTGAACCTGGTCCAGGGTAATTCTTCCGTCGGCGAGTACGCCGTACAATTCCGTACTCTTGCTTCTGAACTATCCTGGAATAATGAGGCCCTCTGCGCGACCTTTAAAAAAGGCCTATCCAGCAACATTAAAGATGTTCTGGCCGCACGAGAAATCCCTGCTAACCTACATGAACTCATTCATCTAGCCACTCGCATTGACATGCGTTTTTCCGAAAGGCGTCAGGAGCTCCGCCAGGATATGGACTTTGTTCGCACGAGGCGTTTTTTCTCCCCGGCTCCTCTCTCCTCTGGTCCCCTGCAATCCGTTCCTGTGCCTCCCGCCGTGGAGGCTATGCAGGTCGACCGGTCTCGCCTGACACCTCAAGAGAGGACACGACGCCGCATGGAGAATCTCTGCCTGTACTGTGCCGGTACCGAACACTTCCTGAAGGATTGTCCTATCCGTCCTCCCCGCCTGGAAAGACGTACGCTGACTCCGCACAAAGGTGAGACAGTCCTTGATGTCAACTCTGCTTCTCCACGTCTTACTGTGCCTGTGCGGATATCTGCCTCTACCTTCTCCTTCTCTACTATGGCCTTCTTGGATTCCGGATCTGCAGGAAATTTTATTTTGACCGCTCTCATCAACAGGTTCAACATCCCAGTGACCAGTCTCGCCAGACCCCTCTACATCAATTGTGTTAACAATGAAAGATTGGACTGTACCATACGTTTCCGCACGGAGCCCCTCCTAATGTGCATCGGACCTCATCACGAGAAAATTGAGTTTTTGGTCCTCCCCAATTGCACTTCCGAAATTCTCCTCGGTCTACCCTGGCTTCAACACCATTCCCCAACCCTGGATTGGTCCACTGGGGAGATCAAGAGTTGGGGTTCCTCTTGTTTCAAGGACTGCCTTAAACCGGTTCCCAGTTCTCCTTGCCGTGACCCTGTGGTTCCCCCTGTAACCGGTCTCCCTAAGGCCTATATGGACTTTGCGGATGTTTTTTGCAAAAAACAAGCTGAGACTCTACCTCCTCACAGGCCTTATGACTGTCCTATTGACCTCCTCCCGGGCACTACTCCACCCCGGGGCAGAATTTATCCTCTCTCTGCCCCAGAGACTCTTGCTATGTCTGAGTACATCCAGGAAAATTTAAAAAAGGGCTTTATCCGCAAATCCTCCTCTCCTGCCGGAGCCGGATTTTTCTTTGTGTCCAAAAAAGATGGCTCCCTACGTCCTTGCATTGACTACCGCGGTCTTAATAAAATCACGGTAAAGAACCGCTACCCCCTACCTCTCATCTCTGAACTCTTTGATCGCCTCCAAGGTGCCCACATCTTTACCAAACTGGACTTAAGAGGTGCTTATAATCTCATCCGCATCAGAGAGGGGGATGAATGGAAAACGGCATTTAACACTAGAGATGGACACTTTGAGTATCTGGTCATGCCCTTTGGCCTGTGCAACGCCCCTGCCGTCTTCCAAGACTTTGTTAATGAAATTTTTCGTGATCTCTTATATTCCTGTGTTGTTGTGTATCTGGACGATATCCTGATTTTTTCTGCCAACCTAGAAGAACACCGCCAGCATGTCCGCATGGTTCTTCAGAGACTTCGTGACAATCAACTTTATGCCAAAATGGAGAAATGTCTGTTTGAATGTCAATCTCTTCCTTTCCTAGGATACTTGGTCTCTGGCCAGGGACTACAAATGGATCCAGACAAACTCTCTGCCGTCTTAGATTGGCCACGCCCCTCCGGACTCCGTGCTATCCAACTTTTTTGGGGTTCGCCAATTATTACAGACAATTTATTCCACATTTTTCTACCATTGTGGCTCCTATCGTGGCTTTAACCAAAAAGAATGCCAATCCTAAGTCATGGCCTCCTCAAGCGGAGGACGCCTTTAAACAGCTCAAGTCTGCCTTTTCTTCGGCTCCCGTGCTCTCCAGACCTGACCCATCTAAATCCTTCCTATTGGAGGTTGATGCCTCCTCAGTAGGAGCTGGAGCGGTCCTTCTACAAAAAAATTCTTCCGGGCATGCTGTTACTTGTGGTTTTTTTTCTAGGACCTTCTCTCCGGCGGAGAGGAACTACTCCATCGGGGATCGAGAGCTACTAGCCATTAAATTAGCACTTGAGGAATGGAGGCATCTGCTGGAGGGATCAAGATTTCCAGTTATTATTTACACCGATCACAAGAACCTCTCCTATCTCCAGTCTGCCCAACGGCTGAATCCTCGCCAGGCCAGGTGGTCTCTGTTCTTTGCCCGATTTAATTTTGAAATTCACTTTCGGCCTGCCGATAAGAACATTAGGGCCGATGCTCTCTCTCGTTCCTCGGATGCCTCGGAAGTAGAGCTCTCTCCGCAACACATCATTCCTCCTGACTGCCTGATCTCCACTTCTCCAGCCTCCATCAGGCAAACTCCTCCAGGGAAGACCTTCGTATCTCCACGCCAACGCCTCGGAATCCTCAAATGGGGTCACTCCTCCCATCTCGCAGGTCATGCGGGCATCAAGAAATCTGTGCAACTCATCTCTCGTTTCTATTGGTGGCCGACTCTGGAGACGGATGTTGTGGATTTTGTGCGAGCCTGCACTGTCTGTGCCCGGGATAAGACTCCTCGCCAGAAGCCCGCTGGTCTTCTTCATCCTCTGCCTGTCCCCGAACAGCCTTGGTCTCTGATTGGTATGGACTTTATTACAGACTTACCCCCATCCCGTGGCAACACTGTTGTTTGGGTGGTCGTTGATCGATTCTCCAAGATGGCACATTTCATCCCTCTTCCTGGTCTCCCTTCAGCGCCTCAGTTGGCAAAACAATTTTTTGTACACATTTTTCGTCTTCACGGGTTGCCCACGCAGATCGTCTCGGACAGAGGCGTCCAATTCGTGTCAAAATTCTGGAGGGCTCTCTGTAAACAACTCAAGATTAAATTAAACTTTTCTGCTGCCTATCATCCTCAATCCAATGGGCAAGTAGAAAGAATTAACCAGGTCCTGGGTGATTATTTACGGCATTTTGTTTCCTCCCGCCAGGATGACTGGGCAGATCTTCTACCATGGGCCGAATTCTCGTATAACTTCAGAGTCTCTGAATCTTCCTCCAAATCCCCATTTTTCGTGGTGTACGGCCGTCACCCTCTTCCCCCCCTCCCTACTCCCTTGCCCTCTGGTTTGCCCGCTGTGGATGAAATATCTCGTGATCTTTCCACCATATGGAAAGAGACCCAAAATTCTCTCTTACAGGCTTCATCACGCATGAAGAAGTTTGCTGATAAGAAAAGAAGAGCTCCCCCCATTTTTTCTCCTGGAGACAAGGTATGGCTCTCCGCTAAATATGTCCGCTTCCGTGTCCCTAGCTACAAATTGGGACCACGCTATCTTGGTCCTTTCAAAATTTTGTGCCAGATTAATCCTGTCTCTTACAAACTTCTTCTTCCTCCTTCTCTTCGTATTCCTAATGCCTTTCACGTTTCTCTTCTTAAACCACTCATCATCAACCGTTTCTCTCCCAAACTTGTTTCTCCCACTCCTGTTTCCGGCTCCTCGGACATCTTCTCCGTAAAGGAGATACTGGCCTCCAAGAAGGTCAGAGGGAAAACTTTTTTTTTGGTCGATTGGGAGGGTTGTGGTCCTGAAGAGAGATCCTGGGAACCTGAGGACAATATCCTAGACAAAAGTCTGCTCCTCAGGTTCTCAGGCTCTAAGAAGAGGGGGAGACCCAAGGGGGGGGTACTGTTACGCCGAGCGCTTCGGGTCTCCGCTCCTCCCCGGAGCGCTCGCTACACTCTCGCTACTGCAGCGCTCCGGTCAGATCCACTGACCCGGTGCGCTGCGATACCGCCTCCAGCCGGGATGCGATTCGCGATGCGGGTGGCGCCCGCTCGCGATGCGCACCCCGGCTCCCGTACCTGACTCGCTCTCCGTCGGTCCTGTCCCGGCGCGCGCGGCCCCGCTCCCTAGGGCGCGCGCGCGCCGGGTCTCTGCGATTTAAAGGGCCACTGCGCCGCTGATTGGCGCAAGTGGTTCTAATTAGTGTGTTCACCTGTGCACTCCCTATGTATACCTCACTTCCCCTGCACTCCCTCGCCGGATCTTGTTGCCATTGTGCCAGTGAAAGCGTTTCCTTGTGTGTTCCTAGCCTGTGTTCCAGACCTCCTGCCGTTGCCCCTGACTACGATCCTTGCTGCCTGCCCCGACCTTCTGCTACGTCCGACCTTGCTTCTGTCTACTCCCTTGTACCGCGCCTATCTTCAGCAGTCAGAGAGGTTGAGCCGTTGCTAGTGGATACGACCTGGTCACTACCGCCGCAGCAAGACCATCCCGCTTTGCGGTGGGCTCTGGTGAAAACCAGTAGTGACTTAGAACCGGTCCACTAGCACGGTCCACGCCAATCCCTCTCTGGCACAGAGGATCCACCTCCTGCCAGCCGGCATCGTGACAGTAACATGTATAGGGAGTGTGCTGTGTTAGTGAAATAATACTGTTATTCACTGACATGCATATTACAGGCATCACTATTAGAATCACTGCCGCAGAGCATCTGGATGTGGCAGCAGGGAGACCATATGGCATCAAAATTGAAAAGACTAAAGAGATTCTGGATGTACTTTTTATTTAATTTAATTTAAATTTATTTACATTTTTTGAGTACCAATTCTGGGGCGCACCAAGCTGGTGGTCCGCCGCGAGGTGAGCTACCACCTGATCCAGCCCCTGCCTCTAAGCCCCCCCCCCCCCCCCGACTGTCTCACTCTGTGTGGAAGTGCAAATGTTTCATTTAATCAGTCATGGGTTATTGTTATCACTCCAACCTGTTTCATTGGATTCTTGTGGTAATTCCAAACTTAATATATGACGACTGGAGAGGAGTGAATGTTAAAAAAAATTTGCTTGTCCAATTTGATTTGCTCATTTCTATTGAGGACCCATTGTAGGGAAAGTTTGGTGCCAGTAACCGCGGTAATTACAGTTCCAATAGTGTAAAATTTGCTTCAGTTTATAAGTTGCTGCAGTGAAAAAGGTCGTACTTGTATCTTAAAATTGAGCTGGCGGTCCTCCACAAGTCCCAGCCCCTGCCTTTCAGCGCACCCTTATGCTCATGACTAAGTGTCTACTTCAAAAGGGAGGAACTGCAGCCCCAGCAACTGGGACAGGAGCACATTCAGCTTCGGTGCCATTGGATTAGTGGGAGCATAAAGCTAGAAATGGGTGTAGTGAAAAAGCATGTACTTAAAATTGAGCTGGTGGACCTCCGACAGGTGAGCTACCACCTGTTCCAGCCCCTGTCTCTCAGCACCCCCCCCCCCCCCAACTGTGAGAGTGTAAATGTTTCATTTAATCAGTTATGGTTCATTGTTATCGCTCCAACCTGTTTGATATGATTCTTGTGGTAATTCCACAGGTAATATATGACGTTGGCGACCATAGGGCCTCAGTCTTGAAAATATTACATTGATTTTTTTTTATTTAAATTTAAGATTTTGATTAGATTCACAAGTTTAATGTCCCGGGTGCTCGAAGCATTTCCTTTTTTTTATTTCAAATAAGTTTTTTATAACAAGTAAAAAGAGAAATACAATACAAAAGCCCCAACATAGGGCTGAAAACATAAAGAAGAGTACATAAACATATAAGCATTTGCATATTACAGGAATTGCAGCTTACAATGAGTTTGAACATTGCAGGCATTAATAATCTTAGTAGACAGTAGAATAGCCAAAACTTGTGAGAAAAATTAAAGAAAAAAAAGAAAATAGACATGCATTAGTCTTGACATGGGGTAAATAAACAGAAGAAACATAAACTATTTTCAAGGCATAGTTAGCGGTGGGGGTAGTGTGAACTTGTAATCCATGTTTCCCTAGAAAATAAGTATTTAGTGTGGGTATGATTTGCCAGTGAGTATGCATTTTCATAATCACAGGTCACGTTAACAAGATTAACTGTGTCATAAAGAGAGGGGATCAAACTTGCTTTCCATTTCCTAGTTAAGAGTAACTTAGTTGACATGAAGAAGTGGGCAATAGAGGTCTCATTTTTGGATGGAATTGGTCTAGGTCAATAAGAAGGAGAAAGGTTTGAGGGGTCAATAGCACATTAAATTTAGTAAGATTTTGGATTATCCTCTGTACACCCTTCCAGAGGGGTTGAAGTAATGGACAGTCCCACAGGACATGAAGCAAGGTGCCCACATTGCCACACTCCCTCCAAAACAGGTTAGACACAGAATGATTGGGAAGATGTAGTCTGGACAGAGTGAAATATCATCTATACATTGTTTTGGCAATAGCCTCCTGATGGTTGGTTGATCTAAAGAGTTTCTTTATGTAAGAGAATGTTTTTATCCATTTGGACATAGGTATATAAACCTTAAGATCTACATAATCCAAAATAGACATAAAGTGGTGTGTAATGTGGGTTCCACTGTTTCCCATTAAGTTGTAAAAAGGAGTTATTCCACCTGACAGCTTGCTGTTTAGAAACATGGGAAAGGACATGGGAATTTGGTGACTCGTATGAAAGTCAGTAGTAAATAGACTCCAAATTTGTAAGCCATTATAGAAATCTGAGTATGGGAGGGCAAACATAGACCTATGGGAGGGAAAGTGAACATCTCCTTCTGGGCTAATTAAATCTTGGATATTATGCATTTCTTTGGATCTCCAAAAGGATAAATCTAGATCAGGGATATGATGTTCGACATAATCTAATGAGATATTTTTCAATGGGCACAGGACTTTAGGAAGATCTGTTTGTAGGGCATGAGACCATATTTTATCAGAGACATTTACAGCAGATAAGTATGAAATGGGTGGGCGAGCTCCCCAAAGAGGAAGAATCATGCGAGAGAGCAACAAGAGAGGGTCAGTGCATGCAGTCTCCAGTACTATCCATAGTTTGTCGGAATTTTGTGTCCACCAATGTTTCGTCTGATTTAGTATACAGGCCATAATAATCTTTTATAAGCGGAAGGCCTAGTCCACCCTTCAAAGGTTGGTATGGCCGTCTTCCTAGCTACACAAGGGCGCCTACCATGGGATAGAGATTGGAATAGTACAGAATAAATATAGAAGTTTGGGAGTAGCATTATTAGCATAGTCCTGCATTGATTTGATTAATGGATTCACAGAGGAAGGAAGTTGAGATGGTAAAATTGAGAAGAAGGGAAGAAGAGCTGTATGCCTAAATAGGTCACTGAAGAGATTTGCTAATCCAAGGGGAACACAGTTTTAAGGGAGGTTATACAATCAGCAGATTGATAAAGGGGGAGAATCTGGGACTTAGAAGTGTTTACCTTATAGAAGGAAATGGCGCTAAAGCTGTCAATAACATCAAAGAGCTTGGGAAGGGAAGTTGAGATATTGGTTAAGGTGAGTATGATATTGTCTGCAAAGCAAGCAAGTTTATCATTTGTTACCTACAGTAATTCCCTGAATATCAGCATTAAGACGAATTGCGTGGGCTAGAGGTTCCATGGACATTATAAAGAAAAGGGGTGAAAAAGGACAGCCCTGATGTGTCCCATTTGACAGGGTGAACTGGTCCGAAAAGGATCCATTGGTAAAGATCCTTGCAACAGGATTAGAGTACAATGCCTGGATAGCCTGGACTATAGGGCCAGAGAATCCAAAAGCTTGTGAAGAAAATTAATACTGCCAGTTCACCCTGTCAAATGCGTTCTCTGCATCTAAAGTTAGAAAAGTAGCAGGAAGGTGTTTATTTTCACAGTATTATAGCAGGGATATCACTCTTCTAGCATTGTCAGGAGCTTGTTTTCCCTTTATGAACCCAATTTGGTCCCTTTGAATTATTTCAGATAGTATTGGGAGGACGCGAGAGTCCAGGATTTTTTGCATACATTTTGACATCCCCGTTTAAAGGGGTACTCCGGCGCTTAGACATCTTATCCCCTATCCAAAAGATAGGGGATAAGATGCCTGATCTCGCACACCGCACCCCGTTATAATCAGACGCTGGAGCGTGTTCGCTCCGGGTCTGATTACTGTCGATCACGGGGCCGGTGCATTGTGACATCACGGCTCCACCCCCGTGTGACATCACACTCCGCCCCCTCAATGCAAGCCTATGGGAGGGGGTGTGATAGGCTTGCATTGAGGGGGTGGAGCGTGACATCAATGGGACGGAGCTGTGAGTCACAATGCTCCGGCCCCGTGATCGACAGCAATCAGACATGGAGCGAACATGCTCCAGGGTCTGATTATAATGGGGTGCGGCATGCAAGATCACGGGGGTCTCCAGAGGCAGGACCCCGCGATCAGGCATCTTATCCCCTATCCTTTGGATAGGGGTGAAGATGTCTAAGTGCCGGAGTACCCCTTTAAAAAGGAAATAGGCCTTTAATTAGATGTCTGATCTGTGAGTTTTCTTGGTGTGGGAATCGTTGTGATGAGGGCAGTAAGCATTTTCTGGGGGAGGGCGCCTGACGTCATAGCTTTCAAGATAACATTGGACAAGTGAGGAGGTAGTATGATTGAGCTGTATTTTTTTTTATAATATTCATTGTGAAGGCCATCAGGTTTGGGGCTTTATTGACTGGTAGGAATTTATTGCTTGTTTAATTTCCTGTGAGATGATCGGGGAATTAAGGAAGGGACAATAATGTTCAGGGATAGAAAGTAATTAATGGATGATTGAGAAGGTTGAGTCATATTTGGATTGTTCTGCAGGTTATATAAACCAGCGTAATGGTCTTTAAAAGCATTTGCTATACCCCACGGGGAAAGTATAGGTTCTTTCAACACTGGGTGATGTACTACTGGGATGCGTTGTATAGTCATCCTCAGATTAGGTTTTCTGGCTAAAAGATTTCCCGCCATGTTGTATTGTGAATAATATTTTATTTTGGTTTGTCTAAGTTCTTTTTTATATGTGTTTAGAAGTAATTTACGCAAATGTAAATGCTCACTAGTTAGATCATTAGAGACAGTGATATAAGGCGATGCCTTATGCAATGCCTCCAGGGTGGCTATTTTAGCCATAGATTCACTGATTTGAAGTGTGCGTTGTCTTTTAAGTTTTGTTCCTAGCTGAATTAATGATCCCCGCACCACTGCTTTGTGTGCCAACCATAAAGTTTCTGCGCTAACTTCAGGGGACTTATTGAGAGAGAAATACTCAGTCGGAGCGGTTTCTATGACTTTGATATGTTTAGTATGTGCGATTATATGTGCGTTGGCTCTCCACATAAAGTCGCTGTGTTTAGTGGCTCTCCACATAAAGTTGCTGTGTTTAGGTGTAGCATCAGATAGGGAAAGCAAACTAGAGCGTGGTCACTCCATGTCAACTCACCAATGCTCGTCTTAACAGTTCTGTCTAGTAAGCTTCTACTTGTGAGGATGGAGTCAATTCTAGAGAATGTCCGAAACCGTGGGGAGTAGTAGGAGTAGTCCCTATCTGTGTCTTGCTGGAGAAGCCATGCGTCAAATAGGTCATGTTCATTCAGCAAAGATGGTTCATAGAATTGACGGGGAGCAGAACTCTGTGATATATCCAGAGTAAGGTAAGCAACAGCATTGGAATCCCCACAAATTATAACATTACTTCGTCTGTTGTCTCCCAGTTTTTTAAAGATCTTTTTGAGAAATCAACCATGACATCTGTTGACAATTTGACAATGGGGGTCTAAACCATCTATAGTGCACACCAGGATTATCAATCTACTTTGTGGATCAATAATCTCTTTGGTCAAAGAAAAGGCAACTTCATTACTAACTGCAATTAGGACCCCTCTTTTTTTAGAGTAGGTGGAGTGAAAAATAAAAGGGAACTTTCTGTGGTGTAGAGCAGGAGTATTGTTGGAAAAAAGGTTTCCTGAATACAGGCTAACATAGCTTTTCGTCTTTTTATCTCACGCCACATAAAGTTTCTTTTGTAGAGGATATTGAGCCCATGAACATTAAGAGAGACCACCTCTATACTAATTGCAATTGTAATGGAAACCTAAGACCTCAGGAGAAGATATGAGTAGTAAATACAGTGTACTGTGAAAGTTAAAAACTCGACTGATGCTAAAAGGCACCAGACGAGGATGTCACAAAACCAAAAGCAAATAGAGTATATAAAAAAGGAGAAGAGAGAGAAAACAAATTACAATAAACAAGCATAAGTAAGATTCAACTAGTCAGTGTACCAATGACAGATATGTGCACTGAAACTCTGGGTGCGTGTAATAGATAAGTATTAGAGATGAGCAAATTTTATGAAAAATTTGATTAGGCTGATTCGCCGAATTTTCCCCCCAAAATTGTTTCGGTCCAAAATTATTTGCAGCAAATCTCTATTAAAAACAGCAATTTCTGGCCTACAGAAAGACTGAGTAGGGTTGTAGAACACTTTGCCTTGCTGTAACACCCATAGGGTGTGCTGGGGTAGTGAAATAATACTGTTATTCAGTATGACATGCAAATCAGAGGCGTCACTATTAGAATCACTGTCACAGAGCGGCACAATTAAAGAGCCTGGAGGTGGCATCAGTATGAGGAGACCATATAGTGGCTGAATGACACAGCGTGGAGGTGGCAGCAGCATTAGGAAACGTTTTCACGCCGTACAATTTACAGTAAAAATAACATGTGTTATTTATTCTTTGGGTCAATATGATTAAAATGATACCCATGATAACATACTTTTCTATTACTGTTGCGCTTAAAAAATAACAAACTTTTTAACCAAATTAGTGCGTTTAAAATCCCCCTATTTTGAAGACCTATAACTTTTTCATTTTTCCGTATAAGCGGCGGTATGAGGGCTCATTTTTTTGCGCCATGATCTGTACTTTTTATTGATACCATATTTGCTTATATAAAACTTTTAATACATTTTTTATAAATTTTTTTGGGAATAAAATGTTGTAAAAAAAGTAGCTATTTTGGACTTTTTTTTATACGTTCACGCAGTTCACTGTACATGTATATAAAATATTTTTTTTAACACTTTATGGGGTGAAATAGGGAAAATGGGACAATTTACGTTTTTATTGGGGGAGGTGGTTTTTCACATTTTTTTTACTTTATTTTTTTACTTTTATTTTTACACTTTAATAGTCCCCATAGGGGACTATTTATGGCAATCATTCAATTGCTAATCCTGTTCAGTGCTATGTATAGGACACAGCACTGATCAGGGTTATCTGTCATCTTCTGCTCTGGTCTGCAGGAAGGCAGATCAGAGCAAAAGACTCCCGGAAGACAGCGGAGCCTGGTGAGGGGACCTCCGGCTGCCGTACTGGATGATTGGATCGCTGCGGCAGCTCTGCGGGCGATCCGATCCTCCATTTAAGTGACCGCGATGCTGCAGATGCCGTGATCTGTATTGATCACGGCATCTGAGGGGTTAATGGCGGACATCCACGGGATCACGGGTGTGCGCCATTACCTGCGGGTCCCTGGCTGCGATCAACAGCCGGGACCTGCCGCGCATGATCCGGGCATCGCTCCGATGCCCAAGGTTATGCTTAGGACGTAAATGTTCGTCCTGGTGCGTTAAGTACCACTTCACCAGGACGTACATTTATGTCCTTCGTCGTTAAGGGGTTAAGCATACTGTACCACATTTTTCTGTCCTCATAAGTGCATACCACATACTTACATCTAAATAGTGTACTATTTGGTACCTGTTAACCTGTCAAGTGCCTAGATATTGTGAAAGTCCAGGCAAAAGTAATCACCGGCTGGTGTTTTACTAAAATGTGTTTGTTTTTTAAGCATACTGTACCGCATTTTTCTGCCCTCATAAGTGGATACCACATATGTCCATCTAATTAGTGTACTATTTTGTACCTGTTAATCCGCCAAGGGCCTAGATACTGTGAAAGTCCAGGCAAAACTAATCACCGGCTGGTGTTTTACAAAAAATGCTAATTTTTAAGCGTACTGTAGCGCATTTTTCTGCCCTCATAAGTGCATACCACATACCTACATCTCTAAGTAGTGTACTATTTTTTACCTGCTAATCTGTCATGGGCCTAAATACTGACAAAGTCCAGGCAAAATAAATCCCTGGCTAATATTTTACTAAGAGTAAAATAAAAAAAAATAATAGTACTGTATCGCATTTTTCTGTCCACATAAGTGCATACCACATACTTACATCTAAGTAGTATACTATTTTGTACCTGTTAATCTGTCAAGGGCCTAGATACAGAGAAAGTCCAGGCAAAAGTAATCACTGGCTGGTGTTTTACTGAAATACTTTTTTTAAGTGTACTGTACCAGATACCTGCATCTAAGTGGTGTACTATTTTGTGCCTTTTAATCTGTCAAGGGCCTGCATACTGTGAAAGGACAGCCAAAAGTAATCACCGGCTGGTGTTTTACTCAAATACGTTTATGAAACGTACTGTAGCACAATTGTCTGCCATTTTACTACCTGTTAATTTGTCAAGGGCCTACATACTGTGAAAGGACAGCCAAAAATAATCCCCGGCTGATGTTTTACTCCAATATGTAAATTAAGCATACTGTAGCGCATTTTTCTGCCTTTATAAGTGCATAACTGCATACCACATACGTACATTTAAGTAGTGTACTATTTTGTACCTGTTAATCTGTCAAGGGCCTAGAGACTGTGAAAGGGAAGCCAAAAGTAATCGCCGGCTGGTGTTTTACTCCAATACGTTTATTTAGTGTACTGTAACGCATTTTTCTGCCCTCATAAGTGCATAACTGCATACCACAAATATACATCAATTTTGTTTTAAGAGTACTGTACCGCATTTTTCTGTCCTCATAAGGGCATACCACATACTTACATCTAAGTAGTATACTATTTTGTACCTCTTAATCTGTCAAGGGCCTACATACTGTGAAAGGACAGCCAAAAGTAATCACCGGCTGGTGTTTTACTAAAATACAGGGTTTTTAAGCGGACTGCACCACATTTTTCTGCCCTCATAAGTGCATACCACATACGTACATCTAAGTAGTGTACTATTTTGTACCTTTTAATCTGTCAAGGGCCTAGATACTGTGAAAGTACAGGCAAAAGCAATCACTGGCTGGTGTTATACAAAAAATATGCGTACTGTAGCGCATTTTTCTGCCCTCATAAGTGCATACCACATATCTACATCTCTAAGTAGTGTATTATTTTTTTACTGGCTCTTTTATGGGTCTACACACTGACAAAGTCCAGGCAAAATAATTACCGGCTGGTGTTTTACTAAAATATTTTTTTTAAGAGTACTGTACCACATTTTTCTGCCCTCATAAGTGCATAACTGCATACCACATACATATATCTAAGTAGTGTACTATTTTGTACCTGTTAATCTGTCAAGGGCCTACATACTGTGATAGTCCATGCAAAGTACTCACCGTACATTTTTAAGTGTACTGTAGTGCATTTTTCTGCCCTCATAATTGCATACCACTTACCTACACCTAAGTAGTGTACTATTTTGTACCTGTTAATCTGTCAAGGGCCTAGATAATGTGAAAGGACAGCTAATAGTACACACTTTCTGCTGTTCTATACAAATACTGTTTTAAGTCTAGTGAAGGGTATTGTACTCCCCTGATATATGCAATAAGAATGTCAGGCAGAGTAGTGCCAGGACGTGCACAATGTAGTGGCAGAGGCCTAAATTCATCAGGCGCAGGCAGAGGTCACAGCAGAGTATTGGCGTGTTGCAGCCGGAGTCGCTGAGAGAGGTCTGAGCTCCCGGTGTCAGCTAGCAGTCGTGCCTCGACCAGCAACCCAGCAGCTGTGATTGATCGGTTCACTCGGTTCATCCACTTCATATCAAGTGACATCTGACACCCCCAGTCAACAGTCGGTGGGTTCCTCAGACTCAACACTCACTTGGCATGGCCCTAATGCTGCTGCTGCCACCTCAAGGCTCTGTCATTGTGCTGCTCTATGGTCTCCTTATGCTGATGCTACTGCCTCCTCGCTCTGTCATTGTGCCACCATATGGTCTCCTCATGCTGATGTTGCCACCTCCAAGCTCTCTAATTGTGCTGCTCTATGGTATCCTCATGCTGATTCTACCACCTCCAGGCTCTCTCATTGTGCTACCATGGATACTGCAAAACATAATTAAGGTGCTGGTCCCCAGTTTCAGAAATTCCTCTGCATTAGGGTCACATTCAGGACTTCTGATGCTGCTGTCACCTTCAGGCTGTCTCATTCAGCCACTATATTGTATCCCCATGCTTCAGCCACCTCTAGGCTTTACCATTCAGCCATTATATGGTCTCCTCATGCTTCAGCCAACTCCAGGTTTGCCACTCAGCCACAATATAAGGTCTTTTTATGCTGCCACAAATTCCAGGCAGTCATTCAGCCACTATATGGTCTCCTCATACTGATGCCACCTCTAGACACTGTTATTCTGCTGCCATGTGACATATGACTCCTTGTTAAATTTGGTCCTTTGTACCCATACGTCGGGGCCAAGGAAACTAAAACTTGGGAGTTAAAATTTTAATTTTAAAATCCTCAATTTCAAAATCTTAAATTTTTATTTGAAAATCTTAAATTTCAATGTCTCCTCATGCTTCAGCAAACTCCATGTTGTGCCATTTAGACACTATGTGGTCTCCTAATGCTGCAGCCAACTCCAGGTTGTGCCATTCAGACACTATATGGTCTCCAAATGCTTCAGCCAACTCTGGGTTGTGCCATTCAGCAACTATATGGTCTCTTCATGATTCAGCCACCTCCAGGCTATGTCATTTAGCCAATATGTGGTTTACTGATGCTGCTGGGCCAGGGCATAAAAAATTTCTGGTAGCACTAGCTACCAAAAATCTTCAATTTAAATTTCAAAATTCATCTTTTAATCTAAGTGATTGTGAAGCCATAGTGTCTACTCATGCTGCTGCCAGCTCCAGGCTGTGTCAATCAGCAACTATATGGTCTCCTCATGCTGCCAACACCTCCATGCTGTGTCATTCAGCCACTATATGGTCTCCTCATGCTGCCAACACCTCCAGGCTGTGTCATTCATCCAATATATGATTTACTGATGCTTCAGCCACCTCCAGGCTGTGCCATTCAGCCACTATATGGTTTACAGATGCTGCTAGGCCAGGGACATTACCTTAAATTCCAGGCTGTGTGATTCTACCAGATTATGATTTCCTCATGCTACCAACACCTCCACGTTGTGTCATTCAGCCACTATATGGTCTCCTCATACTGATGCCACCTCAAGGTTCTGTCATTGTGCTGCTCTGTGGCAGGGATTCTAAAAGCGATGCCTGTAATCTGCATGTCATACTGAATAACAGCATTATTTCACTACCCCAGCACACTCCATATGCGTGTTAGAACAAATCAAAGTGTTCTTCACCCCTATTGAGGCTCTCTGTAATCCAGAAATAGCCATTTTTAATATATATTTGCTGCAAATAAATTTGGATCAAACCAAATTTTTTCAAAAAATTTGGCAAATCGGCTTAATCAAATGTTTCAAAAGTTCGCTTTTCTTTAGTGAAAAAATATTTTTTTTTCACTAAAAATGCTGGTGTTACCCCAAATTTTCATTTTCATTTCAGAAGAGGTAATAGGAGAAAAAGCCTCCCAAAATTTGTAACTCTATTTCTTATGTATGGAGTATGGAAATACCCCGTATGGAAATACCCCGTATGTGGATGTAGAACTGCAATGCCCAGAGGAGAAGGAGCGCCATTGAGCTTTTGGAGAGAGAATTTGTTTGAAATGGAAGTCAGGGGCCATGTGCGTTTACAAAGCCCCCCATGCCCCATGGTGCCAGAACAGTGGACCCCCCCCCCCCCACATGAGACCCTATATTGGAAACTACTTCCCTCACAGAATTCATCAAGGGGTGCTGTGAGCATTTATACCCCACTGGTGTTTGACAGATCTTTGGAACAGTAGGCTGTGCAAATGAAAAATGTTATTTTTCATTTTCATGGACCACTGTTCCAAAAATCTGTCAGACACCTGTGGGGTGTAAATGCTCACTGCACCCCTTATTAAATTCTGTGAGGGGCGTAGTTTCCAAAATGGGGTCACATGTGGGGGGGGGGGGTCCACTGTTCTGGTACTATGGGGGCTTTGTAAACACACATGGGCTTCAATTTCGGACACATTCTCTCTCCAAAATCCCAATGATGCTCCTTCTCTCCTGAGCGTTGTAGTTTGTCCGCAGAGCACTTTACATCCACATATGGGGTATTTTCTTAATGTGAAGAAATGGGGCTACAAATTTTGGGGGGCTATTTCTCCTATTCTCCCTTGTGGAAATGAAAAATGTAGGGTAACATCAGAATTTTAGTGAAAAAAAATATCATTTTTACATTTTCACATCCAACTTTAACGAAGATTCATCAAACACCTGTGGGGTGTTGAGTAGAGATGAGCGAATGGAAGCAGACGAACCCGAATTCATTAAGAATTTAAGGATTTATTCGATTAGCATCAAAAGCGAATATCGCCGCGATTCTATCATGCAAATCGCTTCACTAAACTCCATTTAACAGCGTTCCAGGCTCCGGGACACCTAAATTGG
This sequence comes from Hyla sarda, assembly GCF_029499605.1. Taxonomy (NCBI): domain Eukaryota; kingdom Metazoa; phylum Chordata; class Amphibia; order Anura; family Hylidae; genus Hyla; species Hyla sarda. Next base: position 166,146,735 of record NC_079196.1, on the reverse strand, counting down.
CAGATCCACATGTCAGTACATGGGGCAGGGGATGCTGGGAAGGCAAGGCGGGAAGGGAGGTAGGCATGATGACCCTGAATCACATGCGCTATGCAGCCGATCAGCATTTATTAACCCTGTGATGTCACAACCCTATATAATCAGAAGCCATTTTGTCAGAGAGCAATTTTGGGTTTAATACACATTTTTCTTTTTTTTTATGGTGCTGCACTGTTGTGTCCTGCTGCTGTACAAAAATACATTTTATCAGTGGACTGTAGTGCATTTTTCTGCCCTCATACGTGCATACCACATACCTACGTCTAAGTAGTGTACCATTTTGTACCTGCTAATCTGTTAAGGGCCTACATACTGTGAAAGTCCAAGCAACGGTATTCACTGACTGGTGTTTTACAAAAATACTGGGTTTTTGGGCGTATTGTAGCTAATTTTTCTGCCCTCATCAGTGTATACCGCATATGTACATCTAAGTAGTGTACCATTTAGTACATGTTAATCTGTCAAGGGCCCACATACTGTGAAAGTCCAAGCAAAATTACTCACCAGCTGGTGTTTTAAAAAAAAATACTGAGTTTTTAGGCATATTGTAGCACATTTTTCTGCCCTCATCAGTGCATACCGCATACGTACATCTAATTAGTGTACCATTTTGTACCTGTTAATCTGCCAAGGGCCTACATACTGTGAAAGTCCAAGCAAAAGTAATCACCTGCTGCTGTTCTAGACAAATATTGTTTGAAGAGTAGTGAAGCGTATTGTACTCTCCTCATATACGCACTAAGTTTGTCAGGCAGAGAAGTGCCAGGACGTGCACAGAGGAGTGGCAGAGGCCTAAATCCTTCAGGCAGAGGTCGCAGTAGACTAGGGGCGAGTGGCAGCAGGAGTCGCATCGAGAGTCCTGAGCTCCCATTATCAGCTAGCGGTCGTGTCTCGACCAGCAACCCGTCTGCCATCGTTGATTGGCTAACACAGTCATCCACTTCATCACAAGTGACATCTGATAACCCCAGTCAACAGTCGTTGAGTTTCTCAGACACAACCCTCAGTTGGCATGGCCCAGGTGCAGTCCCTGTCCTCCCATTGCCTCTGTCCTATGCTGTTCCCTCTACAACAGAAGTATCTTGTTCTGTGGGTTCTGCTCCACTATTCACTGATGATGATCTAATAGAGGACAGAAAGCAGCTATAGCCCAGCCAAGAAGGGGTTGAGACATGTGACGCTTCCTCCGCTAGGTGGACAAGTAGTGATGAGGAGAGTTATGTGGGAGGCGGTATTGCCAGGGTTCAGGGTCCTGAAGCAGACACTGTTGAGGAACCTGAGGAGGACATCAGTGACCTGCAGACACAACTCGATAATGATGAAGCCAATCGCAATTGGAAGCCGGAGGACATTTTGGGGCCTTGTGCTGCATAGGGGCCCGGTCAAAAAACAAAAAACCCAGTGTTAGACAGTACTGGAGCAGGGACATCCTCTACCAGACCCCACTTTACAGTATGGTCATGACATGGAGGCGGTTTGAGGCCATTTGGAAATGCCTGCATTATGCAGATAATGCAGCACGTCCCCCCCCCCCCCCCCCCGAGGTGATCCCACCTATGATCATAGATCACTTTTGGTCCAAATTTTGGGGGGCCTACGTACCCCTCAGGGAGCTCTTGGTAGATATCTCTTATCAGTTTTAAGGGGAGACTCATCTTCCGCCAGTATATTCCCTCGAAGCGGACGCAGTATGGCGTGAAGCTTTACAAACTTTGTGGGAGTACCTCCGGGTACACTTGCAAGTTTAGAGCATATGAGGGATGAGATTCCCGTTTTGAACCACCAGAATGTTCCCCCACTCTGGGTGTAAAAAATAATTTTGGACCTTGTGCACCCATTGCTGGATAAGGGTTACCACGTGTACGTGGACAACTTTTATACCAGCATCCCTCTGTTCACATTCCTTGCCACCAGATCCACGTCCACTTATGGGACCGTGCAGAAGAACCAGAGAGGCCTCCCTCTAAATTTGATCCAGACACCTATGCCCAAGGGTGAGTCCCGTGCCCTTACCCATGAAAACCTGTTGCTGGTCAGGTATAAGGATAAGAGGGATGTCCTTATGCTGACCACAATTCACGTTATCGGCAGCTCACCTGTCCCTGTGCGAGGTACCACAACAACGGTCCTCAAGCCTGATTGTTTTCTAGACTACAATCGGTGTATGGGGGGTGGAGTTGGTCTCTCTGATCAAGTCCTCAAGCCATACTGAAAACACGGATATGGTATAAAAAAGTTGCAGTCTACTTGGTACAGGTTGCCATATGCAACTCTTTTGTACTGTACCCGTATACTGGCAACACAGGGACATAACTTCAGTTCCAAGAAGTCCTAAAGGTCCTGATCTTTGCTGACTGGGAAAGAACAGGCCGGACTTCCCAAGGAACTGAAGTTATAGGTGCCAGGATCATCCCAGGCACACATTTTCCACTGGAAAGAAGTGACGATCCCAGAAAAGATGCAGAGTGTGTTACAAGACGGGGATATGGAAGGACACCACCACTCAATGTGAAACCTGCCCCGATCATCCTCTGCATTAAAGATTGCTTCAGGGAGTATCACACTTACATGGAGTACTACATTTTCCCTTTTCATTGAAATTTTCCATAATTTGACCCCAATGAACCAAGTCCAGAGTACATGCCAAGTTTTAACCCCATAAAACCACTAAATTGCCCCAAAAACTCTCTGGGGGTATTTTTTCCAAAAATGGGTCATGGGTCACTGAGTCATCTGGGACTTTTTTATGTTGCCTTAAATGCACAGTGCTCTCTCTCCACCTCAGCGGTGTGCGTATTTGAGGCAACAGGTTAAGGAGGGCCACACACATCACATTCCTAGAATGATGATTCAGAGCATAAGGTTTGGGGGTGGGCATGTTTTTTTTAGTTTTGGCTATGCTTTGGGTCATTATTCTGGGAACATAACCTGTTTTATAATTTTACATCCCACTGTATCCCTTGTTAGTAATTTACCCCATGTAACGCTCCTTGAGAGGGGGTCCCACTGTTCTAGCTCCATAGGCAGCTATGCAGAAGCTCAAGGCCCCTGACTGCGCTCCTGCTCCTCCGAGACTTAGTGTGCTCCCGCAGAGCTGTTTACGCCCAGATATGAGGTATGTCCTTACTCCAAAGAAGTGTATTTACAAATTTACGGTAACATTTTCTCCTAATACCACTTGTAAAAACGAAAAATATGGGGTGACCCCAGCATTTTAGTGTACAAAATCAAATTTTTCCTTTTCACATCCCACTTTAATGAACATTTCTTAAATCCCACTTTAATAAACATTTATTAAACACCTGTGGGTTGTTATGACTCACTGTACTCCTTGTTTCATTTCTTGAGGGGTGTAGTTTCCAAAATAGTATGCCATGTTTTTTTTAATTTATTTTTGCTGTTCTGGCACCATAGGGGCTTACAAATTTTGGGGGGTATTTTCTTCTATTACCCCTTGTAAAAAAATGTAAAATTTGGGAAAAACCAGCATTTTAGTGAAAAAAAAACATTTACACATCAAACTTTAACACCTCAAACACCTGTGGGGTGTTAAGGCTCACTGTACCCCTTGTTACGTTCCTTAAGGGGTATAGTTTCCAAAATAGTATGCCTTGTGATTTTTCTTGCTTTCCTGGCACCATAGGGGCTTCCTAAATGCAACATGCCCTCCAAAAACCATTTAAGTAAAATTGCTTTCCAAAAGTCAAATGTGACTCCTTCTCTTCTTAGCATTGTAGTGCGCCCGCAGTGCACTTGATGTCCACACATTGGGTATTTCCTTACTCAGAAGAGAAAAAAAACAATTCTGCAGCATGGCGTTTTTTCGGCCAAAAAACGCTGCGGCCCAATGTTAGCTGTAAATCAATAAGAAATCGCAAAATTCTTATTCCACTTGGCGTTTTTCACTTTGGCGTTCTTTTTTAATCCTTTTGGCGTTTTTTTCACTCTTTTTTGGCGTTTTTCAGATCGTTGGTAATCGCAGCATGTTGAGCCACTGGTGATTTTTTTGTCAAAATCGTGGCGTTTTTTCTCCCATTGAAGTCTATGGGAGTGAAAAAACACCAAGAAGAACGATATGTGGGTTTTAACTTTGATATTTTTGCAGGCGGTTTTCATTCTTTTTTGGTCTTTAGCAATCCAAAAAAGTGATGGAGACACCTTTTTTTTTATAAAATTTTGTAGGGTACCATTAAAAAAAAAGAGACAGTAGTGAAGGAAAACATTGTATCCAACGAAATGTATCTTTTTTATAACAACATTTTTATTACTTTAAACAGGGATCAATTTATGTGGGCGGTTGGGGGCCTAAAAATTTAGCCGACAATAATAAAAATTTACTTTTTTCTTTATTTTTTCAAAATTTTTTACGTAGTACTACTACTCCCAGCCTGGAACACACTGTTCCATGATAGGAGTAGTAGTACCTGTACTAATAGACAGATCGCCCGTTGCGATCCTCCTGTATTATGTATAGATGCGGCCAGCCGCTCTTCTATGGTCCCCTGCACTGACGTATATATACACATATTCATATTTTCTGCTGAGAGCTGTGATTGGCCAGATGGTTCCAGCCAATCACAGCTCTCTGTGGGATATATGAATATTTGTATGTATATGGCCATGCAGGTGACCAGAGAAGAGCGGCCGCATCTATACATTATACAGGAGGATCACAGCCGGTGTCAGTAGTGACATCCGCTGTGATCTTTCCCAAACTGCAGGTACTACTACTCCCAACATGGAGTACACTCTGCTCCATGCTGGGAGCTGTAGTACCTGCATTAATAGACAGATCGCAGTGGGTGTCAGAAGTTACACTCGCTGCACTCTGTCTATTAATGCAGGTACTACAGCTCCCAGCATAGAGCAGAGTATGCTCCGTGTTGGGATTAGTAGTACTTGTAGTTAAGGACACATCACAGCGAATGTCACTACTGACACCCGCTGTGATCCTCCTGTCTATAGCAGAGATGTAGAGCGGCTGTACACAGAGCTCGCATCTCTGCTCTGTACTTCGGCCGGCCACTCATTGATATTTCCCTCAGAGCTGTGATTGGCTGCAACCATTTGGCAAATCACAGCTCTGAGAGGAAAATAAGAATTATGTTTTATTCACATCACTGGCCGGAGTATAGAGCAGAGATGCGAGCGATGTATACAGCCGCATCTCTGCTATATTATGGGTGATCGCATCGGGTGTCAGGACTGACACCCGGGGCGATATGTCTATAGTTCAGGTACTACTACTCCCATTATGGAACAGTCTGCTCCATGCTGGGAGTAGTAGTACCACCAAAAAAAAAAAAAAAATAGAGGAAAAAAAAGTGAAACACACTTTATTAAAAAAAATAATAAAAATGTTGTTATAAAATATATACGTTTTGATTAATAATTTTTTTTTCCATCACTGCTGCATCCTTTTTTTTTTTTTTTTTTCTGGTACCCAACACATTTTGGGTACCAAAAGAAAAACTGCCAAGGTGCAATTTCCCCACAAATGAAAAAACGCTAGAAAAAACGCCAGACACAGGAAATTGCATTGGTGTTTTTCCAGACGTTTTTCCATGAGTTTTTTTCTACCCAAAAAACGCAGCACAAAAAAACAAGTAGAAACTTAGCCTATATGGTCTCCTCATGCTGCCAACGTCTCCACGCTGTGTCATTCAGCCACTATATGGTCTCATCATGCTTCAGCCACATCCAAGCTGTGTCATTTAACCACTGTATGGTCTCCTCATACTTCAGCAACATCCAAGCTGCGTCTTTCAGCCACTATATGGTCTCCTCATGCTGCCAACACCTCCACACTGGGTCATTTAGCCATTGTATGGTCTTCTCATGCTGCCAACACCTTCACGTTGTGTAATTCAGCCACAATATAGTCTCCTCATACTGATGCCACCTCCAGGATCTGTCATTGTCCCGCTCTGCGGCAGTGATTCTAAAAGCAATGCCTGTAATCTGCATGTAATTAGGAATAACAGTATTATTTCACTATCCCAGCACACTCCTTATGCGTGTTAGAACAAAGCAGAGTGTTCTACACCCCTATTGAGGCTCTGTGTAGTCCAGAAATAGCCACTTTTAATATAGATTCGCCGCAAATAAATTCGGATCGAACTGTGAAATCGAATTTTTCAAAAGTTTGTTCAGCTCTAATCTTGATATTGTTTTGTAATGTTATTATACCATATTTACCCCTTAAAGGACCTAGGACGTACGGGTACACCCTGACTCCCTGGTACTTAAGGACCCAGAGCATACCTGTTTTCCCTTGGGAATTCTGGTCCTTGCCACTGTCCGGGCGGGGACCGGACCAGGATGGCTGTTGAAATCATTAAGCAGGCACCCCATGCAAACCCCTGGGGAGGTCCTGAGACCCTCCCATGTCAGTGATCGCCGCAAATCGCCGGTTAATGACCTTGAAAATAAGGGGTACTGGGGCTGTCCAAGACACCCTCGATCCCCCTGAAGGGATAGGAGTGAGGTGGCAGGTGTGCCACCCATCCTATCCAGGCTAATGGTCGGTCAGAAGCGACCGACCAACAGCAGATCGGAAGAGGGGTTAAAGTTTGGTTACCCCGCTCTGCCCACCCATGACAGGCGGTCACTTGCCGGCGGGTGACAGGTGGCGATGAGGTCCGGCTCCCTGGTGTGGCTCCCTGGTGCAGATTACAGAAGCCGGTGAGTTGTTGTCTAGAAACATCTGGAGGGATACAGTTTGGAGACAACTATACATTGGTCTCTAAACAGTAGCCCTCCAGATGTTGCAAAACTACAACTCCCAGCATGCCCAGACAGCTGTGTTCTGTTTGAGCATACTGGGATTTGTAGTTTTGCAATATTTGGCCGGCTAACGTTTGGAGATCACTGTGCAATGGTCTCTAAACTGTGACCCACTAGATCTTGCAAAACTGCAACTCCCAGCATGCCCACACAGCAGTTTGCTGTCTGGGCATGCTGGGATTTGTAGTTTTGCAACATCTGTAGGGCCACAGTTTGGACATCACTGTGCAGTGGTTTCTAAACCGTGGCCCTCTAAATCTACAACTCCGAGCATTGCACGAACCAAAACGTCTGTCTCGCCATGCTGGGAGTTGTAGTTGCGTACCTCTAGCTGTTGAATAACTACATCTCCCAGCATGCCCTTTGGCGCTCAGTGCATACTGGGAGTTGTAGTTTTGCAAAAGTTGGAGGCACACTGGTTGGAAAACACTGAACCTAACTGAAGGTTTTCCAACCATTCTGTCTACAGCTGTTGCAAAAATATAAATCCCAGCATGCACGGTCTGTCAGTGCGTGCTGGCAGTTGTAGTTTTGCAACCGCTGGAGGTACATTCACATGGGCGGATTTACAGTGAGTTTTCTCGGATTTACAGTAAATTTTCTGAGCAAAATCCTAGCGGGAAACTCACTGTAAACCCCCACTCGTGTGATTGTACCCTAAAACACTACACTAACATATAAAAAGGGTAAAACACTACATATACCCCCACTTACACTGTCCCCCCCAATAAAAATGAAAAAATGTATTGTACTGCAGTGTTTCCAAAACGGAGACTCCAGCTGTTGCAAAACAACAACTCCCAGCATTTCCGGGATTGCATCGGCATGCTGGGAGTTTTGCAACAGCTGGAGGCACCCTGTTTGGGAATCACTGGCGTAAAATACCTCTATGTCCACCCCTATCCAATCCCTAATTTAGTCCTCAAATGTGCATGGCGCTCTCTCACTTCGGAGCCCTGCCGTGTTTCATAGAAGCAGTTTAGGGCCAAATATGGGGTATTTCCGTACTCAGGAGCAATTACGTTACAGATTTTGGGTGTATTTTTCTCCTTTTATCCCTTATAAAAAGGAAATGTTGGGGTCTACACCACCCTGTTAGTGTAAAAACATTAAAAAATTTACACGGACATGCTCGTGTTACCCCATACTTTTTATTTTCACAAGAGGTAAAAGGAAAAAAAGACCCCCAAAATTTGTAACACAATTTCTTTTGAGTACGGAAATACCCCATATGTGGGCGTAAAATGCTCTGCGGACGCACAACAAGGCTCAAGAGTGAGAGCGCACTATGTACATTTGAGGCCTAAATTGGTGATTTGAAAAGGAGTGGCTGATAGTTACAGTGGTTCTGACATAAATGTTTAAAAATAAATACCACCTGTGACCCCATTTTGGAAACTACTCCCCTCACGGAACGTAACAAGGAGTATAGTGAGCTTTAACACCCCACACGTGTTTGACAAATTTTTGTTAAAGTTGGATGGGAAAATGAAAAAAAAAAATACTAAAATGCTGGTGTTACCCTAAATTTTTCATTTTCAAAAGGGATAATAGGAAAAAAAAGCCCACCAAAGTTTGTAACCGCATTTCTTCTGAGTAATAACATACCCCAAATGTAGATGTAAAGTGCTCTGCAGGTGAAATGCAATGCTCAGAAGAGAAGGAGCGCCATTGGGCTTTTGGAGAGAAAATTTGTCCGCAATTTAAAGGGGTTGTGCGCTGCCCTGCAGTTCGGAGCTCCGCTCACAGCGTCCGGAGGTTCATTACTCCGAACGCTGTGTGCGGGCTTCCGTGTTCGCAGCCACCGGGCATGAAATCACGCCCGGTCCCTTTGTGACGTCTCGCTCGCCCCCTCGTGATGTCACGCCCGCCCCCTCTACCAAAGTCTATGGGAAATTGGCGTGACAGCGGTCGCGCCCCCTTCCCAAAGACTTTGGTTGAGGGGGCAGGCGTGACGTCACGAGGGGGCGGGCGAGACGTCACGAAGGGGCCGGGTGTGATTTCACGCCCGGCAGCTGCGAACACGGAAGCCCGCACACAGCGTTCGGAGTAATGAACTTCCAGACGCTGTGAGTGGAGCTCCAAACTGCAGGGCAGCGCACAACCCCTTTAAGGCCATGTGTGTTTACAAAGCCCCCATAGTGCCAGAACAATGGCCCCATTTTGGAAACTATACCCCTCACGTAATGTAATAAGGGGTGCAGTAGCATTTATGCCCCACAGGTGTCTGACAGATTTTTGGAACAGTGGACCGTAAAAATGAAAAGTGTAATTTTTCATTTGCACAGCCCACTGTTCCAAAGATCTGTCAAATGCCAGTAGGGTGTAAATGCTAACTGCACCACTTATTACATTGCATGAGGGGTGTAGTTTCCAAAATGGGATCACATGTGGGGCACTGTTCTGGCACCACGGGGGGTGCTTTGTAAACGCACATGGCTCCCGAATTCTATTTCAACCAAATTCTTGCTCCAAAAGATCAATGGCAATCCCTCTCCTCTGAGCATTGTAGTGCACCAGCAGAGAACTTGACGTCCACACATGGGGTATTTCCATACTCAGAAGAAATGGGGTTATACATTTTGGGGGGCATTTTCTCCTATTATACCTTGTAAAAATTCAAAAACTGCGTCTGTGACAACATGCGAGTGTAAAAAATTAAGATTTGAATTTTCTCCTTCACTTTGGTGCTATTCCTGTGAAACACCTAAAGGGTTTACAAACTTTCTGAATGTCATTTTGAATAATTTGAGGGGTGCAGTTTCTATAATGGGGTCATTTATGGGGTATTTCCAATATGAATGCCCTTCAAATCAACTTCAAAATTGAGCTGGTCCCGGAAAAATTCCGATTTAGAAAATTTTGTGAAAAATTATAAAATTGCTGCTGAACTTTGAAGCCCTCTGATGTCTTCAGAAAGTAAAAACATGTAAACTTTATGATGGCAACATAAAGCAGACCTATTGTATATGTGAATAAATATAAAAAAATGTTTGGACTGTCTATTTTCCTTAAAAGCAGAGAACTTCAAAGTTTGAAAAATGCAACATTTTCAAATTTTTAATGACATTTTGGAATTTTTCACCAAGAAATTATGTAAGTATCGACCAAAATGTACTACTGTGTTAAAGTAGAATATATCCAGAGAAAACAATCTTCAAATAAAATTCATAAGTAAAAGCATCCTAGAGTTATTAATGCTTAAAGTGACAGTGTTCAGATGTGCAAAAAATGCCCGGATCCTTAACCCCTTAAGGACACATGACGTACTGGAACGTCATGTGTCCTCTCCTGATCTATAACGCGGGGCCACGGCCGGGACCTGTGGCTAATAGCGCGCAGCATTGGTTGCTGTGCCGTGCGCTATTAACCCTTTAGACGCGGCGTTCAAAATTGAATGCAGCGTCTAAAGTGAAACTGAAACCATGCCGGTTAGCTCAGTGGGCTGTTCGGGATAGCCGCGGTGAAATCGCGGCATCCCGAACAGCTTACAGGACAGCAGGAGGGTCCCTACCTGCCTCCTCGCTGTCCGATCGCCAAATGACTGCTCAGTGCCTGAGATCCAGGCATGAGCAGTCAAGCGGCAGAATCATCGATCACTGGTTTCTTATGAGAAACCAGTGATCAATGTGAAAGATCAGTGTGTGCAGTGTTATAGGTCCCTATGGGACCTATAACACTGCAAAAAAAAAGTTTTAAAAAAAAGTGAATAAATATAATTTAACCCCTTCCTTATTAAAAGTTTGAATCACCCCCCTTTTCCCATAAAAAAAAAACCACAGTGTAAATAAAAATAAACATATATGGTATCGCCGCGTGCAGAAATGTGCAAATTATAAAAAAATATCGTTAATTAAACCGCAAAAAAATTACAAAGTCCAAAATAGTGCATTTTTGGTCACTTTTTATATCATGAAAAAATCATTAGTCCTATCAATGCAAAAATGGTACCGTTAAAAACTTCAGATCAAGGCGCAAAAAATGAGCCCTCATACCGCCCCATACACGGAAAAATAAAAAAGTTATAGGGGTCAGAAATTACAATTTTAAACATATTAATTTTCCTGCATGAAGTTATGATTTTTTTCCAGAAGTACGACAAAATCAAACCTATATAACTAGGATATCATTTTAACCATATGGACCTACAGAATAAATATCAGGTGTCATTTTTACCGAAAAATGTACTACGTAGAAACGGAAGCCCCCAAAAGTTACAAAACAGCGTTTTTTTTTTCAATTTTGTCTCACAATGATTTTTTTTTCCGTTTCACCGTAGATTTTTGGGCGCAATGACTGATGTCATTACAACGTAGAATTGGTGGCACAAAAAATAAGCCATCATATGAATTTTTATGTGCAAAATTGAAAGAGTTATGATTTTTTAAAGGCAAGGAGCAAAAAACGAAAATGCAAAAACGGAAAAAACCCCGGTTCTTAAGGGGTTAAGGTGAAAATGGGCTGGGGTTAATCTCTTAAGGATGGAGGATGTACATGTACGTCCTGTATCCGCTCCTGCCATATAAGGCAAGCTCAGCAGCTAAGCCTGCTTCATACCTGGGATCTATGGCTAATGCTGTATATTGCTGGTGGGGTTTAACTCTAGCATTAACCCTTTAGACACCACAATGATTGCGGTGTCTAAATGCAGTAAATTTTGTTACTGGCTAGCTGATCAGGACAACCGCCACAAAATTGCAGGGTCCCAATTAGCTGAGAGGATTGCAGGCGGTTCCTTCCCTTCCTCCATGCCATCCAATCAGCGCCTCTTTATCACTGTAAGCCCTGGAAGGATGCTCTAGTGGAGCACCACTAACACTGATCAAGGCTATGCTATGGCACAACAATGATCAGCGTATGCAATCTAAGAATAGTCTCCTATCCTTAAAGCTTATAAATTTGAATAGGCCCCTTCCCTAAATAATTCCCATTTTTAAAATAAAACATAAACAAAAATAAACATAAACACACACATTTGGTATCGCCGCATGCGTAATTGTCCAAACTATTAAAATAAAATGAGTAAACTGCAATAAAATAAAGGAAACTGCACAGTGAATTGCCTAAATGTAAAAAAAAAAAGGGAAATACATTTTTGGTCACTTCATATACTATTTTTTTTTTTTTTTTATCAAAAGGTCCCATCAAAACAAATATGGTACCGATAAAAACAGATCATGGCACAAACAAAATCAGAGATAATGTGTCATTTTTACAGAAAATGAAACTAAAGCCCCTAAAAGTTTCAAAATTGTGTTTTTTTTTTTTTTTTTTTTTTTTTCAATGTTGCCCCACAAATGATTGTTTTTTGTTTCACTGTAGATTTGGTGGTAAAATTAAGGATTTTATTAAGAAGTACAATTGGTGGCACAAAAAAACAAGCCCTTACAAAGGTCTGTAAGTGGGAAATTAAAAGCGTTATGGCTATTAGAAGGCGGAGAGGAAAAAGAAGTGCAAAAATGTGTCCTCAAAGGTTTAAATATGTATTGATGTATTTACATATGGGGAATGTGCATTTGCTATAGATATGAGTTTAGCAGAGTAGCATCCTAGAAACATGTCAAATGTTTTGATTGGTCAGGATCTGAGTGTTCAGACCATAACCAATTGTTAGAACGAGCAGGGGAAAAAGCATGACTGTCTGAGACAATCGATGACTGAACACTCAGACCCTGACTGATCAAAACTTTTGACATGTCAAATGTTTTTTTAACCAGGTGATGAGGCAGTAGAATAGACTAAAAAATTATCCAGTATTGGTGCTTCTCCCAATCTTTCATCATTTTATTTATGAATAGTTCATAAATTTACAAGTGTAAGCTCAACGTGTTTCAACTTCGTACTAAATTCATTCTCAAGTCTTTCTCATGTCCAGAGAAGGAGAAGTTTGCTATGGGAATTTGCTCCTACTCTGGACAGTTCCTGACACATACAAAGGTGACAGCAGAGAGCACTGTGGTCAGATTGGAAGGAACTACAGAACTTCCTCTCATGCCTACAGCAGCTGAAAGGCTTAAGATTTTTTAAAAGAGGAAAATAACAAATCTGTAAAACTTTCTGGCCCCAGTTCAATTGAATTTAGTTTTCCCCCTCTGAACTACCCCTTTAACTTTTAATGGCTAAAATAAAACTTATATTTGTTCAATTCTCTTAGGAAATAAACTCCAATTATTATTAGATAATATACATCCCACTGTACATTTGATATCTTTTTAGGGAACGTTAAATACAGTCTGTTTTATTCGCCGATATACATATAAATACATATATACATATAAATACATACTAACAGTAAAACTATGTAACAGTTTACAACAGAAAGCTCATGCACAAGGCAATGTCATATGTGCAGACTCAGTACTGTGAGAAATGGAGGTACTGTACTAATGCTAAATTCCTAGAGATTCATATAGTCTTGAGCATAAAGCCCTCCCATTATGCGTTTACTGCTATGCATAAAGTAAATACTTGTTCAACGTATGTAATAATATTGTGAGTTATCATTTGCTTTGGTCATCGGCATTGCTGATATATATTTTAACAGGCACCTTTAACCCCAGCTGTCCTGTTTGTCTAAACTAATAAGGCAATCAATGCTATGAATTTTACTTCTTTTAAAACCATTTTGAATCGCTGACAACCGCCAAAAAAAAAAAAAAAAATTTGCTGACATATACTGGCATGCAAAGCTTGATCTATTCTAATATATGATTTTAATGTTTCTCATTTTCAAACCGCGCCAAGTCACATCTATCATGCCCTGTCACATTTAAGTTTCCTAATTTACCGCTTTTAACTTTTTGTCATATTCAGCAAATAGATGTATTCCATAAGTCAGTTTTCTTGTTGTGTTTCAGTATGAACAGTATTTAGAGGAAGTAAAATATTTTTTTTTCTTGTGAGAATTCAGATAGTTTAACCTCTTAAGGACCAAGACAGACTTAATCCTAAAGGGATTATCCATTTTTAGAAAAACAGATAGTTTCTTCAAAAACAGCACTATACTTGTCCTCAGGTTGTGTGTGGTATTGCAGCTTAGTTCTATTTAGCTGAATTGAGCCAAGCTGTAATGCCACACACAACCTGAGGAAAGGTGTGGTGCTGTTTTTCTATTCCTTAATAACTTTAAAACAATATTCTTGGATTTTAATCACTGTATAAGAAAAAAAAAACTTTTTATTTTTTTTATTTTTACATCAACTCATCATCATTACATTAACACATATACATTAACAGTATAAGAAAAGATGACATTTTGCAATACACTATATTAAAGGAAAATTCTTCCTTCACTTATAATACAAGTTTCTATGTTTCTATATCACCCCCACATTACATTACACAAAACTCCTCAACCCATAGAGGACATGGGACGTACATGTGTGGTAAGTGGCACTTCTGCATGGTCTGTGGTACACAACGTTGTACATATGTGTTGTGATATGTTAACTCACTATAGAGCCAGCTGTACTCGCTTTATTATGGTTGACTACTCACTACTAATAGCAGACATCAGGGATCATGCTGAAGTGCCGGCTATTGATCTTTGCCGATTATGGCATCTATAGGGAAAATGACTCATCTTACCCCTTAGTGTGTATAGATGTCTCACCCACCTCCTTGGCACAGGAATGTCGATCATCTTGTGCAGTCTGCCAAAGCAGTGTCAATGGTACTGATTAGTAATATGTTTAAAAGTGTATAAAACCTTGAAAAGCTACTGGCAGGTGCCAGGCATGGTTAAAATAATGTGAAAAAGAAACGTTTTTAAATGGTTTTATGTCATAGGGGACAAAGAAAATAGGTAGACATTTGGGTATGGATTAGTTCCCTTCAATTGCCTTCTAGTTTAATTCTGGTTGTCACGCCGAGCGCTCCGGGTCCCGCTGCTTCCCCGGAGCGCTAGCGGCGTGCTTCTGTATGCAGCGCTCCGGTCGGCACCGCTGACCGCGAGCGCTGCTTCCATGTTCTCGGAGGGGACGCGATCCGAGGTGCGGGACGTGCCCACTCTCGGATCGCGTCCCATGTCTCTCACCTACCACGTCCTCCTTCACTGCCCTCCCGGTGCGCGCGGCCCCGCTCTCTGGGGCGCGCGCGCACCGGCTCTATGAAATTTAAAGGGCCAGCGCACCACTAATTGGTGTCTGGCCCAATCAGTTCAAAACATATAAAAACCCACTTCCCCTTCCTGTCCTTGCCGGATCTTGTTGCCTTGTGCCCTGAGAAAGCGTTTAGTGTGTCCCAAGCCTGTGTACCTTGACCTTCTGCTGTTGCCCCTGACTACGAACCTCGCTGCCTGCCCTGACCTTCTGCTACGTCTGACCTCGCCTCTGTCTAGTCCTTGTGTACCGCGCCAGTCTCAGCTGCCAGAGAGGTCGAGTCGCTACTGGGGAACACGACCTGGTAGTGACTGCCGCAGCAAGTCCATCCTGCTTTGCGGCGGGCTCTGGTGAACACCATTAACTGCTTAGAACCGATTCCCCAGTACGGCCCGCGTCATCGCCTCTCTGGTACAGGGGATCCACCTCCAGTGTCTTCACCAGCCGCTAGTCTGGACCCTGACACTGGTTTTAATTATGCTGCCTCATTTCAACTAGCATCACAGGATGACCATGGTCATGAGACGGCTATTACTATTGATTGTTTAGTAAATATCTTAGCTAATCCGTAATGCCAGGTGTGAAACACGGATAAAAGAAACATGAAAGCAAAAAGGCGAAGACAGTGAAGAGATAGAAAGTTAGGAAACGCTTAGAAGGAAGAGCTCAGGCTATGTTCACACAATGAAATTTCCGTTCAGAATTCAGCAGAAGAATTCTGCACAGGCATTCTGCAACAATGGAGTTCTGGTGCACTAGACATACAGCGAAATTTCCGCTGTAGATGACTATTCTTTCTGCAGAGTCCACACATTGCCCTCTATGAGACCGAACATTTTCAAGAGGTCCTAGCGCCAGCATATTCTGCCGGTGCTCCACTGTTGGTAGAATGTCTGCACAGGAATTTCACCATGCGGACATTCCACCATCTGAACTTAACTTCAGAAGAAAAGGCAATAAATGTAGTTAGAGAAGAGCTAAAAATATGATTTGATCCAAATAAATTTGCGCCAAATTTTTATTAGTAATGTATTTTAATAATATGTTTAATAAAGTGTGTGTGTGTTTGAATTTTTTTCTCTATTTATTACATTTTTTGGGTAGTACTACTACTCCCAGCATGGAACAGACTGTTCCATGATGGGAGTAATAGTACCTGTACTAATAGACAGATCTCCCCGTGTCACTCCTGACACCTGCTGCGATCGTCCTGTATTATGTATAGATGCAGGCGGCTTTCTCGCATCTCTGCAATAGATAGGACAATCGCATCGGGTGTCAGGAGTGACATCTGTCCTCAACTGCAGGTACTACTGCTTCCAACATGGAGCACACTCTGCTCCATGCTGGAAGCTGTAGTATCTGCATTAATAGACAGATTGCAGCGGGTGTCACTTGTGACACTTGTTGCGATCTGTCTATTAATGCAGGTACTACAGCTCCCAGCATGGTGCAGAGTGTGATCCATGTTGGGAAAAGTAGTACCTACAGGTAAGGAAATATCACAGCGAGTGTCACTCCTGACACCTGCTGCGATCGTCCTGTATAATTTATAGATGCGGGTGGCCAGACGTTCTTCTCTGGTCCCACTGTAGTATGAGTAAATGCCGTATATATACCTATTATTCATATTTCCCGCAGAGAGCTGTGATTGGCTGGAACCATCTGGCAAATCACAGCTTTCTGCGGGAAATATGAATAAGTGATGTGAATTCTATTCACATCCCTGGCCGGCCGGAGTATAGTGCAGAGATGCGAGCGTAGGAGTAAGCTGCTCCATCTCTGCAATAGAAAGGACAATCAGGAGTGACACCAGGGGCGACCTGTCTATTAGTACAGGTACTACAGCTCCCATCATTGAACAGTCTGTTCCATGCTGGGAGTAGTAAGTAGTACTACCTAAAAAAATTAACATGTTGAGAAAAAAAGTGAAACACACATACAAACACTTTATTAAACACAATATTAACCACATAGGGACCCAGGGAGTACAGGTACTCCTTCGGTCCCTGGTACTTAATGACCCGTAGGAATTTCAGTCCCGGCCGCATGCTGGGCGGGGACCGGACCGGGCTGTCTGCTGATATCAATCAGCAGGCACCCTGCGCATCAGACCCCCCCCATGTCGGCGATCGCGGCAAATTGCAAGTGAATTCACACTTGCGATTTGCACGATTCCGGGTCATTGCGGGTCTATGGTGACCCGATGACCTGGAATATAAGGGGGATCGCGGTTGTCCAAGATACCCATGATCCCACTGAAGGGATAGGAGTGAGGTGGCAGGGGTACCACCCCTCCTATACCTGCTATTGGTATTGCTATTAGAAGCGACGACCAATAGCAGATCGGGGGGCAGGGGGGGTTAACTTTCATTTTCCCCATCTTGCCCACCCACAATCGGGGAAACCGAAGAGGACTGACGGTAAAACTGCAAATCCCAGCAAGCCCAAACAGCAAACAGCATGCGGCATGCTGGGAGTTGTAGTTGCGTACCTCCAGCTGTTGCATAACTAGATCTCCCAGCATGCCCTTCGGCGATCAATATATGCTGGGAGTTGCAGTTTTGCAACAGCTGGAGGTACGCAACTACAACTCCCAGCATGCCGCATGCTGTTTGCTGTTTGGGCTTGCTGGGATTTGCAGTTTTACCGTCAGTCCTCTTCGGTTTCCTGGTTGGACACTGGTTGGAAAATACTGAGTTAGGTAACAGAACCTAATTGAAGGTTTTTCAACCAGTATGCCTCCAGCTGTTGCAAAAGTACAACTCCCAGCATGCACGGTCTGTCAGTATTGCTGGAAGATGTAGTTTTGAAACAGCTGGAGGTTTGCCCCCCCCCATGTGAATGTACAGGGTTCATTCACACGGGCTGGTTTACAGTAAGTTTCCTGCTTTAAGTTTGGGCTGAGGCAAATTTTTTGCAGCAGCGCAAATTCCTAGCGGGAAACTCACCATAACACGCCAGTGCAAATGTACCCTAAAAACACTACACTACACTACACTAGCACATAATAAAGGGTAAAACACTACATATACACTCTTACACTGTCCCCCCCCCCAATTAAAAATGAAAAATTTATTGTGCGGCAGTGTTTCCAATACGACTCTCAATTCGGAGCCCCGTCGTATATCAAGGAAACAGTTTAGGGCCACATATGGGGTATTTATGTACTCGGGAGAAATTGCACTACAAATTTTGGGGGGCTTTTTCTCCTTTTACCCCTTATGAAAAGTTGGGGGCTACACCAGCCTGTTAGCGTAAAAAAAATAAAAAGATTTACACTAACATGCTGGTGTTGCCCCATACTTTTTATTTTCACAAGCGGTAAAAGGAAAAAAAGACCCCCAAAATTTGTAACACGATTTCTCCTGAGTACGGAAATACCCCATATGTTGGCGTAAAATGCTTAGTGGAAGCACAACAAGGTTCAGGAGTGAGAGTGCACCATGTACATTTGAGGCCTAAAATGGTGATTTGCACAGGGGTGGCTGATTTTACAGTGGCTCTGACATAAATGCAAAAAAATTAATAGCCACATGCGACCCCATTTTGGAAACGACACCCCTCACGGAACATGACAAGGGGTATTATTAACACTTCACAGGTGTTTGACGAATTTTCATTAAAGTTGGATGGGAAAAAAAATGTCACTAAAATGCTGGTGTTACCCTAATTTTTTCATTTTCACAAGGGAAAATAGCCTCCCAAAATTTGTAAACCCATTTCTTTTGAGTAAGAAATTACCCCATATGTGGATGTAAAGTACTCTGCGGGCAAACTACAATGCTCAGAAGAGAGGGAGCGCCATTGGGATTTTGAAGAGAAAATTTGTCCGGAATTGAAGGCAACGTGTGTTTGCAAAGCCCCCATAGTGCCAGTGGCCCCCCCCACATGTGACCCCATTTTGGAAACTATACCCCTCATGTAATGTAATAAGGGGTGCAGTTAGCATTTAAGCCCCGCAGGTGTCTGACAGATTTTTGGAACAGTGGTCTGTGAAAATTAAAATTTTTATTTTTAATTTCAACAGCCCACTGTTCCAAAGATCTGTCAAATGCCAGTGGGGTAAAAATACTCACTGCACCCCTTATTAAATTCAGTGAGGGGTATAGTTTCCAAAATGGGGTCACATGTGGGGGGTCCACTGTTCTGGCACCACGGGGGGGGGGCTTTGTAAACACACATGGCCTCCCACTTCTATTCCAACCAAATTCTCTCACCAAAAGCTCAATGGCGCTCCTTCTCTTCTGAGCATTGTAGTTCGCCCGCAGAGCACTTTACATCCACATATGGGGTATTTCCATACTCAGAAGAAATGGGGTTACAAATTTTGGGAGGCATTTGGGAGGCATCCATACACACGTTTATCAGGTGTCAGGATGTGATTGTGGTACTTGTGACCGTCTGCAGGCATTCTCCATTGTATGCAATTTTTGCTGGGGACATCGCCCTTAGCAACGGTTGACAAGTGCAGGGCCTCCACCCCAGCAAAGGTGCACAATTGCACTTGGGGTTGAGTTTCCTGCTATAGCCATGTCCATGCAAATATAAGCCGGCAAGCGTCTTTTAAGGCTTATACCAATGCACCCTTTTATCTTATTGGGTAGCGTTGGGGGTTTCACCTGTGAGGCCTGTTATATCTAGACCAGCAAGGGTGGGGCTTGTAAACTGTCTCCCCCCTCCCATTGTATGTGTGCTGAGTTCACACTGGAGGCGACTGGGGAGCAGTCTGCAAGTTGGACCTTAGGCTGCTGTATATCTGGTTCCTGGTTCTATACATCTGGCCAGGCAAAAAAGGTTAGTGGTTAGGTTCCGCATCACATGAGAAACCTTGGCGTGGTGTGCGGGCTCAGGTATGTCCTTCATATAAGGATATACTGGCTAATGTCTCATTTTTACATCAGTTTTGAGGATTAGCTAATATCATTGTATATATTTACCACAGGATTGAAACCCCACTTTTGTCCATAGGTGCGGGTCCTCTACCCCATTGTATGAGTGCACAATTGCACTTGGGGTTGAGCACCTGTTATCACCTTAAGACTACGTTGTTTTGTTTTTCCATTTTCTCCAATTACCCCTTGCGAAAATGAAAAATTTGGGGTAACACCAAACACTTTCATGAAAAAAAATCTAATTTTTAATTTTCAAATCCAACTTTAGCGGAAATTTGCCAAGCACCTGTGGGGCATTAAGGCTCACTATACACCTTGTTACATTCCTTGAGGGGTGTAGTTTCCAAAATAGTATGCCTTGTGTTTTTTATGCTGTTCTGGCACCATAGGGGCTTACTAATTATGACATGCCCCCCAAAAAACATTTCAGCAAAATTTGCTTTCCAAAAGTCAAATGTGACTCCTTCTCTTCTGAGCATTGTAGTTCGCCCGCAGTGCACTTGATGTCCACACATGGGGTATTTCCATACTCCTTGCAAAAATGTAAAATTTGGGGGAAAACCAGCATTTTTGTGAAAAAAAAATTCATTTACACATCCGACTTTAACAAAAAGTCGTCAAACACTTGTGGGGTGTTTAAGGCTCAGCGGACCCGTTTTTACTTTCCTTGAGGGGAGTAGTTTCCAACATAGTATGCCGTGTTGTTTTTATTTTTTTGCTGTTCTGGCACCATAGGGGCTTCTTAAATGTGACATGCCCCCCAAAAGCCATTTCAGAAAAACTCACTCTTCAAAATCCCATTGTCGCTCCTTCCCTTCTGAGCCTTGTAGTGCACCCAAAGAGCACTTTATATCCACATATGAGGTATTTCCTTACTCAAGAGAAATTGGGTTACAAATTTTGGGGGGCTTTTTCTCCCTTTATGCCTTGTAAAATTTCTAATTTCTGCGTCTACAAGAACATGCAAGTGTAAAAAAATTAAGATTTTGAATTTTCTCCTTCACTTTGATGCTATCCCTGTGAAACACCTAAAGGGTTAACACATTTTCTGAATGTCATTTTGAATACTTTGTGGGCTGCAGTTTCTATAATGGGGTCATTTATGGGGTATTTCTAGTATGAAGACCTCTCAAATTCACTTCAAAACTGAACTGGTCTCTGAAAAATTCAGATTTTGAAAATGTTTTGAAAAATTGGAAAATCGCTGCTGAACCTTAAAGCCTTCTGATGTCTCCCAAAAGTAAAAACATGTCAACTTTATGATGCAAACATAAAGTAGACATATTGTATTTGTGAATCAAAATATAATTTTTTGGAATATCCATTTTCCTTACAGATAGAGAGTTTCAAAGTTAGAAAAATGCAAAATGTTCAAAATTTCAGGAAATTTGGGGATTTTTCACCAAGAAAGGATGCAAGTAACAACAACAATTTACCACTATGTTAAAGTAGAATATGTCACGAAAAAAACTATCTCAGAATCAGAATAATCGGTAAAAGCATCCCAGAGTTATTAATGCATAAAGTGACAATGGTCAGAATTGCAAAGAAGGGCTCAGTCCTTGAGGTGAAAAAGGGTCCTCAGACTCTGAAGAACATGGACTTTGTTTACATGCCGTTCATATACCAACCCGGTGAGTGACCGTGTCCCCGCCCACGTAATCAAGACTAATCCCGTACACATGGACACTGTACTTTATGATTTCAATATTGTAATGTATCTGATATGTCTCAATAAGGTCGCACCTTGCATTCTGATAGGGGATGCCTTATCATTGTTTACTGTGAGCACTGGTTCCTTTATTTAGCACTTCTAATCATGTTTTTTGTCTAATTATTGTATGATGATGTCACCAATTGATGGACCCTGTGTGGCCAGATATACTTGCATGTTTGCACAAATCATTGCTTAACAATGGCTGGGTGAGCCAGCCGAAACGTCGCCATCACGCTTGTGTGAATAATGACTTACATTTTGCACCTTATGGGAGTTGTCACGATGCCGGCTGGCGGGTAGTGGATCCTCTGTGCCAGAGAGGGATTGGCGTGGACCGTGCTAGTGGATCGGTTCTAAGTCACTACTGGTTTTCACCAGAGCCCGCCGCAAAGCGGGATGGTCTTGCTGCGGCGGTAGTGACCAGGTCGTATCCACTAGCAACGGCTCAACCTCTCTGGCTGCTGAAGATAGGCGCGGTACAAGGGAGTAGACAGAAGCAAGGTCGGACGTAGCAGAAGGTCGGGGCAGGCAGCAAGGATCGTAGTCAGGGGCAACGGCAGGAGGTCTGGAACACAGGCTAGGAACATACAAGGAACGCTTTCACTGGCACAATGGCAACAAGATCCGGCAGGGAAGTGCAGGGGAAGTGAGGTGATATAGGGAAGTGCACAGGTGAAGACACTAATTGGAATCACTGCGCCAATCAGCGGCGCAGTGGCCCTTTAAATCGCAAAGACCCGGCGCGCGCGCGCCCTAGGGAGCGGGGCCGCGCGCGCCGGGACAGGACCGAGGGAGAGCGAGTCAGGTACGGGAGCCGGGGTGCGCATCGCGAGCGGGCGCTACCCGCATCGCGAATCGCATCCCGGCTGGAAGCAGAATCGCAGCGCCCCGGGTCAGTGGATCTGACCGGAGCGCTGCAGCGGAGAGAGTGTAGCGAGTGCTCCGGGGAGGAGCGGGGACCCGGAGCGCTCGGCGTAACAGTACCCCCCCCCCTTGGGTCTCCCCCTCTTTTTAGGGCCTGAGAACCTGAGGAGCAGACTTTTATCTAGGATGTTGTCCTCAGGTTCCCAGGATCTCTCTTCAGGACCACAACCCTCCCAGTCCACTAGAAAAAAAGTTTTCCCTCTGACCTTTTTAGAGGCTAAGATCTCTTTGACAGAGAAGATGTCCGAGGAGCCGGAAACAGGAGTGGGAGGAACAGATTTGGGAGAAAAACGGTTGAGGATGAGTGGTTTAAGAAGAGAGACGTGAAAGGCATTAGGGATACGAAGAGAAGGAGGAAGAAGAAGTTTGTAAGAGACAGGATTAATTTGACACAAAATTTTGAAAGGACCAAGATAGCGTGGGCCCAACTTGTAGCTAGGGACACGGAAGCGGACATATTTAGCGGAGAGCCATACCTTGTCTCCAGGGGAAAAAACGGGAGGAGCTCTTCTTTTCTTATCCGCGAACCTCTTCATGCGTGATGAAGCCTGTAGGAGAGAATTTTGGGTCTCTCTCCATATAATGGAAAGGTCACGAGAAATTTCATCCACAGCGGGCAGACCAGAGGGCAAGGGGGTAGGGAGGGGGGGAAGAGGGTGACGGCCGTACACCACGAAAAATGGGGATTTGGAGGAAGATTCAGAGACTCTGAAGTTATACGAGAATTCGGCCCATGGAAGGAGATCTGCCCAGTCATCCTGGCGGGAGGAAACAAAATGTCGCAAATAATCACCCAAGACTTGGTTAATTCTTTCTACTTGTCCATTGGACTGGGGATGATATGCAGAAGAAAAATTTAATTTAATCTTGAGTTGTTTACAGAGAGCCCTCCAGAATTTAGACACGAATTGGACGCCTCTATCCGAGACGATCTGCGTAGGCAATCCGTGAAGACGAAAAATGTGTACAAAAAATTGTTTAGCCAACTGAGGCGCTGAAGGAAGACCAGGAAGAGGGATGAAATGTGCCATTTTGGAGAATCGATCAACGACCACCCAAATAACAGTGTTGCCACGGGAAGGGGGTAAATCAGTATTAAAATCCATACCAATCAGAGACCAAGGCTGTTCGGGGACAGGCAGGGGATGAAGAAAACCAGCGGGCTTCTGGCGAGGAGTCTTATCCCGGGCACAGATAGTGCAGGCTCGCACAAAGTCCACAACATCCGTCTCCAGAGTCGGCCACCAATAGAAGCGGGAGATGAGTTGCACAGATTTCTTGATGCCCACATGACCAGCGAGATGGGAGGAGTGACCCCATTTGAGGATTCCGAGGCGTTGGCGTGGAGAAACAAAGGTCTTTCCTGGAGGAGTTTGCCTGATGGAGGCTGGAGAAGTGGAGATCAGGCAGTCAGGTGGAATGATGTGTTGCGGAGAGAGTTCAACTTCTGAGGCATCCGAGGAACGAGAGAGAGCATCGGCCCTAATGTTCTTATCGGCAGGACGAAAGTGAATCTCAAAATTAAATCGGGCAAAGAACAGAGACCACCGGGCCTGGCGAGGATTCAGCCGTTGGGCAGACTGGAGGTAGGAGAGGTTCTTGTGGTCGGTGTAAATAATAACTGGAAATCTTGATCCCTCCAGCAGATGCCTCCATTCCTCAAGTGCTAATTTAATGGCTAGAAGCTCTCGATCCCCGATGGAGTAGTTCCTCTCCGCCGGAGAGAAGGTCCTAGAAAAAAAACCACAAGTGACAGCATGCCCGGAAGAATTTTTTTGTAAAAGAACAGCTCCAGCTCCCACTGAGGAGGCATCAACCTCCAATAGGAAGGGTTTGGAAGGGTCAGGTCTGGAGAGCACGGGAGCCGAAGAAAAGGCAGACTTGAGTCGTTTAAAGGCGTCTTCCGCTTGAGGAGGCCACGACTTGGGATCGGCATTTTTTTTGGTTAAAGCCACGATAGGAGCCACAACGGTAGAAAAATGTGGAATAAATTGCCTGTAATAATTGGCGAACCCCAAAAAGCGTTGGATAGCACGGAGTCCGGAGGGGCGTGGCCAATCTAAGACGGCAGAGAGTTTGTCTGGATCCATTTGTAGTCCCTGGCCAGAGACCAAATATCCTAGAAAAGGAAGAGATTGGCATTCAAACAGACATTTCTCAATTTTGGCATAGAGTTGATTGTCACGAAGTCTCTAAAGAACCATACGGACATGCTGGCGGTGTTCTTCTAGATTGGCAGAGAAAATTAGGATATCGTCCAGATATACAACAACACAGGAGTATAGCAGATCACGAAAAATTTCATTGACAAAGTCTTGGAAGACAGCAGGGGCGTTGCACAGGCCAAAGGGCATGACCAGATACTCAAAGTGTCCATCTCTGGTGTTAAACGCCGTTTTCCACTCATCCCCCTCTCTGATGCGGATGAGGTTATAGGCGCCTCTTAAGTCCAATTTAGTAAAGATGTGGGCACCTTGGAGGCGATCAAAGAGTTCAGAGATGAGGGGTAGGGGGTAGCGGTTCTTAACCGTGATTTTATTAAGACCGCGGTAGTCAATGCAAGGACGTAGGGAGCCATCTTTTTTGGACACAAAGAAAAATCCAGCTCCGGCAGGAGAGGAGGATTTACGGATAAAGCCCTTTTTTAAATTTTCCTGGACATACTCAGACATGGCAAGAGTCTCTGGGGCAGAGAGAGGATAAATTCTGCCCCGGGGTGGAGTAGTACCCGGGAGGAGGTCGATAGGGCAATCATAAGGCCTGTGAGGAGGTAGAGTCTCAGCTTGTTTTTTGCAGAAAACATCCGCGAAGTCCATATAGGCCTTAGGGAGACCGGTTACTGAGGGAACCACAGAGTCACGGCAAGGGTTACTGGGAACCGGTCTTAGACAGTCCTTGGAACAAGAGGGCCCCCAACTCTTGATCTCCCCAGTGGACCAATCCAGGGTTGGGGAATGGAGTTGAAGCCAGGGAAGTCCAAGGAGAATTTCCGAGGTGCAATTGGGGAGGACCAAAAGTTCAATCCTCTCGTGATGAGATCCGATGCTCATTAGAAGGGGCTCCGTGCGGAAGCGTATGGTACAGTCCAATCTTTCATTGTTTACACAATTGATGTAAAGGGGTCTGGCGAGACTGGTCACTGGGATGTTGAACCTGTTGACGAGAGAGGCCAGAATAAAATTTCCTGCAGATCCAGAGTCCAAGAAGGCCACGGTAGAGAAGGAGAAGGCAGAGGCAGACATCCGCACAGGCACAGTAAGACGTGGAGAAGCAGAGTAGACATCAAGGACTGTCTCACCTTTGTGCGGAGTCAGCGTACGTCTTTCCAGGCGGGGAGGACGGATAGGACAATCCCTCAGGAAGTGTTCGGTACTAGCACAGTACAGGCAGAGGTTCTCCATGCGGCGTCGTGTCCTCTCTTGAGGTGTCAGGCGAGACCGGTCGACCTGCATAGCCTCCACGGCGGGAGGCACAGGAACAGATTGCAGGGGACCAGAGGAGAGAGGAGCCGAGGAGAAGAAACGCCTCGTGCGAACAGAGTCCATATCTTGGCGGAGCTCCTGACGCCTTTCGGAAAAACGCATGTCAATGCGAGTGGCTAGGTGAATAAGTTCATGTAGATTAGCAGGAATTTCTCGTGCGGCCAGAACATCTTTAATGTTGCTGGATAGGCCTTTTTTAAAGGTCGCGCAGAGGGCCTCATTATTCCAGGACAATTCTGAAGCAAGAGTACGGAATTGTACGGCATACTCGCCAACGGAAGAATTACCCTGGACCAGGTTCAACAGGGCAGTCTCAGCAGAAGAGGCTCGGGCAGGTTCCTCAAAGACACTTCGGATTTCCGAGAAGAAGGAGTGTACAGAGGCAGTGACGGGGTCATTGCGGTCCCAGAGCGGTGTGGCCCATGACAGGGCTTTTCCGGACAGAAGGCTGACTACGAAAGCCACCTTAGACCTTTCAGTGGGAAACAGGTCCGACATCATCTCCAGATGCAGGGAACATTGGGAAAGAAAGCCACGGCAAAACTTAGAGTCCCCATCAAATTTATCCGGCAAGGATAGGCGTAGCCCAGGAGCGGCCACTCGCTGCGGAGGAGGTGCAGGAGCTGGCGGAGGAGATGACTGCTGAAGCTGTGGTAGTAACTGTTGTAGCATAACGGTCAGTTGAGACAGCTGTTGGCCTTGTTGCGCTATCTGTTGTGACTGCTGGGCGTCCACCGTGGTGAGGTCAGCGACAACTGGCAGAGGAACTTCAGCGGGATCCATGGCCGGATCTACTGTCACGATGCCGGCTGGCGGGTAGTGGATCCTCTGTGCCAGAGAGGGATTGGCGTGGACCGTGCTAGTGGATCGGTTCTAAGTCACTACTGGTTTTCACCAGAGCCCGCCGCAAAGCGGGATGGTCTTGCTGCGGCGGTAGTGACCAGGTCGTATCCACTAGCAACGGCTCAACCTCTC
This sequence comes from Hyla sarda, assembly GCF_029499605.1. Taxonomy (NCBI): domain Eukaryota; kingdom Metazoa; phylum Chordata; class Amphibia; order Anura; family Hylidae; genus Hyla; species Hyla sarda. The sequence goes on along the minus strand of NC_079196.1, from coordinate 166,119,818 downwards.
TGGCTGCTGAAGATAGGCGCGGTACAAGGGAGTAGACAGAAGCAAGGTCGGAGGTAGCAGAAGGTCGGGGCAGGCAGCAAGGATCGTAGTCAGGGGCAACGGCAGGAGGTCTGGAACACAGGCTAAGAACATACAAGGAACGCTTTCACTGGCACAATGGCAACAAGATCCGGCAGGGAAGTGCAGGGGAAGTGAGGTGATATAGGGAAGTGCACAGGTGAAGACACTAATTGGAATCACTGCGCCAATCAGCGGCGCAGTGGCCCTTTAAATCGCAAAGACCCGGCGCACGCGCGCCCTAGGGAGCGGGGCCGCGCGCGCCGGGACAGGACCGAGGGAGAGCGAGTCAGGTACGGGAGCCGGGGTGCGCATCGCGAGCGGGCGCTACCCGCATCGCGAATCGCATCCCGGCTGGAAGCAGAATCGCAGCGCCCCGGGTCAGTGGATCTGACCGGAGCGCTGCAGCGGAGAGAGTGTAGCGAGTGCTCCGGGGAGGAGCGGGGACCCGGAGCGCTCGGCGTAACAGGAGTGCTGTTGCCTCTTTGTTTTCACATGGATGGATCTGTGGCCAGGATCGGATCTAAGCAACCGTGTGCACCCCACCATTTTGTCACTTGTTTGCTGGTGTGCTGTTCCCATGTGCTGACTCGGAACAGGCACATCAGGTGAGTATAAACCTTTTATACACACCTGATGTGCCTGTTCCGATTCAGCGCCGCAAAAGACCCACCGCACCTTTGAAGTCCATTTGTCGCTATCTACTTGGTTGGGAGGCTGCAGACCGTCTCTAACAATCCTTACACACTGTCCATTGTTGTGTGTAAGCTCACACAACCACCAGGGGTAAGAGGTTTTAAAAATAATCCTTCTACCAATACCTACCCAGTCGGTTTGACGATATGGAGCACTCTCTTTTATATTTTTTGTACCCAGAGTAGGTGACATAGAGATTTACTGGATCATGAAAGATCATGAAAATGGCAACTCGAGCTCCAGAGGGAATGAATTTCAAAAGAGATGTAATGCTGTTATACTGATCAATAGTATTTTTGTCCATCTCCTCTGACTTAGGAATTGCCATGAATCTAGTATTATATTGATACATAGAGGTTGCACTGATAGGTACAATCTATTTTCAAGGTTACTATGAGCAATGTATACTCACAGATATCAAGCCGTTTATCCAGGGTCAGCAAATAAAGGGTTATCGCAAGATCAGGAAGTGATGTGCTAATTGGGGTGGGCTTTTTGTGATATTGTGCATATTTATACGGCTGAATATTTTTTCCTATAGAGGACCTTGAAAAAGGCTTTAGTTTGCCAAAACGTGTTGGTCTGTTTTTACCCATTTTTGTCTCCTATCATGTTTTTAATAAAGAAAGAAATAAAGCTATTGTATTTTACATACACTGGTGTCCAGAAGTGCTGAGGATCCCATGCTCTTTAGTGAGTGAAGTTCTTTCTCCCACAGCCTATTAAGGTCAAACCACTTGCCCTACATTGCTTTGATGTTCTATTACCTATTTGACCTTAATTGGCTGTGGTCTCATTATTCAATTAACTTTAATTTGCTCCAATTAGAGTGGCTACTGTATATTTCAAAACTTTCTTCCTTTCATACAGTCTCAGTGAATCCCTGCAGATCCCTGCTGCAACCACTGGGATTGCAGGCGGGGACAACTGGAATTTAAGAATTTTCACATATATCAAAAGGTAATCCCACATCCATGGTTACATATTCCCTTCTACAGCTTACAGCAATGAAAAAGTCCATTTCATCCTACTGAAATTATAGCTCCCATCCATGTCTTCCTGCATATGCAGAGCCATTGGAATTACAATAAGAGTTTTGCAGTAATTTGTCATTTAAAACCAGTTCCTACCGTATAATTACAATGATATCCTCATTCACAATTACATTAAATACATACGTCAATTATCGTCTCGGCCATCTAACTCCGCAAATTACAATTTGAAGTATATTGGATTTCTGATAGAAGACCTCTGTAAATTTATGGATTTTTGATAAATTAGGGAAACTCAGCCGTTTTTGCCTACTGTATTATACATATTACTGATGTCCCTTTCCTCGTCTCATCTCTGATCCCCCCCCCCCCAATTATTCATGGCAGCACATCTAAATACCCAAAAAAAAATTTCTATAAATGGGGCTAAAAAAGAAAAGTTAAAATTAAAAAAAAATTATGATTTAGAACAAAAACTAGAAAAAAAAAATGATAAAATGCACTCCTCATTCACATTTAATATTGAGCGCTGAATTTTCTGGTCCCAGCCTGCTCCCGAAAATTGAAAGACAAAAAAAAAAAAATGTTAATGTTAATTTTTAAACAGGGAACAATTTATGTGGTCGAGCAGGGACCTAAAATTGTATCCACCAATAATAAAAAAAAAAAATGTAGAATGGGGCCATTTAAATATAAAAATAATCTATCTAATTTTTTATAATAAAATTTTAATTATAAATTTAATTTTTAGAATGAAATTAATTTTTTTTATTAGTAATGTATTTTAATATTGTGTTTAATAATGTGTGTGTGTGCGTTTCACTTTTTTTTTTTTTTTAAGGTAGTAATACTACTCCCAGAATGGAACAGACTGTTCCATGATAGGAGCTGTAGTACCTGCACTCCTCACACGCGATGCAATCATCCTATCTAATGCAGAGATGGAGTGGTTTTCTCCTGCTCTCACATCTTGCACTATACTCCGGCCCGCCAGTGATGTGAATAGAATTCACATCACTTATTTATATTTCCCGCAGAGAGCTGTGATTGGCCAGATGGTTTCAGCCAATCACAGCTCCCTGTGGGAAATATGAATAATAGGTATATATATGGCATATACTCATACTACAGTGGAACCAGAGAAGAGCGGCTGGCCGCCTGCATCTATTCATTATACAGGACGAGTCAGGAGTGACACCAGCTGTGATCTTTCCTTACCTGCAGGTACTACTGCCCCCAACATGGATCACACTCTGCTCCATTCTGAGAGCTGTAGTATCTGCATTAATAGACAATTCGCAACAAGAGTCAGAAGTGGACAGATCACTGTTACGCCGAGCGCTCCGGGTCCCCGCTCCTCCCCGGAGCGCTCGCTACACTCTCCTCACTGCAGCGCTCCGGTCAGATCCACTGACCCGGGGCGCTGCGATACCGCCTCCAGCCGGGATGCGATTCGCGATGCGGGTAGCGCCCGCTCGCGATGCGCACCCCGGCTCCCGTACCTGACTCGCTCCCCGTCGGTCCTGTCCCGGCGCGCGCGGCCCCGCTCCTTAGGGCGCGCGCGCGCCGGGTCTTTGCGATTTAAAGGGCCACTGCGCCGCTGATTGGCGCAGTGGTTCCAATTAGTCTGATCACCTGTGCACTTCCCTATATCACCTCACTTCCCCTGCACTTCCTTGCCGGATCTTGTTGCCATTGTGCCAGTGAAAGCGTTTCCTTGTGTGTTCCTAGCCTGTGTTCCAGACCTCCTGCCGTTGCCCCTGACTACGATCCTTGCTGCCTGCCCCGACCTTCTGCTACGTCCGACCTTGCTTCTGTCTACTCCCTTGTACCGCGCCTATCTTCAGCAGCCAGAGAGGTGAGCCGTTGCTAGTGGATACGACCTGGTCACTACCGCCGCAGCAAGACCATCCCGCTTTGCGGCGGGCTCTGGTGAAAACCAGTAGTGACTTAGAACCGGTCCACTAGCACGGTCCTCGCCATCCCTCTCTGGCACAGAGGATCCACCTCCTGCCAGCCGGCATCGTGACAGTAGATCCGGCCATGGATCCCGCTGAAGTTCCTCTGCCAGTTGTCGCTGACCTCACCACGGTGGTCGCCCAGCAGTCACAACAGATAGCGCAACAAGGCCAACAGCTGTCTCAACTGACCGTTATGCTACAACAGTTACTACCACAGCTTCAGCAATCATCTCCTCCGCCAGCTCCTGCACCTCCTCCGCAGCGAGTGGCCGCTTCTGGTTTACGCCTATCCTTGCCGGATAAATTTGATGGGGACTCTAAGTTTTGCCGTGGCTTTCTTTCCCAATGCTCTTTGCACTTGGAGATGATGTCGGACCAGTTTCCCACTGAAAGGTCTAAGGTGGCTTTCGTAGTCAGCCTTCTGTCTGGAAAAGCCCTGTCTTGGGCCACACCGCTCTGGGACCGCAATGACCCCGTCACTGCCTCTGTACACTCCTTCTTCTCGGAAATCCGAAGTGTCTTTGAGGAACCTGCCCGAGCCTCTTCTGCTGAGACTGCCCTGTTGAACCTGGTCCAGGGTAATTCTTCCGTTGGCGAGTATGCCGTACAATTCCGTACTCTTGCTTCAGAATTATCCTGGAATAATGAGGCCCTCTGCGCGACCTTTAAAAAAGGCCTATCCAGCAACATTAAAGATGTTCTGGCCGCACGAGAAATCCCTGCTAATCTACATGAACTCATTCACCTAGCCACTCGCATTGACATGCGTTTTTCCGAAAGGCGTCAGGAGCTCCGCCAGGATATGGACTCTGTTCGCACGAGGCGTTTCTTCTCCTCGGCTCCTCTCTCCTCTGGTCCCCTGCAATCCGTTCCTGTGCCTCCCGCCGTGGAGGCTATGCAGGTCGACCGGTCTCGCCTGACACCTCAAGAGAGGACACGACGCCGCATGGAGAACCTCTGCCTGTACTGTGCTAGTATCGAACACTTCCTGAAGGATTGTCCTATCCGTCCTCCCCGCCTGGAAAGACGTACGCTGACTCCGCACAAAGGTGAGACAGTCCTTGATGTCTACTCTGCTTCTCCACGTCTTACTGTGCCTGTGCGGATGTCTGCCTCTGCCTTCTCCTTCTCTACTATGGCCTTCTTGGACTCCGGATCTGCAGGAAATTTTATTTTGGCCTCTCTCGTCAACAGGTTCAACATCCCAGTGACCAGTCTCGCCAGACCCCTCTACATCAATTGTGTAAACAATGAAAGATTGGACTGTACCATACGTTTCCGCACGGAGCCCCTTCTAATGTGCATCGGATCTCACCACGAGAGGATTGAACTTTTGGTCCTCCCCAATTGCACTTCTGAAATTCTCCTTGGACTTCCCTGGCTTCAACTTCATTCCCCAACCCTGGATTGGTCCACTGGGGAGATCAAGAGTTGGGGGCCCTCTTGTTCCAAGGACTGCCTAAAACCGGTTCCCAGTAACCCTTGCCGTGACTCTGTGGTTCCTCCTGTGACCGGTCTCCCTAAGGCCTATATGGACTTTGCGGATGTTTTTTGCAAAAAACAAGCTGAGACTCTACCTCCTCACAGGCCTTATGATTGTCCTATCGACCTTCTCCCGGGCACTACTCCACCCCGGGGCAGAATTTATCCTCTATCCGCCCCAGAGACTCTTGCCATGTCTGAATACGTCCAGGAAAATTTAAAAAAGGGCTTTATCCGTAAATCCTCCTCTCCTGCCGGAGCCGGATTTTTCTTTGTGTCCAAAAAAGATGGCTCCCTACGTCCTTGCATTGACTACCGCGGTCTTAATAAAATCACGGTTAAGAACCGCTACCCCCTACCCCTCATCTCTGAACTCTTTGATCGCCTCCAAGGTGCCCACATCTTTACCAAACTGGACTTAAGAGGTGCTTATAATCTCATCCGCATCAGAGAGGGGGATGAGTGGAAAACGGCATTTAACACCAGAGATGGACACTTTGAGTATCTGGTCATGCCCTTTGGCCTGTGCAACGCCCCTGCCGTCTTCCAAGACTTTGTTAATGAAATTTTTCGTGATCTTTTATACTCCTGTGTTGTTGTATATCTGGATGATATCCTGATTTTTTTCTGCCAATCTAGAAGAACACCGCCAGCATGTCCGTATGGTTCTTCAGAGACTTCGTGACAATCAACTCTATGCCAAAATAGAGAAATGTCTGTTTGAATGCCAATCTCTTCCTTTCCTAGGATACTTGGTCTCTGGCCAGGGACTACAAATGGATCCAGACAAACTCTCTGCCGTCTTAGATTGGCCACGCCCCTCCGGACTCCGTGCTATCCAACGCTTTTTGGGGTTCGCCAGTTATTACAGGCAATTTATTCCACATTTTTCTACCGTTGTGGCTCCTATCGTGGCTTTAACCAAAAAAAATGCCGATCCCAAGTCTTGGCCTCCTCAAGCGGAAGACGCCTTTAAACGGCTCAAGTCTGCCTTTTCTTCGGCTCCCGTGCTCTCCAGACCTGACCCTTCCAAACCCTTCCTATTGGAGGTTGATGCCTCCTCAGTGGGAGCTGGAGCTGTCCTTCTACAAAAAAATTCTTCCGGGCATGCTGTTACTTGTGGTTTTTTTTCTAGGACCTTCTCTCCGGCGGAGAGGAACTACTCCATCGGGGATCGAGAGCTTCTAGCCATTAAATTAGCACTTGAGGAATGGAGGCATCTGCTGGAGAGATCAAGATTTCCAGTTATTATTTACACCGATCACAAGAACCTCTCCTACCTCCAGTCTGCCCAACGGCTGAATCCTCGCCAGGCCAGGTGGTCTCTGTTCTTTGCCCGATTTAATTTTGAAATTCACTTTCGGCCTGCCGATAAGAACATTAGGGCCGATGCTCTCTCTCGTTCCTCGGATGCTTCTGAAGTTGAACTCTCTCCGCAACACATCATTCCTCCTGACTGCCTGATTTCCACTTCTCCAGCCTCCATCAGGCAAACTCCTCCAGGAAAGACCTTTGTTTCTCCACGCCAACGCCTCGGAATCCTCAAATGGGGTCACTCCTCCCATCTCGCAGGTCATGCAGGCATCAAGAAATCTGTGCAACTCATCTCTCGCTTCTATTGGTGGCCGACTCTGGAGACGGATGTTGTGGACTTTGTGCGAGCCTGCACTATCTGTGCCCGGGATAAGACTCCTCGCCAGAAGCCCGCTGGTTTTCTTCATCCTCTGCCTGTCCCCGAACAGCCTTGGTCTCTGATTGGTATGGATTTTATTACTGATTTACCCCCTTCCCGTGGCAACACTGTTATTTGGGTGGTCGTTGATCGATTCTCCAAAATGGCACATTTCATCCCTCTTCCTGGTCTTCCTTCAGCGCCTCAGTTGGCTAAACAATTTTTTGTACACATTTTTCGTCTTCACGGGTTGCCTACGCAGATCGTCTCGGATAGAGGCGTCCAATTCGTGTCTAAATTCTGGAGGGCTCTCTGTAAACAACTCAAGAATAAATTAAATTTTTCTTCTGCATATCATCCTCAATCCAATGGACAAGTAGAAAGAGTTAACCAGGTCTTGGGTGATTATTTACGACATTTTGTTTCCTCCCGCCAGGATGACTGGGCAGATCTTCTTCCATGGGCCGAATTCTCGTATAACTTCAGAGTCTCTGAATCTTCCTCCAAATCCCCATTTTTCGTGGTGTACGGCCGTCACCCTCTTCCCCCCCTCCCTACCCCGTTGCCCTCTGGTCTGCCCGCTGTGGATGAAATTTCTCGTGACCTTTCCATCATATGGAGAGAGACCCAAAATTCTCTCTTACAGGCTTCATCACGCATGAAGAAGTTCGCGGATAAGAAAAGAAGAGCTCCTCCCATTTTTTCCCCTGGAGACAAGGTATGGCTCTCCGCTAAATATGTCCGCTTCCGTGTCCCTAGCTACAAGTTGGGACCACGCTATCTTGGTCCTTTCAAAATTTTGTGCCAGATTAATCCTGTCTCTTACAAACTTCTTCTTCCTCCTTCTCTTCGTATTCCTAATGCCTTTCACGTTTCTCTTCTTAAACCACTTATCATCAACCGTTTCTCTCCCAAATCTGTTCCTCCCACTCCTGTTTCCGGCTCCTCGGACATCTTCTCCGTCAAAGAAATTCTGGCATCCAAAAAGGTCAGAGGGAAAACCTTTTTTTTAGTGGATTGGGAGGGTTGTGGTCCAGAAGAGAGATCCTGGGAACCTGAGGACAATATCCTAGACAAAAGTCTGCTCCTCAGGTTCTCAGGCTCTAAGAAGAGGGGGAGACCCAAGGGGGGGGGTACTGTTACGCCGAGCGCTCCGGGTCCCCGCTCCTCCCCGGAGCGCTCGCTACACTCTCCTCACTGCAGCGCTCCGGTCAGATCCACTGACCCGGGGCGCTGCGATACCGCCTCCAGCCGGGATGCGATTCGCGATGCGGGTAGCGCCCGCTCGCGATGCGCACCCCGGCTCCCGTACCTGACTCGCTCCCCGTCGGTCCTGTCCCGGCGCGCGCGGCCCCGCTCCTTAGGGCGCGCGCGCGCCGGGTCTTTGCGATTTAAAGGGCCACTGCGCCGCTGATTGGCGCAGTGGTTCCAATTAGTCTGATCACCTGTGCACTTCCCTATATCACCTCACTTCCCCTGCACTTCCTTGCCGGATCTTGTTGCCATTGTGCCAGTGAAAGCGTTTCCTTGTGTGTTCCTAGCCTGTGTTCCAGACCTCCTGCCGTTGCCCCTGACTACGATCCTTGCTGCCTGCCCCGACCTTCTGCTACGTCCGACCTTGCTTCTGTCTACTCCCTTGTACCGCGCCTATCTTCAGCAGCCAGAGAGGTGAGCCGTTGCTAGTGGATACGACCTGGTCACTACCGCCGCAGCAAGACCATCCCGCTTTGCGGCGGGCTCTGGTGAAAACTAGTAGTGACTTAGAACCGGTCCACTAGCACGGTCCTCGCCATCCCTCTCTGGCACAGAGGATCCACCTCCTGCCAGCCGGCATCGTGACAATCACCCACTGTGATCGTCCTATCTATTGCAGAGATGCGAGCGCAGGAGAATGCCTCTTGCATATATACATTATACAGGACGATTTGAGCGGCTGTCGCTAATGAAGAAATTTGTTATTGCGAATCAATTTGAAGTTTGGATTTGGACCGAATCAAATTTTTCATGAAACTCGTAACAAATTCGACTTTGTCCGATTCAATTCTCTATTCTCTAAATGTAGTCATAAAGAAGAGTGGAGCAAGATCATACCATTCATTACAGATAGAAGCAGTGCATGGAGCAGTGAATGTTGATAAGAGTAGTGGTCATTGCTTTAATGCTGTTTCTTGTGAATACCTTATTTTGTATTAAGTAAATAAAATTTTTTTTAATTTTTTTTTAGTTTTAATAAGGTTAATATCAAATTACATTACTTTATATCTTGGCGTACTTATTAACCTGTTAATGACCAAGGGCCTGTATACATATCCTTGTATTGGTAATAGTGTATGGTAGCTGACTCCAGTAGCCGACATGCCACAGCCGACTATTAATCCTTTAGATCGCCGCTGTCAAAGCTGACAGTAGCATCTAAAAGGACCTTTAAACAGTCCCTGGTGATCCAGTGGGGCGGTTTGTCCCTCCACAGCGCACTCGCAGGGGAGTGATCCACTGCTGAGGAAGCCGGAGGGCTGCTGTGGCTCTGCAATTGATGGAGAATAGTTGGACAAGGCTTATCAATCAAGCTCAAAGCACACAGATCAATATAGTACTATGGAACTACATTGATCTGTATGAGGAATCTAATGCTTCCTCCGAAAAGCCCCCTAAGGGGACTAATAAAGTGTCAAAAAAAGTTGAATAAAAGTTTAAAAAACAACCATTAACCGCTTTTATAATAAGTTTAAATCACCCAAATTCCTAAACCCCATATAAAAAATATGTAAAAATAATAAAAATAAACATATTTGGTTGTCCAAACTATTAAAGTAAAACATTATTTATCCCGTACGGTGAATAGCATAAACATAAAAAAAATACCAAACCCCTGACGTGCGTTATTATATCATACCCCAGAAAAAAATGAAGTAAAAAGCTATCAAAAAGTCTGATAGATACCACAATGGTACCAATAAAAACTACAGATCCCAACGATAAAGACAACAGATCACGGCACAAAAATTTAGCACTCATAAAAAACAGTAAACAAAACAATAAGTTGTAGTGGTCAGAAAATGGCAACTTAATTTAATTTTTCTAAAAAGTTTAGAATTTTTTAAATTTGTGAAACATTATGCAAACTATACAAATTGGGTATGGTTTTAATTGCGCCGACCTACAGTATCAAAATTACATGTTAGTTTGACCGCAGGCTAAATGCCGTAAATAAAAACAAAATTAGCAAAAATTACTTTTTTTTTTTTTCAATTTCACCTCACAATTTTTTTTCTTTTTCTTTTTTTTTTTTTACATTTTGGAGCATATGTTATGAAAAAATTAAAGAAGACATTACAAACTACAATTGGTCCTGCAAAAAATAAGCCCTAATTTGGGTGTGTAGATGAAAAAGTAAAAGAGTTATGACTATTAAAGGGCTAGGAGGAAAAAATTTGAGTGCAACAACGAAAATTGGCCTGATCCTTAAGGGGTTAAATCAATAATTGCAAAAGGTTCACCTAAACATTTATACTCCTAGGATTGAAAGTAAAAATAATTAAATCATCTTTTGCATATGATAGTTAAATACAATATTATAAGCAGTATGTAAAATACTGTATAGACCTACAAGGGGTCAATTTGCCTCCCAGCATAAACAATATGAAAAAAACCTCTAAATAAATATAAAGGTGTGAGGGAAGTGCTATTTAAGACATAACTTTTAATATATGCTTACTAAAACACACCAATATGTGCCAAGTGATTATACCCACATAAGAATAAAATCATGCGACACAGGATCTGTTAAGATCACCACCCATCTGGTGGATTTATCATGAATCTAATGTGTAGATACACATATTCAGATATGCATCTCTAATAGGAAATATAATTCTCATGAATCTAATGTGTAGATACACATATTCAGATATGCATCTCTAATAGGAAATATAATTCTCAACGCGTTTCTACTCCAATCAAGAGTGTCCTCAGGAGAATATCAGAATAATAGAGATAATAAAAGTATCACATTTAAATAAACATGGTATTACTGAGTGACCCACGATACGGGGTATCACTCAGAGGGTGTGATCTTTCCCAGCTGAAACAGGAGAATGCCGGCACGACCTAAAAAGAAAACCAACAGTACAGTCAGCCCAATATACAGACTTGCACTAAATGTAGTTTTTGTAGGGCTGAAAGACTCACAGTCCTTGCCGTGGTTCCGGACACCTATAAATAAAATAATACATTCCTATCAATAAACAAGGTTCCGCTGTACCTGTAATATAAATCTAGCATATCGCCGCTAGTGTGCTGTACTCACTGTCAGCTGGTCTAGGTGCCGATCACAGGATCCCGGGAGGTGCGCAACCCGCAGTGGTGGGGAGCCGGAATGATTCTAACCGGCTGCGATGCGCTCACCTTCCGGGTCCCTCGGCGTCTGGCATCATATCCTGGCGCCTATGTGTGACGTCGGCAGTGCCCGCCCCGCTCTGACGCCCACAGGGGGCGGGCAGAATGCCGAACTCACTACTATAATTCAGGGCCGGATTCAGGTATGTATGGGAGTGATTTATTGCTAGTAATAGAGTATACTAACTCTTGTGTGACTGGTTATATATTATTGAATGAACCAATGGGAGTAGTAACAATAATTGGTGTTGAAACACTAAAATTGCAAAGAATTCCAAAACAGGGGTATATAAAAAATGATGATCATGAGCATACCGCAGTGTAAACGTGCCATTTAGAAATGAAATAGGCACATGGTCCCTAAAGATAAGGGTACACATGCCGAATGATCACGACCGGATATACCCCAAATTAAAGACCACATTATGCATGATTAAAATGCCCTAATTGGTCATATCTGATATAAATAAATTAATCCCAAAGGTTAAACTAGGATAACCCCCAACCAAGAGCAGCCCATATACTCCTATATTGTACTTCTTATTATATGTATTTACATGTATATGAAATCAGCAGACGGATGTAGGGGACAACGCCCGAGAGAAAATATATATATAAAAATATATAATTATTGGTCCCCCTTCCGACACAGGAGTGGTCCCCCTGGGATTCTAACAGAAAATACGGAGGAATAAGGGTAATGATAGGGGCCTAGGGATCCTAAACTTACCCTACACTAACTCAGGCCCTATGTCCTAGGCGGTGTTATCGCCCTAATAAGGGCGGCCCCGCTCACGTACCTCCTACTTGGCCTAGCTCTTACTAAGTAAGCAAGGTGACACTAACTAGAAGACCCACTAGGGTCTCACCTAACTACCTATTCGTCACCAATAAGGGGGACCACATCACTTGCTGTAAGGGGACATCACAAAAAGGGAGCAAAACTTAATTGGTCATTGAGACCTCTAGGGTTCAATGTACCCATCTCAAAAATCCATCTACTCTCCCTTTGAAGGAGGAGTCTATCAAAGTTACCCCCTCTCGGGGACGGACGAATGAGCTCCAGTCCTAGGAACTTGAGTTGTGTGCAACAACCACTATGGACCAAATTCATGTGGTGGGCCAGGGATGTGTCCCTCTTATGTTTGACATCGCCAAGATGTTCCAATATCCGTTTTTTAAAAGGACGAAACGTTTTCCCAATGTATCTCATATGACATGGACAAATAACTAGGTAGATAACACCACTAGTATTACAATTAATGAAGTCACGAATCTTGTGCATCTTTCCTGTTCTCTCATTGAGAATCTCCCTAACTCTCAAAATGTTAGGACAGGCCTTACATCGTCCACAAGCATAAGTACCCTTCACATTCGCCCTGTCCAACCAGGTGTTTCCTCCAGCACTAGTCGGTGATAAGTAGCTGTGTGTGACCAGATCGCCTATATTTCGCCCCCTCCGATAGGTGATCTGTGGTCCAAGTGGTATAGAATCACTCAAATCAGGGTCCATATGTAGGATCCTCCAATGTTTTACGAGAATGCTCCGTATTAACGGGGCTGCATGATCAAATGTAGCAATAACTCTTAAGGGCTGTGCCCCCTCATCCGTCTGCTTCGGTGTCAATAAACTTTCCCTAGGAGTATGCAAAGCATGTTGATAGGCTGATCTTAATATGTGATCAGGGTATCCCCTGTTTCTAAATCTCTTAGGG